>NC_064626.1:214054497-214679497 GCF_023864275.1 Schistocerca cancellata
AAGCTACTCTCATCGCTGAAGACGACACGTCTCCATTCGTCCCTCCATTCACGCCTGTCGCGACACCACTGGAGGCGGGCTGCACGATGTTGGGGCGTGAGTGGAAGACGGCCTAACGGTGTGCGGGACCGTAGCCCAGCTTCATGGAGACGGTTGCGAATGGTCCTCGCCGATACCCCAGGAGCAACAGTGTCCCTAATTTGCTGAGAAGTGGCGGTGCGGTCCCCTACGGCACTGCGTAGGATCCCACGGTCTTGGCGTGCATCCGTGCGTCGCTGCGGTCCGGTCCCAGGTCGACGGGCACGTGCACCTTCCGCCGACCACTGGCGACAACATCGATGTACTGTGGAGACCTCACGCCCCACGTGTTGAGCAATTCGGCGGTACGTCCACCCGGCCTCCCGCATGCCCACTATACGCCCTCGCTCAAAGTCCATCAACTGCACATACGGTTCACGTCCACGCTGTCGCGGCATGCTACCAGTGTTAAAGACTGCGATGGAGCTCCGTATGCCACGGCAAACTGGCTGACACTGACGGCGGCGGTGCACAAATGCTGCGCAGCTAGCGCCATTCGACGGCCAACACCGCGGTTCCTGGTGTGTCCGCTGTGCCGTGCGTGTGATCATTGCTTGTACAGCCCTCTCGCAGTGTCCGGAGCAAGTATGGTGGGTCTGACACACCGGTGTCAATGTGTTCTTTTTTCCATTTCCAGGAGTGTATATGTGCTGATGGCGACCGCTTGAAAGAGCCGTATCTCCAGAACGACCACAGCTGCCACCTCACAGCCACTTTGGTGTACAACTAGGAAACAAGGGTACCAACAGACAGAAAACCCAGTGTCTGGCGTTGGGTGGTTTTGGAGATAGTAAGAAAAATATTATTCCAAAATACGTGAAGGAAATCTGTGAAATACAAACTGTGGCTAACACAAGATACTTAACAGATGCTTTTATGAGGCTCTTCTACGATTGTCTCACAAACTGATCGATAGTGTTCCAGCCGCGTAGAAGCACACCTTAAGAAGCTGGCCGTATCTGCTGTCAGTACCAAGTGCGATACGGTTCTTAAGGCCACACGAGAATCCGACAAACCGTAACAAGTCGAGAAACGGGAGAACGGAGAAATCCCCGTTTAGGAAAAAATCCTGAACGTAGATGGGAATGAATGCCCGAGAGAAAAAATGGTTCAAATGGCTCTGAGCACTATGGGACTTAACATCTGTGGTCATCAGTCCCCTCGAACTTAGAACTACTTAAACTTAACTAACCTAAGGACATCACACACATCCATGCCCGAGGCAGGATTCGAACCTGCGACCGTAGCAGTCGCGCGGTTCCGGACTGAGCGCCTAGAACCGCTCGGCCACCGCGGCCGGCGATGCCCGAGAGAAATAGCATTCTACTCGTTAACACGCTCGCATAGATACAGTCTTCAGACCTACTTTCATAGTCTTCGAGCTCTGTGATATGCTGATAGTGGTCAGTGCAGACTTCGATTTCTAATCGAGTAAACCATGACTTTGTCAAAACTGTAAGAGATTGATACTGTTATAGTTATTAAACCAATTGCACGACCGATGTTGTTCTTAAATTTTCGGACAAATTCTTGCCATATGCAATAGTTCTATGAATTTCTTGGAGGTTACGTCAAAGTGATTTACTAACTGCTGAGTAAACAAGTATTTTATCAGTAGTCGGAGAGTTCACAAGCGTGATGTATCGTAATTCGTGTTTTTTTGGTTGGTAGTTAGATATTTAATCAATGCTGACGATTTTTACACTCCTACTAACAAGGGAACCTCCCCATCCCCCCCCCCCCCTCAGATTTAGTTATAAGTTGGCACAGTGGGTAGGCGTTGAAAAACTGAACACAAATCAATCGAGAAAACAGGAAGAAGTTGTATGGAACTATGGAAAAAATATACAAACTGAGTTGTCTGTGCGCAAGATAGGCAACATCTAGGATAAACTCAGTTCAAGTGCGCTTGTCCCGTGGTTAGCGTGAGCAGCTGCGGATTGAAAGGTCAACGGTTCAAATCCGCCCTCGAGTTAAAATTTTAATTTCTTATTTTCGCGAAGTTATGATCTGTCCGTTCGTTCATTGACGTCTCTGTTCACTGTAATAAGTTTAGTGTCTGTATTTCGCGACCGCACCGCAAAACCGTTCGATTAGTAGACGAAAGGACGTGCCTCTCCAATGGGAACCGAAAACATTTGATCGCAAGGTCTTAGGTCAACCGATTCCTCCACAGGAAAACACGTCTGATATATTCTATACGACACTGGTGAAGGCATGTGCGTCACATGACAGGGATATGTTGTCGACCCACCTATCTTGTACACTTGGCAAATGGGTAAAAAGATTCTTCTACCTTGCCCGATTTAGGTTTTCTTGTGGATGTGATAATCACTCCCAAAAAAGTGATGAAAACATAAGAGTTTGTCACATAAACTGAAAATAAAATATTAAATTTTTCACTGGAGGCAGGACTTGAACCAAGGACCTCTCGTTCCGCAGCTGCTCACGCTAACCACGGGACCTCTGCGCTCCTGAGATCGCGCTATCCTTTATGTTGCCTATCTTGCGTATGGACTACTCAAATTGTATATTTTACTTATTTTTTCATAGTTCCACACAACTTCTTCCTGTTTTCTCGATTGATCTGAGTTCAGTTTTTCAAGGCCTATCCACTGTGCCAACTTATAACTGAATCTGAGGGGGGTGCGATGGGGAGGTTCCCTTGTAAGATCTTTCGGCAGTGCTTCCCATGTGACCACAGAGCTAACTTTCAATGATAAAATTCAGTAAAACAGAAGTTTATTTAGGTTGGAAACGAGCTTCGGTCTATAATTTAGACCATCTTCTGCTCGTGAGCCCTGAAATATAATAGAAATATATTCAGAGGGATTTCTGTACAAAGAGATCGTAATGTGGCTAAAATCATCAAAAATAAAAGCTACAGTAATAACACATTACGATGTTGTATCCACGATGGCGGCTGGTGGCTGTGGACGGAGCATTACTCTGGAATATATACTGTAAGATCCACCAATCGCTTACAGCATTACATCATTGACAACCAATCATATGCTTCTTACGAGATGTATGCTACATTTAATGTGGTAGTCGAATTTAAAAGAAAAATAGATATAGAAATAAATATAAGGAATTACATACACAAAAGTTCACAACAAATCCTTTCATAATTAATTTAAATAAAGAAAACGAATAACAGACATTATTTGATAGTTTTCATGTGTAGTCTGCCCTTAATGGGCACTTGTATGATCTCACTGATAGGAGTCATAGCAGAGATTGGTTGCCTCAGCATTGGTGGCCATTGTCGATATTTATGTTCTAGAGGAGCGCATCACGGACACCATGGTAGGAATTCCTTTCAATGTATATTTCTGTTGTATTGCAGGACTTACGGCCTGAAGATGGTCTTAATTATAGACCGAATTCAGTTGCCAGTCCAAATAAACTTCTGTCGCGATCGAGGCTGTTTTACTGAATTTTAACATTTTATGTCGTTTGCTGTTGCCGCTTCATTAATAGAACGCTTTCTAAAATTTTTAAATTCACTTTCACTTGTTTACGCCAGAGATGCTTTAATTCAATTTTGATATCCTCGTATATGGTACGGTTTTCAACATGCTTCTCGTCGTTTCTGCTATCACTTACGGTACGAATGCGAATGATCCACACTTTCTTCTTGCGATGTCCGGTGTCTTGCGTTCCAGCATATGAACTGTCCGTAGTCGGAAGTCTGTCAGTGATTTGGTATGTTCGTTTTCGACAGGCCCCACGATATCCTTGCCACCGGCAGCTGGTATTCTGACGTAATTTCCAGTGGACCATTCCCTCCCCCCCCCCCCCCCCCTTCCGCCCGTCTTCATGCCTCTACTTGTAATCAGTCGGAGTGCTCTTTTTGTAACAGCTGAAGATATAACGAATTGTTATTATTATTTTAAAACATTTTACATAGTTATTGCTATAATTATAAAATCTCAAGTATCCATGGAAACGTACAAGTGCTCACGATGCAAAGTAGCATTTGCGAGAGAGGTTGACAGTAGCCAAACTGCGATCCACACTTCCGCCCTCAGAAAGTCTCTCCAAAACCCGCAGAAGCAACCTCTGGTACCGTGACTGCAGGTATTCAGCTGCCGTGGAAAAAAATCTAGAGCGATATCAGATACGGTACATGCAATGCTTGCCTTTATGACTTCAGGCGTAGAGAATCGTACGTATTCATGAAGGCGACTGTGCTGCAGTGGAGGAAACAGTAGACCGCATTATTCGTGAATGGCCACTAAGTTGACGGTGACTGGAATGATGTCATGAAGGCATCTTTTAAGTCAATTTCGCGTTAAAGCTCTCCAGATGTGTTGCAGAACTATGACTTTATTAACGTCTGTAAATGTTAACATTCATTAATTCGTAAAGTTTGTTAATATTTTTGAATAGCTGTACTATATTTTACTTTTCTCTTTTACATACGGCGGAGAATGTAGTACATTGGAACACTTTCAGACTTTCAACTCTGCAACAGAAATTTACTAAATTTTTTTGTTTCATTTTTAAATGATACCATTTGTTGTTGCGTGCTGCAGTCTTTTTCTGAAATTACGGAAACCAGTCCGGAAACGTAAGGTCTTCCGAAATGTGAATAAATTTCCAACATACGGCATAGGAAGAAACATCCCACTGAAATTAACAAGTTTTGCCACTAAGAAAATTTTATCAGTACTGCACCTAATGGTCTATCTGTTACATTATTACCCTGCTACATATGAATGAGTGGTAAGTTAAATCAAATTTAGTAGAAGTACTATCAGTAACCAGTTACATGTAACATACATTTTCAAATACCAGCGATATTCGGGAAGTTATATCCGATCGGTCAGGAAATGGAAACCACTGTGAAAATCTAATAAAGCTTTGCACATATGTGTTCGACAGTGTATCTAGTTATCCCTGTCGGTTGCATCACTTCGCTCTTTTCAGTTCTGAGCGCATGGTGATCACATAAAGATGCGTAGAAAATAGTGTCTCCCGCCAAGTATGAGGTCCTGGTGAGAGATTACGCCTGGTGTTATGCAGCCCACATTACAGAACTGTCATACAGGTCCTACTTCCTGAAAATTCTGGGTCGCACTCTGCAGGGGCAATGAAAATGCTCCTGTAGCGTTTTCGATCGGAAATGTTTGATCACGCGCACTACAGCCGGTAATTGCTTCTCTCTGTGATTCTTCTCTGCTCACATTAACTACTGGCTATGAAGACAACATTTTCGCACAGACAACGATCTACAGATGAGCAAAGAGAACTGGCGGGAAGCACAGGCGGCTGTTTTCTATGACGAGGGTATTGGAAAGATGGTATAACGGTGTATCCTAGCTGGAGCGGCGACTATGTAGAGAATTAGCTGGAAGATAGAACCAACTATCGCAAATAAAACATTTCTGATTTTCAATGTAGTTTCCATTTCGCGACTGACCGGACCTTACTTTCTGGTCAAGCCTTGTAGCAACTATTGAAAACTAACGGTTTGGGTTTTCTGGAGAGGTAAAATTATTAAGACATTAAAGAAACTTATATCATTTGCAAATATCATAAGTCCCGTCATAGAAGACTTCCCTCTGTTTCAAGGTACAAGATAGTTCAGACCGTTGA
Source organism: Schistocerca cancellata (assembly GCF_023864275.1). NCBI lineage: Eukaryota > Metazoa > Arthropoda > Insecta > Orthoptera > Acrididae > Schistocerca > Schistocerca cancellata. Next base: position 214,060,180 of record NC_064626.1, read on the forward strand.
AGTGTGGCTTAACCGTCCACTAGACATGCGGGTTGAACACTAATGAAACCGACAAACTGCAGGGACGGATTCCTTACTGGAGATGGAGGAAAAAAAGGTCCTGTGAAGATGTGTCCGGAAATGCATCTTTGCCACGTAGGCCGGCCGGTGTGGCCGTGCGGTTCTAGGCGCTACAGTCTGGAACCGCGTGACCGCTACGGTCGCAGGTTCGAATCCTGCCTTGGGCATGGATGTGTGTGTTGTCCTTAGGTTAGTTAGGTTTAAGTAGTTCTAAGTTCTAGGGGACTGATGACCACAGATGTTAAGTCCCATAGTGCTCAGAGCCATTTGAACCATTTTGTTGCCACGTAGACGGCACTGACGAATGACAGTTCCTCTGACCACGTGCCTTGTGTTCGTTGTGTAACTGACGCAACATATTGTAAACAAGAGAATGGTCCGGTATTCATTTCGGTAACAACCCGAGATGGTGTTTGTGTACGGCCAAGCAAATGGAAGCGACCGAGAGGCAGAACCGTGTCCTCCCAGTCTCCAGTTCGCCGCCTCCCTGCACGTTCGCCTGTCTGAAAGGACCCATGACAACACAAACTCCCAAAGAGCGCTTGAAATATTGTCTGATGTGGTTGGTGACTGTAAGGGTAATTGTTCTGGCATAGCCGTGTTGCCTCTTGACCGTTTCCATCTGCTCGGCCGCATGAAAGCATCATCTCGGCTTGCTCCCGACATGAATACAGGACCATTCTGCTGCTTAAAGTACGCTGCGTCTGTCATACACACTGCAACAAGCAAGGAGCGGACAGCACGTGATCACAGTAACTGTCATTTGTCAGCGCCGTCTTCGTGGCAACGATGCATTTCCGGACACATGTTCATAGGACTTTTTCTCCTCCATTTCCAACCAGGAATCTGTCCGTGCAGTTTCTTGATTTTATTAATGTCCACTCTATATAACTATGAGCGGTTATAATCAAAGTGTAGCTACTCACAGAGGTGAAGTGTGGGCTGTCATTGTCTTACGCCAGCGATGGTTGTTAGCTATTTTAACACGTTTATGTGGAACCGATTTACGCTCCATAACATTTAGTACCAATTTTTGCCACCAGGTGGATATCAGCCACTGTGCATACAAGAAAGACATACAGAAATCTTTCCATATGTAATGGATTAGGAACGGGACGTGGCCAGCAAAGGTCAGACAAGTGAGAATGTTTTAATGAAGATTTTGTTATTAACCGCCGCTTACACAGTTTGTTCAATATGAGCACTGCGGACGTCAACGACATGCTATACAGCGCCATATTTGCACCTGGTGACCAAAATTGGAACTAAATTTTTTCTGGCGTCAATCGGGTCCGCATTAACCCATAAGCACATCTACCAAGTTTCAATACCATACAATAATTACAGCCCATACTGGACCTCTGTGAGTAGCTCCACGTTAATTATAACAACTGAAACTTCCCCTTTTTGAAGTAAAGAATGACTGTGCTGGTAAAACTTCTACGTTACTTGATTTTCAAACACCACAGTGAAACTAAACGTACGGAGACAGTTTTCTTTTGCTTATTCTGATCATTACTAAACTGACACATAATATTTTAGCGCAACGCAATCTAACTTTCAATAATCCATACAAAAGAATAGCCCTGACTCACAATAACCTATCCCCTTCATGAATCACTTACCTCACAAAAATCATCGTTACTCGAATTTCTGCAATACAGTGAGCGCAATAACTACTGATAGGCACATAAATAGCAAATGAAAGATTTTGATAGAGGACAAAGAATGTATTTACCTTAATAGTGTTCAAAAGTCATTATATATATATATATATATATATATATATATATATATATATATATATATATATATATATATACACGTGAGATCCAGTTTAACAAACTTCTTTTTCTGACGGACACACGTCCAGGTCGTCCGCTCATATTAACACATCAGAACTCTGGCATCTCTCTTCCCACATCCACCACTGCTGGCGGCTCACCTCCAACAGCCCAACGCTACGGGCTGTTCACATCCAACCAGCCACAGACTGCACACAGCGCAGTAAGCGATTTTAATAGAGAACGGGCTACGTGGCGTTACCAACATAAAAACCTAAACAGCCTACTTACACAACCTAGTAGCATAAAACTTTGGATCTGAGTAATTAACAATATTTGCCACATACCTTTGCTATATTACGTAGACTGTAATGTGTAGCACTCAAAGTGTTTCCAAATGCTGCACAAAACACAACCTCGTCTCACAACGACAGAAACAGTAGGACATTCCAGAAACTATTCACGGCGATCTCTGTGCGCACGCTATCGTGTTGTTCTGAAGTCGATCACTAGATTGAAATCTCGACCGCAAAACATTGTGTGACGCTAGGTACACCACCCTCAAGCTGTAATACTCTTCCCTGATATACCGGGTGATCAAAAAGTCAGTATAAATTTGAAAACTGAATAAATCACGGAATAATGTAGATAGAGAGGTACAAATTGACACACATCCTTGGAATGACATGGGGTTTTATTAGAACCAAAAACATACAAAAGTTCAAACAATGTGCGACAGATGGTGCTTCATTTGATCAGAAAAGCAATAATTAGCAGAACAAAGTAAGACAAAGCAAAGATGATTTTCTTTACAGGAAATGCTCAATATGTCCACCATCATTCCTCAACAATAGCTGTAGTCGAGGAATAATGTTCTGAACAGCACTGTAAAGCATGTCCGGAGTTATGGTGAGGCATTGGCGTCGGATGTTGTCTTTCAGCGTCCCTACAGATGTCGGTCGATCACGATACACTTGCGACTTGAGGTAACCTCAACGCCAATAATCGCACGGACTGAGGTCTGGGCACCTGGGAGGCCAAGCATGACGGAAGTGGCGGCTGAGCACACGTGCATCACCAAACGATGCGCGCAAGATATCTTTCACGCGTCTAGCAATATGGGGTGGAGCGCCATCCTGCATAAACATTGTACGTTCCAGCAGGTGTTTATCAGCCAGGCTGGGAATGATGCGATTCTGTAACATATCGGCGTACCTCTCACCAGTCACTGACGTTTTGCTGTCCAGCGCCATCTGTCGGATATTTTGTGAACTTTTTTTTTTTTGTTCTAATAAAATCCCATGTCATTCCAAGCATGTGTGTCAATTTTTACCTCTCTATCTACATTATTCCGTGATTTATTAAGTTTTCAAATTGATTCTGACTTTTTGATCACGCGGTATTTTTATGTACTTCTATTGAAACGTCCCCTTAGAACACTTAATGAATTACTATGCAGATAAACCTCTTACATTATTTGATTTTCAAACAGCTGAGCAGAACTGAACGTACTCAGACATTTCGCTCTTTACGTATTCTGATCAACGCTAAACTGACACACAATATTTTTAGCGCAACGCAATCTGACTTTCAATAATCCCTACAAATAATGGCCCTTACTAACATTAACCTATACCTTTCACAAATCACTTACCTCATAAAAATCTTCGTTACTCGAAGTACTGCAATACAGCGAGCGCCACTACTGCCAGCTAAATAAAAGATTCAAACTACTGAAGGCACTAACTACTGATAGGCATAGCTAGCAAATGAAAGATTTTGATAGAGAACAAACAATGTATTTACCTTAATAGTGTTCAAAAGTCATAATATATATAGCAGTTCATGACATCCAGTCTTACAAATTTACTGTCTCTGTCCAGATCATCCTCTCTCAAAACTCCGCCATCTCACTCCCCACATCCACCACTGCTGGCGGCTCACCTCCAACTGCGCAACGCTACGCGCTGTTAACATCCAGCTGCCCAACACTACAATGGCAGACAACAATGGAAACTAGCCACAGACTGCACACAGCACAGCCAGTGATTTTCACACAGAGCGCTACGTGGCGTTACCAATAAGAAAACCTAAACAGCCTACTTACACTATCATACACTAAATGGAAGGTGTAACGATAGAAGGGATACGGTTATCTGGCAGCCTGAGTTATTTGGAGGAGAGTGGCAGTAGCGTTTACTGGTGGGTGGACCCCCGGCGCGCGCGCCTGCGGCGGTGCCGCAGAGGGAGGGGGCGGTGTTTTGGGCCGACTCGGCGCGGCTCCTCAGCAGCCGTGCCGCCTTCCGCCTTCCGCAATGCAGTGAGGCGGCCGCCGGCCGCTCGCCGACGCATCGATTCCCAGACACCTCGCAAGCAGGCGGAGGCGCGCCTAAATGCACACCTGCCACCTCGCCCGCTCTACACCTTGTGCTATTAGTTCGGAAAACGCTCTATCGACGGAGGAAAATCACAGCACACGAAACAAACGCGCAAATGGCGAGAAAACACGAAGCTATTCTGGACGTGTTCCGAACGTAAGTTACTACTCGTGCGTGTTCCTAGGAGCCCTGTCTGAATTATCTGTATACAGGGGCATTACACGGGCACTTCAAACGCTCTTCGCTGCGATCTGTCTCCGAATTATATACGAAGGCGTCTTTAAAAGCAATGCCTCCGAATCTTTTATGTGAAAACCGTTACAGCATTTTTTTAAAAATAAAACAAACATTCTACATCTTTATTCTTCATTTCTACATATTTATTTCTCAACATGGTCACCCTGGAGATATGATACTGCGTGAAGAGTTTGACAGAGCACTGAAAGTCCGAAGTCGAAACAAGGCCCCGGGAGTAGACAACATCCAATTAGAACAAATGGTAGCCTTGGGAGAGCCAGGCCTCTCTACCATCTGGTCAGCAAGATGTATGAGACAGGCGAAATACCCTCAGACTTCAAGAAAAACATAATAATTCCAATCCCAAAGAAAGCAGGTGTCGACAGATGTGAAAATTACCAAATTGTCAGTTTAATAAGCCACGGCTGCGATATACTAACACGAATTCTGTACAGATGAATGGAATAACTGGTAGAAGTCGACCTCGAGGAAGATCAGTTTGAATTCCGTAGAAATGTTGGACATGTGTGACCCTACGATTTTTCTTAGAAAATAGATTAAGGAAAGGCAAACCTACGTTTCTAGCATTTGTAGACTTAGAGAAAGCTTTTGACAATGTTGATTGGAGTACTCTCTTTCAAATTCTAAAGGTGGCAGGGGTAAAATACAGGAAGCGAAAGGCTATTTACAATTTGTACAGAAACCAGATGGCAGTTATAAGAGTTGAGGGGCATGAAAGGGAAGCAGTGGTTGGGAAGGGAGTAAGACAGGGTTGTATCCTCTTCCCGATGTTATTCAATCTGTATATTGAGCAAGCAATAAAGGAAACAAAAGAAAAGTTCGGAGTAGGTATTAAAATCCATGGAGAAGAAATAAAAACTTTGAGGTTCGCCGATGACATTGTAATTATGTCAGAGACAGCAAAGGACTTGGAAGAGCAGTTGAACGGAATGGACAGTGTCTTGAAAGGAGGATATAAGATGAACATCAACAATAGCAAAACGAGGATAATGGAATGTAGTCGAATTAAGTGGGTGATGCTATGGGAATTAGATTAGGAAATGAGACACTTAAAGTAGTAAAGGAGTTTTGCTATTTGGGGAGCAAAATAACTGATGATAATCGAAGTAGAGAGGATATAAAATGTAGACTGGCAATGCCAAGGAAAGCGTTTCTGAAGAAGAGGAATTTTTTAACATCGAGTATAGATTTAAGTGTCAGGAAGTCGTTTCTGAAAGTATTTGAATGGAGTGTAGCCATGTATGGAAGTGAAATATGTACGATAAATAGTTTGGATAAGAAGAGAATGGAAGCTTTCGAAATGTGGTGCTACAGAAGAACGCTGAAGATTAGATAGGTAGATCACATAACTAATAAGGAGGTATTGAATAGAATTGGAGAGAAGAGAAATTTGTGGCACAACTTGACTAGAAGAAGGGATCGGCTGGTAGGGCATATTCTGAGGCATCAAGGGATCACCAATTTAGTATTGTAGGGCAGTGCGGAGGGTAAAAATCGTAGAGGGAGACCAAGAGATGAATACACTAAACAGATTCAGAAGGATGTAGGTTGCAGTAGGTACTGGGAGATGGAGAAGCTTGCACAGGATAGAGCAGCATGGAGAGCTGCATCAAACCAGTCTCTGGACTGAAGACCACAACAACAACAACATGGTCACTCTGGCGACTATTTCACTATTTAGTCGATACCATCATTGTAGACTGTTCATCAACGATTCATCACTATCAAAATCAAGTGCAAGAAGCTGTTCCTTAAGTTTTGGAAACAAAATAAAATCGGGTGGGATCAAGTCGGCACTTTGTGGAGGATGATAGATGACAGCTAACCCCTAGGCGTCGGATTGCTGCAGATATCGCAGCGCTCATCTGTGGTCTGACTTCCCCATGCTGACATGCTGAAGGAGAGTGTGCTCTATGTGTTACGAACTCTTCGAATTCGTGCTTTCAATTCTCTCAGGGCCTCGCAGTACACTGGCATACTTACACTACACGGCACCATGTTAGACGTTGCAAATCGTAGCCCTCTAGCGGCAGAGAGTTGTGACTTGCGTCAGAAGTAATACCTCATCCGATACTGAGAACAGAATAAAAATTTCGGAGATATTACTTTGGAGCATGGCCTTCGTAGCTACACATAAGCCAAATGGCATCATAATACTCTGAGCAGCTCTGGATGTGATCTTGAGTAGATGACTCTTCGCGTTGCGACGCGAGTCTCAACACCAGTTCTCGTATCTTTTATACTACTACAGTTGCGCCCAAAGGCGCTCTTCTTACTCCGCTCCTATACCAGATCCTTTACCCAGATGGCGTTCCTAAACCCCGCCGTCTTGTCCATCTCTACCAGTATTCCGACGACACCGCCTTGCCAGCCCTCTACTTACTTATAGAAATTCCGGCGCTCGCTCTAGTTCCATCTCACCCAGTTTTTATCCTGGTTGCATTCTGTCAATCCCTCCAAATCCTAGAAATCCACGTACTTCATCTTGGTTCCGAATCCGGTTCCACTCTCCTACAACAACGAAATACGTCTCATTTCAGCGTCTCCTTTTCCAACCCCATTTTCTGCCCCCCTCCCCGCTCTCCCGCCCCTCGCCAATAAGAAATCCTGCTGAGCTGCCGCACGTATATCAACAAACCACTCCTCATATCTTCTCCACTTGCTGCGTGTCGAATGATGCGCAGTAAGAACACTGCACAATAAACAATGCAAAACAAGAAGCAGTATTCAATAACACAAGTCTCCTTCGTGGAATTTTTAGTTACATTAATTAAGTTTTTTTGGTTTCTACAGTGCCAAGAAGTAAGGCAAAGTTGCCTAATGAATTCTGCAGTTAATAATTCATGTAGTCATGGTCTCGGCAAAGTAGGATCACGTGCACATAGGTACCGTAAGGCCCAAGTGTGAAGAAGTAAATTACTGCTCGAAATTCGGTAGGGATTGGAAGTTAGGCACGGAGTGTCGACTGTCCGAAAGGGGTGCCTCACCGAGAGATCTGACTGTCGGACCGCTATTGCGGTCGGCGCATCGGTCAGAGGATTCGAAGAAATGATCTGTTCGATGGTAGCTGCACACAGGCATATGTACTGCCTCAGAGCGGGGATACGGCGTGGACTGCTAGCGGGCATGTGACATCGTCATTGGAACATTTGCCAACGTATGGGAGGACGCGGATTGGTGTTCGGCTTGCGGGCGCTGGGCCTGTTGCAGCATACGACGCCTCAAGTGCCGCCACCCGCGGGACTTTAGTGTGTTGCAGGTTGCTGTCGTTTAGGAGGGACGCTGCACACTCCTAGTTTTAAGAGAGACCCATTCCCTGACAACGAAATCCGCCCTGACGTCGATTACTCTTACCTGACTTAACCCTATCCTCACGAAGTGTTCCCAGCTTCGGGCTCCCCTCCTTCACCATCCTTCCCGTTTTCTTTCCTCTTCTTGGCCTGCCTCTCACCGTAGCTAACAGTTTTCCGAATTCCACGTTTTCCTACCAATCATTCTCCCACTTGACACGTGTCCTACCAAACCAACCCACCTGTACCAAGTATCTCATAAACACTTGAAATACCACCAACAATCAGCTCAATTTCCCTCTCCCCATTTCTCATTTTAAATGCTGTTCCTTCCACCCAGCTCATAGTGAAGGGTAGTTTATCGTCCCAACGACAGTGACATCATTAGAGATGGACCTCGCGCTCGTGTTACGGAAGGAATGGGAAGGAAATCGACCATGGCCTTTCAAAATAAGCATCCCAACATTTGCATTAAACAGCTTAGCGAAATCATGGAAAACTTAATTCAGTATGGTTAGACAGGGAGTTGAATCTTCAACCCTCCAAAAGGCGAGTGTAGTGTGCTAACCACTGAGCTACCTCGCTTGCTGGTAATTCGGTATGACTATATGGTGCGGATGATTTGATGCATGTTATGAAATTCTATACCAAATGGCGTATTATCAATATAAACGTGGAGAGATGCTGTATCTACTGATGTGTGTAATTTTTCTGTATGTCTTGCCCTTCTGAATACCGGAGATACGAATAATACTGTGTATTACTGAAGAAAATGTATGAGGAAAAGTAGTAGAGACGAGATGTAGTATCCTGACAGAACAGAGGGAAGGAATATTCCACAAAAATCAGTAAGAAATACAATGTAATGGACGACGAATTTCTGTTGACACTTGTCCTTGAACAAAGTTATATATGCTGATTTATTTGTTGAAGTGCCGTATTTGTGTCGTGGAGGATTATTTTAAGCTGATACTTGTCTTTGGATAAATTTGAATATGGTGCTTTTTTGTTAATATATCTGTTCTGGTTGATAGAGCCAGTTCTCCGAAAGTACAGATTCCTCGAATGTATTCCCTTGAATACTGAAAGATCAAGAGTTTCACCACCCTGCCGGTGTTACCGACCGAGGTGGCGCAGTGGTTAGCACACTGGACGGTTCAAACACGCGTCCGGCCATCCTGTTTTAGATTTTCTGTGACTTCGCTAAACTGCAGGCAAATGCCGGGATGGTATCAATGACCTCGCTGTTTCGTCCCCTCCCCCAAATCGACCAACCAATCAACCTGACGGTGTTGACGAACTTGGCACTGCATCTGTAATTGAGTCATGCCAACGCTGAATTATTATAATTATAAACGTAAACAGCCTAGAAAATTTTAGGAAATTTCCGGATTTGTAGGACCCAACTCGTCTACATCAATTAATTTCTGTTAGGGTTCTCTCCAGAGATACGATCAAATTTAATAATTCACGACCTGTAATATGCTGTATGCAGTGAACTGTTCAAGTGAACTGAATATTATGCACCACCAACAGTACACACTTATGTCTCATTGATGCGGAAGGGTTGTGAATGGTAGAGTGAACTATATACATGTGTATTGTCTTTTTACGAAACTGCACTTTGCACGGGTAACGATTGTGTTATGGCGAAGTAAATCATGATTATTTCTGATTGACTGCGTTAGCAGTCTGCACACTGACAGCGCAGCTACCGAGCCGGGAATTCTTAGTATGTTACTCAAAAGAATTAGAAACTTTGTGTTGTTATTCCTGCGAAGGAACTTCGGCAGTGTCGCTACACTGAATGTCTAGAAAGACAGTCAAACAAATCGTTGTATTTGTTCTCTTTTACAGTGCGATTTGTAGCTATGACATCTTAATAATATTTCACGAATGGACTCCAGTTTTACAGCTTTTGTTCCCTTTTTAACCTAAAGCGTTTCTTCAGACAGTAAGATGTGCACACTAATCCAAAATATCCTAAAATTTCCTTAACTACAAAGAATATGACACGGTAAATATAAACTCCGTGGAAACGAAAACTTATTTCCAAGATAGCAATATAATTAACTGGAAATTCTTTCTCACAGTTCTGTTATATCTTCCGAAACGAGTAACTTTCGCTATTAACTTCTGCTTTCCATCTAACTTTTGGCTCCCAGTTACTGTAAGTATTGCTGTGTTCGCTATATATAATTCATAACAGCCAGTCTTCCGAATAATCTAAATTGGTAAGAAATACAAAACTTTGCTTTACCGGGAGGAGGTATTTCCCAAGAATATAGGACATTCAAAATTTCATAGAGAAATACTCCTTTCTTGGCTTAGTTTCTGTAGAGTTGAACCAAGATACCAAATATTTTCACAGTAGCCCTCATAGCAGTGTATAGAAGAATCAATGAGAGAAGAAAAGACACAACTGTAGAAATACGGTTCCGCTATGAGCAAAGATAAATATGTTTTCGCTCAAGGTAGAACAGTATTTCCATAATTATTTGTTAGGAATAAATACGGGAAAAAAGTGAGCTTCAGCCACAAGATGAAAAGTAGAAATGTTTGTAATCTTCAGTAGTTTTCGTTTAGGATGCACTAGACAAGTAAATAAACTCCATCTGGGTGCATTACGATAATGCACGGTAGGAAACAGCTTTATAAGTTATTTCCTTTCTTGTCTTGTACATTGTATTGTGATCTTTCCTATCACATTATGGGCAATATTAAATGTCACAGTATCTGCTAAGAAAATGATTTTCGCTATCTATATAAAGCTTTCACAGTTAACAAGTCATAAGTAGGACTGTCGTTACTGTCGAATGAGAGTGGTATGATGTTTCATTGCGACAACGATGAAGTTCACAAAATTTTGTAACATACCTCGTCGTTATAACAATGTTATAGTTTACAACTTATTCTTTTGTCATATGCTACGTTTCTCATGGGCACAGTATACTTTATCACTTACGAAACACAAAATTACGCCACAATTTTAATATTCTTTTTTAATTACAACTCACTGGTGTGTGTTGTACAACTACGCACTTAACTGTGACATGCAGTTTAATCTGGTGTCTATTGCTAAGTGCCTTCCCCCGCAACAGAATCGAGACGAGTAAAAGCTTATTGTGTTATGTAACCAGATCCAATACATGAGTGTTCTGATATACACGATGCTTGTCTTTGGCGCCCACTAACTGACTCACGAAAATGTTAAAATACTCGATATTGACTGCGTAAAAAGGTAGTAATATTCATTGCAATGTCATGAAGACGAAAGGTGGAGAATACCGCATGAAGTAACATCTGTCATATGTTGACCACGTACACCGTACGGTAAGTTAGTATGAGATTTTAGAAATGTTATATGATTTTATAAACGACTTACTTTCTGCCATAATGCCACTTTTGAGTCAATGCAGTACATAATTTACAATTTTAATGTAAAAGAAATTGAAGAGGTAAAATAGGTGATGCTTATTGCACGCGATGATGAAGATGTGATGTATGCTCACTGCTGATGATAGCATGTTAGCTTCTAGTTCCTGTGGGTCGTTGTTGTAATGTGGGAAGTGTTGGAGAGTATTTTACCTGGAAAAGGATATGGGATGTATATGTTTATAGCTAATGTTAGGTGGGAAACAAGTGTTAGGAGATAAATGGGATGCCATCAGGATAAGAAATGGGGTGGTTTGTAGTCTTCATTTTGGTTGGGATAGGTGAGTTACGGTTGTACACAACGGCACATTTCAGGGTGAGTTCATTGTCTGGAAAGGGAAGGTGATTGATATTATTTTGATAAAGCACGTGGAATATTTATTGATAAAGGAGAGATATTATGTGTTTATAGAGACACGGTCGAAAGGCGAGTTTTTCAAGAAATTGGGAGACCGTATGGCGATGTTCCTCGTGTTTACGAATAATTCTGCTATGTGGTTGGTGGTTTTGTTAGTGTACAGACACATTATCGGCTGTAACATCAGTGGATTTCAAACCATCGCCAAATAAGTGTCTTCGACTCGCGTCTGTTGTGGCCGCTTTAATCTCGTGGATTCCGAGCTGCACTCATTTGCAAACCACCATCTTTAGTGACGATGATGATAGATATTTTGATACTAAGCTTTTATTATGCCATCCCAAAAAACCATTAGGATATGTTGTGACAACTTCGCGCCCATTCTCCAATGCTTGATCGGCTATCACCAATTTCTCCGAATAGCGTAATCTCAAACACTTCAAATGTTCAAAGCTCAGCCGCTCTATTGTGTGCACAGCCTGCCCGTCATAATACTGTCCTCACTCTCACGGTATTTTTTAAAGAGCTGGTGTTCTGAGGTCTGTTTCATAGACCTCATTTGTAAGGATATTGTGGGCCAAATAAAAGTTGCCCGGAGAAAGTTTCGGGGTACAGAGAAACACAGCAGAAGAAAGAAAATACAGTAATAACGGGACTATTGCTGATGTTGAAAGTGGCGAGCACTCACCTCTTCGTACTTGGCTGCCCTCGTCTGCAAGGTGCTGAAGGCGAATATAAGCTGGACTGCTGGAATTGCTGCATTCATCCGAAATGTCCAGCTGCAGTTCCTCAGGAATATGAGGGTTGTTACGATACACTTTGGACTTCAGGCAAAGAAATCGCACACTGACAGATCAAGTGACCTGGGTGGCCAGTTAACGTCGCGACCAGACTGACCTCTGATAACAACTCCACTCACACTGACACAGCCCGTACTACGATCTGAATCGGTGGGGATCGCGTGGCGGGTGTACACGCGGTGTGCACGTAACGGGATGTGGCTATATGCGTACATTCACGTCTAATTGTATCTATACATTCGTGCCACTTTTATTTGCCGCAGCTTGTTGCTTCATGCCTGAGGAGTGACTTGACGTTATGCCTTTTCAAGGTCGACTAATCTTCTCCGTCACTGAACCACAGAGTGGCAGTAACGCACAGCACAGTGCCCTGTTGACAACCTGGGTTCATGGCTTGCGCCACGCTCTAAATCTACCATCTACCATCAGCGTTTCTGAAGAAGAGAAATTTGCTAACATCGAGTTTAGATTTAAGTGTTAGGAAGTCATTTCTGAAAGTTTTTGTATGGAGTGTAGCCATGTATGCAAGTGAAACATGGACGGTAAATAGTTTGGACAAGAAGAGAATAGAAGCTTTCGAAATGTGGTGCTACAGAAGAATGCTGAAGATTAGATGGGTAGATCACATAACTAATGAGGAAGTATTGAATAGGATTGGGGAGAAGAGAAATTTGTGGCACAACTTGACTAGAAGAAGGGATCGGCTGGTAGGGCATATTCTGAGGCATCAAGGGATTACCAATTTAGTATTGGAGGGCAGCGTGGATGGTAAAAATCGTAGGGGGAGACCAAGAGATGAATATACTAAGCAGATTCAGAAGGATGTAGGTTGCAGTAGGTACTGGGAGATGAAGAAGCTTGCACAGGATAGAGTAGCATGGAGAGCTGCATCAAACCAGTCTCGGGACTGAAGACCACAACAACACAACAACAACACCATCAGCTCTTACCATCTGAAATCAGGACTTGGGAATACCTTCTAAAATCCCCTTTCCATGCTCGTTAGTGGTATCCATTCTCACAACAGCCATTTAGTAAGTGTTATATTACTCATGCCTAACTGAACGTTGCCGAAAGTCTAATGTACAGCTATACCAGTCCAACTGAGCAATTTATATTACTCCGAGATCACGCGCTGAATACGTGGGGTATGAGATGAAACGACTGAAATGCATTTTCTCCTCTCCCACTGGCTGTCTTGAACGCTACGTTATAATGAAGCGTTGCCTTTCCTGGCCTCTCACTGGCTAGCAGTCGAACAAGAGACCCCAGAGAAGGCTGACGCTAAGGAGTGACCTCATTCCTGTGGACGAACGTAGGTCTAGCATAGAGTGAGCGCTGAGAAAGACATACGTACTGCAACAGTGCGTTTTCATTGAATTTTGACTGTGAGTAATCATTTCAAGGTGATAAAGTATTTTACACATTACATTATGACGTCCTGAAAACATAGGTATTTATTCGTTTCCAGTAGTTTAGCAGACTCGTAAAATCATAGCGATCCTCATTAGAGCCACGGTAATGTAGTCAACGGACCTATGGCAGCGAGAGATCTGCGACAGTGGCATAGCTACCGATGACGCAAGGTGAATGGAGGGAACTTTTGCGAGTGTGCTTGGGGTGCTCACATCCCACTGCAACACCAGCGTGCTGTGTCAGTCTGTTAGAAGCAGTCAACGTCATCGAGTTTTCGACAGTAATGTTGAGTGGGATGTTATGGTGATTCAGTTCTTATGAGAACGTTTGGCATGTGAAAAGGCTTCCTTCTTTCTATGAGTCAAGCTACTTAGAACAATGAATTATTGGGTTGAGTGGTGGTGGCAGCTGAGAAAGAGCAGATTATGCGAATTCATATGAGATGGTGTCCTGTACACGCTATGGCTGAAACATCCTATTGTATTTCTGTGGACGAGGACCTCAAGGAAAATGTGAGGTTCCGTCTTTTTGTAACTACATCGACAACTTGATATTGTCAGGGACACTACTGAGGTGTTATACAGTTATACGGCTGAATGAGATTTTCACTCTGCAGCGGAGTGTGCGCTGATGTGAGACTTCCTGGAAGATTAAAAGTGTGTGCCGGACCGAGAAACGAACTCGGGAGTTCCCGAGTTCCAGTTCGAGTCTCGGTCCGGCACCCACTTTTAATCTGCCAGGAAGTTTCAGTTATATCGCTGCATGACTACGCATTCATATTGGTCGTTTAAATTAACAGCGATATGTTCATACTTTCATACACCATAGCATTTAAACCAAATTTGTGAGTCAAAAAAGGTGTTAACCAAACTGTTCTGTTTCTCTGTTCCAGGTGAGTGAGCTCCCAAGATTTAGAAACGGAAGCCTGGAATACCAGGTAAGATGTTCAGATCATACAGCAGGTGGAAAACTATTAAGCTATCAAAGAATTGCATTACGATCAGCTGTTTAGATAACAGATATTGATCTACATCGTTGACATTTACGTTCTTCAGTTTGCCATACAGTTATTTATTACGACATTTAGCTGAGGAGCAGTTCAGTGATGGCCTTAATTTATTCGCGAAATTTAACTGGGCGACACATGATAACGTGCAGTGCTGCGAAGTGCGAAAGTATAAAAGCAGCCTGAGGCAACACTTGTTTATCAGAAGTGTCGCTGTTTCACTTAATATAAATTGATGAAAATAAAATTTGTCACCACCTGCACCATGTGATGTTTTAGATTCAAGGGGAGCAGGGAACAAATGAAAAACCTGTATCAGACTAAAAAGTTGATTTACAAAAATGAAGAGATAATCACCTTCAGGAAGTTGTAGGTCTTCTTATTTTCCGTGCTTACTAAGAAAAACTGCAAGGAAATTCCATCTTGTGGAAGTCACAACTTTTGTTATTACCCAAGTACGTTCCGACATTTTATTTTTTGAAATTTGTGGTAAGGTCTTATGGGATCAAACCGCTGAGGTCATCGGTCCGTAAGCTGACGCACTACTTATTCTAACTTAAACTAACTTACGCTAAGGTCAACACACCCACCCGTGCCCGAGGGAGGACTCGAACCTCGAACCTCCGACGGCGGGAGCCGCGCGGGCCGTGACGAGGCGCTCTAGACCGCACGGCTATCCCCGCGGCTCCAATATTTTATGCGCTAACTTCAGGGGGATTTTTGTTCATTTTCTTCAGGAAGAATTTTTGTTATGTGTTAATCTGTAGTGTAGGTTACGTGAAATGGCTGTCATACGGTACACAATGAAACACGCATGTCACCGAGTGGAGGCAATATCTGTTATTCACTTATGCTGTGTTGAAAGATTTAGAGATCAAGGTTACTAAATTTGGAAATAATATGACTATGTGTTTGTTCATGTACCGCCATGACGCGATATATAGCTAAGCTCGTTCTAAAATAGGTGAAAAACTGAAAAATGGAATTGTCACGGATAAATAAAAACTACTTATTTACTTCGTAAATTTTGATTCGCTAAAACTAAAACTTTCCCTCTGTCCCCAAATATTAATTTTTTCCGCAGATTCGGGTAAGTTTTGTTTGTTTTGTTTTCATGAGGCCACACAACTTTTAATTATCAAACAAATCATCTGACTAGCTAATTAACTAACCAAACATCCTACTCACTATCGAGTGAACTCATCAACTAAAAAACTAACTAACCTAATTTTTTATTAGATTCGGAGTAATCGCTCTTGTTTGGGTAAACATTTGTAAAACTCTAATTCCTCTCTCTCAAATCCCACCGTATGGGGAGAGAGAGGGATAGTTTTAGTTTCAGCTAATCAAAATTTACAAATTAAATAAGTATTTTTTATTTACCCGTAACAATATTCCACGCAAAAATGAGAACATCGATTTTCTTGAATTACAGCACCAACTACCAAGAATTAAAGCAAATGTACGTAGTTCTTTATGTATAATCTGATTCTGCAATAAAAAATGGAGGTTCCCATTTAAAATTTTAAAGTTGTCTCCCGCCCCACCCCCAGGGGGCTGGGGTGGCGGGCTAATTTTACCACTAGCAGATGTCCGCCTCCAAAATAATCAACTTTGGATTATATACATTTTTTCGTGTGAAGCTTATTTTTCGAGTTATTCTGGTTTGTCAACTTAAAATTTACACCCTATGTACTCTTTTTATTGAATGAACCGTTTTGTAAGTGCGAGCTGCTGTCTTTATACAACTGCATATGCCATCGCCCCTATTCTATAGCAGCGACGACAGTATGTTTTCAGATATTCCAAGCTGTTTCTGTGCTGCCTTTGTATGTTCTGTGAAGTTCTCTCTCTACTTCCAGTCCAGACGTGCATAATTACTCGAATGTACGGGGGGTCATGGAAGAAGGAGGGAGTGGCCCGGCCCAGGGATGGGGAGACGGGGGGGGGGGCGATAATGGAAATAGAGATTACTCACGGATGCGTGATGAAAGGAAATTATTTGAAATGGAAGTCCGCAGGAGGGTGAAAAATGAATGAGAGTAGCGGCTGGCGTTTTAGTAGCACACAGAGGGCAAGGTATTTCAAAGGCGGACGAAGAAGGACGCATTGTTCTTGCTTTAGACCCATCCGCGGAAAGAGCGTGCTGGCTTGGAACTCACAGTTTCTGTTACAACTGGAAATTAACCAGTCCTTAAAAGGATATCAGATGCATCTGTTGAAATAATTGTTCGTATACACAGCTTGCTGTAAAAGAGGAATTTTGAGAAGTGGATGGATTCTTAATTCGAACTTAAAGGAAACCTTTGATGTCACTTTGCTTCGTTCCTACATATCAGCGAAATTGTATTACTCGTGAAAAGGGCATATTTCCTGTAGAAGTCTAGTTCCTAAGTATGCGCTTTCAACTTCTCTTAACAACAAGACGTGTAGTTCTTCTGATGTTGGCTTCGCGTTCTTTTATGAGAGCAGCATCATAATAATACGAATTATCAATTCGTCTCTTGTGCTTACTTTTCTTTGCAGACTTCGACTTCCAAATATCCTCACATATTAAAATCTAAAGGGACAAAATCTGGGGACCTTGGTGGCTAAGAACTGTGACAATATCTGCCGAACCATCTTGTGGGGAATGTTAGGTTTAGTCGCTGTATCACCTGATGAATAGAGTGTACATGAGCTCATCATGCTGCGTGAACGTGTCCATCCTTTTAGTTAAAAGAAACTCTGTCAATAATGCTGGAAGCTCGATTTCAAGAGCCCTGGAAGACAATGCACTAACGTAACAGTCTCCATAAATTAGTTATATATCACACCACACTATACACTTACAGAAAATTTCAGTTGTGCAAAGTCAAGTACGACGTTACAAGTTGAATTTAGAAATAAAAATAACGATTTCTAAATAAACTCATAGCATCTGGAGTACTGATACGAGAAATGAAAAGTTAACACTGTAACCTTCGTGTACACCGGTAACGTATAAAAATTGGATGCATGTTATATGGAACGTTTTATTTGAATTAATATATCCTACCACCTCCTGAACGTTTTCCTGTTTCTCCAGAAAGAACCGTATGTAAATGCCTTGGCGGAAACTATCTGCAGCTCCACGAGGCTGGATGTTCGCAGAGCGCACATTTTTTTACAGGGAAGTGTTGTCATTCGAAATTTAACAAGGAATGCAGAGAGATTCGCACATCATAATCATTGCTTCGTACAAAAGCTGGGAGCAGACTATAAATATCTACCCCACCCCTCCCCTGCTTCCCGCGGGTAAATAGATTGTATACACAAAACTCACCGTGAATAGGTCTGTCTGTTAGTAAAAAATGTATCAAAATCTTTACAGTAGTTCCTAAGATTAGCATTCATATGCAGACAGAAAAACTAGGCGGGGGACTTAAATTTACAATACGTAAAAATGTTCTGTAATGCGTGTAAGTAGAGGAAACGACCCGTTATTATTTGGCTGCGCCATTGATCATCAGTCGCGGCAATCAGGCACGACTATCACAGAACTAGTAATTTCTGTCGGGGGTGGTTTAAGATAGGACGATAACAAAAATCCATTAATGAGAATGGCTGATTCGAGACTCAGATTTATCGCGAGAATAACAGGGAAATACGAATTACGAGAAACGCCCGGCCTTCTCTCCCCTCACCCCCCACCCCCTCAAAATATTAAAGAATGGAATTTACACTCAATTTTAAGAACAGCTAGTTACTCACGACATGTCTCCAATACTAAGTCTTTTAGAATGATATACTTTTGCAAGTACATTCAGTGGTATATTTGGATACTGCCCGCAAAATGTGTTGCGGGTAGAGTCAATAGACGAGAAGTAATAAATTAAAAATCTCTTGCGTGATGCTTAAATTTTATTATATAAACAGCAAAATTGTAGAAAGCGATGAACTTTTTACTTTTCATTTTTTTGTGGGGGGTTTCAGCGAGAAAAAAGTTACTAAATGGTTTGAAATGCTGTGTAAAGTTCGTTGCAAGTCGCTAATTGCTCTCATTCTGAAACAGCGGGTGAATGTAGTGTCGGTAATTTGCGCACCATGACTTGGGCTGACTTAAGATATATAGACGGTTTGTAACTTTTACTTCAGATTATACCTCTTACGAGCTGGTTATGACAGCGCTTCAGTTTTTTTATATTCGGTCAGTAATTATATGAAATACTGAAAATAATTTTTTGTTGCTCCTGAAAATTGTTGGACAGGCAGCTTGCAACTAGAGCTCGGTGAGCGCTATAGACGTTTAGTGATATGGATGACTACATGCTTCCAGCTGCTGCCCTCGCACGTCAGTACTTTTATTATGATGAGTGATGGCGAGTGAGTAAGCTGTTTAATTTTTTAACGTGGTTTATATTGACTGAGCTAAAGAAAATGTTCCTATTCCCACTTCACTGTCTTAGGATCCTATTTGAGGTTCAGGGTTCAAAGTACCTCTATACAGAACTTCCACTGCAATCGATTCAGCTGTTTCGTCGTTAAAACGTAAAAGAGTTACTTTAACATTTAATAACAACAGTGTAGAGGTGTGGATTAAAGACGATGAGGATTGTGTAAGCATTGCGTTCATCATCCACAATCGTATTACGTAGAAAATATCAACCAATAACAGCATTTTCATAAATATTATAAAGTTAAAAAGTCAAAGGGTAAATAACTTTTTCAAAGATTAAATACTTTTCATTAATTCTCGTAATATTCTTAAAATCAATAAATATTTTTGACTACTCCCTTTCTAACGTGTCCTATGTTCTTCCTTCTGGTTCAAGCTATTTTTTCCCAAATAACGTGGAAATCTATCGACCCGTCCAGTGATCAAAACGCCAC
Source organism: Schistocerca cancellata (assembly GCF_023864275.1). Lineage (NCBI taxonomy): Eukaryota > Metazoa > Arthropoda > Insecta > Orthoptera > Acrididae > Schistocerca > Schistocerca cancellata. The sequence goes on from NC_064626.1 coordinate 214,079,816, forward strand.
GGATTTACTTTCGTCTTTCTAATATTAGTATTAAAGTGTGGATTCTGCATTGTTGTAAGACGACTCTGTTGCTCACGGATGCCAATATAATGAATGACATAGTGTGTCTCAATACAATATTTGAGACTGTACTAGAAATATGTTCGTGTGCTTGAAATACTGACCAATGGAAGAGGCCGCCTGTAAGAGCCTCGTTCGTTCAGTTCTTAAGTAATCTGCGTTAGTCAGATTACAATGTTTTTGTTAACAGAAGAGAGTGAAAATATCTAAAAAGCAATGCATGATACGTCGCAAGATTGTTTCATCACTACGAGAGGATCACAATAATTTCAACTAACTAGAACGATTTTGTGCTTCGCGGATCCGAGAGCCTACCTATCAGAACGGGTTAATGAACGTAATAGTTCCTACAACGTAAGTATCGCGCAGTAACGTAGAAAGGGCTACCGATAGTCTTTCTTCCTGTTCGACATCTGGAGAAACGAGGAAAATGTGTGTACATACACATTTCCGTTTACAAATATTACTTAGCTGGTAGTCTCATCTGTATCACTACGGCTAGAACAGTTGCCTTTCTAGCGTCTTCTATGGTCAACAAAAATTTGATTTTCAGTATTTCGTATAATTACCGACCGAATTTAAAATATCGCCATAATCTTCTCAATTACGTGATATAATCTTACGTTAAAGTCTTAACACAATAGCTTAACACAATACAGTATTAAAGCTATAAACAGTGTGATGTCTTCAAGCAGTCTAGCTCATGGCGCGCAAATTACCCAGACTACAATCATCCCGTATTGGACATTGTGAACACTTATCGACTTCCAACAAACTTTTCACACAATTTCAAATCATTTCGAAACTTCTTATCTCTCCCCCCTCCCCTCCCCCACGCCCTTCACAAAAAAGGAGAAAGTTTATTGCTTTCTGCATTTTCGCTGTTCAAGCAGTAAAATTGTAGCATGGGAGGAGGGTTTACTGATCTCACGAGAAGACAGCACAGGCTTCATTGCAGACTGGAAAGGACGACGAAGTGAAGTATCTGCACAGGTAAAAGTCTACTGTAACACCGCTGATGTGTTAGGAAGGAGAATTGAAGATGGCGCAATACCATGACACAAGTTGATGGGGCTCACAACTTTCTTATCTCATGTGACGGAAAACCAGAATAGTGTGACAGGAAGGACAACTGGGCACATAAAATAATAAATATAAACCTAATAGTGGCAAAAAATCATCTTGTTCTCCGTTGGAAAATGGAACTAACGTCAAGAAGGAGAAATGCTTGTAGCCGGCCGGAGTAGCCGTGCGGTTCTAGGCGCTACAGTCTGGAGCCGAGCGACCGCTACGGTCGCAGGTTCGAATCCTGCCTCGGGCATGGATGTGTGTGATGTCTTTAGGTTAGTTAGGTTTAATTAGTTCTAAGTTCTAGGCGACTGATGACCTCAGAAGTTAAGTCGCATAGTGCTCAGAGCAAGCCAGAAATGCTTGTAAATATTTTCCCCAGACATGGAACATCAACGAGCGAAGGCTGGTTAAATGTTGAAGGCAGGTGAATGTTTCGGACCTCTCAGAATAGTTTAGTTGCTCGGTCAGTAACTTTCAGGTTTCATATACAACGGCCAAATGTTCTATCTTTAGTCGCAGTTGTAGCATATTTTATATTTTTAAATTTTATTTATTTGTTTTACGTATATTACTGATTTCTTAATGTGAAACATTCGTGGTGCGGTGCTCACGCTACACTGTGTAACCGAACGTAACTACACTCCTGGAAATTGAAATAAGAACACCGTGAATTCATTGTCCCAGGAAGGGGAAACTTTACTGACACATTCCTGGGGTCAGATACATCACATGATCACACTGACAGAACCACAGGCACATAGACACAGGCAACAGAGCATGCACAATGTCGGCACTAGTACAGTGTATATCCACCTTTCGCAGCAATGCAGGCTGCTATTCTCCCGTGGAGACGATCGTAGAGATGCTGGATGTAGTCCTGTGGAACGGCTTGCCATGCCATTTCCACCTGGCGCCTCAGTTGGACCAGCGTTCGTGCTGGACGTGCAGACCGCGTGAGACGACGCTTCATCCAGTCCCAAACATGCTCAATGGGGGACAGATTCGGAGATCTTGCTGGCCAGGGTAGTTGACTTACACCTTCTAGAGCACGTTGGGTGGCACGGGATACATGCGGACGTGCATTGTCCTGTTGGAACAGCAAGTTCCCTTGCCGGTCTAGGAATGGTAGAACGATGGGTTCGATGACGGTTTGGATGTACCGTGCACTATTCAGTGTCCCCTCGACGATCACCAGTGGTGTACGGCCAGTGTAGGAGATCGCTCCCCACACCATGATGCCGGGTGTTGGCCCTGTGTGCCTCGGTCGTATGCAGTCCTGATTGTGGCGCTCACCTGCACGGCGCCAAACACCCATACGACCATCATTGGCACCAAGGCAGAAGCGACTCTCATCGCTGAAGACGACACGTCTCCATTCGTCCCTCCATTCACGCCTGTCGCGACACCACTGGAGGCTGGCTGCACGATGTTGCGGCGTGAGCGGAAGACGGCCTAACCGTGTGCGGGACCGTAGCCCAGCTTCATGGAGACGGTTGCGAATGGTCCTCGCCGATACCCCAGGAGCAACAGTGTCCCTAATTTGCTGGGAAGTGGCGGTGCGGTCCCCTACGGCACTGCGTAGGATCCTACGGTCTTGGCGTGCATCCGTGCGTCGCTGCGGTCCGGTCCCAGGTCGACGGGCACGTGCACCTTCCGCCGACCACTGGCGACAACATCGATGTACTGTGGAGACCTCACGCCCCACGTGTTGAGCAATTCGGCGGTACGTCCACCCGGCCTCCCGCATGCCCACTATACTCCCTCGCTCAAAGTGCGTCAACTGCACATACGGTTCACGTCCACGCTGTCGCGGCATGCTACCAGTGTTAAAGACTGCGATGGAGCTCCGTATGCCACGGCAAACTGGCTGACACTGACGGCGGCGGTGCACAAATGCTGCGCAGCTAGCGCCATTCGACGGCCAACACCGCGGTTCCTGGTGTGTCCGCTGTGCCGTGCGTGTGGTCATTGCTTGTACAGCCCTCTCGCAGTGTCCGGAGCAAGTATGGTGGGTCTGACACACCGGTGTCAATGTGTTCTTTTTTCCATTTCCAGGAGTGTAGATCAATAAACGTGTCCAAAGGTCAAAGAAGGGTTAGAGAACACCACATCAAGTAGAACCAGACGCGGTATAAAACAGGGCAGTGTTGAAAACAACCTTCGGATCGCGGGTAGCTCTACGTTGGTTTCCCCTCGATGAACCAGAGGAAAGCACATTTGTGGTACGGTGCGTTCTAGTGTCAATTTTCCTTTAATTGTTAGAATGAGGGCCCAAAGTACCAGAAGAATTACGTGGCCTTGCCACTGTGACTGATGACTGAGTGGCCTGGTTCGGCAACTCCTCACCCCTTCCTCTCAGCGCTTCACCGCTCTCCTACCCCACCAAAGCGCTAAGTCTACCCTCCCACCCCCCTTCGCCTCATATTCTCTCTCCTCCCTCTCTCCACAGACTTGTAACCACCGCCACCCTGCCAGTTTGATAGATGGAAGCTGCTGAAATTTCTATTGTACGCTCTGCAGCGATATTAAATTAAAGCAAGCGAGTAAAAAGCTATTGTTAAAACTTTTGCCCGGTGAAAAGGGTAATTACTGACAAATTATTTTCCCAAAAAAACTGAGAAGTACTTTCTTCTGGTCTGCATACATGGGAGAGCTAACTTTCCCTGGATGTACGAGACGTTTCTTTATCACTACTAATTGTGTTCCTTTCGTGTGTAGCTATCGACAACGCGACAGTTTATTCAGATGTTACACGTCGGTTCTTTTGTTTTTCTTCTGTCGCATTTCCACTGACTATGTGTAGTCTTCTACCAGTGATAGGGTGCACGCTATGGTATCGGCGACGTCTTTCATGTTTCACACTCCTTGAGATGTGGGAGACATACCGCATTGCGTCAGCGAACACTGTTAGAAAATGTATCTCGTAAAATTCAAAACGAGGAATGGGGAACATAAAAGACCCCGTCGATACTATAACACGCACCCTACCACTCCCAGTCAGAAGACCATATATACGATAGACAAAAAACAAAACCCGATACGTCACCTGCAGTAGCTAGCTGTTCTAGGATCATTAGAATCCCAGTTAACTGCACCTGCCGTAGTGGAGGTGCTATTGATCTGTCCCTTCTTCTGATGAGCATCATCCATAAACTCTTTTCCTCACTTATCCTTTTTAATGTTTTTTCATCCCTTATCTCACTTCATTTCACTTACATACCGTTATTACTACGATCAGCATCTTTATTATTAGTGTTATTATTATTGTTATTATTACTTACATGTTATTTTCAGCAAAAAATATTTTTTTCCATCAAAAGAAATCGATGTTTTTCGCCAATTCGCAGCTGACAGGCCCTCATGACATATCGTATGCAACAGCATCACACTTTATTAAATCAAGTTCATAAATTATGTGTGCTAATGTGAGGAATCACACAAAAGTGAAAGCTGATATCATCGGTTTTGTTCTGAAATAATAACGTGTGAAACCAGCCATACTTATATCACATTTGTACAGAAATATTCACTAACAAAAGATGACGTGAACGTGGAGAACCATGTTCAGGTAACAAAAAATAAATAAATATTCTCTTATCTTTAGAAAACGGTAGTGTTGTTGTGGTTGCTTCATCTCTCCATACTAGTCAACTTTCTGAATGTATGTGTCTAGATTGTGGCTTCTTAAGAAAATAAAATTTGGAATGATAGACAGCACAAGACGAGAATGGAAGCATTTGAGATGTGATGCTACAGAAGAAAAGAGAAAACACTCGAGGTAAAGACGGTCAGTATACAATATGTACAAGTAGACAAAAACGGGCAGCATATAATATGTACAAGAAACGAGACCAAGAGAGAGAGAATGCACTACCGAGAATGAGGTACTCAAAAAGGGTGTAAAACAGGAATGCAGTTTTTCGACCCCTCGTGTTCAATCTATGCATCAAAGATGCAGTGACGGAGATAAAAGAAAGATTGAACAGTGGGATTAAATTCGAGATGAGGGGATTTCAAAAAACCGAAGAATAACAGAAGGTATGAGAAGCATCAGAAATCAGATTAGTGGTAAAATTAACATTAAAATTGGGGACCAAGAAGTGGATGAAGTAAAGGAACTCTGATATCTTGGATGCAAAATAACACGTGAGGAATGAAGCAAGGAGGACATAAATACAGACTAGCACACGCCAAGAGGGCACTCCTAGCCAAAAGAAATCAGCTACTGTCCAACATTGACCTTAATTTGAGGAAGAAATTCCTGAGAATGTACGTCTGGAGCACAGCATCGTGCCAGCGAATCATTGACTTACGGAAAACCGGAAATGAGAAACGCATAGTTTGAGGTTTGGTGCTCTAGAAGCATGTCTCGTGTAAGGAGGAGAATTGCGTACCATCACGTTTCTGACTTTGATAAAGGTCGGATTATAGCCTATCGCGATTGCGGTTTATCGTATCGCGACATTGCTGCTTGCGTTGTCGAGATCCAATGACTGTTAGCAGAATATGGAATCGGTGGGTTCAGGAGGGTAATACGGAACGCCGTGCTGGATCCCAACGGCCTCGTATCACTAGCAGTCGAGGTGACATGCATCTTATCCGCATGGCTGTAATGGATCGTGCAGCCACGTCTCGATCCCTGAGTCAACAGATAGGGATGTTTGCAAACCAAGAACCATCTGCACAAACAGTTCGACGACGTTTGCAGCAGCATGGACAATCAGCTCGGAGACCATGGCTGCGGTTACCCTTGTCACTGCATGACAGACAGGAGCGCCTGCGATGGTGTACTCAACGACGAACCTGGATGCACGAATGGCAAAACGTCATTTTTTCCGGATGAATCCAGGTTCTGTTTAGAGCACCATGATGGTCGCATCCTTGTTTGGCGACATCGCGGTGAACGCCATTGGAAGCGTGTATTCGTCATCGCCATACTGGCGTATCGCCCGGCGTGATGGTATGGGGTGCCATTGGTTACACGTCTCGGTCACCTCTTGTTCGCATTGATGGCACTTTGAACAGTGGAGGTACATTTCAGATGCGTTACGACCCTTGGCTCTACCCTTCATTCGATCCCTGCGAAACCCTACATTTCAGTAGGATAATGCACGACCGCATGTTGCAGGTCCTATACGAGCCTTTTTGGATACGGAAAATGTTCGAGTGCTGCCCTGACCAGCACGTTCTCCAAATCCCTCACCAACTGAAAACGTCTCGTCATTGGTGGCCGAACAACTTTCTCGTCACAATACGCCAGTCACTACTCTTGATGAACTTTGGTATCGTGTTGAAGCTGCATGGGCAGCTGTACCTGTACACGCCATCCAAGCTCTTTTTGACTCAATGCCCAGGCGTATCAAGGCCGTTATTACGGCCGTAGGTGGTTGTTCCGGGTACTGTTTTCTCAGGATCTATGCACTCAAAATGCGTGAAAATGTAATCACATGTCAGTTCTAGTATAATATATTTGTCCAATGAATACCCGTTTATCAACTGCATTTCTTCTTGGTTCAATGAATACCCGTTTATCATCTTCGTTTCTTCTTGGTGTAGCAATTTTAATGGCCAGTAGTGTAGATTGTTCATGGTGATAAAATGGTTCAAATGGCTCTGAGCACTATGGGACTTAACTTCTAAGGTCATCAGTCCCCTAGAACTTAGAACTACTTAAACCTAACTAACCTAAGGACATCACACACATCCATGCCGGAGGCAGGATTCGAACCTGCGACCGTTTCGGCCGCGCGGTTCCAGACTGTAGCGCCTTTAAACGCTTGGCCACCACGGCCGGCAGAGGTTCATGGTGAGAGGTAACACCTAAATTGGTGTTCTCGGCACACTCTTGACTCTATGGATCTCAGTATAATGAACTGCCTACCGGGTTATGAAACTGAATGTCCCACGCGTCTAGCTTCAACTACCATTCCGCTATCAGAGTCTGTTAATTCCCGCCGTGTGCCACAATCACGTCCGAAACCTTTTCACGTGCATCACCTTAGTACAAATGACAGCTCCGTCAGTGCTGCCAGTGTATTGTGTACCCGATACTGTTGCCATCTGTATACGTGCATATCGCTATCCCGTGAATGGACGGTGTCTTGAAAGGAGGGTATAAGATGAACATCAACAAAAGCAATACGAGGATAATGGAATGTAGTCGAATTAAGTCGGGTGATGCTGAGGGAATTAGATTAGGAAATGAGACACTTAAAGCAGTAAACGAGTTTTCCTATTTGGGGAGCAAAATAACGGATGAAGGTCGAAGTAGAGAGGATATAAAATGTAGACTGGGAAGTGCAAGGAAAGCTTTTCTGAAGAAGAGAAATTTGTTAACATCGAGTATTGATTTAAGTGTCAGGAAGTTATTTCTTAAAGTATTTGTATGCAGAGGAAGTGAAACATGGACGATAAGTGGTTTGGACAAGAAGAGAGTAGGAGCTTTCGAAATGTGGTGCTACAGAAGAATGCTGAAGATTAGATGGGTAGATCACATAACTAATGAGGAAGTATTGAATAGAATTGGGGAGAAGAGGAGTTTGTGGCACAACTTGTCTAGAAGAAAATGGTTCAAATGGCTCTGAGCACTATAGGGCTTAACTTCTGAGGTCATCAGTCCGCTAGAACTTAGAACTACTTAAACCTAATATCACACACATCCATGCCCGAGGCAGGATTCGAACATGCGACCGTAGCGGTTCCAGACTGTAGCGCCTAGAACCGCTCGGCCAGCTGACTAGAAGAAAGGATCGGTTCGTAGGACATGTTCTGAGGCATAAAGGCATCACCAATTTAGTACTGGAGGGCAGCGTGGAGGGTAAAAATCGTAGAGGAAGACCAAGAGATGAATACACTAAGCAGATTCAGAAGGATGTAAGTTGCAGCAGGTACAGGGAGATGAAGAAGCTTGCACAGGATAATGTATCATGGAGAGCTGCATCAAACCAGTCTCAGGACTGAAGACCACAACAACAACAACTGCGGTGGGAGAAAGTTGAAATGAATTGCTTCAGCGGTAATCGTAATGAACGCCCTTCATGACAAACGAAAGGGCCATCGCTACGTGTACGCGAGGGTGTTGCGAGGTCGCGGGTATTGAGTCGGAGGTGCGCGGGGCCGTTGCCTCGCTGTCGGTGCGGCTAACGAGAGATCCACACACACACACACACACACACAGACACACAGACACTCAAACACACGCACACACGCCTAGAGCGGACGCACCGGCGCGCGACACGTGCGCCTACAGTCTAGCCGCCGGCTGTGTGCACGCACCGCTCGGCTGTGTACGCTGCGCCGCCGCAATTAAATTGTCACGCGTGGCAGGGCTCGCCTGTCTGGGGACCGTGGACCGGCTCTGGGTCGCAGCCGCCCCTCACCCGCCCACCACCACCCCCCAGCCACCCCTCCCACCTCTCATCAATGCCCCCTCCTCCCCTCCCTCCCCCTCTTCCAGCGACGTCCCCGCATCCCTTGCCCCCTTCGCGGCGCGACCTCGGAATCGATACAGTGAACGACCCCGTGCGAGACAGGTTTTCGGAACGCGTAAGCCGAAATGAAGATTTAAAATTTCATTCGTTAGTGGCGCCCGGGGACTTGTGGTACTTACAGCGATAACCGTACAGGTTTTCAGCGCTGATTCCTCATCTCTGGTTTTTCGCATTGCAGAATACAACTTTCACCGAATTTCTTTTCCTTTAGCTAGATACTTTTTCCACGGTCTAATTTTTTTTTGTCGCACGCTGAACAACCTGTGATGGAGAAACGCAACGAGAAATCGAAAATATTTCCTCCTGTCAACTGTTAGCCCACAAAACTGTAATAATGTCTACAGCTCAGACGTAGCTCTAAATATATTTGACTCACAGTTAATGCGATTTGTTTCAGTTTCGTACTTTTTTTTTTCAGAGTACGCCACAAACGGTACGTCACTCTTTTGTTAGCAAATATTTCGTTTAATTTGCTTTTATCATCGTTACTAGACAGAAATTTGTTAACATCGAGTATAGGTTTAAGTGTCAGGAAGTCGTTTCTGAAAGTATTTGTATAGAGTGTAGCCATGTATGCAAGTGAATCATGAACGATAAATAGTTTGGACAAGAAGAGAATAGAAGCTTCCGAAATGTGGTGCTATAGAAGAATGCTGAAGATTAGATGGATAGATCACATAACTAATGAGGAGGTATTGAATAGAATTGGGGACAAGAGGTGTTTGTGGCACAACTTAACTAGAAGAAGGGATCGGTTGGTAGGACATGTTCTGAGGCATCAAGGGCTCACCAATTTAGTATTGGAGAGCAGCGTGGAGGGTAAAAGTCGTAGAGGGAGACAAAGAGATGAATACACGAAGCAGATTCAGAAGGATGTAGGTTGCAGTAGGTACTGGGAAATGAAGAAGCTTGCACAGGATAGAGTAGCATGGAGAGCTGCATCAAACCAGTCTCAGGACTGAAGACAACAACACTAGTCAGTTCATGGCTTAATTAATCGTAAAAGGCTAAACTTTAGGTTCAGCCAGTCATAATGTGAAAACGCTAATTCTAACGCGTTTAGAAAGTGTATGCTGTCGTCATCAGCAGTGCGTTCAAACAATAATCTTCATAGCAGCAAAAGCATTTACAAATTTTCATGGATGCAATCTTCTCACAGCACTTTCGTTATATTGAGGTAAAAAGCTGTAAAAAACATATAAAAGTGAATAAAAATTTTTGTGGTCGTTTACCTTGTGACCATGTTCCATTCTTAAAAAGTTGTCCGTCACCGTTTGTACTTCAGCAAAATTAAACCATTGTGTTATGACGGTAAACGTCAGTAGCGACACAGTGACAAGAATTCATTTTCATTCTGAAGGAGCGCACACTGATTTCATTTTGATGAAGTACAGATCCTGCCTGGTTACATTTTAAAAGATGATATAATTGGAAGGAAAATGACTGCGACATATTCATTGAATTTTATAAGTGGATTTACACTTTTTTCCCTCTGTATATCGACACTGCTGCGAAAACTTTGCATGGATGAACGTTTGTAAATGCTTTTCACCAAGTGAAGATTTTTGTATGAAGATTATTTTGATTATGAAAGCACACACCTTCGTAACCCGTTAAATATGTTACACACACACACACACACACACACACACACACGCACGCACACACACGAACGCGCGTGTGCAAGCTCGCACGCATACATACAAGAGGCGTGGTGAATTGGAATGTCAGTGACACTGTTTTCGTCCACGAAACGAGTGTAAGACGGAAATTAAGAATAAACTTGTCGGCGACGCGAGATCATTACAAAGCACAAGCTCGAATTGGGGAAGTATGATTTTGAAGGGAATTATCATTGTGTTTTCCTTACCTGAAGCCTTGTCTGGGTGGCCGGACGTGAATTGAGCATTTGGACCGCCATGGTACCGGATGGACTTCCGGCGCCGTAGCCACTGCACCAGCTCGGTTGTAACCCAAAGGGTCGGGGACCAAATACGCTTTCGTGAGCTCTCTAAATCGCTTACGAGGAAAAGCCTGATGACTTCTCCTGAAAATCACGCGGCCTATTTCAATCCGTATCCTACTGTTCGTCATCGGCGGCAAGCTGGACGTAACATTATTTTCTGTTTTCTAATCAATACTAAAAAAATAAAAAAGGTTCAAGGCTGATTTGAGTAGTACAGTACCGTGTCCTGTAACAAATGGCTTTCTCTGCGCCGCGAGCTAACGAAACCATGCAGTTATTGCGAGATTTGAAATTCAACGCGCGTTTCGAACCACACTGCAACTTGACATTTCTCATATTAAAATAAAATATTGGTCAGATGTTTGGAGTAATGCTCCAACATTCACTGAGGTACAAGTAGCAGACTCGAATAACAACCCACGCAAGTTAACTTACGATCCCAAAGAATAAGTAACATTAGGTGAATGCTGGAATTCTTCCTCTAGCAAGTCCATGGCCAATTTATGGTCTCGACCACGTGAGGGAGCGACGTGTTCTTCAGGACTGATAAACTGTGTTGTGGATTTTTATTTAGCCATTGTCCGCCCCGGTAGCTGAGTGGTCAGCGTGACAGACTGTCAATCCTAAGGGCCCGGGTTCGATTCCCGGCTGGGTCGGAAATTTTCTCCGCTCAGGGACTGGGTGTTGTGTTGTCCTAATCATCATCATTTCATCCCCATCGACGCGCAGGTCGCCGAAGTGGCGTCAAATTGAAAGACCTGCACCAGGCGAACGGTCTACCCGACGGGAGGCCCTAGCCACACGACATTTCCATTTCCATTTAGCCATTACGCTTAATCTGTACTTTGATCGAGATTTTTGGCTGTGCGTGTAATAGTGCTGCATTAATATCTCTCTTTGAAATGTTACTTTAATGTATAACGGCTAACAGCCAGAAAAGTAACACGTGTGGTAAGAAAATTTATTTGGTGCATAGGGCATTGAAAATAATGTGTCAATGTAATTAGATCACAACAGATATATGTATTCCTTTTGATTATGAAAGAAGACAGCTTTGAGCTCAATCTGCTAGGTGTTGGTTTTATTGGCAACTAGTTTCGATGTTGTTACAATATCATCTTCAGGCCCATACTTGTTGACAGCAACCGTATGTGCCTAACACTAGTAGTCAGTGCTAAGACAGGTGCATGGGAGACGCCTATCTTACACTGACTACTAGAGTTGGACACATACGGTTGCTGGCAACAAGTATGGGCCTGAAGATGATGCAACAACATAGAAACTATTTGCCGATAAAACCAGCACCTTAATACAGCTGGAGGAATTACGTCATTTTTTAACATATATTATACTAGCTGACGTCCCAAGTCGTCCGTTTCAATTATGGATATACGAAGATCAATCTGCTATGGTTTTTTATTACCCACTATCGGACTAGGGAAACATGGGGTGACGAAATTGACCCTGTCTTGTTGAAGTAGCCAACAGACGTTCTTCAAATTTCCTGAATGCACCAAAAGATGAATCAATAAGATGATAATTTTTGCGGCCATCTGTCTTCTAACGTTTGATGTAACGACTGTCTCTCCCGTGTCATTCTATTCACTTCGGTGCAGCAACTACACTCAACGTGCCCAGTTATTTGTTGGATGTAAGTATTTCAGTCTCTTTCCTACTGCGACCTGTAGTATGAAGGAAAATATTCCGTGACGTATTAACGTCTTATCATCCTGCCCCTTCTTTCAGTGTTTCTCACAAATTCCTTTCCTCGCTGATTATGTGGAAGATTTCATTTCTCAGTTAATGAGATCGTCAAGATCTCAATAAACATCTACTTAAAGATGATGACCAGTTTCGGTCTTAATGCTGGCCATCTTCAGATCTAACGCACCATGCGACTGCAGTTGGGTGAAATCACGATGAGTTACTGATAAAGCAGTACTGCCAGCAACTCTTCGAGTCTTTTCTATTCCGGTAATCGCAGAGTCTATGATACACATCGATACAGCGTATTGCCGCAGACGTACATTCTCAGAAATTTCTTCCTAAAATAGGGGGCAGTGTTTGAGACTAGTGGACTTCTTGAGTAATGCCGTCTTTTCCTGCTCTAATCTGCACCTTATACCGTCCTTGGTTGCGTTTTCTTTCGTCAGCGTGGAAAAATTCCTCCACTTGATCAACTTCTTGATAGTCAATTTTTCTGTTTGAGTTTATCGCTAATCTTATTTCTCCTACTGCAAATTAATTAAAAAAAAACTCGCAATCCACATTCTCTTCTCAGTAGACCAATCCATTTCACAGGTGCCGTATTTCATCAGTTTGACTTACAAGAGAAACTCCCCATCGAACCCCCACTAGATTTTGTCGTAAGATGGCCCAGTGTATTGTCCGTCAAAAACTGAATGTAGATCAAGCATGAAAACAGGAAGCAGGTATACTGAACTGATGTGCAACATCGAGTGAACTTGAAATGTCACGGCGTCGTGGCTTTGTGGTCACGGTGACGGAATGCACCGCAGAGATCTGTGTTGAAATCGTCCTAAATGATCACGGTACAGAAAGGCTACTATAGACCGCTGAGGCATCGTCTGACTTCGTTCCTAGTTTGGATGTCGAGTGGGTGGCGTCGTTTCGGCGTCTACTTATGCTGACTCGGTCGTGGCGTCACGTGAGCGTACAAGTCGGAGGTGTGGCTTCAAGAAGACCGCAGATTGGTGAGGTCTTCACAAGGTTTGCTGCCATCATTGGGATGTGTCCGCCTAGTTCTTCATCAATACTGTACGACACCACACCTCTATTTCATTTCCGTGAGGATAAGTAGCTCTTATACCACAGTGTCTTAACCATTCGCCCAACTAATTCAGAGTTACTAAGCACAGTCATCCGAAATTCCTTCACCAAAGAAAACGAAGTAAATATCCCAGAATTCGAATCAAGAACGCCTGGCATCATCAGTAACTTATAAGTAGATGTCCTCGGAATAGTGAAGTAACTTAAATCACTTAACAAAAGGAAGTCTTCCAGTCCAGACTGTATACAAATTAGGTTCCTTTCAGAGTATGCTGATGCAATAACCCATTACTTAATAATCATGCGCAAACGCTCGCTAGACGAAGGACCCGTTCCCAAAGACTGGAAAGTTGCACAGGTCACTCTAATATTCAAGAAAGGCGGTAAGAGTAATCCACTAAATTACAGGTCCATACCATTAACGTCGATATGAAGCAGGATTTTGGAACATATACTGTTTTCGAAAATTGTGTATTACCTCGGAGAGAACGGTCTATTGACACATGGTCAACTCGGATGTAGAAAACATCGTTCTTGTGAAACACAACTGTCACTTTACTCACACAAACTGTTGAGTGCTATTGAGAAAGAACTTCAAATTTACATTGTATTTCTAGATTTTCAGGTTTTTGACACTGTCTCACACAAGCGGCTTAGTGAAATTGCGTGTTTATGCAATATCGTGTCCGTTATGTTACTGGATTCGTGATTTCATGTCAGAGAGATCACAGTTCCTAACAACTGACGGAAAGTCCTCGAGTAAAAGAGAAGTGACTTCTGGCGTTCCCCAGAGTATTGTTATAGGTCCTCTGCTGTTGCTTATCTAAATAAACAATTTAGGAGGCAATCTGAGCAGTCGTCTTAGGTTGTCTGCAGATGATGTTGTTGTTTATCGTCTAGTAAAGTCATCAGAAGATCAAACCAAATTACAACAACAATTTAATAAAGATCATGGTGAGAAAATTGGCAGTCCTAGGCGTTCGGATAGATAGTAAGCTGTTGTGGAAAGCCCATGTTCAGGATCTTGTTCAGAAACTAAATGCTGCTTTACTCACCATTAGAACAGTATCTGAAACAAGTGACAGTTCAACACGGAAAGTAGTCTACTTCGCATAAAATGGTTCAAATGGCTCTGAGCACTATGGGACTCAACTGCTGTGGTCATCAGTCCCCTAGAACTTAGAACTACTTAAACCTAACTAACCTAAGGACATCACACACACCCATGCCCGAGGCAGGATTCGAACCTGCGACCGCAGCAGCAGCGAGCTCCGGACTGGAGCGCCTAGAACCGCACGGCCACCGCGGCCGGTACTTCGCATTTTTTCATACGCTTATGTCATACGGTATTATTTTTTGGGGTAATTCTTCTGATTCGAAAAGGGTATTTTTGGCTAAAAAACGGGCTGTTCGAGCTATATGTGGTGTAAGTTCGAGAACCTCTTATCGACCCCTATTCAATAGTCTGGGAATTCTGACATTGCCCTCACAGTACATATTTTCTTTAATGTCGTCTGTTGTTAGCAGTATTAGCTTATTCCCAAGAGTTAGCAGCTTTCTCTCAGTTAATACTAGGCAGAAATCAAATCTGCATGTGGAATGCACTTCCTTGACTCTTGTGCAGAAAGGAGTGCACTATTCTGCTGCATGCATTTTCAATAAGCTACCACAAGAACTCAAAAATCTTAGGAGTAGCCCAAACGCTTTTAAGTCCAAACTGAAGATCTTCCTCATGGCTCACTGCTTCTATTCTGTCGAGGAGCTCCTGGAAGAGCTGAAAAATTAAGCAAATTCCAGTGTTACATTTTTGATTTTCTTTATTTAAACATACGAATTGTCGCCTGAATACGTTTCTTGTATTTCATTTTATCTGTTTCTACTATCGTGTTATAATTTCATATATTGACTCGTTCCATGACCATGGAGACTTCTCCGTAATTTGGTCCAGCGCAACAATAAATAAATAAATAAATAAAACTTGTGAGATGATCCACAAGAGTGCGGTTACATGACAAATCAGTCAGTTTCAAAGGCCGTAAGTTCGACTAAACGCTAAGAATTATAATTACGAATAACTCAAACTGGAAAGAACACATAGAAAATGTTGTGGGGAGGGAAAGCCGAAGAAAGTGTTTTTTTGGCAGAACACTTAGAAAAAGTAACAGATTTACTAAAGAAATTACATACACTACGCTTGTCCGTGAATTTTTTGGAGTACTGCTGCGGGCTCTAGGATCATTACCATGTAGGATCAGCGAAGTATATCGAGAAAGTTCGAAGAGGGGCATCACGTTTTGTATCACGTTTTGTGTCACGGATATGATACAGTATTTGGGATGGATACAATTAAAACAAAGGCCCTTGTCGTTGCGGCGGAATCTTCTCACGAAATTTCAGTCAGCAACTTTCTCCTCTGAATGCGAAAATATTTTGTTGGCGCCGACCGACATAGGAAGAAACGATCATTATAATAAGATAAGTCAAATGATAGCTGGGGCGGAGAGATATAGGTGTTCGTTTTTCCCGCGCGCTGTTGGAGATTGGAAAACAGAGAATTATTGTGAAGGTGGTTCGATGAACCCTCTACCAGTCACTGAAGTGTCATTTGCAGAGTATCTGTGTAGATGTAAATGTAGATGAACTTTGCATGTGGAATTACTCTGTGTTATTTCGTCGAGTATAATGTAAAAAAATCATTGAAGGATCCCGTTCTTTGCTGAGAGCGGAGATCACTTGAAATTAACGAAACTCACATCTAAGGCAGGGACTGCAGCGTACCAGATTTAAAAACAGCAGCCGCAAATTGGCGAGCTTAGCTGAGAGTCACGCCTGTCGTAAACGCTGGCCAGAAGCATCGGGCGGCGGCAGCTTCCCTTTGTGGACGGGAGGAACAGCGGATCGGGAAATTTTATTGTCGCGGCCGTTTTGAGCAATTGGCAGCGCGCTGACAAACGCGGGGAATGGGCAACAATGGAAGGAAAAACAGGCGATCGCTGGGTCGGAAGATGATACGCGAACACAGGCGGCTGCGACGTGACGTACGAGGAGGAATTGTCCGCTGTCCAGTGCTCGCAGCGGCCTGTCCCGCTGCTAATTAAATTAGACCCGGCGGCGACTGAGACTCGGCCGGGCGGGCGGCCGAAATTCGCGTAATTAAAACGCGGTGTCTGCGGGGAGCCGGGCCCTGCTCTGAGCCCAGCCGACGCGCCTCGCGGCTGCGTCAGTCGCTGTCCAGGTGCGAGCGCGCCGCCCGCGTCGCCTCTACAGCGTTAGCCTTCATAATGAGGTTAAACTCTCGCTTCCTAAGGGAGACCGCTAATTCCTGCGTCAGCGTGCGGAAACTCAGCGGTGCTCTTGCACTCTCAGGCCACGTCGGAGTTACGTATGTCCGTATGTGGCTGCCGTGTGCAGTGACGTATATGGATATTACAAGCCACGAGAAGTCCCAAAGAAACTTTCACCACCTCATCATGCAATCCACCTACCCAGCCTTTCAACTGTAACAGTACATTCGTTTTCCTCCCTATGTCATCGTTATTATTACGTGATATTGATAGTTTTTACTTATGGACCACCGAGCGGGGTGGCGCAGTGGTTAGACACTGGACTCGCACTCGGGAGGACGACGGTTCAATCCCGCGTCCGGCCATCCTGATTTAGGTTTTCCGCGATTTCCCTCAATCACTCCAGGCAAATGCCGGGATGGTTCCTCTGAAAGGGCACGGCCGACTTCCTTCCCAATCCTTCCCCAATCCGATGAGACCGATGACCACGCTGTCTGATCTCCAACCCCAAACCAACCAACCAACCAAATTATGGACCGTCTGACAGCAACTGAATAAAACACAATTTTAGCGCCATACGCGTTTCGCCTTTATTTTCTGCAAGGCATCATCAGTGGCCTGGAATATGTACATATGTTAGCTATTTAATTTACATTTTTGTCACTGTGCCTAAAGGTTATAAACAGTTCTGGTGGTTGGTATTTCCTATTAATTAGTAATGTTTTGAACTGTACTTACAGGTTGCGTGGACAATTTCATACATATTACGCTCCTGTTGCATTTTTGGTGTTGTTCTTCTTCTTATGAACGCCAATCAGCGGTTTTTTCCACATTCCACAGCACTATGCACTGAACGCTTGTTTTAATGCAATGTTTTGGTTTCTGTTTCCGACTGTCAAATGTTTTTGCCAAAGATCGAATGTTATTGCCAAACGTATGAGTGTAACTACTGAAGTATCTGTGGTCTGTTCGTGAATGCATTTGTGTGTGCGTTTGTGTATGTGTGTGCATACACGAACAGACCACAGATACTTCAGTAGTTACACTCATACGTTTGGCAGTAACATTCGATCTTTGGCAAAAACATTTGACAGTCGACAACAAAAACAAAAACATTGCATTAAAACAAGCGTTCAGTGCATAGTGCTGTGGAATGTGGAAAAAACCGCAAATTGGCGTTCATAAGAAGAAGAACAACACCAAAAATGCAACAGGAGCGTAATATGTAAGAAATTGTCCACGCAACCTGTAAGTACAGTTCAAAACATTACTACTTAATAGGAAATACCAACCACCAGAACTGTTTATAACTTTTAGGCACAGTGACAAAAATGTAAATTAAATAGATAACGTATGTACATATCCCAGGACACTGACGATGCCTGGCAGAAAATAAAGGCGAAACGCGTATGGTACTAAAATTGTGTTTTATTCAGTTGCTGTCAGACGGTCCATAAGTAAAAATTATCAATATACCGTAGTATTACACGCAACTGAGGAAGACAGGACTACAAAACTTGAAGATGTCATCGTTCTTCTTCGCGCTTCTCTTCACAGTAACGAATTGGACTGCGTATCGGATACTATAGCACTCCGTCTTCAGGCCACAAGTGGCCCATCGGGACCATCCGACCGCCGTGTCATCCTCAGTTGAGGATGCGGACAGGAGGGGCATGTGGTCAGCACACCACTACCCGGTAGTTATGATGGCTTTCTTTGACTGGAGCCGCTACTACTCGGTCGAGTAGCTTCTCAATTGGCGTCACGAGGCTGAGTGCACCCCGAAAAATGGCAACAGCGCATGACGGCTGGATGGTCACCCATCCAAGTGCCGGCCACGCCCGACAGCGCTTAACTTCGCTGATCTCACGGGAACCGGTGTATGTATCGGATACTATACAGCTGAATTACGTCTTGTATCGATTACTTCCTCCATCTCACATATTTTCAAAATAAATCTCCCTGACTTACAGCTTCAATGAAAAATCATAGCAATCATCAACCCGAAGGTTGGTTTGAACACCGCCGTCCTTAGGTGTTGTTGGAGGTGGTATTCGTTGCCGTCCTCCGCCTTTGAACTGACTCACACAGATAGTTATAGGGAGATCTGCAGTTGAACGTGGACTCCGAACTATGGTTCACCTCTACGTTTGTGGAGTGTCCGATGAAAATCGTGGCACCGATTGATCATCGAACACGAGGCGGTGGGATCCGAAGCCACGTTTATTTCCTGTGCCTTCTATTAAGTCAAAGTGCTCCGTTTTTATAAATAATATGGCCAGCTGCCTCTACTAAAAAAGAAAAAAAACACGTTTTTACTTATGTTTAACAACGCTAAAATATTTAATGTTTTCAAATTTTAAGAATCAACATCTTTGTGTTTTGTACATGTCCAGGGCCAAAGAAAAGCGACGTACCGCTCAAGGCCCACGTTTACTGTATTGCGAGGTAATGACATAACAATAAAGGAATAAGTACAGCAGGATCCAACATCCGTCAACTTTATCACGACTAAACACGGAGTCTTGGAAGACACAACTATACAGATGTTGGTAGATTATTAAAAAACATTTTAATAATACCGTGTTATGGAATGGAAGAAGAGGTTATTTAGTAAATCCCTGTAATTTATTAGCATATAATCACGTTAAAACAGTGAAAACATGCAGTTCGCATTTCGAGAGACACATTGTCACCATCTGGCTTTTCATTCCTAATACATTGAACAGAAGCACCGTGCATGCGAAACAGCAATTACAAAACTAAGTTTGTGAACCATTTATACAAAAAGTCCATTTCTCACACACTTGTGATGAGAAACCCTCGTCTTGCAGCTACGTTCGTCCACTTGCATCCTTTCTGTCGCATCACACTATCGATGACTCCCACAGTGTCCACAAGCTTTCAGCAAGTCTTTCGGTCGCACCGTATCCGTTTATCTGTATATCCTTTTATCATCTGCATATTTTTTAAATTCTGTTCACTGTTGCTTGTGAAATACCTAATTTCTGCGCTGCTGCTTGATACGTGTGTTATCAGTAAGAAAAGATCGTACCAAGGCTATTTCTTTGGAGAAACGTCACACTTCTTCCCAATAACATTAAATTATTTCATTCCCAGTGCTACGGAACACTATTTGAGACTATTTACTTTAAATATGTTGCATACAATCATTAATAAACTTAAGTGGAAAATAACAGAAACACAAAAATTGTGAATGACAGACAAACGTGGCAAGAAAACTCATCACTCATTTCCTCCTTACGCTGTTATCCAGAAAATTACCCCATAAATACCACATATATCATCCAGCATTATGCCTGTCATATTTAATGAATGACTCAACTGCTTAGGGTGTGCTCAGCCATCTTAAGCACCACTTAGCTTAAATTCAAATTTATTGTGTTTATTTTGCCATGTCTGTAATATTATCAGATCTGCCATTAGTTCTAATGCTATCAAAGTACCATAGCGACAAAAAGGTGATTTTTTGGTACCACGCCTTAGATCTTAGCAGCGGAACAGTAACTGCCAAGCCACAATAGATCCATCATGTCCTGGACGTAGGGTCCCATGCGAATAGAAGGCAATGAAGAAGTCTGTGCGTGGGCTAAGGAAGAAGTCCACACAGTATGGGTGAAAACGACAAACTTGCGACATATGGCTTTCTTTGTTTCACTAGAACCTAAATTAGGACCCATCTACTCTTCTGACAAGGAAGTAAGAGGAATGAGCAAAGTAATTGTTGACGGAAGTTTCCAGATGACAACATCATGTCTCATATTTAATCATGGCAGGTTCTGGCAACATCTATGCCAACTCAATATGATCCCATATGTTCTTGCGTTCCCGATCTTAATCTAATGGAAAACCTTCGGTGCGAATTGGAACGTCGACTTCGCCTCAGATATCAGTGCACAACATCACTACCTTATCTGTTTTGGGGTTTTGAGGACGGATAGGCTGCCATTCCTCCACAATCTTGATAACTGAGAACGGAGTTCAAACCATCATTGAAGTGAAGGGGTGACACAAACCATATCCACCAATAGCGATCCGAGTATTTTTAACTAGTTACTGATAGATTAATAGTGTTTCCTAGAGTTCCTTCTTCTTCACAGACACATTCATTTGTTCATTCTGATACGTTGTAAGTATCTGCTATAGAGACCGTCGCCGGTCTGAAAGTAGGTAGGTTCACTTGAGGCGTTTCGATGTTGTAAGCCGAGTCTTCGTGTGGGAGCTGTGAATCCAACACGTGCGAAAGAAAATTTTAGAATATCGATAGTCATGAGCTCCTTTTCTTTGGTAGTCCATGAGCGCATGACAAAATCAGTTGCTGCTACAGCTGCTCACGTTTGCGTACAGCGAACGATTTAACTGAAATTATGTCACCGACTTTCAGCTTGAGACCCACGGAACTGTGGATTTAGAAGAATATTCTGAGGCCCTCATAGATGTTTCACGTACGAAATAAGCACTATCTAGAACACAGCAGGGAAATCAATGCCCCCACAGGCAGGCTTCCCGTCACCGCGTGACGCAACGACCGTTCCACGGACATTTTGGGAGGTGGCGTATCGATTTTTCCGGTCTTTGAGCCTCAATTTTTCCTCCTTTTTTTCCTCTTTGTTGTGTGTAGGTTTCGTTGGTTTTGGTAAATACGAAGGATCTACGAGTGTATCTGTTACTGAAATAATCATGTGCCGTATCATAAGAGGAATGTCATCTTACGTTCATACGACAATTTCGTGTTGTATGAGTTCTCAGCAATTTGACAACATGTAGATTAGTAAGGAACTTCCCAGCATCTAGACCTGTGTTAGACAAACAAAATCTGTTCAGATCGTTAAGAATCTGAGACTGATTCTGCCATTTGTATCTGCTCACGTAGCTGTGCACGAGTTAAAACTAAAACCTAGCAAAGCAACGGTAATGCATCGACTGACGAATACAAGAAACTGTGCTCGACGTCGGTACTGCAGCTGCCTTTTGCAGTTTGTGAGTGACGGGGAGGCTGATCCTGAAATACTCTTGTTCCTGATTAAGTGTGGTTGAATTCGCAGAAGAGTCGACGTTGGGGTCCTAAAAGTGTTTATCAGCTACATCAAAAGCATAATGGGACAACAGGAGTGTGGTGTGTTAAACAAATTGTTGGGAGCATAACTCCATGTAGAAAGGCGTAGTGCAACATTTTTTTCGGAGATAGCTAATGAAAAGACCTGTGTTATATGATGTAGGTTAAGGCACGAACACACACCTCCAGTGCATCTGTGAGGGTAAAACGAGGTGTTTTTGATGGAAGGATGACCGTTTCATCTACACGACTGCCCTGCAATTCACACTTAAGTGCATGGCTCAGGGTTTTCCGAACCATCTACAGACTACTTCTCCACTCAGCCTTTCCGCTTCGAACAGCACGAGGGGAAAAGAAAACCTTAAATCTTTCAAGACCTGATTGCTCTTGTTTTATTACGATGATCATTTCTGTTTATGTGAATGGGCGTCAACACACTATTTTCGAGTTACGGGGAGAAAGTTGGTAAACTGAAATTTCGTGAAAAGATCGCCTTTGTTTTAATGATTGCCACCCCAAATCGCTTATTTTTGAAACGTCCCCTTAGAAAAATTATACTTGACTGTGCTTAAACTGACACACAATATTTTTAGCGCAATGCAATCTGACTTTCAAAAATCCCTACAAAAGAATGGCCCTGACTAACATTAACCTATACCATCCATTCACAAATCACTTACCTCACAAAAATCTTCGTTACTCGAACTACTGCAATACAGCGAGAGCCACTACTGCCAGCTAAATAAAAGATTCAAACTACTGAAGGCACTAACTACTGATAGGCATAGTTAGCAAATGAAATATTTTGAAAGAGAACAAACAATTTATTTACCTTAATAGTGTTGAAAAATCATAATATACATAGCAGTTCATAATATCCAGTCTTACAAATTTCAAAACTCCGCCATTTCTCTCCCCACATCCACCACTGCTGGCGGCTCACCTCCAACTGCGCAACGCTACGTGCTGTTAACATCCAACTGCCCAACACTACAATGGAAGACAACAATGCAAACTAGCCACAGACTGCACACAGCACAGCCAGTTATTTTCATACAGAGCGCTACGTGGCGTTGCCAATAAGAAAACATAAACAGCCTTCTTACATTTTATAAGTGACATGCTCTCCCCTTTTTCGTGATAGCACACAACGACCTGCGTTTCTTTGAATTTTTCTTTGTCCTCCGTCGATCCTATATGGTAAGGATCCCATATCGCGCAGCAATACTGCAGAAGAAGAGGGAAAAACGTAGTGTAGGCAGTTTGTTTAATAGATCTCTTCCATCTGTAGGCGTTAGCAGTAAAGCACAGTCTTTGGTTCGCCTTCCCCACAGTATTATATCTGTGTGATCTTTCCAGTTTAACTTGCTGGTAACTATAGTTCCAAGGTCTGTAGTTAACCGACAGCCTTTAGATTTGGGTGATTTATTGTGTAATTTGAATACAGCCTCTGCAAAAGGAACTTATAGTATACCGACAGCCTCTGGGAAGCTCTTCCAGTGTGGAAAGAACGCCATCGGGGTAGCAGGCAGACAACTTGAGACGCATTATGTAAGGAACAGACACTACAGGTTCATAAAATGGAGACGCCTTGATGGGCTATGAATCCACAATCATCAGTTCATCTGTACATTTACGATCGACCTCCAGCGGGAATCTAAAATTAGTGAGCACGGACGACATGAATTGGGACTGCGGATAAATGGTGGCGCTGGAAGGGAGTGTGGGTCAACCAGGGAGCGCGCCGAGATAGGCCACGCATTTGTGTCCGAATGGCGCAGTGGTTATCGCATCTGCGTAGTAAGCAGGAGATTCTGGGTTAGAGCCTCGGTTTGGCACGCATTTTCACTCGTCGCCGCAGATTCAGCATAAAGTCCGGATGCAGCTGATATCATTATTTCCTCCCCTTTCCTTTGCTTTCTCTCCCTTCCACCTTCAGTTTACACAATATGTACGAGGGTTGTCCAGAAAGTAAGTTCCTATCGGTCGCGAAATGGAAACCACTGGGAAAATCAGATAAAGCTTTGCACAGATGTGTTGGGCAGTGTCTCTAGTATGCCCGACGATCGAGTCGCCTCGCTCTTTTCAGTTTTGAGTGAACAGTGATCACGTAAACATGTGTAGGGAATAGCGTCTCCCACCAAGTATGAGGACCTGGTAAGAGATTTCGCCTGTGTCACGCAGCCCACATAACACAACTGTCGAACAGTTCCTTCTTCATGCCAATTCTCGGCCGCACACTGCAGGGGCAATGAAGACGTTCCTGCAGTGTTTCCGATGAGAAGAGTTTGATCACCCACAATACAGTCCGTAATTGGCTCCCCCTGAGTCTCATCTCTGCTCACAAGAACCGCTGGCTACGAAGACAAAATTTTACCACAGACAACGAGCTGCAGACCAGTGCAGATAACTGGCCGAAATTACAGGCGGCTGCTTTCTATGACGAGGATATTGGAAAGCTGATACAACACTACGACAAAACTCGAAGTTGGAGCAGCGGCTATGTAGAGAAGTGGGTGTAAAGTGTACCGAACTGTTGCAAATAAAACGTTTCTTGTTAATATTCTTCTCGGGTATGCAGCCGGATCATAACGTCTTCATGACACAATGTTTCCGCGGTTCAACTGGCCGCCATCTTCAGGTGAGAGTGCTGGTGCACGATCTCGCCGGAACGTTTCTTGTTTTCACTATGCTTTCCATTTCGCGACCGATTGGAACTTACTTTCTGGACAACCCTCGTATTTCAACTGCATATTCCGCGGACATGCCCGAAAGGACAACCACCATTCATTCACATATCAGAGCCTGCGATGAAACGGGCTGTGAGCTCTGCATTCGTCGCACCGCTTCTTAGACACCAGCCGCGTCTCCACGAGATGTGCGGAAAATGCAGCACTCGTCTGCGCTCACCTCCACAATTCCAGTAGGAAAGTACTCGCTCGAAATAAAGGAGAAGAGTACCAGAATGAAAGATGGGAGCAGGGACGCCTCGCTCCGAAATTAGTGTCACTCTTTGCCACGCATTCGCTGGCGATTTCAATTTAAATGCTAATGAGCGCCTTTTAATTTAATTGCTCCGAATTTCCATTGCTAAACGGCAGCGGTAGGTAGGTGTCGCATTAGAGTATTACATGACTGCTAACAAGTCTGTCTCGGGGTGTGCTAGTGGGTGCCGGAACAACATCTGCGTATCATACAGTACTAGCTGCGCAGTCCATCCCAAATGGCAACTGTACTTATTACTGTGACAGCGAGTGCAACAGATATGTTTATTGTTCTGCCTTTCTGTTAACATTGAAAGCACTCACCTTTGTTCAAATCTTCAGTAGCACGGACTGCCATGTAGCGACGTAATTATAATGTTCCTCGGCTGAAAAAAGTTCTGCACAAAATTAGATGTAATATACGTGTCTACAGTGTGCACAATGAGTTAAATTTACCGGTTCTGGCTGCAAGTGGATAAAAATTCTGTTCTATAATGTTTTTTTGTACACTATTTTACTAGCAAGTCTGTCCTAGCACACAATTACAGAAATATAAATGAAAATGAACATAGTTTATACTAATCCTATCACACTTATTGTACTATGTCCCTCTAATACCCAATTTACGGATTTCATTCAGCCTGATACTGAAAGAACTGAACCTTCGACCAGTTAATGAATATTTCAGAAACACAGATGGTATTTGCCAGTTTTGAATTCATGCTCGAATGCCATGCAGATCGTCTGATATGGAATCAGAAGGGGCACTGTTATGAATGAACAGTGCGTCTTATGGAATTTCAGTTCTCACAGAAAAAACTCGAAATTTTAGTAAATGTCCTCTCCACAAACATTCCCTGCTAAATCACGAACTCCAAAAACTCACTATTACTCAGACTTTATGAAAACTGCAAAAACCTCCGGGCTACATGGCTTATCTTCACAAGAGCTGGCCATCGACTCTTCAACTTATGCTTGAAATTCTCCTGCCAGTACCATAGTGCGCGGGAGATCTCTTCCTTGATTGTCTGAGCACCACAGTAGCCAACCAGCTTCCTATTTTGAGCCGGAACTCTTCCTCCGTAGGCCAATCAGCGTTACGAAGTCACTTGAGATCAAATTACATGACACATTCCCAAAAAGCAAATAAAGGTAAATTAATCCCACCCTCAGTCGACTGAAGCATGGAAGTAAGTTTCATGTCCTCAGTACCGAATACTGGCTGCGTTACGATATACATTTTCATCTGTGTTCGTAATTCACATCAGGGCTGCACAGTCGGATCTCCACGCTAACTTACACTTGGTTATTCATTGCTTCAATAATTTCATTTCCTCGTTCACTCAAACAGCATAATATATCAACATAATATCAAGAAAGCTGAGGACATTACGTATTTATACTGATACTAAAATATTGATTCATTAACTTTTTGGTTACTTATTATTGAATTAAATCACTGTCTGATGCATTTACAAATCAAATTAATGGGGCTGTAAATACTTGTAATGGGAAGCTACAAATTTTAGTTTTTCAGTAATTTTGAATATTTCCGAAGCAGTTTCAATTGCGAATCTGAAACTTGTGCAATAGTTAAATATAGTCATTCCGAGAGGGAAAAAAAATTCACATTAATTGGTATGGTAACGGTCCGTATTAATATAGATGACCTTCAGAGGCGCGCAATATTCAGCCAGCACAGAACAACAGATCCAGAGCGTGGGAACAAGTTTGACAGTGGAGCAAACCGACTGAGACAAAGATCATCATTTTTAAGTGTAACGCATTTTTCTACACCACAAGGGGGCTAACTAATTTTATCACTGGTATCGAGTATCTCTGTGCTCTTTCGGAGAAACCACTGGCAGAAGCAGCGGATATAGCAAAAGACATTCATTGTGATTTTCATCTCAGCTCAGATTGGTAGCAACTGAAAATACAATCTCCTGCATACATCGGCCTTAAATTTTATGAGAAAATCTATTCAAAATCTGTGTCTGTTTTTAGGTTTCTGTTTCCGAAAAATATCTCAGAGCCTATTAGTCATGGGCTGCTCAAGCACTTACACCAGATGGGGCGGAAGTGTGGGTTATATGAACCCAAAAACCGGAGAGCTAGTGAAAAGCAAGCTGTAACGCTACAAATATTTAGAAAATAGCTAACATTTTCACAAAATGTAAATATTAATTTGACACAAGAAATAAATGATCTACGGCTACAGACATTGAACACAAACGAACTGGAACACTCTCGATGGCTTCCTGTATTTGAAAAATAACTCCGTTAATCACTGGCGGTCACTGACCAGGGACTTCAAAAATACACTCTGAATCACCACCTCCACCATAGAGGCACAAGATTTGCTTCCTACACCCTCGACGGCCATGGGCCGACTTTCTGAATTCAGTGCTTAGAGCCAAACTACTTCCGAACCATAACGCTGTCGCTTTCATTGATCAATTCGTGCTCATGTAAATATACTCTTTTGCGAAAGTTTTGCTTCCTGACAGAACTTTTCACACTTTTCTTGCTAAAACGTGATGGAAAACGTCTGCCATCATGCGAAATGGAGGAGTGCTTTGGACAGACTAGTGGGGTCAGACCACAAATCACTTAACTATTACCGGACATCTGTCCTATCATCTTCAGGGTGGACAGAGCCCCTTTTTCCCGTATACTGGAAACCACCTCTAGTATCCAGAACAGCCCAGTGGAACAGAAAAATGTTTAAAATGGCTCTAAGCACTATGGGAGTTAACATCGGAGGTCATCAGTCACGTACACTTACTAACCAAAAGATATCACACACATCCATTCGAACCTGTGAACGTAGCAGCCGCGCGGTTCCGGACTGAAGCGCCTAGAACCGCTTGGCCACAGCGGCCGGCCAGTGAAACAGCCCGGAGGTGCGGGCAGGAGTGGTAATACACTGATGAAGCAAAATATTACGACCATTACCAACAATGAGATTGAAGGATTGAATGTAAGCGGAGCAGAGACGAAAAGTAAATCATGCTAGCGAAGATACGGGCTCTACAACTTACCACCGTGACACTGCATGCTTATTAATCAGCGCGTTTTTAATTTACTCCTGTTCTAATTGAACGATGTTTCGCTAGGTACACGGTATCGAACGAGATATATCCATAATTTACTCACGAGTTGTATCGTAAATAAAATATCGGACACCTTCGATACCTTCGTGTGTCGATATGTAGTTTGGATAGAAAGGTCTCTATTGGCTCCAGTCTCTCCGATTTGAACACCTATCTGGAATAGAGTGAGTTAGTCGATTTTCGAAAGTATTAAGCAGAATAACACAAACGTTAAATCAAGGAAGGTTTTCATTTGCCTTAGAGTTCACAGTTTTTAGAATTTTGGAACTTGAGTTGTAGAATTACAGAGCAGATTATTAGAGAAACAGCTGGATAGTTCCCAGAAGTATGATGAAAATATTAGATTTTACCGAAACTTTCAAATCTTCCTCCACACTGTCACTCAAACACCGTATTTTATCTGGTCATTTGGCTCATAATATTTCAAGACTCACTGCTGCCTTCGAAAATAAACCCTAGGAGAGCACTGATGCCGCTGGAATTGTCAAATACTTATTGGGTAGCCTTACGACTGGGTATAATAAATTATTGCTGTGAAGATTAGCTCACATTGGTGACACAAATGTTGCCAAATACCGCCTAATTCCATCAGTTTGATCAGACAGAACAGATTCGAAAGAGGCGAGTGATCATCTTCTTGCTTTTCTTTACTGTGTGCTAATGTCATACGATGACTATAGAAATGATGCACCGTTTTAAATACTATGCGGTTCACTACTGCTGGTGCAAACGGTAGCAGCAAGATTTGCTGGTGACGAACGCCTTACTGTAAGTATCCCTCTATTCCTCTAGCATGAGCTCTGTGACACTGAAAATGTATGTTTTTGAGTCTTTGGTCAAGCAAACGGGGTACTGCAACAGAATGGTAATCTTCAACTTGTTCACGTTTGCGATATGTTTGCTTGTTTAGCTCGTCTTTTATGACTCTAATTCAATTCTATCAGAGCAAGCAGCAGGTTTACTTAATTCATTTATATGCGCTTTTACGCTGTTGTCCGTTGGTCACATACTTCTTACCTGGAAGTTCTATTATGACAGGTCTTAGGGGCTTCAAGATAAGAAGCAACGGTTTAATACTGTGAATTTCTAAAGCTGAGGAGCCAGTTTGCCTCCGAAGCATGTAATAAACAGAGTTCCAACGAGTCTTTACATCTAAGATCATCTTAAGGAAATGACTGTGCGGCTAACCTTTTGGGTAAATAATATTGTAACTAATCATTAGTACAAGGTAGTCCCCCCCGGTTGCTGCATAGTCAGCGTCACGGATTGTCAATCCTGTGGGCCCGGGTTCGATTCCCGGCTGGGTCGGAGAAATTTCTCTGCCTAGGGACTGGGTGTTGTGCTGTCCTCATCATCATCCCTTCATTCTCATCGACTGCAGGTCGCCGAAGTGGCGTCAAACTGAAAGACCGGCACCTGGCGAACGGTCTGCCCGACGGGGGGCCCTAGCCATGCGATTAAATAAAAATAAAGTGCAAGGTACAGTCAAAACGTTATCATTTGAGGACGTTGCTACAGCGTGTAGGTGACGAAACACCTACGAAGCACCGACATGAAGGGATTAGTGTGGCATTCGTGTCTTTCCGAGTCGTTATCCGGTGTGGTCTGGTGGCTAGGATACCTGGTGTCTTTCCGACGTGCGCGCGTTAAATGCGGAAGCGTGGACTATGGCGACGTTACTACCAAATCCGTCGAAATAGGACTAACGTGCCGGCCGCGGTGGTCTAGTGGTTCTAGGCGCGCAGTCCGGAACCGCGGGACTGCTACGGTCGCAGGTTCGAATCCTGCCTCGGGCATGGATGTGTGTGATGTCTTTAGGTTAGTTAGGTTTAAGTAGTTCTAAGTTCTAGGGGACTGATCACCACAGAAGTTAAGTCCCATAGTGCTCAGAGCCATTTGAACCATTTTTTTAGGACTAACGTGCCGTTATTCTTTTCTTCGCTGCCGAAGGACAAACACCAGTAGACATGCATCAGGTAGTGAAGAATGTGTATGGGACAGTTACAGGTCTGTCAAAAACAACCCTAGTGGCACTGTGCGCAACAGTGGTTGTTGCTGCTTCATGATAACGCACGTCCCCATATCGCAAATTTCATAACGCAGACGTATCGTCAACTCAGGGGGGAGACACTCGAGAACCCGCCCCATAGTCCTGATCTCTCCTCATGCGATCCAGTCCCTTGAAAAAGACCTTAAAGGATGAACGATTCCTATCGGACGACGTTGTCAGCAGGCAGTCACGGAGTTCTTCACGCAGCAGCACACGGTGTTTGACCAAATGGGGATGTTGAAGCTGGTGCGTCGGAGCGGTGATTGTTTGAGTACTAACAGTAGTTTAGCCTGATGGGCATAACCGGTTCTGGATTGTATGGCCTTCGTACAGAAACTTTTTGATCGCCCCATATAGGATCACGGGCAGTGGCCTTGCCGCAGTGGATACACCGGTTCCCGTGAGATCACCGAAGTTAAGCGCTGTCGGGCGTGGTCGGCACTTGGATGGGTGACCATCCAGGCCGCCATCGCTTTTGCCATTTTTCGGGGTGCACTCAGCCTCGTGATGCCCATTGAGGCGTTACTCGACTGAATCGACCGAATAGTAGCGGCTTCGGTCAAGAATACCATCATTACGACTGGGAGAGCGGTGGGCTGACCACACGCCCCTCCTATCCGCATCCTCAACTGAGGATGACACGGCGGTCGGATGGTCCCGATGGGCCACTAGTGGCCTGAAGACGGAGTGCTTTTTTTATAGGATCACCCAATATGATACCTGCTGTAGTGTATTGTATAAAGTATCAGTAGAAAAGTACTCAGTAAAAAAGGATCGGTGTGGAGATGAAAGAATTCGATACTGAGAAGTGTCGCCCCGCAACCGTCTGTCACTCAACGAACGATGGTTTCCTGTCGGACGCAGCGGATTGTTTTTGACGAGGCTGATGTAACACGCGCGAGTGAAGCACAGGGAACGGCGTGCGAGGGGACAACGGGAAGGGATGGGAAGGGAAGGGTAGAGAAGGAAAGGGCCAATGGCTGACATTTGCGCTGACATTCAGGTCGGTAGCAGCTAGCTGGTGGCATTTGCCGCTGCCTTCCTGGCAGCGCCACTGGCGCCCTAGCGCTGCGGACGACGCCTCCAGCCGTATGCTACCTGCAATGCACGTTTGTAGCATCCCGCCGCAGGTGCAAAGTTGTTGGAGCAGCGTTTGTGCGTGCGGAGTGTGTGTGTGTGTGTCTAAATAAACATAACATAAAAAATCCACATTTTCATACAGAAAAGTTTAAATAACAGACTTCGCAGCTGCTTCACCTATAGCATCAGACTTTTTCTCAATTTATTAGATTGGTGTATAACTTCGTAGCGTTTTTGTTTTGCGTGTTGGTATTCTGGTTGCCTGCCTCTGCCTCTGAGCACTAAACATCTGAGGTAATCAGTCCCCTAGAACTTAGAACTACTTAAACCTAACTAACCTAAGGACATCACACACATCCATGCCCGAGGCAGGATTCGAACCTGCGACCGTAGCGGTCACGCGGTTCCCGACTGAAGCTCCTAGAGCCGCTCGGTCACACTGGCCGGCGGTATTCTAGTTACTATGGGTCTATTTATCGAATGTAATTTTTTATTTGTATTTCATTGTTGCCATTTTAGTTTACATAATGTCATTTTGTTACTTTGCGGTAGTGAATGGAGCTGTGAACGCTAGAAAATAGGTGCATTTCCGATGCATTCTTCATTTTAATTCAGTAGAGAGGTGACAGCAGCGGAGGCATACACAAATCTTTGCACCGAGTATGGGGATAGTGCCAATGGACAGAGCACATCAATGGAATAGTTTTCCCGTCTTAAGGAGGATCGTTTTGACTTTCGTGACTCACCACATTCACGAAGACTTCCGGGGTTTGACGAAGATAGTTCAAACGCATCAATCCACAATGATCCACGTCAACGCATTCGCGAACGGGCAAAAGTGATGAACTATGGTCAATCCACCTCGCGCGATATTTGCATGCAGAGGTGAAGGTCCAAAAATCGGGTGTATGGGCTCCGCATGCCCTAAGCCAAAGTCACAGAAATGGGCAGGTGGCCATAAATGCATCTCTACTTGCTCCTCATCAACTGGCTCTTGGACAATATCTAGCACATCTATTCTGTATCGTTACTGTGGCGAGAAATGGTATCTTTATGTAAACATAAAGAAAGGAATGATTTAACCAAAACAAAGCAGAAACTTCCCGTACAAAGACCTGCGTGCATCCACAAAAGATAATTTTATGTATCGGGTGGAACAGCTACGGTTTTAATGTACTACGAAATGCTTCCCCGAGGTGTAACCATCACTGCTGACATTTATCGCCGGCCGGAGTAGCCGAGCAGTTCTAGGCGCTACAGTCTGGAACCGCGCTACCGCTACGGTCGCAGGTTCGAATCCTGCCTCGGGCATGGATGTGTGTGATGTTCTTAGGTTAGTTAGGTTTAAGTAGTTCTAAGTTCTAGGGGACTGATGACCTCAGAAGTTAAGTCCCATAGTGCTCCGAGCCATTATAGAAAACGCTAAGAAGATATGTACCAACGTAATATTTCGATAATGGTATCTTATATCACCAGATTTGTTTTGAAATTCTCAAGTCAGCAGGGATAAAATGCAGGCAGAGAGAGATTATCTACCACTTCTACAGAAACCAGAAAGCAGTTATTAAGAGGTGAAGGATGTCAAAGGGAAGCAGTGATCGAGATGCGGCTGAGACAGTGATGCAGGCTATTCCCAGTATTGTCCAGTTTGTACATTCACCATACTTTAAAGGAAAACAAGGAGAAATTCGGTAAGAGAATTAAAGCTCAGGGAGAGGGAATAAAAATATTGCCAGTGACATTTCAATTCTGTAAATGAAATCAAGGGCCTGAGTAGAGCAATTGAGCAGGATGAATAGTGTCTTGAAAGGAGCTGAACATCAACAAAGGTAATGAATTGTAGTCGTATTATTATTATTATGTTGAGGGAATTACGTGGGTGTTTAATAAGTAATGCAGCACATTTATTTTCTCGTTCAATGTCGATTGAAAATTTGCGGGTTTTGTTGTGAGATGTCGTGGAGAGTCCCTCTTCAGCCACTAAAGTTTCATTACGTTGGCTCCGACCTCGACCGGAAGAGTGGTACCATACGGGCAAGCAGGCCTTCCCAGTAAGGTAACGTAAAGCAGTTGCACTGAACTGAGATTATTTTGAAAAGCAGGGTTTTGTGGCCAAAACGGTGGGGAATAATATTGTTGACGCCCATCGTAGATGAGGAAGTGAGCCACTGAAAGCAGATGATAATAATAATAATAATAATAATAATAATAATAACAATAATAATAATTATGTCGACAGACTCAGTGTCTGGATGCAAGTCTTTCTATTGGACGACGCTCTGGCGGGTTCCCTGTCTTAAAACGCCACAGTTTTCCAACAAGGGAAAGGTGATCTATATCATTGTGGATCCGAACCTCGTGTCGCTTATGCCGCTTCGTCATATCATTGAGAAGTGAAGGCTAGGTTAAAGACAATGTAAAAAATCCGTGAACCGGATCGCGACTTGGGATGTGACCTTTCGTTTCCAGACACACGTTTTACCCCTAGACCATCACCTCCTTCTACGTATATCATAATTCGAAGAATCTTGTTTACAACTGAAGATATTATCTGCTGTCATTTATGTGAAGCCGTCCGACAACAGCATCCACGAAACCACCCAGTTCCCACGCATTGACCTTCGGTCACACAACACTTTTCACAAAATCACCGCATTTTCCTAATACACACGACTGTCGTCTTCTCGTCTGACTAGGAGCAGACAACTCATACAAATGCGTGGTATTCGTTCCTTTAAACATGTCCGGAGAAACAGACACCACACGTAATCCGTGAGCTCTGACACATATTATATAACTTGGAGGCGGAGAAAGGAAAGGAAAATTTTAGAAAATTTGTGGTAAGGTATTATGGGACCAAACTGCTGAGGTCATCGGTCCCTAAGCTTACACACTACTTGATCTACCTTAAACTAACTTACGCTAAGGACAACACACACACCCGTGCCCGAAGGACTGGAACCTCCGACGGGGGGGGGGGGGGGGGGGGGGGAGCAGTGCGGACCGTGACAAGGCGCCTCAGACCGCGCGGCGAGAAAGGAAAGGATAGGAAAGAGAATGCTGATGTCAGCTGACTGCGAATTTATACGGAATCAGCGACGACAAATGAAAATGCATGTGGACAGGGATTCGAACGCGATATCTCCTGTTTACTAGGCAGCTGGGTTTACCACTGGGCCACCTGGACACCATGTTCATCGCCTTTGCGCTGCCTATCTGCAGTCTCCGTCCATGTCCTCCGTACTCACTAGTTTGAGATTCCCACTGGACGTTGGGTATAACTGTACTTCCCACTGACTATGGTGGAATCACTGCCCATCGAGGCGAATCAGTGACGTAACATGTATCACAGCTGTGGAGTCCGCAGGGTGTCGGTTCTGGACATGTCTGAAGCAAGAGGTTAACACAGATCCCGGGTTCGAATCCCAATCCGGTGCATATTTTCATTCCTCACCGCTGATATCGCATAAAGTCCCGATGCAGCTGATATTAATAGCCCCTTCCCTTTCCGTTCCTTCCCCCCCCCCCCCCCCCCGAACCTACCACCATCAACTTACAGTAGCAGACAACTTTTATCTGATCTGTTTTTCTCTTCACACGCCGCAGACATTCGCTAAGTAAACCCCAGTAAACTCAGATTCGTTGTCGGTAGCGACCAACTTTTTTAATAAAATTCTCTCAATGACATTAAGCGCAATCTGTTTCTAGCTCTTTTTTTACGGTTTCGGCTCGTATGTTTCATTAGAGATCACGGAACAACCGCTCACATTTTCGCAGCATCTACGAACGACAAGACCAAATGAACACGAATGTTGGGGCAGAGACTTTCGAGTTAGATTTGAAAAAAGAACTACACGATTCAAGCAAAGACGCTCAGTGCTGTAACGTGTTTCACTGTGACATTCACGCTAGACTGACAACGAAATAACCGATACATAAGTAGGGGCTCTGTCCAGTGACTTCACATCCGTGGGTCTTCCAGCGTTTTCCTAATGATACCACCTCCTCGACAAACAGCCTCAAGGGTTATCTTCCATAAATGATAATTAATTGAAACCCTCAGCTGCCGACATCTGTTGTTGTTATATCACGAAGACGAAGGTCAATGGCTGTGCGAATGCCCACAGGTTGCCCGAACCCTTACAGGAAACGCCAAAGTGTGCGCTAGTAATGAGTGGATTGGCAAATATCTATTAGGTACATTACATACGTAGAATTGTGGACAGTTGGGAATGTAGGTCTCACAGGAAGTGTGCAAGGAATGTTCCTGCAGTCGCGTTATTCATCTGAGTGTTCGGGTTCGAGCCCCGGTCGGGGCACACATTTTCAGCTGTCCCCACCGAGGTATATCAACAACACTGTCGGCAGCTGATGATTTCAATTAATTATTATTTATTCTATAGAACCTGCACGATCATCAACAGTATCTGTTCTTCCGAGATCATTTCCTATGTTCATACGGATGGTTATCTTCCAGTTCATTGGTGTCTCTTATCTTTCGTTAAGTATCGTGAAGAATCTTTACACTTTGTCACCATTTGTGTAAGTAAACTGTTGCATCATAATTTCTTTTTTTTTCCTTTAATATTTCTGCGTTACTGCGTTATCGCATTGATTCTAGCGAAGAAAGAAAACGGCGCCTAACTGGGGTGCAAGGGGAAGCAGGGAGAATGACACACGGATGTTATTTTTCGCGTCACCGTCGGAAACAATATTCTGCTGTCGGCGACGTGTCTCGGGAGGGAGGAAGTGGGTAAAACGGCGCTGTAGTTCCGCGCCGCTCGCCGGCTCCGTAATGAAGTGAGCCAATATCCGGTGACGTCACGGCGCTTACTCACCGCCCACGCCTCGCCCTCACAGGGCACGGTGCGCTGCCGTGTGAGTCGCACCTGCCGCGTCGACGCAGCACAGGAAAAAAAACAACAACAGGGTGTTTACAAGGTGGACACAGTAGTTGTTTACGCTGTGGCCACGTGCATCTGACGTGTACACACAGGGGCCACTTCTGACGTACCGTAGCTGGATTATTCGCTTCGATTAGCAGTAGTCTTGTACGATACGGCAAGAAAGGAAGAATGAATTGATTGTTGGTGTTAATAACGATCATCCTCCTTTACCTCCTCTGCATTACTGCAGATGACGTGTCACTGGGCACATTTGTTCTGTGCATGCAGTACACGTGAGGCGCCTAGTTGTTTCCACTGCACTGTGTGGAATACGAAGGTTCTGTTATAGTTCACTAACCTGCTGTCTTCAAGTTGATGTCCCCAGCGCAGAAAACAGCACGCAGGTCTTAGGTTCTGTATCTTGAGGCTGATACTGACTTTTAGCGAGGTTCTGTTCTTTGGGATGCCACTCGCGTATTTTAATATAGCCACACGAGAAGGCTACATGATCTTAATACAACACCTTCTGATACAGCAAAGTACATGATCAAACACAATGTTTAGGAAAATGTATCTTTACACTATTTGTGGCACGTGTCTGTGCCTCATGACTACCGGAGTGAATCTTTTAATACTGAATACTGGCAAACACATCCTGCCACAGACAACATGACTGTGCATTTCGAACTCCTAATCCAGAGTGACGAACAGGAACTTAAATAAAAATTGGAGACCCATCCTACGACAGACAACACGTCTGTTCTTCTCGACTGCCTAATCCAGAGTGACGAACAGCGCAAGATACTTCGCGCGCCATACCAGAAAAGGCGTGACCCGAACGCTACCGAAGTGCTTCGTCTGCCAATTCGGTAGTCTTTTGTTTTTGATTTAAATTGTTTTTAATAATTCTAAACTGACTGATTGATAGTCAGCTGTTGAGAGATATTTACATTAAAAAGTGAAGTCATTCCAATCAGTAGTTTAAATAAGAATAATAACTATACTTTAACGTTTTGGCGCCCTTGCTCCCATCACAGCAGCCAATCACAGAGCAGTAGCGTTATGCAGGCGGTCTTTCTCACGGGAATGGTATCGAATCTAACATCTGTCACAGGTACCTCACACGACATTTCATCATCTATATACTTATTGCATCTCCACTGCTCTGGGAACAGCTTCTTGGGGCCTTATATGATGGCTGACTAAGCCAGAAATATTACAAAATATTAGTCCAAAATTTAACATGAAAAATGTACAGAAAATCACGCGTCTGTGGACAACGCTGGGAAACTGAAAAGGGAAAAAAGAATTTAAGATTGTTGCATATGAAATTAAGCAATTATTTTACTGCAGTTTTTAAAACACTACTTTTGCAGAATGAATGACGAAAGAATACAGAAAGATAAGTTGTGTGTGCGAGTAAGGGAGAGAATGAGAGAGAGGGAGGTAGATACATAGAAAGATAGATAGAAAGAGAGAGACAGACAAAGAGAGTATTCAATGTTCCATCGGCAGCGAGATCATTGGAAGAGAGAGAGAGAACGAGAGAGAGAGAGAAAAAGAAAGGAAGGAGGGAGACGAACTACTAGAGGCGGAGAGAAAGAGAGAGTGAATCAGAAGGAAAGAACGAGAGAGATGGAGAATCCACATGTTATACAAGAGTATGTATGTATGTATGTATATACCGGGTGATTATAATTAATGCACAGTTACTCAGTGAGGTCCAAAGTAGGCTGTAGTTACCGTATTGCAGCAAAGCTTAGTATATATGCTAATGTGTTAATGTGGAACCAATTTATGCTGGTAAAAAAAAATTAGTTCCACTTCTGGCCACTAGGTGCAAATCTGGCGTTGTACAGCATCCTGTCGACGTCTCCAGTGCTTATATTCAACAAATTGCGTAAGTTGCAGTTAGTAAGAAAATCAATATAATGCCCTCCTCAATCGTTTCACGAAATGAGGTGGCGCATTGGTTCGTGATTTCCATTAATAGCTTTAGGAAAATGCTGGGATCGTTCCTTTGAAAGAGCACGGCGGACTCCCTTCCCCATCGTTCCCTAATCTAATGGACGCAATGACCCTGTTTGGTCCCCTCCCCTAAATCAACGAACCAACCAATCATTTATTCGACCGTTTCCGCCTACGAGACATTAGTTGTCCATTACATATGACAACATTTCTGTGCGTCTTTCTTGCATTCTCAGCTACGAATTTGCGCCTGGTGGCCAAAATTGAATCTAACTTTTTCAGCGTGAATCGTTTCTACATTAATGTTTTAGAATATCTACCAAGTTTGACAGCCATGTGATAATTAAGACCACACTGTAGCTCTGTGAGTAGCGGCACTTTAATTATAACCACCTGGTATGTTACACACCACCTCCTAAACCAATCCTTGGAGTCAACCAAACTTGGTACACATATCAACTACTGTCCGGAAAGAATGACTGTGCAGATAACCACCTGCCTCTCTAAGGAGTGGGAATGGAAGTGAGAAAGAAGCATAGTTCACAACGCGTAAATAGCCAAATCTTATTCATAAAATATTTAAGAATGAGAGAACTTAGTGACCTCTGACCAACTTTACTCATACTTTCAACCGTTTACGAGACTTTTTCACGTCCACAAAAAATAATTAAAGGAAAAAGTTTATCGCTTACTACATTTTCGCTGTTCTTTTAGTAAAGCTGCCGCATCAGGTACGTCCTTTAATGTATTATCTCTTTACTAGTAACTGTATTGGCAATAAGATTTTCAGCCAGTATTCACATAATCCACTGAATGTACTTAACGAAAGTAATTATTTTTATAAGTACATTCGATTGTACGACACATAGTTCAGGAGATAGGACGTCATGAACGCTGAGATGTATGAAAAACTGTCCTATCGTACATGACGTTTTATTTTATTACTTCTTACGTACTAATTCTATGGGCAATGCATATCTCATACAGTATGAACACACACTACCCGATGTACCTGCAAAATTATGTATTGTACAACACATAGTTAAGAGATATGACGCCCTAAACGTTGAACTGAGCGTAAACGAAAATGCAGGTGAAAGTCTATGGATATACGGGTGGAGTATGTACAAGAATGTGAGAAATATTTAAAATGTGACATGTACGTACGCTAGCAGAGCCACGGGTAAAACGCTCCTTCTAAATCCCTGGATCAATTTCATCCAAACGTGATACACATAGTCGTAAAACAGAGGCGGAAGAGGGGATGGTCAGATAGAAGGGATAGCAGGAGATAGAAAAAGAAAATAGGAGAAGATGGACACAGGGGAGAACAGGAGACGGGCGGCGAGAGGAGCGAGAGGGACAGAGAGAGGGGAAGGAGCGGATAGATGGGCAATACTGGATATATAGGGGTTAAACAAAAACACTACTATCGAAACAGTAAATACACAATGCCATACCTAACACGGTGTGGGACAGTCACTGCCATTCGACACACCTTCCATACGTATCAGAGTGGATTAACACAAGTGCTGTATTGTTTCCAAGGGAACGTAGTGTCATTCTTCCTGCAAGGGGCAAGTAGAGGTAACTATGATGGAGATGGATAGTGAAGCATCCTTCTCTCCAAAGAGCATCACAAGGACCCAATAATATTGATATTTGGTGACTGTGGTGTCCGTGAGGGATGCGAAAATGGATCTTCCTGCTCACGAAACTTGTCCTGGACGAAGCGAGCTGTGTGAACAGCGCCTTGTCATTTGGAGCACAGCAGCCCCATTGGGGACCAAACATTGTACCATTCGATGGACCTAATCAGCCAAAATGATTACCTAATCCTTGCCAGTAAAGGGCCCTTGCATAGTAACCCTGGGGCCATGCAGTACCACGATATGATTGCGCATATCATCACTGAACCCGCGCTAAATTTCACTCTTGCATTGTAAACTCAGTCAGAAGTTGGAAAGAGAGTGATAGAAGTCTCACTGGATCAAATAATTTTCTTCCATTGCTGCATGGCTTCGGTGCCACATTTTGCCGTTATACCTATGTGCTTCACTGTTTTTTTGAGCTGACACGATTTACGCAGTGACTTTTGCAGTTTCATCCTCTTATATTTCGTCACTATCTTTTTATATAGCCGACGGTCACGATAACATACTTTCGTCCATGTTGTGACGTAGCGGATGATATTTCTCCGCTTTCCATGTATGCGGCAAAGATATTCGATATAAAGCCTCTTGAATACGACTGTACATTGGGAACATGACATTACAGACAAAATATACACTAAAGCGCCAAAGAAATTGGTATAGACATGCGTATTCAAATACAGAGATATGTAAACACGCAGCATACGGCGCTGCGGTCGACAACGCCTTTATGAGAAAACAAGGGTATGTCGCAGTTGTTAGATCAATTACTACTGCTGCAATGGCAGGTTATCAACATTTAAGTGAGTTTGAACGTGTAATTTTAGTCGGCGCACAAGTTATGGGACACAGCATCTCCGACGCAGCGATGAGATGGGTATTTTCTCGCATGACCATTTCATGAGTGTACCGTGAATATCAGGAATCCGGTAAAACATCAAATCTCCGACGTCGCGGCGGCCGGAAAAAGATCCAGCAAGAACAGGACCAACAAAAATTGAAGAAAATCGGTCAAAGTGACAGAAGTGCAACCCTTCCGCACGTTGCTGCAGATTTCAATGCTGGATCATCAACAAGTGTCAACGTGCGAACCATTTAACGAAACATCATCGATATGGGCTTTCGGAGCCGAAGGCCTCTTCGTGTACCCTTCGTGATTGCACGACACAATGCTTTACACCTCGCCTGGGCCCGTCGACACCGACATTGAACTGTTGATGACTGGAAACATGTTGCCTGGTCGGACGAGTCTCGTTTCAAGTTGTATCGAGTGGAGGGACCATACAGGTAGGGAGACAGCCTCATGAATCCATGGACCCTGTATGTCAACAGGGGATTGTTCAAGCTGGTGCAGGCTCTGTAATGGTGAGGTTCAAAAAAATGGTTCAAATGGCTCTGAGCACTATGGGACTCAACATCTTAGGTCATAAGTCCCCTAGAACTTAGAACTACTTAAACCTAACTAACCTAAGAACATCACACACATCCATGCTCGAGGCAGGATTCGAACCTGCGACCGTAGCAGCAGCGCGGTTCCGGACTGAAGCGCCTATAACCGCTCGGCCACAGCGGCCGGCTCCCACGATTCCAAGAGTACCATGATATAATAAGGTACAAACATCAGGGACTTCCTCGGCTGATATTAGTAGGGCTTAATTTGATAATTGGGTTCAAAAACACATCTATCGGATCCATTTAAGGGCCACTCGTCTATATGATTGCGGAGAGGAAGATGATCCAAACCATATATTCCTACAGTGTCCTCAGATTACGTATCACATAAATGTACTTGCAAATAACCTTCGGGATCTTGGGCAGTTCCCAAGTAGCTACTCAGTATCGAACGATATAGGAACATATAAGCAACAATACGAATCCGGCAACAGTGCCAAAATCAAGTTACAGCTCCCTGCGCTGCTAATATATTGCTTTCGTATTTAGAATGCCAGGGGAAAACCAAAAGATCAGTTAACTGACCATGTGCTCAGCAGAATATGGAACGCTCAGATACTAATTTGGGTCACTGGGTACCTCTTATATGAATGCATCTGAATATTTATATATACGTGTGGCTGTGGTTGTACTACACAAATCAGGTTCTTGTAAACTGTTCTGTCTAGATGGTACTTACAGAACTCCACGAATATTCAGTTCCCTATCCACAGCTTTTGAAACAATTCTTACAAGACATACAAAGAACGTTTTGTTGTTAATTCAGATTTGTGAGGTGT
Source organism: Schistocerca cancellata (assembly GCF_023864275.1). NCBI lineage: Eukaryota > Metazoa > Arthropoda > Insecta > Orthoptera > Acrididae > Schistocerca > Schistocerca cancellata. The sequence goes on from NC_064626.1 coordinate 214,121,521, forward strand.
ACGAGAAAAGTAGTGGGAGCGACATCACTGTGAACGTCCTGGCGACACTGTCTTGTACTTCTTGTGTAGACCGGTGTGTCCATCCATTCCAGGTGTTCAGTCTGAGTTTCGGCTCCGTACAGCCATCACGCGATTTTAGAGCGCGCCATCAAATGATTCAAATGGCTCTGAGCACTATGGGACTTAACATCTGAGGTCCCCTAGAACTTAGAACTACTTAAACCTAACGAACCTAAGGACATCACACACATCCATGCCCGAGGCAGGATTCGAACCTGCGACCGTAGCGGTCGCGCGGTTCCAGACTGAAGCGCCGACAACCGCTCGGCCACCTCGGCCGGCAGCCTGCCATCAGTGAAGTTGTCTGTCTGTTGTGTGTTACGAAAATGGAACAGCGGAATTGAGAGCAAAGTTATGCAATCAAGTTTCGTGTTAAACTTTGGGAATCAGCGAGTGTGACTTTTGAAAGCTGGAACAGGCCTATAGGGACCATATCTGATTAAGAGCACAAGTTTTTGCTGGCACAAATCATGTTCGGAAGGCGGAGAACTCGGTGAAGATGTAGCTCACTTAGGGCGACCTTCAACTTTAAAAACAGACGGAAACGTCGAACGCGTGCGTCCTCATATGATATCAGACCGACACTTAATAGTTAGGATGATGGGCGACTTGTCATTCTTATACAATTCCTCCGTACATGAAATGCTGACCAAATATCTGGACGCGCAAAAGATTTGTGCCAATATGATGCCGAAAAGCCTCAAAACTGAGAAGAAGAGCAATGGAAGAAACGTGTGCGTTGATCTTTTCGAGAGGATTGTCAGTGACCACGAATAGTTCAGTCGTACGATCTCAGGTAGTGTATTCTTGATTTATTTCTGAGTACGATCTTGAGATAAAGCAGCAAAATGAGTAATATTTGAAACTGCTGCTTAATGGCGGTTGATTTTTGTACACCAGCGATGTTCTGTTTCCTGGCGGTGTGGCAGCTGCAAATTGCTAGACATTGTTTAACTATTCAAAACATTGACATGAGAGATCGGAAGGTTACTTTCAATAATAACAAGGTTAACATTTCATACATATATTAATAACTGCAACAGACACACCTGCTCAATGTAAAGGACACTTTCTGCAAGGACAGTGAAAACAAAAAAGTAAGACTGACAGATGATGTAGCTGCTATTACGATCGATTCTTTTATAGAACAAGACAGGATATTATTATCTATAATTGCAGTTGTCAGGGTTGGTACTATATAATGTTCAGACTGTGTCTTGGTGAAAGTAATTACTGTACACTCCAGACATATTAGTGATGAGTTACAAAAGTCACGCAGTCTTTAATGTTCAAATTTGCAGACGTTATGTTTCTACCACTGTGTATCCTGTGTTACACTTTCGTCTTGTTTAGTCCTCTTAGCATACTCTGACTGTAAAACCTGTTTTTGTCGAACCAGTCCTTTGATACATATTTCGATAGCCAATAAATTACTTAAAAAATTACAAATAAAATTTGTCTCTAACAGACGTCGTTCCCTATGACGCGATCTATCAGCCCTAGACGTTTGATGCAATACTTTGAAACACCACGTATTGTAGAAGCGAAATACGAGGGTCACTCCAAAATGCACACTATTTTTTTTAAAATCCATATTTTATTCTACATGTTTGAAAGTCTTATAGTGTGTAGATACATTCTTTAGGAACAATATTTTCATTTCTCCACATAATTTCCACCCCTCTCAACTGCCTTACTACATCTTGGAACCAGCGCCTGTGTACCCGCACAGTAAAATTCAGGACCAACCTGTTGGAGGCACTGTTTGGCATCGTGCACAAGGCAAGCATCATCTTCAAACCTTGTTCCACGAAGAGAGTCTTTCAGTTTCCCAAACAGATGATAGTCACATGGAGCCAGGTCAGGACTGTAAGGCGGGTGTTTCAGTGTTGTACATCCGAATTTTATGGTCGCTTCCATGGTTTTTTGACTGACATGTGGCCATGCATTGTCGTGCAACAGCAAAAAATCCTGCTTGTGCCGATGTGGTCGAACACGACTCAGTCGAGCTTGAAGTTTCTTCAGTGTCGTCACATATGCATCAAAATTTATGGTGGTTCCACTTTGCATGATGACCACAAGCAAGAGCCCTTCGGAGTCGAAAAACACGGTAACCATACTTTTCCAGCAGAAGGTGTAGTTTTGATTTTTTTAAATTTTTTTATTATTATTTTTTTTGTGAATTTGCGTGATGCCACTCCATTGATTGCCCCTTCGTCTCTGGTGAAAAATGATGGAGCCATGTTTCATCACCTGTCACAATTCTTCCAAGAAATTCAAATCCACCATTCTCGTACTGTTCCAAAAGTTCGCTGCATACCGTTTTTCTTGTTTCTTTGTGAGGCACTGTCAACACCCTGGCAACCCACCAGGCACAAACCATTTTTAACACCAACACTTTTAGTATTCTCCAAACACTTCCTTCCCGTATCCCAACGTAGCGTGACAATTCCCTCACTGTGATGCGCCTGTCAGTAGTCACCAATTCGTTAACTCTCTGCACATTGTCTGGAGTGTGAGCAGTACGAGGCCTGCCGCTGCGAGGACAATCCTCAATATTGCCGTGCCCGCTTTCATCACGTAACCTGCTTTCCCACAGTCTAACTGTACTGCGATCGACAGTAGCATCTCCATACACCTTTTTCAACCTCTTGTGTATGTTTCCCACTGTCTCGTTTTCCCAGCACAGGAATTCTATGACAGCACGTCGCTTCTGACGAACGTCAAGTGTATCTTGAAGACATGCTGTGACGGCGCCACTCACGGGAACAGGTTTGAAAACAAACGGGAAGGATGTATCTTCAAACTGTAAAACTTTCACACATGCAGAATGAAAACTGTATTTTACAAAAATAGTGTGCATTTCTTTCGGAGTGACCCTCGTCATTTGTAGTTAGGCAGTTTAATGACAGCATACGTGTGCTTGGGGGATGCTCGTTTTATGAGGCACTTGTTTGCCTAAACGCGGCAGCGGTGCGCGTCCTCAGACAGAATGGCGAGGCCACTTAGGGACGACGGCACGGCAGCTAATCGGCCGGCTGTGTGGCGGATGGCGGGGTTCCAGTAGGCAGCCAATTACTGGCAGACAATGGCCGCCTCACCTGGCTCCCCCAGCGGAAACGATCATCCCGCCGCTGCCGGTGTAGGCGCAGGCCGCCCGGAATTCACCGCTGTGCCCCAGGGAGCGCTTCCCTGGCTCAGCGGTCACTTCCACATCCCTCTGCGCAGCCGCCAACCCACCGCTCGGGAATAATTTTCGTAGGACCGTGTACTGTCACTGCTCAGAAGCGAGGTTGCGGCAGCAAGTTGGCAGTGCATTGTGATAAGCTCTAGAGCAGAGTAAGCTCAGCGGACAAAGAAATACACCACTGGCTATTAAAATTGCTACATCAAGAAAAATGCAGATGATAAACGGGTATTCATTGCACAAATATAACATACTACAACTGACATGTGATTACATTTTCACGCAATTTGGGTCCATAGACCCTGAGAAATCAGTACCCAGAACAACCACTTCTTGGCGTAATAACGGCCTTGATACGCCTGGGCATTGACTCAAACAGAGCTTGGATGGCGTGTACAGGTACAACTGCCCATGCAGCTTCAACACGATACCACAGTTCATCAAGAGTGGTGACTGGCGTATTGTGACGAGCCAGTTGCTCGACCACCATTGACGAGACGTTTTCAGTTGGTGAGAGATTTGGACAATATGCTGGCCAGGGCAGCAATCGAACATTTTCTCTATCCAGAACGGCCCTTACAGGACCTGCAACATGCGGTCGTGCATTATCCTGCTGAAATGCAGAGTTTCACAGGGATCGAATGAAGGGTAGAGCCACGGGTGGTAACACATCTGGAATGTAACGTCCACTGTTCAAAGTGCCGTCAATGCGAACAAGAGGTGACCGAGACATGCAACCAATGACACGCCATACCATACACCAGTATGGCGATGACGAATACACGCTTGTAATATCCGCTTAGAAAAATTATACATGACTGTGCTTAAACGGACACACAATATTTTTAGCGCAACTCAATCTGACTTTCAAAAATCCCTACAAAAGAACGGCCCTGACTAACATTAACCTATACCTTTCACAAATCACTTAACTCAACAAAAATCTTCGTTGATCGAACTACTGCAATACAGCGAGCGCCACTACTGCCAGCTAAATAAAAGATTCAAACTACTGAAGGCTCTAACTACTGATAGGCATAGTTAGCAAACGAAAGATTTTGATAGAGAACAAACAATGTATTTACCTTAATAGTGTTCAAAAGTCATAATATATATAGCAGTTCATGACATCCAGTCTTACAAATTTCAAAACTCCGTCATTTCGAAAACCCTAAGCTTCGCAACTAATAAGAATTACAACCTGTTGGAGGCAAGATTGCGAAATGCAATCAGAACTTCAAGTAAGAAGATGAGGTCCCGTCCTCATACAGGAGGGTTGCACAGGGATTCCTCAACTTGATGCAGTGGAGCAGGTATCATCAGTTCCAGATAAGATTTTCTCGGGCTTCCAGCAGCGTCCAGTGGTTAAAAATCCACGAGCTTTCCCCCCGAGTTCTCCTCAGCCATTGTCATGTGCTGCCGCCGAAAGTGTTTGTATTCTATCGAGATGTAACGAGGAGGGAGGGAGTGAGACGTCGAAGAAAATCCTAGCCCCTCTGCCACGTATTCCTGCTAGTCGACCGGACACGCCGTGTCTCCATTACTCGGTACGCTACCGGGAACTGCGAACGACCCCTTCGCATTCCGCGCCCGTGCTGGCTCGCTAAATTCGCAATCACAGCGGCCCTACAATAGCGGCCGCGGCAATAGACTAATCGATAGCGGAGCCCGAGTGTTGCTAATGCGCGCGGCTGTAATTTATACGGGTCGCAGTCTGCTAATGGAATAAGTTAGCCTCCTCGGGCAAAGCGGCCACGGCCAGGGCCGCCGCCGGCTCACAATTAGCTAATTGCGACGTATGTGCGCCGCGCCGCGCCACACAGGGCGCGCACGCGCTGCTCCGCGCCCGCTACCCGACAGCCGCTTCGGGTCTCCGTAGCGCGAAGATTAGCCCCTGTGATAAGCCGGCGACGTTGCCCGCATTACGAACACCTGCCTGCCTCTCCCGTCTCTCTCTCTCTCTCTCTCTCTCTCTCTCTCTCTCTCTCTGCCGACCGCTGTGGCCGTTCCTCTGTCATAATCAAAAACTAAGTTTATAGGAAATAACTTCAAACCTTCATCTCCTGAGCCAATCGTAAAATTTTTAACGTTTGTCTAGGGTGGAAAAGCACTGCTAGAGACATAAAATGAGGAACCAATGAGCACGCAAGGGGTGTTCACAAGTAATCCAACACATTTTGTAATGTAATAAAATAAAATTTTTTATTTCTTTTGTAACTATTAGTGTAATGTAATAAAATAAAATATGAGCCGTGACTTATACGAAAAAGGAACACACATTAATGCAGTGGCTCAGCATAAAAGAGAAATAACTAACGTACTAATATTATTATCACTGTAATATGTTGTTTAATTTAGCCCGACGTTTTTAAGCACTCAGTAAACTAACTCAGATCTCATTGTAGTTACGTAATCGTCGACAGTTAATTGTCCTTTTCTTATTTCCCAACGCCAGAGAACATTTGCCAAGTCTGTTCGACGAACACTACTGTAATACGTAACTTATCGTGGTTTCGTCTCGATTCCCCAATGTAAGATAACAAGAGTAGCATCTGCATATGAAATCCTGTAATGGAACTGGAATCCTGTGACCAGACCTTTTCTGCCTGGGATGCTATCTCGTTATATAAAGAAAATCTGTAAATAAAATTGTTAAATTATTAGCAGCTGCCTCCGGTCTCGTGGGATCTGAAATAAAGTTAATTGTCCTAACCGACGGCACGTCTCGTAGTTGAGCTAAAAGAAAAAATGTTACAGATTTTTCTAAGATGGCGTCTAACAATGAAAATTCTTTGTTAAGGCCCTATCTGCTTAAGGCAGTCTAGTTATCAGACTAACAATAGACTGACCACATACACAAAATTCTTTTGACAAAATAACTATTATATTTTTCGGGTTTTAGGTACAACTTACATTATAAGCTGGTACAGCGAGATGAACTTTACACAAGAACGTCCTCTTAGGTCCGAATCCAAGGAGATAAGAGAACCGAATGACAAAGGAAAGATAGCTCATGCATAGAAGCGCAAGAGTCCATTGAATAACATGTTCATGTCTCTTCTTCTTTGGCGTACTTGTCGATTATTTATAAAATTTATCGTAATATTTAGTTTACAATTTTTTTAAACCCAAGTCCATCCAGGAGAAACAGTACAATTTTTTTTTTCTTCTAAAAGCCGGTTGCTTTTCGTTGATCATCCCAGTACAGTATATTATTCTCCACTAATTGGGCTACAAAACCCTCTTTTGCAACATAATTTTCGTTCAATGAGATGGTCTTACACCACCTTACTGGGAGGGCCTCTATATCTGAGTGTTACCACTCTACTGTTCGGCGTCAGAGCCAACGTCTTCCTGCATCAATAACCTCTCTATCATCCATGTACTCCTTCCTGCGGACTGCATACTTTATTGTCCCAAAGAGATGGAAGTCGGAAGGTGAGGGATGCAGGTTCCAGGGTTGATGAGACTTTTCGTGGACTAGTGGGTCAGCGCTACCAACAGAGACGTCCAGTCGAACGACGAGGGATTTTACTGTGATCCATCAGTCATCTCAAATGAGAGCGTCCGCACGTTCTGACATTGCTGAAGTCACAGCTGTGTGCGGCTGCCTGGGAGATCGGACAGATCTGCACGATTCCGGTGGTGACAGACGCCATGCCCAATGACACATCATGTTTTGTTTACTGCCAGGTCCCCGTAGACATTCTCAAAGCGCCTGTAAATATATGCGATTATCTGTTTTTCCGCCAACAGAAACACATTGACAGCTCTCTGCTTGCAATGCACCTTCTTCCAGTCGCAATTCTGAATGCTATGTATAGCTCTACCAGTAATCGGAACTATATGAAGTTATGGGTGCTGAATCGGTAATATTCCATGGTGTTCCACATCAAATTCCGCATTTTCTCTCTCAAAATTGGCCGAGAAAAAAAGTCTTGCATTACTTGAACGCCCCTCATATTAATATTCTACCTTTAAAATGGTGACTGGGGCCCGAAAATATAATACTGGCCATTAAAATTGCTACACCAAGAAGAAACGCAGATGATAAACGGGTATTCATTGGACAAATGTATTACACTAGAACTGGCATGTGATTACATTTTCACTCAATATGGGTGCATAGATCCTGAGAAATCAGTACCCACAACAACCAACTCTGGCCGTAATAACGGCCTTGATACGCTTGGGCATTGATTGAAAAGAGCTTGGATGGCGTGTACAGGTACAGCTGCCCATGCAGCTTCAACACGATAACACAGTTCATCAAGAGTAGTGACTGGCGTATTGTGACGAGCCAGTTGCTCGGCCACCATTGACCAGACGTTTTCAATTGGTGAGAAATCTGGAGAATGTGCTGGCCAGGGCAGCAGTCGAACATTTTCTGTATCCAGAAAGGCCCGTACAGGACATGCAACATGCGGTCGTGCATTATCCTGCTGAAACGTAGGGTTTCGCAGGGATCGAATGAAGGGTAGAGCCACGGGTCGTAACACTTCTGAAATGCAACGTCCACTGTTCAAAGTGCCGTCAATGCGAACAAGAGGTGACCGAGACGTGTAACCAATAGCACCCCACACCATCACGCCGGCTGATACGCCAGTATTGCGAATACGATTACACGCTTCCAATGTGCGTCCACCGCGATGACGCCAAACACGGATGCGACCATCATGATACTGTAAACAGAACCTGAATTCATCCGAAAAAATGAAGTTTTGCCATTCTTGCACCCAGGTTCGTCGTTGAGTACACCATCGCAGGCGCTCCTGTCTGTGATGCAGCGTCAAGGGTAACCGCAGCCGTGGTCTCCGAGCTGATAGTCTGTGCTGCTGCAAACGTCGTTGAACTGTTCGTGCAGATGGTTGTTGTCTTGCATACGTCCCCATCTGTTGACTCAGAGATCGAGACGTGGCTGCACGATCCGTTACAGCCATGCGGTTAAGATGCCTGCGGGTAGCGCGCATTGTATGATTAAAGTGCTAACCGGCTTTTAACAGATTAAATGTTTCAAAGAAAGAGTGGCGCAATGATAATACGGTCAGTCCAAAAATAACACCAAACAATGCCTGCCAGGGTATAATTTTTTCGTGTATTGGCCACGGAAACAATGAAACCTATGATATATAACAGCCACCCCACTCTACGATGACGTTAACTCTTCCTACAAAGAGCTATCGCCGTTGCATAGTGAATATACACCACAATACACTGATTGTCCTTCTCAATAATCCCTCCTTAAATATGACATTACGTTACCAAAAACAATATCATCGAGATAATGAATCGTTTCATTTTAAATCATTCAAAATATTACAAAAGGTAGCGCGGGCCATCTGTGTCGAAAGCACTTGATCTTGGTATAAGTGTCTCTTAACATCAAGGGGTACCCCATTTGTTCATATTAAGAAGGAGAAGTGCCGATTGGTGAATGTTGCATGCCTCCAACACTTTCGCACCCTTCAGGCTACTTGGAGCTCAGAGCTGGGTCACAGTTCAGAAGTCTTAGTCAGTGAGAATGTGAGACATATTATGTCAATAGTGTCACATACCGTCATGAAACATTAGCTCATTTCACAGGCAGTATTTTTCGATTACATTTGTGGACACTTGGACTGCTTACTGGAAGAGAGAACTCCACTTTCTACTGGCGTGGCAGGTCTATTGGAGCGTTGGCTGAGAGCCCATCGGTAAGTCTCATTGCATCAATCACACCTGAGTGAACTAACATTGGTGCCCGAACGACGACCGTTGCATGTAGACGTGTGGCACCAGTCAAGGTGGTGGACATCATGTTTACCTCTTTACCTCTTCACTCCCAGAAGAGAAGCCAATAACGACAGTGTGGATTCTCTGTACTCGCTTCTAAAGGCCCCGACACCATGGCACCCGCCGGCTACTGTGGGAATATCGTTCCGGTTCGAAAACTTCATTTTACCCAGTGAGCTTGCACTAACCCGTCTAGTGCAAGGTGCGGATGAGCCGACCAATCGAGAAAAACACGGCTTCAGTCCAGCGCGAACATCATGAGAGTAAGGTGTGCATCGTGTAAGCAGGAGTTTCCTATACTTTCCCTATTTTTTTTCCAAAATTTCGAGACATTGCTTAGCTGTCACGTTTGCAGTAGAATACAGTCAGCCTCTCCATCTGCAATTTTGAGAGGTTGGAAGTTGGAGAGGAGGAAGGAAATTTTGGTGGTTTCTGGGGCTGAGATTTGGCAGATGCCACTGGTGATCGAGACGGATGGTAGCTGACGGCTATCTGGGGCTGTTTGGCGCTTTCTGCCGACTTGGAGGAAAGGCAACTTTTCACAATCAGCAGTAGTGCTGTCCGTAACCTGAGCAGTTCATTTCTCACGTTCAAAATGGTTCAAATGGCCCTGAGCACTATGGGACTTAACTGCGGAGGTCATCAGTCCCCTAGAACTTCGAACTACTTAAACCTAACTAACCTAAGGACATCACACACATCCATGCCCGAGGCAGGATTCGAACCTGCGACCGTAGCAGTCGCGCGGTTCCGCACTGAGCGCCTAGAACCGCTCGGCTACCGCGCCCGGCATTTCTCACGTGTTTTGGGAATGCACCCTAAATTGTTGACGTAATTCGAGTTTTAAATCGGTTTCTTTTATCTTGCATCAGCGAGCTGTATAGATAAGAATAACTTGGTGCTGTAGCCTCTATACAGCTTTCCTTTCATAGTATTCCTCCTACAATGTTAGTCTGAATTTTTGGCAACCTAATTCGGGGTTCAATAATTTCGTTTCTCTGCTTATGTTTGATTAACAAGTGATTCATTTGAGATTAGATGAAGTTCTGTTAAAAGCTGGTGGTTGTTGTTTAACTTTCGAGTAAGGATACAAGTCTGTTGAAAGCACACTTGACTTCCGTTACAAGATCCTTATTTTTCCTTGTAGCTTTCCTAGTTTGCTTGTATAAAGGTAAAGGTATGATACGAAGCTGTGCTTTGCTGTGCCGGTGTTGCCCTTTGTGTACAGTGGCCAGATTAGGCGATAGGAAATTGATGTTTCACACGCTACAGTAGAAGCAGCAACAGCAAACACTTTCTACAAATTTGATTTAAGTCGAACCCCCTTCAAGACTTTCATAGAGTGATCAATAAAAAAGACTTCTCTCCTTAATGCTGCCCCACTTTCATCATTTATCAAACGTTTGTAACTCCTTCACCTGCATTACACTTGGAATTAATATTTTACTGACGAAAATCAACGAACATAACTGAATAGTTACAGTATCATGAAGAAGAATTGCCTCCCCTGTAACCTACGTAATGTTCTGATATATTCAAAGTCATGGGCATCATGTCAGAAACGCTTATCTAGCGATTGTGACAAGCCTCGAATGTGATTGACGTTTTCTATATTATAAATTCATTAAAAATTGCGAGTTTAACTATCATCTAGGAGCCCCATAGAGGATATTTGAAGGCCTCTTTCTTCCAGCACTCGTTGTGTCTCTACAGTTTCCACTGTTGTTATGATACCGCAAATTTATTTTATTTTAATTGTGTGTTTGGATGCGCTGTCCTGTCCCCTCAGTCATCAGTCAACCTGTGCGCCTCTGGGCTAGTGACTATACATCTGCAGCTTGCCCCACCCAGAAGCAGAGGCACCGAGAGTGAGCATAGGTTGAATGGAATCACTCGCATGCACGTGTTGAGGAAGAGGCGTGCAACCTACAAGGAAACCTCTATTTGCGTATGGGGCAAGCGCAGTCGCACGGCGATTAGGATCGCGGTGAAGGTTGAAAACACGCCTTGGGGAGAGAAGCTATCTGCCCCACTTGTCCGTGAGTAGTGTACACTTCCAAACATATTTGACTTCAGCACAGCAGTCAAGCCATAGTCGCAGTAAACTACAGAAAGTTTACGTGACTAGATTTGGTGAAGCCCATTCTCCATTATCAAATGTAATAAATACGAAATAAGTCCGCTATTAACTATGAGAACCTGAAATACAAGTAACAGCTAACCGCAATACCTTTGTCACAGGAAACGATACTGTGAATTTATCATGTTAAATTAAACGTCATTGTGCAGTAATGGCAAAGAAGCAACTTCATTCCAATTGATGGCTGTGAAGACTTTAACTATATAGAACATTAAAATCTTAATGTACATGTTGGATAGGGATCGGCGTTATCCAACTAGCTACACAACGAACCTAACAAGTAAAGTATTACGAGTACAACGCTTCTTGAAGTTACGTCATTAACTTCATCAGGTTGCGTTCTGATACTCCAGTTAATGGTTCAACCTCTTACTAGAGCGATGTACGTTTCAGAATATCAGGAGGGTTGGTAAGATTAATAAGACAATTTTCACTTGTCAGGCCGGCCGAAGTGGCCGTGCGGTTAAAGGCGCTGCAGTCTGGAACCGCAAGACCGCTACGGTCGCAGGTTCGAATCCTGCCTCGGGCATGGATGTTTGTGATGTCCTTAGGTTAGTTAGGTTTAACTAGTTCTAAGTTCTAGGGGACTAATGACCTCAGCAGTTGAGTCCCATAGTGCTCAAAGCCATTTGAACCATTTTTTTTTCACTTGTCAGGTTCGTTATGTAAGTAGTTGGACAACGCTGATCCTAATCCAGCAGATACCACGTTAAGATTTTAATGTTCTGTATAGCTAAAGGTTTCACAGCGATCAATTGCAATGCTGTTGCTTCTTTGCCATTACTGCATAATGAGGTTTAATTTAACATGATAAATTCACAGTATCGTTTCCCATGAAAAAGGTATTGTGATTAGATGTTACTCATATTTCAGGTTCTTATTATTAATAGCAGACATAATTCATAATAGTTACATTTGATATTGGTGGCTGAACTTCAGCAAAATTAGTCATGCAAACTTCCTGTAATTTACTGTGACTATGGCTTGACTACTGACTGATTTTAATTGCTTATGTATCGTATTTTTCTGAAGTGGAGATGGGAACCAACCCAACGTTTGCCTAAGTGAGAAAGGAAAACTGCTTGTCAACGACAATCTAGCCAGCATATCGGATCAATGTTCGTTAAATCGCTAATTGGCTAGCGCCCTACTGTTTGAGCTATACCAGGTCCTCAGACGTTACCGAGCCCCAAATGCGAAATATTTCGCTGTCTAAATCTTTAACTTGTTCTTGTTGGGGCTTGCAGTCTGAAGACGGCCTGCACAGCGTGATCAGCATCTACAGGGTGCACAAAATAAAACAGGCACACTAAATATCTCATTCACCTGAAGACAGGCAACGCAACTTAGCGTCATCCACTCTGGTTGCACATCATGTAAGATTTAAGGTGCATGAAATGCACTGCTCCGCAAAGCTTAGGGGTGAGAGAGATACCGAGCAAAGTGGTGCAGTGGTTAGCACACTGGACTCGCATTCAGGAGGACAATGGTTCAATCCGGCGTCTGGTTATCCTGATTTAGGTTTTCCGTGATTTCCCTAAATCGCTTCAGGCAAATGCTGGGATGGTTCCTTTTAAACGGCACAGCCGACTTACTTCCCCATCCTTCCTGAATTCGATGAGACCGATTACCTTGCAGTTTCGTTTCCTCCCCAAAATCAACCCAACCACCCTGAGAGAGATAAAGTAACATGAACTACTAGGTGGAAATGAAAGTAGGGGAACATGTTATCAGTGGTCTCCAAGATGTACACAGAAAGCTGTATGTCACTTGGTGTGAGATGATGATGATATTTGGTTTATGAAGCCCTCAACATCATGGTTATCAGCGCCTGTACATACTCGCAATCTTTACACTGTCCAGTCTCGCCATGTTCCTGAATTATAATGAAGACAACACCCAGTCCCCAGGTGGAGAAAGTCCCTGACCTGGCCGGGAATCGAACTCAGGACTCCGTAATCCAGAGGCAGTAACGCTAATCACTGGACCACGAGCCGTAGACACTTGGCATGAGATCAGTGTGGCTATAGCGACAAATCGAGGTGCCACTAAAACATGAGGCAGTCGAAGGAACGGGAAAAAGATAGTATGTGTCAATCAGCAAGCAGTAACGGTGCACTGTGCTGGTGTTCTTGATTACAACATGGTCCAGAGACATTTGGACGACTTCACACAGGCAAGAATTATCAGGAGCGTGGGAGAAGGACGTAGTGTGACGAGCTTAGCCTAGGGGTTTAGTTTTGCTCGCAGCATTGTTTCACATTCATGGAGGTCGAAACGAGCCACAGGCACATCTGCTCAAAGGAGAGGCAAATGTAGTGACAGCTTTAGCTGACAATGGTGTACCACACACTTTATTGTCTATAATAAATCATACAATCACCGTTGATCGTTATTTTACAATTGCCATTGCCGACTTTCGCCCATATAAAGAGGTACTCATCAGCATTTAACTTCTTCTTCCTTCTCGTAGTCAAAACAAATGGCATGCTTGGAACAAGAGTACCATAAGGCTGTTTAGCCAAGAGTCCTGTAGTCTCAGCTATACTCCATGTCTTCCAAGCCAAAATGTTAGCATCTGGAAATGCTTCAAGGCCACCATAATCTGCGTGATTGCCCCATAGAACAGCAAGTGTCAACCAGGTACTACCTCCAAACACTGCTTGTACATCACAGGTAAAGTTCAGATGGAGTCCACGAAAAACATTTGGACCTCCAATCAATTGCTGCTTATTAAACTGCCCAGCCAAGTCAATATCAATCGCCTTCCAACTGCGATACACAGGTACGCTGCTCCGCCAGCAACCACGTCGCAGAGGCATTGCTGTGGCACGTTAACACAAGTGAACGTAGCAAGCCAACGCCCAGCGAGACACCCAGAGCTATGCGTCCGCACTCCTCGACGTTCGCAGAGCGAATGACGCTCCGTGCTGCGGCGCAGCTGGACCCCAGTAGCGCTTATCGCAACCACAACTTCCGGTCGCTACGCGCTCGCACAGCGCCAGCGCGCCTTATCAGTCCCGACTGCCGCGACCGGAAACCAGTTTTTCTGCAACACGGGCCTAGTAATACTAGGGCCCGTGTTGCCCGGCAGCCTCGTCCAGCGGCTAAGTCCCGTACCGGTGGTACACCATTGTCAGCTAAAGCTGTCACTACATTTGCAACAGGAAAGAAGACACCCACTACAAACAGCAGGTGCAGTTGAAGCCACGTTTAACAAGATTGCAACGCACGCAGTCTCATTCTCCATAGTGGCACAACGACTGTATGAGGGTGTTGTTTTTGCCTCACGACGATCACGATGTGTTTCATTGACACCCGCACATTTTATTATGGTGCCAATAGCATAGGGACATGACCAATGAAGAGCCGGGTCACTTGCCATTCTCGGATGAAAGCATTTTTAGTCTGTGGTTATGATCGTACCTTCATATGGCGAGACTAGGGAGCACTGTTGGACACAATCGTTTTGGAGGCCCAGATGTTATGGTGTGACGAAGCATAATGTTGCGTGGGCATGGGCGTCGCCTCCAAATTTTGGGCCGGCCGGAGTGGCCGTGCGGTTCTAGGCGCTACAGTCTGGAACCGAGCGACCGCTGCGGTCGCAGGTTCGAATCCTGCCTCGGGCATGGATGTGTGTGATGTCCTTAGTTGGTTTAATTAGTTCTAAGTTCTAGGCGACTGATGACCTGAGAAGTTAAGTCGTATAGTGCTCAGAGCCATTTGAACCATTTTTTTTTCCAAATTTTGGAACGCTATTGTGACTATGTACTACTTCCATATGTGTGATTTTTAAGGTTGACTTCGGCTCTGACTTTATTTATGTGGATGATAATGTGCGACCGCATCGAACTGTGTACGTGGAAGAAGTCTTGCAACGATATTCGGCGAATGACTTGGCCTGCCCTTTACCCCGACTTAAATTCCATCGAGCACATGTTGTTTTTCAGGAGACGCACTGTTGAACATCCGCATTCACCAACGACCATCCAGCAACAGTGAGCCGCGCTGGTGGGGGAACAGAATCCCGTAGCACAGAAATTCCTTACCGACCCGATGGCCAGCGTGGTAGCACATTGCATTGCGTGCGTTGCCATCTGTGGTGACCACACAACCTATGAACAACCATGTCCCGTCTTATGTAATGCGCAGGGGACCATCATAAATCGCGGTGACTTTATTGTAACTACTGTCTTTGAATGAAAGTGTCACTTCCGTTCATCTCATTATGTATTGCTTTCAGTTAGGTTCCAAACTACGCTGTAACAGTTTTTTGTGTGGTCCAAGTTTCATCGAGCTGCGTTAATTGGCAGACACATCATGCGAAATTTACTATCGTCCTGAAGTTTTCCACAACAGTGCATTCCATATCAGTAGTCGTTCTTAATGGATGCCACCATTTTGAGTAAATTGTCAACCCCTCTCAAAATAACTGCAGCCGAAATCTGTTCCCGTATGTTAGCTGATTTTATGATGAATCTACTCTTATCTTCGAAATTTCCTTAATGATTTCAGTCGCACAGGATTTTCGAGGAACTCGAAACAAAAGTAATGGCAAAATACACTAGTAGGGTTGCGGCGGCGCGGTTCCTTCCGTCCCTTTACGACCAACCTGCACCTACCTGCGAACATTGTCTCAGCATTCATCAGTATGGAAGCTGAGTGAAATCTACTGTACTTCGACGTGAACCAGGCTGCAATTAAAGTCACTAATCTACGTTTCGGGCGAAAGTTTTCACGCTAAATGCAAGGTTGGAAATTTTGTCCTTAATTAATATATTCTGAAAGGTAGGTGAACAAGTATCACTGCCAAGCCTGTGCTAGTCTTAACACAGTCACTCACAATCTCTTTCACTCACGTTAGCAAGTTTACGGTGTTGCATTTCCCGAAAACGTAATAGCTACAAAAATACGGATTGTTTTTGATTGAGAATGCTCGACAAATATTAAGTCTGTCGGTACCTAATGCAGTCACAGTTTTTAACCACAGACCTGCTCAATACGCCACGCGGAATTTTTGTCTTTTCTCGTCACAAAATTCACTTAAAAAAACCGAAATTTCTACACACCCATCGGAATAATTATGCCGCCACTTTACAACACTTTTGATGTATGAAACACTGCTAGATCCGGCAACTTATCATTTCCATCGGAACTACTACTACACACGTCCCAACTGTTTCATGTCTAGGCTTCGACACCTCTCTAGAATACGCTAAGTCTTCTCTACCAGCACAGAAAGGCCCGCGAAGAATATTGCTTTACCATTGGTCGGTTTACTCAACAGCAAATAGCAAAACATTCTCCCGCGTCAGTCCGCGCTTTTGATCAATAACCAATCGCAAAATAGTAAATCTAACGACTGCACTTTTTACCGACGTAATTATCTAATATGCTGAAGTTTTGTTTATGCATAAAGTTATTTTCTATTGTTATTTTTACCTGAATTAAGTTTCCCTTTACCATAAACTTACTTTACAAATCTATTCTGCTAAAATCCACTTTGTCCACATCCATACTTCTTCGAAATGTTCCCACACTAAATCCCACTACATAACTCGTTAAACAATTATTTTCATATTAACCTTAAACCATACTCACACACCATTCATACTGCTAAAACACGTTTATAACATTTTACATACACAAAAAGACATAATAACACTTTATGAAGATACTAGAAATCTTCACGTGAAGCAATACTGATCTTACGACTTATCTAAGAAGAAAGATTAAGGAAAGGCAAACCTACGTTTCTAGAATTTGTAGGCTTAGAGAAATCTTTTGACAATGTTGACTCTCTTTCAAATTCTAAAGGTGGCAGGGGTAAAATACAGGGAGCGAAATGCTATTTACAAGTTGTACAGAAACCATATGACAGTTATAAGAGTCGATGGGCACGAAAGGGAAACAGTGGTTGGGAAAGGAGTGAGACAGGGTTGTAGCCTCTCCCCGATGTTATTCAATCTGTATATTGAGCAAGCAGTAAAGGAAAGAAAAATTCGGAGTAGATATTAAAATCCATGGAGAAGAAATAACTTTGAGGTTCGCCGATGACATTGTAATTCTGTCAGAGACAGCAAAGGACTTGGAAGAGCAGTTGAACGGAATGGACAGTCTTTTGAAAGGAGGATATAAGATGAACATCAACAAAAGCAAAACGAGGATAATGGAGTGTATTCCAATCCAGTCGGGTGATGCTGAGGGAATTAGATTAGGAAATGAGACACTTAAAGTAGTAAATGAGTTTTGCTATTTGGGGAGCAAACTAACTGATGATGGTCGAAGTAGAGAGGATATAAAATGTAGACTGGCAATGGCAAGGAAAGCGTTTCTGAAGGAGAGAAATTTGTTAACATCGAGTATAGATTTGAGTGTCAGGAAGTCGTTTCTGAAGGTATTTGCATGGAGTGTAGCCATGTATGGAAGTGAAACACGGACAATAAATAGTTTGGACAAAATGAGAATAGAAGCTTCCGAAATGTGGTGCTACAGAAGAATGCTGGAGATTAGATTGGTAGATCACATAAGTAATGAGGAGGTATTGAATAGAATTGGGAAGAAGATGAGTTTGTGGCACAACTTGAGAAGAAGAAGGGACCGGTTGGTAGGACATCTTCTGAGGCATCACGGGATCACAAATTTAGCATTGGAGGGCAGTGTGGAGGGTAAAAATCGTAGAGGGAGACCAAGAGATGAATACACTAAGCAGATTCAGAAGGATGTAGGTTGCAGTAAGTACTGGGAGATGAAGAAGCTTGCACAGGATAGAGTAGCATGAAGAGCTGCATCAAACCAGTCTCAGGACTGAAGACCACAGTAACAACAACAATGTGGGCATAATCGAAACTAAATCACAGTCCTCTATCCAATACTGTCCCCTATCGGCCGATACATAAACTACGTGCGCGTTCAGTCTCGCGTCACCGTCTGTCACTATCGAGCTCCGAGACACATCTCCCACTTAACCGCCTCCAAGACAGGATTGGTATACGGCACTGCGCCTCATGGTTTTATGAAGCCGTACTCGACCTCTCTCTCTCTTTCTCTCTTTCTTTCTCTCTCTCTCTCCCCTCTTCCTCTCTCGCTCTCTCCACCTTGTACGGCCGCCCACGCGCGCGTCTCGGTACTAGGTGGTCCTGTGAAAGTTTGTTGTGTTAGACTCAGGGGTCTCCAAACTACGGCCCGCGGGCCGAAACCGGCCCGCGAGGGCCGGCAAACCGGCCCGCATTAGGTGGCCGGACATCCCCCGTATCCAGCCCGCCAAATATTTGAGGTGCTTCCTTTACTGCCAATAGTAGAATTTCGAGGCCTCTCCCTTTAAAAATTCTACATTCACTGTCAACCTTTCGTTTCTTTTCCATATTTGTACAGAACTTCACAAAAGATTGTAACCCGAAAATAAAATTGTGCTATTTAATAATAATAAAGCTAGGGAGTAGTCTGCCTAAGGTACTTTAATTACTAAATTAAATACAATTACACTGTAGTTCCACTAAAAAATACAGTGAAAAAATACTCAGTCGTGCTATACGCATTTCGATTTTCAGATTTTCCTTGTCTCTTCGAATTCAAACTTTGAATTGTCCCACACCTCGTCGTCTCACCTACTAGTACAGCGCATAAAACACTAAAAAAACTCGTGAGACACTCGCAACATAGACACAATCACGCAACAGAACTATCAAATATATTCTCTGGCTATGCTACTCGCTTCAAGACTACATAACTAAACTTATTGTTCCGCCGCTTGAAATAACAATGCGTTGGCATACTCTACCTCTCTTACGTCTGGCAGTAATAGCGTAGCTAACAATGATTTTGAGATTTCGTTAACTTTGCAGGACGCTTTCGTGAAGAATGTGCAGTGACATACTTTTTTTTAGGTAAAATTCACCAGAATAAAATACGCCAGAATTTCGGTCAGGTACGTCCACCAATCAAAATTACGTAATTAAATAAAAATCGCAGTTCGTTTCAGTGCTAGCTATTCCCACAACCTTAGATTTTTGCGATTTCATCTTTCCTTGAGCCATACATTACGGTGATCATGGAGTGCTAGGGTGCTTTAATCCCACTAGGTAGATCTTGGCCCTCATGACTTCGTGGAGGAGTCAGTGTGGCCCGCGGACTACAAAGTTTGGAGACCCCTGTGTTAGAGACCACCTTAATTTACCACTTACGTCTGGCTCAGAGTAAACTATTAGTTGTTTTGATGTTAAATTAAAATTTACATCTACATTCTGAAGCAGACATACTCTTTTTCTCGTTTACAATAGTATCGACATTTGAAGCGTTGGCGATACTGCTTCAGTCCGCAGCAGAAAAAAATGTGATTTTTACCGCTGCAGTTGTGTTTTTAGCCGCGTGTTGGCGCTTGGGACTAGAGACTGAACACGGCTTTATTGGAGAACTCCCGCCACCCCCGCGCCGTGTTTTCGCTGGCAGCGGCTGTATGTGAAAGCCGGAGGCCCACTGCCCGGTACGCCACTCCACGCCAGCCGACCAGCTCCCAATGTTGGCCGTGCCGTGTTTGACTTTCGCTGATGCATCAAGTTGTGGCGCTGATAGTTTCCCTGTGTGTACCCTCGCTGCTGTGCCGGCCATATTTCACCGTTTCCCAGTGTAATGTGTTCCCATCTGGTAAATTGCACTGCTCGACCGCCGCAGTATTTCTGATGACGCGCTACCACCGCTGTCAATATGCGACTCACGACGCGAAATGTACCGCGCTTATTCGTAATATGTGTGCTCTCGATGATGAACGTCCCGCTCCTTTTATTTACTTACATTTTCGCAGCATCATGTTGTCGGTCTGGTTTTCTCGTCATCTACTTCTTTTTATAATAGTGTCGACAATTTAACCGTGATCGGTAAAGAATGAAAATAGCACGAGAGAAAAGGTGAGAAATCTTTATACTGTATGTGTTATCTGTCCTTTCGGACAGACAAAAGAACAGACACCATTTTGATCCACCATCCATTATGAATTAAGGTACAAACGAATAATTCACATTGGCTGCAAGCCAAGACACCACCCCCACACACACACACACACACACACACACACACACACACACACACACACACACACAGAGAGAGAGAGAGAGAGAGAGAGAGAGAGAGTAACACATTTTAAATACCTAGAGGAAGTGCTCGAACCGACAGGAAAGGAGAAAACCTGGCGAAACGCAGAACACCAGGTTAATGAAGATGAAGAGAGCCTTGTACAAAACACAGGGTATCTACAGCAAAAAATGTCTGTCCACCTCCATCAAAATTTGTTACTACAATACTGTAATCAAACCTGAGGTGCTATACGCCTGACACTACACATCAAGGGCGACCTAGAGAAGAACTTCAAAGAGGAAAGAAAAATTATCAGCAAAATTATTGGACCAAAACTCACACACGAAGGATGCAGGCTTCAGAGACACCACAAAGAAGTTGTTCAACCTCACAGCGGACAACAGAAAAAGGCAACTAAAATTGTACGGCCACATCAGCAGATTGTCACAGACCAGACTCACCAACAGAATACTCAAATACGTACAAAGGCTCAAAACCACTACACGATGTATGGCGCAAGTCAAAACTGATCTGGAAAAAGCACAGGTACATTCAACAGACATCAGAGACAAAAGCGTCTACAGAAAGAAAACACACAAGTGGGAAGTAATGTCAGAGAAGATAGCACCTAAAGGCCAAAGACCAAAGTGGACCTAAGAAAGGAAGTGGGCCTTTAGCAAACGAATGAAAGAGTACTCGAAGAATTGGAAGAGCAAATTCTCATAATTGCTTCGCATGGTATGATAAAGGTCTGTAACGTGTGTGATAATAATATATAAAAATATTAAGGCGAGAAGGTCAATGACCTTTCCAATGTACACAAGCTACGACATCGAAAAAACACAGTGAGCCGTATATGTAATAAGTTTCCTTTATGTCTATGGTTACAATCTTTGCTGTTTAACAGATTGCCGGTTTCGGTCTTTAATGACCATCATCAGATCTGCCTCATAAAAACAAAGTCCTAATGCACTGCAGCCATAGTGACATAGTCAACTGTTAAATGCGGAATCAGCACCAGCATCGTCAAATACATATAAATCACATCACATGCACGAGTCATGTTGTCAGTAAAACAGTAGTTTTACTGACAACATGACTCGTGGAGCGTAGAGGTCTGAAGTATTAGCGTAGGCTAACGATCTGGAAGTATCCGACTTGGAGATCGAAAATTATTCATGATTATATACCTTTGTACTGGATGTCAATGACGATTTACATTCGTGCTTGGACTGGATATCACGTTATTAAGGTAAAAAATACATTATTTCGTTTGCAACAAAATCTTTCCTTTGCTAACCACAAGCCTATTAGTAGCTAGTGACTTTAGTAGCTAGAATCTTTTATTTAGCTGGCAGTATTGACGCTCGCTGTATTTCAGTAGTTCGCGTAATGAAGATTTTTGTAAGGTAAGAGCTTAATGAAATGTATAGGTTATTGTTAAGATTTCTTTTTAGTCAGGGCCATTCTTTTGAATTAATTATTTGAAGCCGGGTTGTAATTTTTTTGAGCAGTCAGATTGCGTTGCGCTAGAATATTGTGAGTCCATGTCGACATGATAAGAAAAGGTAAAGAGAAAGTAGGCTCAGTACGTTCAGTTTCACTCAGCTGTTTCAGAATCAAACAAGTAGAAATTTCATCTTCTTAGTCATTTAAATACAGAGTCATAAATTTAAATAAAGAAGTTTCAACGCGCAGTAAGGTCTACTGGAGCCTGCCCGGTTGGCCGTGCGGTCTAACGCACGGCTTTCCGGGCGGGAAGGAGCGCCTGGTCCCCGGCACGAATCCGCCCGGCAGATTTGTGTCGAGGTCCGGTGAACCGGCCAGTCTGTGGATGGTTTTTAGGCGGTTTTCCATCTGCCTCGGCGAATGCGGGCTGGTTCCCCTTATTCCGCCTCAGTTACACTATGTCGGCGATTGCTGCGCAAAAAAGTTCTCCACGTACGCGTACACCACCATTACTCTTCAACGCAAACATAGGGGTTACGCTCGTCTGGTGTGAGACGTTCCCTGGGGGGTCCACCGGGGGCCGAACCGCACAGTAACCCTGGGTTCGGGCTGGGGCGGCGGAGGGGTGGACTGCGGTAGTCGTCGTTGGGTTGTGGACCACTGTGGCTGCGGCGGGGACGGAGCCTCTCCGTCGTTTCTAGGTCCCCGGT
Source organism: Schistocerca cancellata (assembly GCF_023864275.1). Taxonomy (NCBI): domain Eukaryota; kingdom Metazoa; phylum Arthropoda; class Insecta; order Orthoptera; family Acrididae; genus Schistocerca; species Schistocerca cancellata. Next base: position 214,143,908 of record NC_064626.1, read on the forward strand.
CAACATACAATACAATACATTCAAGGTCTACTGGTAAGGCAATAGTTTTCTCATTGCAAATTGCCTTGTCAGACATAAGAAAGAGCTGTAAGCTCCTAATCTGGCCAGGTTAGATAAGCAGTAAATAATAAAAAAATAATAACATGGAGCAGGGGCAGCCGCGGTGTGGAAGGGAGTAAGGAGAAACACCTTTTCTCCACTTCCCACTTCACTTCTCGCAGGAATTATTCTGAAATGTCTACTGTATTACAGAAACCAGTATCGATTGGAATCATCTATTCTGATTGTGTCTAAGAAAAAAGAAAGAAGTTTCAAATACAGAAGACGACGCGGAATTTTGAAACAGTTACAAAACACTTGTAACACGAAACCTACGCACTGTATTATAAGGACTTGTGTCACACAGGAAAAATAATGTTTTGTTATGTAGTAATATTTTTTTCCCAAAAGGAACGTATTCTTTTCCGTACACTCAAAAGACTACGTCGCTCTCCAGAAGAAATGAAGCAAGATTAAAGCTTATTCGACAGATGTTTATTAGACATCGCGAGCTGCTAAATATCTTGTCTCGCCATCGCAGCCTAGTGGTGAATAGGTGCCATTAGGACCGACATGCATCAGGAGGACGGGGCAAAGCATGCCGCAGCAGCGGAACAGATTCTGCAGCAGGACAAGTTCGGAAATTGCAGACGTGCCGGAGGCGGGAGGCGGCGGTGCGGGCCCACAGAGCGGGTCTGTGCCAGGGCGCAGCGACTGGCGGGGAGGCGGGGGGCGGCGCGGGACCGCAAGTTGTCGCGCCGAGCGCAGGGCCGGCCCAGGCGGCGTGGCGAGTTTATCCCAAGTTCTGCCTCCCCAGGGGCAAACACGCCGCCGCCGGAACCACCGCAGGCCCGCCTCCGCCTCGCAACTGGCCGCCGTCCCCGCTGTCGCAAAGCGCCTCTTACTTTTGCTCGACTGCCGCCGCAAATAAAAACTGCCCCCACACTTCTCGCCAGCGACTGAGGTTCTATGGGCGTGTCACTTTTCTCCAAGCTCCACTTTGTTACTGAACCTACAGCCCCATAACATGTACAGTCTCCACACTCACTGCTATGAAACATGTTTTCGTCTGCTAGCTGAAGACACAGTAACGCCTCTAGCAGCAAGAAAGCTATTCGTCACTAACTTCGTCTGTGACGTACAATTAATGCCTTTTTAATTGTTTTCTACTTAATTTACGAGATACTTATTAAGTTTTTGCGTCGAAAACGTTAGTAATACAGATCTGAATAACAGGACTCACGAATGAAATGACATAAACTGCACTACTGGCCATTAAAATTGCTGCACCAAGAAGAAAGGCAGATGATAAACGGGTATCCATTGGACAAATATATTATACTAGAACTGACATGTGATTACATTTTCACGCAATTTGGGTGGATAGATCCTGAGAAACCAGTACCCAGAACAACCACCTCTGACCGTAATAACGGCCTTCATACGCCTGGGAATTGAGTCAAACAGAGCTTGGATGGCGTGTACAGGTACAGCTAGCTGTCCATGCAGCTTCAACACCACACCACAGTTCATCAAGAGTAGTGACTGGCGTATTGTGACGAGCCAGTTGCTCAGCCACCATTGACCAGACGTTTTCAATTGGTGAGAGATCTGCAGAATATGCTGGCCAGGGCAGCAGTCGAACATTTTCTGTATCCAGAAAGGCCCGTACAGGACCTGCAACATGCGGTCGTACATTATCCTGCTGAAATGTAGGGTTTCGCAGGGATCGAATGAAGGGTACAGCCACAGGTCGTAACACATCTGAGACGTAACGTCCACTGTTCAAAGTGCCGTCAATGCGAACATGAGGTGATCGAGACGTGTAACCAATGGCACCCCATACAATCACGCCGGGTGATACGTCAGTATGGCGATGACGAATACACGCTTCCAATGTGCGTCCACCGTGATGTCGCCAAACATGGATACGACCATCATGATGCTGTACACAGAACCTGGATTCATCCGCAAAAATGACGTTTTGCCATTCCTGCACCGAGGTTCGTCGTTGAGTACACCATCGCAGGCGCTCCTGTCTGTGATGCAGCGTCAAGGGTAACCGCAGCCATGGTCTCCGAACTGACAGTTCATGCTGCTGCAAACTTCGTCGAACTGTTGGTGAAGGTGGTTGTTGTCTTGCAAGCGTCCCCATCTGTTGACTCAGGGATCGAGACGTGGCTGCACGATCCGTTACAGCCATGCAGATAAGATGCCTGTCATCTCGACTGATAGTGATACGAGGCCGTCGGGATCCAGCATGGCATTCGGTATTACCCTCCTGAAGCCACCGATTCAGTATTCTGCTAACAGTCATTGTATGTCGACCAACGCGAGCAGCAATGTCACGATACGGTAAACCGCAATCGCGACAGGCTACAATCCGACCTTTATCAAAGTCGGAAACGTGATGGTACGCATTTCTCCTCCTTACACGAGGCATTACACATTAACATTTCACCAGGCAACGCCGGTCAACTGCTCTTTGTGTATGAGATATCGGGTGGATAGTTTCCTCATGTGAGCACTTGTAGGTGTCACCACCGGCACCAACCTTGTGTGAATGCTCTGAAAAACTAATCATTTGCATATCACAGCATCTTCTTCGTGTCCCTTAAATTTCGCGTCTGTAGCACGTCATCTTCGTGGTGTAGCAGTTTTAATGGCCAGTAGTGTAGATTATCTTTTCGAAGAAGTATTCTCGAAACTACGTCTAAACGCTACTTATCCTACTGAAAACAAGAGAATTTAAATACTGTACTTCATCTACAAGAAGCATATATTTGTGTTGCTGACTGTTCTCATGACCGGCATATTCTTCGACACGCAACAATTTTGGGTCAGTCTAAAGATTTGTTCATGACTGCACTTCACTCTGCTTTCCACTTCAAAAATGTATGTAAGACAATTACTTCTTCGGAAGAAGACAGCTGTGTTGAAAAAGTGTGACGTTTGTGAGTGTGGCCTAGCACGAATTGTGAAATTGATGTATTTTGAGGCGGAAAACATTTTTCTCGTTGTTGTTGTTGTTTTATTTTCACAATCCTCTGGTAGTTTTCTCTTCCGCTACAGTTATGATGGATTATCTGGTATGTTATATAACGTAGGGACTGCATTCTGAGTCAGTTTCGTATGTTATTCATAGATAATGTGGTTTGTTTCAAAGTGGGGACAAAAAAATGTTCAAATGTGTGTGAAATCTTATGGGACTTAACTGCTAAGGTTATTAGTCCCTAAGCTTACACACTACTTAACCTAAATTATCCTAAGGACAAACACACATACCCATGGCCGAGGGAGGACTCGAAACTCCGCCGGGACCAGGTGCACAGTCCTCGACTGCAGCGCTTTAGACAGCTCGGCTAAACCCCGCGGCAAATTGGGGACAACTTCACGTTATTTTGTGTAGATGTACGACTGCCTTCAGCATATCCTCTGCTATTTCCTTCTCTTAAAATAATGTTGTTTTTCAGTAAATGTCTGTAGGTCACAAGAAAATCGCAACCAAACTCTTGTAATATGCTTCTTCACAACTATTTTGGTTCTTAGGACGTATATAGAATTACAGATTTTGTGTCTTCTTTTTGTTACTGCAGCGATTTATTTCGCTACGTACGCTCCCGTTTCTATAAACCACGTTACAAATCAGTGTAAGTGACCCTATTCACGTTCATCGGATATCGTATTCAATAGTGTAGCTTACCAACCGCTTGGTATCTTGCTGTCGTACTGCATAACGAATTTCGAAATTTGTGGTACGATTTTATGGGACGAAACTACTACGGTCATCGGTCCCTAAGCTTACACACTATTTCATCTAAACGCTACCTTTCACTAAGGACAACACACACACCCATGCCCGAGGGAGGACTCGAACCTCCGACGGACGGAGCCGCGTGGACCCTGACGAGACCGAGCAGCTACCGTGAGCGGCACTGCATAACAAAAAATGAGCATGAGTTTAGCGATTGTACGTGTTAGAAACAACAGCACGCAATACGTAAGGTCGTAGAGCATATGATGAGCTTTAACATAATAGTATTGTTCAAAGAAGATAATTTCTCTCAGAGAATCACCACAGGCTGTCAAACATATACACAGAGTCGACAAATACAAGCTGTTAACAAGGTCGTATAAGAGAATTATCGCACAATCAGCTTAACAGCTCATGCATCGAAGCTGCTTATAAGAATAATATACAGAAGAATGGAAAAGAAAATTGAGAATGCGCTAAGTGACGATCAGTTTGGCTTTAGGAAAAGTAAAGGGACGAGAGAGGCAATTCTGACGTTACGGCTAATAATGGAAGCAAGGCTAAAGAAAAATCAAGACACTTTCATAGGATTTGTCGACCTGGAAAAAGCGTTCGACAATATAAAATGGTGCAAGCTGTTCGAGATTCTGAAAAAAGTAGGGGTAAGCTATAGGGAGAGACGGGTCATATACAATATGTACAACAACCAAGAGGGAATAATAAGAGTGGACAATCAAGAACGGAGTGCTCGTATTAAGAAGGGTGTAAGACAAGGCTGTAGCCTTTCGCCCCTACTCTTCAATCCGTACATCGAGGAAGCAATGATGGAAATAAAAGAAAGGTTCAGGAGTGGAATTAAAATACAAGGTGAAAGGATATCAATGATACGATTCGCTGATGACATTGCTATCCTGAGTGAAAGTGAAGAATTAATTAAATGATCTGCTGAACGGAATGAACAGTCTAATGCGTACACAGTATGGTTTGAGAGTAAATCGGAGAAAGACGAAGGTAATGAGAAGTAGTAGAAATAAGAACAGCGAGAAACTTAACATCAGGACTGATGGTCACGAAGTCAATGAAGTTAAGGAATTCTGCTACCTAGGCAGTAAAATAACCAATGACGGACGGAGCAAGGAGGACATGAAAAGCAGACTCGCTATGGCGAAAAAGGCATTTCTGGCCAAGAGAAGTCTACTAATATCAAATACCGGCCTTAATTTGAGGAAGAAATTTCTGAGGATGTACGTCTGGAGTACAGCATTGTATGGTAGTGAAACATGGACTGTGGGAAAACAGGAACACAAGAGAATCGAAGCATTTGAGATGTGGTGCTATAGACGAATGTTGAAAATTAGGTGGACTGATAAGGTAAGGAATGAGGAGGTTCTACGCAGAATCGGAGAGGAAAGGAATATGTGGAAAACACTGATAAGGAGAAGGGACAGGATGATAGGACATCTGCTAAGACATGAGGGAATGACTTCCATGGTACTAGAGGAAGCTGTAGAGGGCAAAAAATGTAGAGGAAGACAGAGATTGGAATACGTCAAGCAAATAATTGAGGACGTAGGTTGCAAGTGCTACTCTGAGATGAAGAGGTTAGCACAGGAAAGGAATTCGTGGCGGACCGCATCAAACCAGTCAGTAGACTGATGACCAAAAAAAAAGAAAAAAAGGGCCTAGCTGCAGCGTCAGCGCTGCTTGTATGTTCCTCGTGCGCCGACCCGAGTGGCCGAGCGGTTGTAGGCGCTTCAGTCTGGAACCGCGCGGCCGGTACAGTCGCAGGTTCGAATCCTGCCTCGGGCATGGATGTGTGTGATGTCCTTAGTTAGGTTTAAGTACTTCTAAGTTCTAGGGGACTGATGACCTCCAATATTATGTCCCATAGTTCTCAGAGCCATTTGAACCATTTTGTTCCTCGTGCGCCCTAGAGCACTCGTATCTGCTAGTCGGTGACCGCAGAACACAGCCACGGCTAGGCTGGAAATGGCATGCTGTCATAACGAGTTGCATCCAAAAGTATGCAACTGTAGCGGCGACTTAGCCAGCGTCGGATCGCCATGGGCAGCAGCTGACAAGTCTTTGGCGCTAGGCATTCCGTTTTCGTTTCCTTATTTTTGTATAATTATTGATGCCCCTTTTGTAATGCTGATACGTTTCACAGTAGTGAAGATGAACAAGTGCTCGCAGACTGAAGGTATGTGTTTTAGATCCCATGTTTACTGAACATGTCTGTCTCGTCATGGACCACGATAGCACCTCTCAAAATTTAGAATACTTTCTTTTAACACAATCTATAATAAGTTTTTATCATATTAAAGAACTGGATTATATCTGTGCTATCACTACTCTGTAGCATAACATCCAAGTAAGTGCAGTTTAGGGAAATGCGTAACTTAGTTTGAAAATTTGAGATTTACGTTTCTTTTAAGAACCATAATGCTAACAAACTCTCGCATCTTTAACATCGCCGTAAATTACGCGAAATGAAATGCAAGTGTGTATTCTTCGTTATTAGTAGATGGCTTTTTCCTAGTGGTCTCCACCTGCGTTTGGTAATGTCTTTTATAAGTGGAGGATCTTTCTTTTCTTGTTTTGCCTTGCTTTACACATTCTACTTGTCAGCTTACGTGCCATGTCGGATTTGGTAGTAGCACAAGATACGGTTAGTACAGAATGAGGATCTTTCTCTGGTTGAAATATTATTGCAGCTGAAAAGTGCCCTCTGTTCAAGTTTTAATATTGTACACTTCTAGCTATTTTCAGAATTCTTGCCCCGTCCCTCCCCTCTCTTCGGATGCGCGCTTGAATGCAAATCGAATTTTTATATGTTATCTTGCCATTATTATTTAGTTAATCATTGGCAGCATATAAATCCGCTACCATATGTTTTACTGAATTATTTTTCTCACTCCTAAGCTTGCCAGACTGCTGAGGTTCCCGTACTTGTGTGTTGTAAATGGGTAGTGATTATTCAAATGCAAGGCATCGATTCCTCCTGTCGCCCTCGAAACAGATTGTACCCTTGAAAGGTTGAAAGCTAGCGTTCAGGTTCCATTCGGTGCAAAAATCCCTCTGGTCACGTCATAGAACTGGCTATGTGGTGGATAGCTTTCAGAGAAAGGAAACGCGTGAGAAGATAGCGGCCGTATCGACCAACATAGCGGGGTAGCAACGCTGGGACCACGTCTGCCCCTCCCCCCCCCTCTCTTCCCCCTCCACCAACCAAGACTAATGTGATTGGTTTCGTGCTATGAGAACGCTTCCGCTTTGCGCATTCGCACTGACGTAGAGCTAAAAGCACCTGGCGCGTGCATGTCGCTTTCCTCGTATTTGCTCCACGTCGGTGTGAGCTTTTACTGTACGTGGATCCGCTCGCGCTCGACGCAGTCACCCTCTTAAGGGGCTCCGGAAAGGCTCAAAATCATGAAAAGTTCAATTTTTACTTTTTTGCGTTTTCTAAATCTGCAGACTATTACCTTTTAATAGATATATAATTAATTCAATTCCGAAGACTACAACTATTTTTAAATTTTTTTTGAAATGTGTTCTACATGGGCGTGACCCACTGTGGCGCTGTTAAACTGCTGTCAAATGGTGTTATTATTAACGTCCGTGTTCATCAGGTACATTTTAGTGATATGAGATAAAGTATGTGTTGTGGCTAACCTGTGATGGTTCAATATATATCGCTGGTGTGATTGTCGATTGTTTCATGTTTATTTACTCTGGCGTTATCTCGAAAATATTCGTAATTAATTCTGTTTCTTGAGTCTCTGTTTTGTTGAAGTATAATAATGAGTAAAAGTAAAGTTATTAGAAATCCTCTGAAGGCTTTTAAGAAAAGGAGAAATGTTGGAAAGCCAGAGGTATGTGTTATTACTGTAAATAATAACATTCTAACACGGTACGAGCGATGCTTGCTTTAGACAAGGAACGCCTTCGGGCTGCAGACAGGGCTGTAAAGAGTCTAGAAATACAAGCAAGAGTAAACAGGAGGAGGAACAAGAGGAAGCTGGAGGAGGAGTTTGCAGAGGATGAATATAATCCATCCTATGGACCTGGAATGCACTAAAAAGTTAATCCAATCTTTGTCGCTCGATTCCCAAAACTTTTATTTTCTCATACTAATTACATGTTTTCTAAGGATCTTCCAAACATATTTGTTTCAAACTTTCAGTAAATGTTACACAGTACCTTCTGCATAATTTAACACAGCCTTTTTCAAAAAAAAACCTGTATATTTTTGAATATATAAATAAAAAATTGCAAAAAAATGTTGTGAATTTTCATTACAATTGAAAAAAAAAATCATCTTTAATAACTGAACTAAAATTTTGTAAAATCCCTGTGTTAAGTTGTAACCCATATTCCAATAAATAATCTGTAAGAAGTTCAACTGCCTACCTCAAATACTTTGTGAGGAAAGATGTAATTTATAAGCGTTATTTTAACATTGCAAGTATAGGGCGTTTCGGAGCCCCTCAAAAGAGCGCACTGGCTGCTCTGGTGCGCTAGATGCTGCAGAACTCGTATTAGTGCAGGAGGATTGGTCAACGAATCCAGAAATGATTTATATAGTCTTTGGACATGCCCACAAGCACACCGGCATTGAAGTTGCCCGATTTGTTGGTGTATCTATATCTACATGGATACTCTGCAAATGACATTTAAGTGTCAGGCGGAGCGTTCATCGAATCACCTTCACAAATCCCTATCATTCCACATATTCTTCTATTATTCTTGTATCATCGCGGACAGTTCATAGCTCTTATAATTAAATTTTCCTCGACACGTTTGAGTGTCATCTTTAGCTATGATAGTGAAGGAAGCCGAAGAAATGAACCAAAATTTGTGCCGCAGCCAGGAATCGAACCTAGGTCTCCTTGCTTTTTAGGCAGGAATGCTAGCCATCACACCACTGCAGCACTGTAGCTAAGATTGCTGCAATAGTTACGATTTAAGAAGGGGAAAATAAGCTGAAGATACGAAGTTTGCGCTGGGGAGGGCTTTGAACTGGGGCAATTCATGCAGCAATGTTAGCTATAGTGCTACAGTGTTGTAGAAGCCAGTATTCTTGCCTAGTAAGCAAGTAGTGTTGCGAGATGGCATTCAACTTTTTTTAAAGAATGAACAAAGTAAGAGCATATGGACTATCAGACCAATTGTGTGATTGGTTTGAGGAGTTCCTAGATAACAGGACGCAGCATGTCATTCTCAATGGAGAGAAGTCCTCCGAAGTAAGAGTGATTTCAGGTGTGCCGCAGGGGAGTGTCATAGGACCGTTGCTATTCACAATATAAATGACCTGGTAGATGACATCGGAAGTTCACTGAGGCTTTTTGCAGATGATGCTGTGGTGTATCGAGAGGTTGTAACAATGGAAAATTGTACGGAAATGCAGGAGGATCTGCAGCGAATTGACGCATGGTGCAGGGAATGGCAATTGAATCTCAATGTAGACAAGTGTAATGTGCTGCGAATACACAGAAAGATAGATCCATTATCATTTAGCTACAAAATAGCAGGTCAGCAACTGGAAGCAGTCAATACCATAAATTATCTGGGAGTACGCATAAAATGGAATGATCATATAATGTTGATCGTCGGTAAAGCAGATGCCAGACTGAGATTCATTGGAAGAATCCTAAGGAAATGCAATCCGAAAACAAAGGAAGTAGGTTACAGTACGCTTGTTCGCCCACTGCTTGAATACTGCTCAGCAGTGTGGGATCCGTACCAGATAGGGTTGATAGAAGATATAGAGAAGATCCAACGGAGAGCAGCGCGCTTCGTTACAGGGTCATTTAGTAATCGCGAAAGCGTTACGGAGATGACAGATAAACTTCAGTGGAAGACTCTGCAGGAGAGACGCTCAGTAGCTCGGTGCGGGATTTTGTCAAAGTTTCGAGAACATACCTTCACCGAAGAGTCAAGCAGTATATTGCTCCCTCCTACGTTTATCTCGCGAAGAGACCATAAGGATAAAATCAGAGAGATTAGAGCCCACACAGAGGCATACCGACAATCCTTCTTTCCACGAACAATAGGAGACTGGAATAGAAGGGAGAACCGATAGAGGTACTCAAGGTACCCTCCGCCACACACCGTCAGGTGGCTTGCGGAGTATGGATGTAGATGTAGATGTAGATGTAGAAATTGATTATTTTAATTCCAATTAAATACACTATGCTCACCAGTATCAAAGAAGGTACTGGAAATATTTTCCTCTTCTTCAACACATTTTCTTTTAATTTCGAACACCTTTACCAACGTTTGATGTGTAATCGAATGCAGGTAATCAGTTATCGCTGTCTTCAGTTCATCTGTTGTCTTTGGCTTATCTTGATACACAAAAGTTTTAGCCGCACGTCAATGGACATAGTCGGACGGAGACAGATCTGCTGAGCGTGGGGCCTAGATACGTTTCGTAGTTACTCTGTGTCCAAAGATTACATCTAAGAGTGTGCCGAATGAGCAGTAGTGTTGTCTTGCTGGAAAAATGAATGATTGATCTCATTTTCATTCAGCAGGGCAATAAATGAGTAAATTATCTGTGAACAATAGAAATCGGAATTGACGGTGGTATCGAAAAATATGGACCCCATAATTAGCGCTCGCGTTATGGCAACCCACACTCCGATTTTCTCTGTGTGCAGAGGAGTTTCTCTTAAGGCATGTGCATTTTCTGAAGACCAAATTCGTGAATTTTGGAAATTAATGAAGCCGTATAGGTGAAACCGTCCTCCCCGATAGCTGAGTGGTCAGAGTGACGGGTTGCCATTCTACGGGCTCGGTTTCGATTCCCGGCTGGGTCGGGGATTTTCTCCACTCAGGGACTGGGTGTTGTGCTGTCTTCACCATCATTTCATCCCCATCCGGCGCTCATGTCGCCCATTGTGGTGTCGAATGTAACAAGACCTGCACCTAGGCGGCCGCACCTGTCCCGCAAGGGGCCTCCCGGCCAATCACGCCAAACGTTCATTTCCGTAGGTGAAACCAAGCCTCGTCAATGAAAAACTGCATGTCGGTTAACAAATCCATTCATTATACTTCACATGGTCCGTACAATGTAATTTCTGCGCAGCAGTAATTTTATGCGGATACATCCATAATTCTTTGATTACGGCGTTGTGTGCTGTTATACGACGGACATTAAAATTGTGGGACAACCAATTTGTGAAGCATCATAAACTAAACCTGTTGTCTGTAATTTGAGAATTAAATCACGTACAGTGTCACGACGTGGACACCTCAAAACAGGAAAATGCAGTCTAAATTTGCGGCTCACATGGTGCGTAAAGTTTCATTCTGCATGGAGTAGTTCCTCTTCTAAAAATGCTCTACCTGTAATTTTAAGCATTCTTGCTACAGTCAGGTTACACAATAACTAGGCAACAACACAACTAACTGCTGCAACGCCCACATAACACTATTACCTCCACCCTACGACTGCAGGCCCTCGGAGCAGCTGCAAGTGAGACTTGGATGTGCTGCCAACCTTACGCACCCCACAAGGGGAGATACGCGAGGCAAGCTGCTGACGGGAGACTTCGCGAACGCATGGTATTTAGTTCTGGGGGTATTATTCGGACCCACTCATTTGTGTTATGGTGAACCTGAATCAAGATGTTTATTTCAAAGTTCTTGATTACCAGGTGTTGCCCTTCCTCCCATATCTTCATGATGAATGTGCAGTGCACAGTCTTGTCTGCCGAGATCAAAACAGTCGTCTTCACAGGACTGTCCACGTATAGTATATCCCAGGTTTCACGAACATTCAATCTCTCTCTGACGCCTCGACGGGCTCTCTAAAGCACCCTATCCTTATTGTATACAAGTTGTCTGGATCTATTCGGAACAGCAGGCGAAACGAGCAATCAACATGACCGAAATTTTTTGGAGTTACGCGATGTAATCGTCAAACAGCTACTTGAAGTGGATATTTGGCGGATAACGAAAATTGAGGACTCTGTTGGTTAGCTAATTTAAGTGATTATCAAGGCTAGAGGCAGCAGGAAGATACACTTTGGTGGTGTCTGGTGAGCTTACATACTCCGCAACGGACGAGACGTAGCCAAGAACAGGCAGTCTCCTTAATAAGGGCGCTGCACTTCCCAGGATTCTCACACTAAATCGTAGTCGAGTTGATCTCATTTGCTCCATTCTTTTCAAGCCGTTTTCCATTGTGACAGTGGGATACGGCTTGAAAAGGAAGGGGTAAATGAGATCAAATCTCCTTGACATTTAATAGCACAAACACAAACATCCGAAACTGGTATTCTTATCAAATCAGTAATATAATCTGGGGATGAAATAAAGTTGTTGGACATAAATATGGAAACACCAAAAACAGAACACATTACCAATTCTAATACGTTCTAGGAAAACTATTCGCATTCAAAACAGCTTCCAGTCGTCTCGGAATGGACAAACACAGGAATTTTATACCATTCTTCCTGCAAACCGTGGCGAGATCAGATAACTATGATGGAGGTGGATAGCGATCACGTACTCTGCTCTCCAAAGTAGTCCACAAAGGCTCATTAATATTGAGATCTCATGACAATGGTGGCCAGGCGAGATACGACAATTCATCCTCGTGCTCACAAGTCCTCGACGGTGCGAGCTGTGTGAGCAGCTCCGGGCATGGATGTGTGTGATGTCCTTAGGTTAGTTAGGTTTAAGTAGTTCTACGTTCTAGGGGACTGATGACCTCAGAAGTTAAGTCCCATAGTGCTCAGAGCCATTTGAACCATTTGTGTGAGAAGGGGCCCTGTCGTCTTGGAACACAACATCACTACCGGGGGAAAACACTGTACGACAGAATGATCACATAATTCTTTGCAGTTATGCGACCTTGCAGTAAAACCATGAGATCTATGGACTATTACTATAAGGCTGACCACATCATTATCGAACCCACACTATGTTTCACTTTTGGTATGAAGTTAGAAAAGATGTGAAACAGGACTCATGCGACGAAATTGCTTTCTTCCAATGCTTCATAGTTCAGGTTTTATCACTTCGACACCACGTTTCCCCATTACTGCCATTTGCATGATTGTTGCGTGAATTCGGAATGCCACTTCGTTCTACTTTTCCCTGCTTATGGGGCTCCCTATATGTTGTTTTGGAGTTGACAGGTCTGACGATTTCCGTGAAGTTTGCGGCTGTCGTCCGATTACTTCTCGTCGTAATCCTCTTCAATGCCCATCTGTCACTAACACTTAACACCTACTTTCGCCGAACGCACGGCTTTCCGGGCGGGAAAGAGCGTCGGTCCCCGGCACGAATCCGCCCAACGGATTTGTGTCGAGGTCCGGTGAGCCGGCCAGTCTGTGGATGGTTTTTAGGCGGTTTTCCATCTGCCTCGGCAAATGCGGTCTGGTTCCCCTTATGCCGCCTCGGCTACACTATGTCGGCGATTGCTGCGCAAGCAAGTTCTCCACGTACGCGTACACCACCATTACTCTACCACGCAGACGTAGGGGTTACACTCGTCTGGTGTGAGACGTTCCCTGGGGGGGGGAGGGGGTCCACCGGGGGCCGTACCGCACAATAACCCTGGGTGCGGTGTAGGGCGGCGGAGGGGTGAAGTGGACTGCGGTAGTCGTCGTGGGGTTGCGGTCCACTGCGGCTGCGGCGGGGACGGAGCCTCTCCGTCGTTTCTAGGTCCCCGCGTTGTGACTTAGCGTATGATGATTTTCTGCTTTGATTGTATGCGGAATAAATCTTCGATACGATGTCTCTTGCAACACCGAACGTTTTGCACCCGCAATGTACTCACGTTCGACCTCACTTAGCTCCGACATGAAGGCCTCACAACTGCACAGAACATCATTCAGCCCATGGCTAACATTTGCTATATTGACGAGCATCTAAATTTCTGTTCAAGAATGCATTCCTTGCAGTGTTTCCACTATTCTTGTCCAGCCTTCTGTACACTGTACATCGCGATATCCACCGCCCTCGCAAATAGATGTACTAGGTCTAAAACTTTTCTTCCGCCGTTTTTTCTCGAAGTTCGGGGTTTCATTGTGAAAAACTTGCAAAAAAATTACGATTCATAGTATAGCCCATCGCTGGCCACTACATTCTCCCATCTTTCGGATAGCATACGAATCCCGTGACGGAAGAACTGGGCGTGTTTTGTGGGGATCCATGAATCGATTCAATTTTGCACTTATTCATATGATCGGAAATGCAGGTCAGTCATAGTGTATGCCACTGATCGAAAAAGGTGGCAGTCAGAGAGCAACGTATGGGGAGCACGGCGGGAGGGATAGGACAACTCATTTCAACGTTTCCATTTATATTTTGACGGGTTTGCGACATGGCGTCGAGCACTGACCTGCTGCAAAATTACCTTTGCGTTTCTATCGCTCTATTGTGGCCGTTTGTGTTTCAGTTCTGGGCTCGAACGCATCAATTGCTTTAGATAATGATGTCCTGTGGCTGGCTTCGTCTGTTTCAGTAGCTACGAAAATGTTGTGTCTTCCCCCGCCATGCCGGTCCTCGACATCAAAATCACCGTTCTTATGGCGTTGAAAATATTCTCTGCACGTTCTTCCACTAATAGTTCCCTCACCATTGGTCCTACCCAGAATTTTAAGAGCCACAGCCGCAGATTACTTCATGTTAAAGCAGAAAATTAAAACTTCCCTCAAATGGCGAGAAATGGGTACGTAAGTTGACGTACTTAACTGAGTGTCACCTTATTATGCAATCACAAACCGACTATTATTTTTGTGGTATCATGTTTACACATGCCTAAGATTACTGTATTATACCTATGACCAACTACAAGAACCCCACTTGCCGCTACTGCCGTCTATTGCAAAACGGCGGAAGCAATGTTGTAGACCTAATATATTTCATGTCAGACCTTATTGTAAATAATGTTTCATATTGTTATACGTTGTAAACTATAATAACGTTTTGTTGTTTTCTGTAGTAATGTTGTATGTTGTTCACTTGTTATGGACTGTGTAAGGTGGCGTTATTTTACAACTTACAAACAGCTTTTACATCCATATTACATAAGTAACCCATTTCAATGATAGAAAAGACAGGTTTGTGCTCGTTCATTAAAAACATGTATGAGACTGACATCGTCTAGTACACTTACATTGCCGGCCGGTGTGGCCGTGAGTTTCTAGGCGCTTCAGTGTGGAACCGCGTGACCGCTACGGTCGCAGGTTCGAATCCTGCCTCGGGCATGGACGTGTGTGTTGTCCTTAGGTTAGTTAGGTTTAAGCAGCTCTAAGTTCTAGGGGACTGATGACCACAGATGTTAAGTCCCATAGTGCTCAGAGCCATTTGAACCATTTGAACACTTACATTATTGTATAATGTCTGCATGTTGGGTAACTGGGGAACAAGCAGAGCTGTGAAACTCGTGGTAGAACGGAAGAATACAGGAAGCTCGCACTTTCCTTCAGACAATACGGCGGCACAGCCGCTTCCAGCGCTAATCCCGGGACCCACCCGTGAGCTGGACCACCTGCAAAACGGGAACACGTGTCGGACGGGTAGGCATGAGAAGGCGACCTGGTCGGCCATAAACACATGGCAGCAGGTGTTCGCGTACTTTCCTACGGACATAGAAAGAACTTCCAGGAACTTCGATCTGGATTCTAAACTGCGATTGGTCGGCGATCGCAAACGAGTGCTTTCTGGAAAGATGATTCGCCACCCAAATTTAAGGAGGTTCAAATGGTTCAAATGGCTCCGAGCACTATGGGACTCAACTTCTGAGGTCATTAGTCCCCTAGAACTTAGAACTACTTAAACCTAACTAACCTAAGGACATCACACACATCCATGCCCGAGGCAGGATTCGAACCTGCGACCGTAGTGGTCTCGCGGTTCCAGACTGCAGCGCCTAGAACCGCACGGCCACTTCGGCCGGCTATTTAAGGAGGAGGAAAGATTTTGAGCAGCGGAAGGAGGAGAAAAGAAAAGGAGAGTCGTTGAGGGGTTGTGGAGCAGGAGAGTCGTCTTGAAAAAATGGCTCTGAGCACTATGGGACTTAACAGCTATGGTCATCAGTCCCCTAGAACCTAGAACTACGTAAACGTAACTAACCTAAGGACATCACACACACCCAGTCATCACGGGGCAGAGAAAATCCCTGACCCCGCCGGAAATCTAACCCGGGAACCCGGGTGCGGGAAGTGAGAACGCTACCGCACGACCACGAGCTGCGGACGAGTCATCTTGAAGGTCTACGGCAGTCGAAGGACGTTTTCGGCTGTAATTTTAATGAAGTACAATTTTGCTATTACCTCGCTGAGGTGGGAAGTCCTGCGGTTATAGCTTCTCATCATCACGGTGATCCAGCTTATGCACCGGCGTGTGTGAAAGTGAATTTACATTGCTGAATCACGTGTTCGAATCCGTTCTGCACTGAGGTTTCGCACTGCTCATTGAGATAGTAGTTCCTTCTTGTTATTTAGTAACGCTACGGTCGCAGGTTCAAATCCTGCCTCGGGCATGGATGTGTGTGATGTCCTTAGGTAAGTTAGGTTTAAGTAGTTCTAAGTTCTAGGGGACTGATGACCTCAGAAGTTAAGTCCCATAGTGCTCAGAGCCATTTGAACCATTTTATTTAGTACACGGGGGATGTCAGTTACTCCGCGCCTGATCAGAGATCACGAGTACATTATGTGGCAGCGCCAGACAGTTTAAGAGCCAGTATTAATGCAGGGAGAACCTGAGATTTGTAATCCTTACTTAGTTTCTTTAAATTGTTTTATGGTGAATAAATGCATTAAAATAACGGCATTTATTCTGTAGTACATAATATTTTCCTGTACTACTTAATTTGTCTCTTGTGTACATTTTATAGCTTATTCGTTAAAAGAGGGAATGGATTTTGTCGGCTTATCCTGACGTTCTATCGTATCCACAGGATAAGATTAGGAAACGGGTAGGTAATCAAAAATGGCTCTGAGCACTATGGGACTCAACATCTTAGGTCATAAGTCCCCTAGAACTTAGAACTACTTAAACCTAACTAACCTATGGACATCACACACACCCATGCCTGGGGCAGGATTCGAACCTGCGACCGTAGCAGTCCCTCGGTTCCGGACTGCAGCGCCAGAACCGCACGGCCACCGCGGCCGGCGGGTAGGTTATCACATGACAATTTACCTAATTAATGAGAATAACTTTCTCCTACTGGGCGACGTATAAGCGTTAGGACGACTTCAGTAGCGTTAAAATATCCATTGCGCAAATCATTACTGTACGTACTCCTGGCAAGTCTCCGCCATCAATAGCCAGTGGAAGAAGTGGAGGTACGTTATAACTGCTGGATTATAATGTGCAGTTACTCACAGAGGCCCAGTGGGGGTTGTAATTATCGTATGGAGCGAACCTTGGTAGACATTCTAATGCCTTAAGGCGGAACTGATTTACTTTGGAAAATATTAGTGTCAAATTTTGGGCACCAGGTGAAAATCTGGCGCAGCGAAGGCAAGAACGATGTATAGAGATGTTTCCATATTTAATAAATTAAGAGTGGACGGTGGCAAGAAATGCATACTGTTGATTTCATTTCTACCAACTGCTCACAAAATTTGTTCAATATAGCACCGCAGATGCTGACGAGATGTTGTGCAGTGCCAGATTTGCACCTGGTAGCCAAAATCATAACTAATGTTTTTCCAGTGTAAATTGATTTCGCATCAATTTTTCGCAGCCATACGATAATTACAGCTCACACTGGACTTCCGTGGGTAGCAGTTTAATTTCAGCCGGTCTAAAGATACTTGTAATCTTACCATTACTTATGATTTCATTGTGGAAATGTCATTATCACACCAAAACTTTAATTGGTGTTTATCGATTGAACTATATCTTGTCATGTTGTGGGATGTTTTATGACCTCCATCATAAACGTTATGCATAATTTTTTGCTGTTATGTTATTTATACAAAATAATTACGTAGTTGTGCGTAAAGACTCTTGGGTCGGAGTCCTAAAAGTAAAAATAACAACAATTTCTAATACACTACTAGCCATTAAAATTCCTTCACCACGAAGATGACGTGCTACAGACGCGACATTTAACCGATACGAAGAAGATGCTGTGATATGCAAATGATTAGCTTTTCAGAGCATTCACACAAGAAACTTCCTGGCAGCTTTACTTCTGCCAGTATCTCGTCTCCTACCTTCCAAACTTTACAGAAGCTCTCCTGCGAACCTTGCAGAACTAGCACTCCTGAAAGAAAGGATACTGCGGAGACATGGCTTAGCCACAGCCTGGGGGATGTTTCCAGAATGAGATTTTCACTCTGCAGCTGAGTGTGTGCTGATATGAAACCTCCTGGCAGATTAAAACTGTGTGCCCGACCGAGACACGAACTCGGGACCTTTGCCTTTCGCGGGAAAGTGCTCTACCATCTGAGCTACCGAAGCACGACTCACGCCCGGTCCTCACAGCTTTACTTCTCCAGTATCTCGTCTCCTACCTTCCAAACTTTACATAAGCTCATTCACACAAGGTTGGCGCTGGTTGCGACACCTACAACGTGCTGACATCAGGAAAGTTTCCAACCGATTTCTCATACACAAACAGCAGATGACAGGCGTTGCCCGGTGAAACGTTGATGGGATGCGTCGTGTAAGGATGAGAAATGCGTACCATCACGTTTCCGACTTTGATAGAGGTCGGATTGTTGCCTATCGCGATTGCAGTTTATCGTTCGCGACATTGTTGCTCGCGTTGGTCAAGATCCAATATGGAATCAGTGGGTTCAGGAGGGTAATACGGATCGCCGTGCTGGATCCCAACGGCCTCGTATCACTAGCAGTCGAGATGACAGGCATCTTATCCGCATGGCTGTAATGGATCGTGCAGCCACGTCTCGATCCCTGAGTCAACATATGGGGACGTTTGCAAGACAACAACCATCTGCACGAACGGTTCGACGACGTTTGCAGCAGCATGGACTATCAGTTTGGAGACCATGGCTGTGGTTACCCTTGACGTTGCATCACAGACAGGAGCGCCTGCGATGGTGTGCTCAACGACGCACCTTGGTGCACGAATGGCAAAACGTCATTTTTTCGGATGAATCCAGGTTCTGTTTACAGCATCATGATGGTCGCATCCGTGTTTGGGGACATCGCGGTGAACGCACATTGGAAGCGTGTATTCGTCATCGCCATACTGGCGTATCACCCGGCGTGATGGCATGGGGTGCCATTGTTTACACGTCTCGGTCAGCTCTTGTTCACATTGACGGCACTTTGAACAGTGGACATTAAATTTCAGATGTGTTACGACCCGTGGCTCTACCCTTCATTCGATTCCTGTGAAACGTTACATTTCAGCAGGATAATGCACGACCGCATGTTGCAGGTCCTGTTTGGGCCTTTCTGGATACAGAAAACGTTCGACTGCTATCCTGGCCAGCATATTCTCCAGATCTCTCACCAATTGAAAACGACTGGTCAATGGTGGCCGAACAACTGGCTGGTCATGATACGCCAATCACTACTCTTGATGAACTGTGGTATCGTGTTGAAGCTCCATGGGCAGCTGTACCTGTACACGCCATCCAAGCTCTGTTTGACTCAATGCCCAGGCGTATGAAGGCCGTTATTACGGTTAGAGGTGGTTGTTCTGGGTACTGATTTCTCAGGATCTGTGCACCCAAATTGCGTGAAAATGTAATCACATGTCAGTTCTAGTATAATATATTTGTCCAATGAATACCCGTTTGTCATCTGCAGTTCTTCTCGGTGTAGCAATTTTAATGGCCAGTAGTGTGACATTTATTCCACTCCAGAGATAACAGAATCAGGTGACACGTGGGAAGGTATGTCTCCGGCCCTTTGCAGAGTGCACGCTGCCTGCTGCGTTTGTGTGGCACCGCCGACTGTGGAGCGAGCATGCAGTCTCGCTACCCCAGTCGCTAGCAGCAGCGGGCTTTTATCTAGATTATGTTACAGAATTTTTACCTTGCTTTATTCCCTACAGATATCTGAACATGATTACTGCCTGTAACTGATGAGTCGGTCTAATTACCGTGTGGTCTTGTTGGTTTATTTAAGCGTTTGTATAAAGAAGCATATTATGGTCGATGTCTTGTTCTCCACCCAGTACCGTGGTTTACACCCACGGGTCCCGCACATACCTTTGCTCAGCGTGTCACTCTCTGGGGCCGTAGCAGAGGAACCTCTGCTAATAAGTCCTCCCCCCTCCCCTACCATCCCCACCACTCCTTGTCCCGCAGGAAGCTGCAGATTAACCAGGATAACGAATGGCGGTGCTGCCATTTGTCCGAGAAAGCAGGAAAGAAAAAACAGGGAAAAAATGGAAGGGCATTTGGGACCGTGATGAATGGCGTGGCTTTGTAACGAGCCGACCGCCCGCGAATAAAAGAATCGCCGCTCGGCCGATAACTCACTCCGCCATTACTAGGCCACCGCTTTAGTGCATCAAGTGATCCCTTCACACTGGCCGGACGCTGCCGTCTTTCTGTGCGGACACAACAGTTCCAGAAGATACGCAGCTCGGCTTGTATTTATGCCGTCTCACTACTCTTCTTCTTCGTAGAAGACCACGAGTGCACTACGATTCACAGTGATGTAAGAGAAAATAATGAGGACGTGGCAAAAGTTCAAGAGATGATTCTCGACAGCGAAACAAATGCTAAATGTCATGCAGGAGTTGGGAAAAATAACATAAATACTTAGAAAACAGCCGGAATCTTCACTGGGGCTGATGTTTGTAAATCGTGGCTGATGGTCTGATTTTCTACCAGTTCTGCATAATAGACGGATTAGCTTGTTTGAAAATAGCAAAAAGTTCTATATTCTTGATTGTTTACGCAAGAAAACCGTACAAACATACCGTCTTTTAACAGCCGCACAGACTCCCGTGTAGAGGACATAGTAATAAGCATCCTTGGTATAGAGAAACAATTGAAAGAGCTAAAATCATGTAAGTCGCCAGGTCCTGATGGTCTCCCAGCCCGGTTTTACAATAAGTATTCTACAGCGTTGGCCTTTTACTTAGCATGCATTTATCGCGAATCTCTCGTCCAGCGCAAAGGTCCATACGACTGGAAAAAGTGCAGGTGATTCCATATAAGAACTGTAAGAGAAGGGACACGTAAAATTGCAGCTAATATCATTACATCGGCTTGCTGCAGACTCCTTGAACTTATTCTCACTTCAAATATAATAAATTTCCTTAAGAGACAATAGCCTCTCTCCACAAATCAGCACTGTTTTAGGTACAATCGCACGTGTGAAACTCAGTTAGCGCTTTTCTTACGTACCTTGCGAACCAAGGGCAGCAGGCAGACTCAGTAGTTCTATAATTCAGTAAAGTATGTGACACGGTGCTACACTACCAATTACGAAGGTACAAGGATACTAAATAGGTTCGCAGCTTCTTCTTAAGTACTAGAACACAGGATGTTGTCGTCGACGGTGAGTGTTGACAGAGTCAAGAGTATTGTCAGGAATGCCCAAGGGAAGTGTGAGAAGAGTGCTCTTATTTTATACACTCCTGGAAATGGAAAAAAGAACACATTGACACCTGTGTGTCAGACCCACCATACTTGCTCCGGACACTGCGAGAGGGCTGTACAAGCAATGATCACACGCACGGCACAGCGGACACACTAGGAACCGCGGTGTTGGCCGTCGAATGGCGCTAGCTGCGCAGCATTTGTGCACCGCCGCCGTCAGTGTCAGCCAGTTTGCCGTGGCATACGGAGCTCCATCGCAGTCTTTAACACTGGTAGCATGCCGCTACAGCGTGGACGTGAACCGTATGTGCAGTTGACGGACTTTGAGCGAGGGCGTATAGTGGGCATGCGGGAGGCCGGGTGGACGTACCGCCGAATTGCTCAACACGTGGGGCGTGAGGTCTCCACAGTACATCGATGTTGTCGCCGGTGGTCGGCGGAAGGTGCACGTGCCCGTCGACCTGGGACCGGACCGCAGCGACGCACGGATGCACGCCAAGACCGTAGGATCCTACGCAGTGCCGTAGGGGACCGCACCGCCACTTCCCAGCAAATTATGGACACTGTTGCTCCTGGGGTATCGGCGAGGACCATTCGCAACCATCTCCATGAAGCTGGGCTACGGTCCCGCACACCGTTAGGCCGTCTTCCGCTCACGCCCCAACATCGTGCAGCCCGCCTCCAGTGGTGTCGCGACAGGCGTGAATGGAGGGACGAATGGAGACGTGTCGTCTTCAGCGATGAGAGTCGCTTCTGCCTTGGTGCCAATGATGGTCGTATGCGTGTTTGGCGCAGTGCAGGTGAGCGCCACAATCAGGACTGCATACGACCGAGGCACACAGGGACAACACCCGGCATCATGGTGTGGGGAGCGATCTCCTACACTGGCCGTACACCACTGGTGATCGTCGAGGGGACACTGAATAGTGCACGGTACATCCAAACCGTCATCGAACCCATCGTTCTACCATTCCTAGACCGGCAAGGGAACTTGCTGTTCCAACAGGACAATGCACGTCCGCATGTATCCCGTGCCACCCAACGTGCTCTAGAAGGTGTAAGTCAACTACCCTGACCAGCAAGATCTCCGGATCTGTCCCCCATTGAGCATGTTTGGGACTGGATGAAGCGTCGTCTCACGCGGTCTGCACGTCCAGCACGAACGCTGGTCCAACTGAGGCGCCAGGTGGAAATGGCATGGCAAGCCGTTCCACAGGACTACATCCAGCATCTCTACGATCGTCTCCATGGGAGAATAGCAGCCTGCATTGCTGCGAAAGGTGGATATACACTGTACTAGTGCCGACATTGTGCATGCTCTGTTGCCTGTGTCTATGTGCCTGTAGTTCTGTCAGTGTGATCATGTGATATATCTGACCCCAGGAATGTGTCAATAAAGTTTCCCCTTCCTGGGACAATGAATTCACGGTGTTCTTATTTCAATTTCCAGGAGTGTAGATACACAAATCTGGCAGACAAGGCAACCATGAGTCTGCGGCTGCTTGTTGATCACGCTGTGCTCTTTGGGAAGGTTTCGTCTTGAGTGGCTGTAGGAGGATGCAAGATTACTTAGAAAAAATTTCTGGTTGGCATAATGAATGACGGCTAGCGTAAATGTAGAGAAATGTAACTAAATGCAGTTGATTCTGGTCTTCAGTCCTAAAACTGGTTTGATGCAGCTCTCCGAGCTACTCTACCCTGTGCAATCCCTTTTCATCTCCGAGTAAGTACTGCAACCTACATCAACCTGAAATTGCTTATTATATAAATCTCTTGGTCTCCCCTACGATTTTTAGCTCCACACTTCCTTCCAGTACTAAATTGGTGATCCATTGATGTCCCAGAATATGTGCTACCAAACGATCCCTTCTCTAGTCAGGCTGTGCCACAAATTTCTTTTCTCCTCAGTTCTATTTAGTATCTCCTCATTAGTTACGTGAGCTACCTCCTCAGCATTCTTCTATAGAACCACACTTCAAAAGCTTCTATTTTCCTGTCTAATACAACTGTGGAAAGGAAACACAGTACTAACCTGATTATGGCAGATGTTCAAAGTGACCACCACTCGTCTCTTGGCACTTTTGGATCCTGGACAGCAAGTTGCTGACGCCAGAACATAGCCGGACTGCTGTAACTGCTGCAGACTCATCCGAAATGTTCTGCTACATTTTTTTAAGGCTACGAGGGTTTTTGTGATGCACCTTTGACTTGAGGGCTCCCCACACAACGTAACCACACAGTGACAGATCAGGTGACCTGTGTGACCAGCTAGGGCCGCGACCAAACTGACCTCTGCTAACAACCCTGTCAGGCGTGAAGATTGCGTAAATGTGCCCCAAGGCTCGGCCGGCTAAATGGGCAGTTGCTTTATCCTGTTGGAAGTAACCGTGCGTTTCTCCGTTAATGCTGCCACAAATTCAAGTCCAACAGTATCCACTGATTCGGGCAACTTTTATTTGCCTCGCCCTGTATTCCTCCTACTTATCCTCACATACTGTTCCACTCCTCGTTTGTGCCCTGCTTGTTTTTTTTCTTTTTATTTAAACATGATCTAGGCCATAGGCCTCCTCCGTGTTCCAGTTATCCAGCCATCTTTTGCTTGGTCTTTGTACGGATTTTGTACGTATGGTTCTGGAATTAAAGGCATGTTCCGGTAGTCTTGAATCCGACATGTTGTAGCCAACTTCGTCTTAAGGGAAGCTGGAGGTGCCTATGCTGCCCATGTTAAAATCACTAAGTTTGAGGAACATTTATGAATAAACTACCAAATAGAAAAAATTGAATTTTTTTTACATATAGAGTGGTTTAGTATTGCAGTTATGACACAGGGATTTTGCAGTATCTTTTCTAGTTTCCTTCCAATTATTTTTTTTATTAATGACCCAAATTTTTTTTACAAATAATTGCTTTATAATTAAACTGAAATGAAACTACTGAACATATTGCCAAATGGCTGTGTTGCAATGTAAGTTTGACCACTAGGAGTACTGTTTAAAAATTTCATCTCTCTAGCTTGAGTGGATTTTGAGAAAATGTTCCTTATATTCGAAAAATTCTAATTTACGGGAAATAGCTATCAAAGTTTCTCAATACATTCCTGCACTATAGGATGGATTATCAGGGTCTTCTTCTTCTTCATCCTCCAAAAGCTTCCTCTTCTGTCTTCTTTTCTGGCCTGTTGTTTCATCATACTTCATATGCCTTTCTCTTCTTTCTGCTCCTCTTATCATTTCTCTGTCAATATTTCTTAGTTCTCGTACAGTGTTCACTCCAGCTGTAAATCCTAATGCCTTCAGAACTTCACACTTCACACTGTTCCCTTCGTTGTAGGTTGCTATTGCATCATAAATGCCAAAGTGCAGTGTTTTTGTGCTTACAAACACCCTTTTAGGAATCACTTTCCAAATCAAATTGTTTACACTCTCATTAGGATTCTGTGTCTTTCCGTGTAGACATTTGTGTAACAATTCTGGCTGTGCTAAGTCATGAAAAATATCATCACTGTCACTAACATATTCACGAAATCTGTCACTTCCACCAGTCAGCTTCTTGCTAGAAGATGTCACAGGGCTATGGCCGGCCATGTGTTGCTTAGCAGAAGAACGCACTGTTTCAGTAATTGTAGTATCGCAACTTGGTATTAGTGTTAATTTTCTTTTCCCTATGTTCTTTCTCTTCTTATATACACGGTTACTAAAACGTGGCATCGTAACCAGAACAACGCTTTACACAATAAGTATAATACTACCAACAACAGGAGCAACACTGAACTACACTCCTGGAAATTGAAATAAGAACACCATGAATTCATTGTCCCAGGAAGGGGAAACTTTATTGACACATTCCTGGGGTCAGATACATCACATGATCACACTGACAGAACCACAGGCACATAGACACAGGCAACAGAGCATGCACAATGTCGGCACTAGTACAGTGTATATCCACCTTTCGCAGCAATGCAGGCTGCTATTCTCCCATGGAGACGATCGTAGAGATGCTGGATGTAGTCCTGTGGAACGGCTTGCCATGCCATTTCCACCTGGCGCCTCAGTTGGACCAGCGTTCGTGCTGGACGTGCAGACCGCGTGAGACGACGCTTCATCCAGTCCCAAACATGCTCAATGGGGGACAGATCCGGAGATCTTGCTGGCCAGGGTAGTCGACTTACACCTTCTAGAGCACGTTGGGTGGCACGGGATACATGCGGACGTGCATTGTCCTGTTGGAACAGCAAGTTCCCTTGCCGGTCTAGGAATGGTAGAACGATGGGTTCGATGACGGTTTGGATGTACCGTGCACTATTCAGTGTCCCCTCGACGATCACCAGTGGTGTACGGCCAGTGTAGGAGATCGCTCCCCACACCATGATGCCGGGTGTTGGCCCTGTGTGCCTCAGTCGTATACAGTCCTGATTGTGGCGCTCACCTGCACGGCGCCAAACACGCATACGACCATCATTGGCACCAAGGCAGAAGCGACTCTCATCGCTGAAGACGACACGTCTCCATTCGTCCCTCCATTCACGCCTGTCGCGACACCACTGGAGGCGGGCTGCACGATGTTGGGGCGTGAGCGGAAGACGGCCTAACGGTGTGCGGGACCGTAGCCCAGCTTCATGGAGACGGTTGCGAATGGTCCTCGCCGATACCCCAGGAGCAACAGTGTCCCTAATTTGCTGGGAAGTGGCGGTGCGGTCCCTTACGGCACTGCGTAGGATCCTACGGTCTTGGCGTGCATCCGTGCGTCGCTGCGGTCCGGTCCCAGGTCGACGGGCACGTGCACCTTCCGCCGACTACTGGCGACAACATCGATGTACTGTGGAGACCTCACGCCCCACGTGTTGAGCAATTCGGCGGTACGTCCACCCGGCCTCCCGCATGCCCACTATACGCCCTCGCTCAAAGTCCGTCAACTGCACATACGGTTCACGTCCACGCTGTCGCGGCATGCTACCAGTGTTAAAGACTGCGATGGAGCTCCGTATGCCACGGCAAATTGGCTGACACTGACGGCGGCGGTGCACAAATGCTGCGCAGCTAGCGCCATTCGACGGCCAACACCGCGGTTCCTAGTGTGTCCGCTGTGCCGTGCGTGTGATCATTGCTTGTACAGCCCTCTCGCAGTGTCCGTAGCAAGTATGGTGGGTCTGACACACGGGTGTCAATGCGTTCTTTTTTCCATTTCCAGGAGTGTAATTCGAAACGGTAAACAGCAAAGAGACGTTGTTCCGCGCTCTTAGCGCTTCATTTGTCACAGAAAACAATGTAGCCAACCCTTGCACACTCGCTGTATGCGTAACATAAGGCGCTGTATGCGTAACAGGCCGAGAAAATCCCAAGCAGTTCGCCAGGAAGTCTCGAGAGGGTGTTAGATGCATTCAGGGGCCTCCCATTTCCTCTGCAGGCATGGGGGAAAATGGTAATAACTCCACTTCTAGGGCGAGTAGAACAATAATTCAAAGTTTACATTAAAGAGGAATGTTCCAATTAATTTTCGGTAGCAAAAAAAAAATCGTAATTTTTTGGGTTTGACCACTTCCGGCTCCCCTTAAGTATCATAACTGCAGTCGATCTTGAAGCGTCGAAAACTATCCACATGTTTTACAACTTCTTAACGTTATCTGTCTGTGTAACTGTAACTGATGTCTCTTGTGCCATTTACTGCGACACTGTTCCGCTTTCTCTGTTGCAGCATTCACATTTTCTGTTGTCGCCGTGATGAATGGTTGCCGGGATTGCCGTTGCTTTGCCTGTGGAAATGAGACAGGGAGCACGGCTGGCAGGTAGCAGGAAGTCACGCCGCGAGGCTGAAGCGCTCTGTTTGTGTCCGTCGCAGCCCAGCTACCATGTAGGTCCCGCTTCCTTGACAGGCTGCGCAACAAAGCTGAATTGCGAACGTCTTATCCACTTCTGACTACTTCCCCTCTGAGTACTGTGCAGTTCAATCTTGCTTACGACGATGGGTGTCATATGTGTCACAGTAGTCTTATAATTTTCGCATCAGCGCTTCTCAGGACTCCCCTGTATCTTATTGTCATCGTGTCCCGAAGAACGTGTCTCTCTTGCTGTAACGAAGGTGTCGTGAAGCTGGCAACCACACGAAATCTCAGAGTAAAACTGTGGTGTCACCGCCACACTTGCTAGGTGGTAGCCTTTAAATCGGCCGCGGTCCGTTAGTATACGTCGGACCCGCGTGTCGCCACTATCAGTGATTGCAGACCGAGGGCCGCCACACGGCAGGTCTAGTCTAGAGACTCACTAGCACTCGCCCCAGTTGTACAGCCGATTTTGCTAGCGATGGTTCATTGTCTACATACGCTCTCATTTGCAGAGACGACAGTTTAGCATAGCCTTCAGATACGTCATTTGCTACGACCTAGCAAGGCGACATATTCAAGAATGTATTCTGTACATATAATATTGTGAAGCATGTACCGTCTAGAGCGACGTTCATCATTAATGGATTAAAGTTAAGTATCAAAGTAATTACGTCCGCTTTCTGAATTCTAATTCCTTGTCATGTTCCAGACCTCACGTCAGTATAGTCCTTCCCTCCTCACGCCAGCCTGCGTGAGCTAAACGCGTGCATTTCGGCCTCCAATAGTAACACGGTGTTGGCTGTTCAGCCAACACAACAAAAACAAAACGAGTCATTTAGGCTGCAATAGGATTACAAAATTGTCAAAATGCTACCATTGAAGCAGGCTGGTTATCGTTCGAGGAAGTCGTCAATTATTGCATATTTTCGGTTGTGAAGCTATTTTCAAATGTATTCATAAGTGCCGCCCATGAGAATCGTTTTACTTGAACGTGTGTCCAAAATTTAATCTTTGCATGCATGTAACGCTTCCTTGGTATGGTGATGGACTCAGGTTTTCTTACAGGAGGATTCTCAGGATGTCGTTCTCAGTGGGGAAACGTTACTAAAAGCTAAACCAATATAGTGGCTACCTAGTGTGTTATTCAGGTTAACTATAAGGGACTTCACATTTATTGTTGCTTCTTTTCTGAGACTGGTGTATATAGACAAGTTTCGTCACTAGAAAATTTTTTGCGGAACAGCAAACGACTCAGAGAATATCAGCGGTTAGCGTAGTGTTGGTTCCCAGGTTAGATAAATGTGAAGTAACGCCTGTAGATAAGAGTAAATAACGAAGGTTGGTTTCTTCCGCAATCAATCACTACAACGAGAGTATCAGCCTGAGTAACTATAAGTGTTGTGTATAAAGGAATTACCCTCGAAAGGAGATAAGTCAAAAATGTGGAGTCTTTTTCCGCTGCCTCGGTTACCGCTTTGTTGGGCCAGAGTAAAAACCGTCAAAGCGGCACTTCATTATGAGGTGCAATTATGCACCCACGGTACAGGACCATAAAAGTTTAGCCAGATGATGGCAAAACTGAACTTTATACAAATTAGCAACAATTTACAATAATTTATTAAGAGCTATTATACATCACTTACCTATAGCGTGAAGATGACGCGTGGCAATGTTGTTGCACTGATTAATAATAGCACACTGCTCTAGTTATGAGTACAGGGAACGATGACTAATGTAAGAGGTGGAATGTTCAGATGGGCTCTTGTAGATGCTGACTGTAGGCACTCCTGATGACGCCTTGAGACACGGTGCTGAAACTGTCGAATTAACTGTTGATACATTCTAAGTGGAGCCGCGCATCAGCCTTCATCCGAGTCCAGCGAGTGAATATATACTTCAGAGCTATTTGTGTGACGCGTGGCGAAACATAATTAGTGTCCTCTATGGCACAAGGCCATAACTGAGCTGAGTCTGTCTGGAGGCTGACCTTGAAATGTGGCGCTTTCTCTGCGCAGGGGTGTATACTGTATCTCTGGAGGACATAGGTGTATACTGTATCTCTGGATCACATAGCACACACAGTAAATGGAAAGATATCAACAAGACTTTGAACAACAAGAAAATGCCTTCTGAATGGGTGCAATGAACATTTTATTGTTTGTAGGGTTTCTATGAGGAATGGAACAGGCAGGCGGGGGGGGGGGGGAATACTCGTTGTATCATTAATTACCCTGCGCCACACATCTTAGTCGCTTATCCAGCGTACATGTAGATGTAGGTGAAATTGTACGAATCGAGAATGTTCTGAGGCTTCAAAGATATCACAGACGTACAGTAATTACCCAGCGTACCATTTAGAGGAGTATCGAAGTTTGACCTTTATTATGGACTGTATTTATGCATGCCTCCCACAATGCCTTCACAGCCGAAGAGTGTGTAAGCGTATCCAACTAAGATTGAAGCGCGCGATGACTCGCTCTTCCCAGGAGTGACAGCAGGATGCGAGCTGAAGTGGCAATTATTTATTTTAAGTTAGGAACTGCTAGGACAAGATGTGAATGCACCATCATAATCTAGTCCTCGTAGCAAGGTGGCCAGGGTAATGTAAAGATATAAAAAAAATGAAACTTCTGTGAAAGAAACAGCCTCTTAGAAGATGCAACCATCTTTAGCACTGAATGCAAAGACACTAGTCTTGATCACCAATATAATTTTTATTACTGTATCATCATCGTGTGTTTCGAGGCATACGCATCACCAGGTCTATGGTATAAAAGTACAGAGTAAGACAAGGACTGAAATTTAAGACACATATTTCAACAAGGCAGTAAAGCTGAACAAGCGTACCAGCCAAAAACTCATGTACAGTTCTACACCGCCTCTTACTACATTCCTGGCAGACCATTATTGTACAAAATTAAGAAGCAGTTCAGCCCAACACGAAGCAAGCAATTCTGCCAGTAGGTGGAGTTTGTGCCACGTTGTACGCCTTGTTTCAGTCTGAACAATGATGGCCTGCCAAGAATGTACTAGAAGAAGACAAAGGATTGTTTATGAATTTTTGAGTGGTATGGTTGTTCAATTTTACTGCTTTGTTATACCACGTATCTAACGACAGGGATATCACGCAAAGTGTATTAACGAGATATTGATAAAAATTATGCTGATAACCAAGGCTAGCGTATTTCCATTCATGGGAAAGTAAGGGTTGCATAGATGCATAATTTATTACTAAACAAATTTATATCAAAATCACTGATAAACCTATTTTCACTTTTAACTAGACATACTTTATAAAAGACGCGTACTAACTGAGAGAGTATAGGTTGTATGAAATCTGTAAATGATACTAGATACAATCACATCAATGTTACCATCGGTGAAAGGCTTGAATAACTGCATTTTGAAACGTAGTTGGGCAGGAAGGGAGTCAGTTAGGTTCTGGAAGTTACCGAAAGGGATTTCGCGCGTTGGAAATATAGTACCATGCCCAGATGTCCTAGTATTCTCGGTTGAGGAGCCATGGGGTGAACAGCCCAATCGAGGTGAACCCACAAATCTTGGATTGGGTTTAAATCCACGGAGTTTTGTGTCCAGTGGAATACGGAAGACTCACGCTGGTGCTCTTCGAACCAAGCACGTAGACTGCGAGCTGTGTACCACTTTGCATTGTGCTATTGGTGGATACCATGTTACAGAGGAAACATGCATACAGGGTAGACGTGGTCTTCAAGGACAGATGCGTATTTTTACCGTCCAGACCATAACGTTCCCTCCTTCGGCCTAGACAATTGTTGCAGAGCCATTCACGTTAACATCCATCTGGCCGATGGAGCATAGAACGTGATTCATCTGAAAAGGCAACCTTCACCACGGATTGGACGGCAAACTGCGTTACTGACGTTTAAATTCCGGCCTCCGTCGCCGATGAATAGCATTCAGCGTCGGTGGTTGAACTAGGGTAGCCGGCCCATAAGCAGCAACGTTCGCTGAATTGTCCTCGAGAAGACACTGTTGGTAGCCCTTGCTTCATCTGGGCGGTCAGTTGCTCAACGGTTGCACGTCTATTTCGCCGTACAAATCCCTGCAACCGCCGTTGACGCATTTCGTTTATGGCCTGTGCTGCACCACATTTACCTCGGCCCCGGTTTCGTTTAGCGCCATTTTGCCAAGCTCGGTATACTTTAATCACGGCGGCGCGCGAACAGCTTTCAAACTTAGCCGTTTCGGAAATTATTCCGTCTTTGTCCCGAAAGCCAATGATCATGCCCTTCTGGATGTCAGGTAAATGGCTCCGTTTCCACATTACACAAGTACTGCATGTTTTCCAACAACCCCCTCGCCAACACATTTCGTATACCGTTCACTGCTAGTATTGGCACCTGACATCTATACATGATTATTGCACGTTGACATCGAACACTGGCGGTGGTGACATTAATGTGGTTTGACCAAGTATTTCTCAATCAGCCATATAACTTCATATAGACTCGTATGGGAGCAATAGGCGTCCACCAAAGGGGCAAGAGTGAACGCTCGTCCTCCAACCACCTACCCTTCTCCCCCCCCCCTCCCCCGCCCATCCATCCTGTGCAATATATAGAGTTTTCATTCATAATAAAAATTTTTAATAGCTAACCATTAATTAGTTCTCTGGGATATAACAAGCTTCTTGTGTCACCTATAAAATTTACCTCTTATGCTTGACTCGTTTTTATCAAATAGCTGCCTATTCCACACCGCCCCCCACGATAAATTCCTGCAGACCCCTGTGACATTCCCACTTTTTATATTCATATTTTTAGTCCTTTTTGGTGCAGTTTAAAAACACGAGAGAAAAATTGCGATTGAATGTAAAACGCTAATGGAAACTCTTAGAATACAAAATCATTCGAGGTTTTCGCTTGCAAGAACATTAGCGGCACGAAATAATTCTGGCTGCGCTTGCTACTAGTTAGTATTCGTTACGTTTGCTGATTTTCTTCAAACTGATATAAAAGTTATAATGTTCGCATAAGCCTAAACAATCGCACAGATTTTGATAAACGGAAGTCGTGACAATTCCGCAGGGCGTTCGACCATCGACTGTAGACCAGATGGCCGCCGATTTGAGTTTTCCAGCGATGTACGAAGGCAAACAGACTGCATAGGCTTCAACTGCCAACAGCATAACATCTACATCTACATCTACATTTATACTCCGCAAGCTACCCAACGGTGTGTGGCTGAGGGCACTTTACGTGCCACTGTCATTACCTCACTTTTCTGTTCCAGTCGCGTATGGTTCGCGGGAAGAACGACTGTCTGAAAGCCTCCGTGCGCGCTCGAATCTCTTTAATTTTACATTCGTGATCTCCTCTGGAGGTATAAGTAGGTGGAAGCAAAATATTCGATACCTCATCCAGAAACGCACCCTCTCGAAACCTGGACAGCAAGCTACACCGCGATGCAGAGCGCCTCTCTTGCAGAGTCTGCCACTTGAGTTTGCTAAACATCTCCGTAACGCTATCACGGTTATTAAATAACCCTGTGACGAAACGCGCCGCTCTTCTTTGGATCTTCTCTATCTCCTCCGTCAACCCGATCTGGTACGGATCCCACACTGACGAGCAATACCCAAGTATAGGTCGAACGAGTGTTTTGTAAGCCACCTCCTTTGTTGATGGACTACATTTTCTAAGGACTCTCCCAACGAATCTCAACCTGGTACCCGCCTTACCAACAATTAATTTTATATGATCATTCCACTTCAAATCGTTCCGCACGCATACCCCCAGATATTTTACAGAAGTAACTGCTACCAGTGTTTGTTCCGCTATCATATAATCATACAATAAAGGATCCTTCTTTCTATGTATTCGCAATACATTACATTTGTCTATGTTAAGGGTCAGTTGCCACTCCCTGCACCAAGTGCCTATCCGCTGCAGATCTTCCTGCATTTCGCTACAATTTTCTAATGCTGCAACTTCACTGTATACTACAGCATCATCCGCGAAAAGGCGCATGGAACTTCCGACACTATCTACTAGGTCATTTATATATATTGTGAAATGCAATGGTTCCATAACACTCCCCTGGGGCACGCCAGAGGTTACTTTAACGTCTGTAGACGACTCTCCATTGATAACAACATGCTGTGTTCTGTTTGCTAAAAACTCTTCAATCCAGCCACACAGCTGATCTGATATTCCGTAGGCTCTTACTTTGTTTATCAGGCGACCGTGCGGAACTGTGTCGAACGCCTTCCGGAAGTCAAGGAAAATAGCGTCTACCTGGGAGCCTGTATCTAATATTTTCTGGATCTCATGAACATATAAAGCGAGTGGGGTCTCACACGATCGCTGTTTCCGGAATCCATGTTGATTTCAACAGAGTAGATTCTGGGTTTCCAAAAACGACATGATACGCGAGCAAAAAAAAAAAAAAAAAAAAAACATGTTCTAAAATTCTACAGCAGATGGACGTCAGAGATATAGGTCTATAGTTTTGCGCATCTGCTCGACGATCCTTCTTGAAGACTGGGACTACTTGTGCTCTTTTCCAATCATTTGGAACCTTCCGTTCCCCTAGAGACTTGCGGTACACGGCTGTCAGAAGGGGGGCAAGTTCTTTCCCGTACTCTGTGTAGAATCGAATTGGTATCCTGTCAGGTCCAGTGGACTTTCCTCTGTTGAGTGATTCCAGTTGCTTTTCTATTTCTTGGACACTTATTTCGATGTCAACCATTTTTTCGTTTGTGCGAGGATTTAGAAAAGTTCTTACCTTAATTTTCGGAAACATAGTGTAATTTTCCCAAGGGATTAGCTTAACACAGGTTGGCTCAATGGTTTCCTCTTCAATGTGAGAGTGTTACGTTAAAAAGAAAGTACGAATGAGTCGGTCAACGGGGAAATTTAACTTCAAAATAGAGAAAAATTTAAATTTAGAGGAGTTGGATTTCGCTTTTTGTCTTTAGGAAACATACAGTTCACATTTTGACACGTTGCAGACAGTAATCGATTTATAATTTCAGTCACTGGAAGTATGAAATTCCAAGAGTTATTACTGATGGATTAGCATACGTGCATATGAATAGTTCCCTTCAATACGAAACTTCACAATACTGCTGAAATGCATTTCACGAGACCATTTTCCCATTTCGGTATACATCGCCCCCACTGACATTCAGAGAAGACTACGTTTCCACGGCTGCACCAGTGGGAATTAACAGTTACAGCCGCTGACCCCCATTCTCTCTTGGCGGTAATGTAACCGCAACAAAAGTTCGGAAATTGCTTTATAACTGCAGCACTAGCGTGCGCGATAAATTTCTGGTTAATAAATCCGCGTTGACTTAGGTACAGGGCCAATATTGCGACGTTATTCTGCATATTTTAATGTCAATTCTCAACTTGGCGAGCTGTGGCGGTGTGAACTTTCCGAGTTAATAAAACCCTGTGGGAGAACAGGGCACGTGGCTATGATGGCGCCTGCTCTTTCGGCAACACGCTCAGCACCTCGGCTTCCCTGGTCTGTATATCTGCTGAGACAGCTTCGGCACACGAAAAGCAACAGCGCCCACGGGAAAAAAGCAAACAGACAAACGCAACACCAATAAATAGTTGTGCGAAATAAGCGAAAGTTGGTAGCCGTGATCCTACGTCTAAAAAATGATGTCTGTTCAAATTTCTCTCCAATCGCATGAGTGGCACTAGTAGTGCCACTGTGCGGTTGCAAATCAGGTTTGCTTAAGTATACGTTGTAACGATCGTAGCGTTAGTGACTTTTGAGACCTGACAACCGCTCACTTACGAAATGTCTGTTCCTAAAGAGTGGAAAGTAGCACAGGTCACACCAATATTCAAGAGAGGAAATAGGAGTAATCCATTGAATTAACAGACCCATATCTCTGGCCTCTAGGATTTAGTAGCATATACTGTACTCGAACATTATGAATCACCTTGAAGAAAATGACTTATTGATACATAACCAACACGGATTCAGAAAATATCGTTCATGTTCTTTATTCCTATTAAGTAATGAGTGCTGTCGACAAGAGATCTCAGATCGGTTCCATATTCCTAGATTTCCGTTCCTCACAAGCGACTGTTAATCAAATTGCGTGCATATGGAGTATCGTCCCAGTTGTGTGACTGGATTCGTGATTTCCTCTCAGAGAGGTCGCAGTTCGTAGTGATGGACGATAAATCATCGAGTAGAACAGAAGTGATATCTGGCGTTCCGCAAGGTAGTGTCATAGGCCCTCTGCTGTTCCTGAATTACATAAATGATCTAGGTGATAATCTGAGCAGTCCCCTTAGATTGTTTACAGATGATGCTGTAATTTACTGTGTAGTAAAATCATCAGACGATCAATTTTAATTACAAAATGATCTAGGGAGAATTTCTGTATGGTGCGGAAAGTGACAATTGGCACTAAACAAAGAAAAGTGCGAGATCATCCACATGGGTACTAAAAGAAATCCGGTAAATTTTAGGTGTAAGATAAATTGCACAAATCTAAGGGCTGTCAGTTCGACTAAATACCTAGGAATTACAATTACGAGCAACTTAAATCGGAAAGACCACAAGATAATATTGTGGAGAAGGCGAAACAAAGCCTGCGCTTTGTTTGGCAGAACACTTAGAAGATGCGACAAACCCACTAAAGAGATAGCCTACGTTACACTTGACCGTCCTCTGCGGGAATACTGCTGCGGTGTGTGGGATTCTTACCAAGTAGGATTGACGGAGGACATCGAAAAAGTGCAAAGAAAGGCAGCCCGTTTCGTGTTATCGCGCAATAGGGGTGAGAATGTCACTGATATGATACGCGAGTTGGGGTGGCGGTCACTGAAACAAAGGCGGCTTTCTTTGCGGCGAGTTCTATTTACGAAATTTCAATCACCAACTTTCTCTTACGACTGTGAAAATATTTTGTTGACACCCACCTACGTAGGGAGAAATGGTCATCATAATAAAATAAGAGAAATCAGAGCTCGAACGGAAAGATTTGGATGTTCCTGTTTCCACGCGCCATTCGAGAGTGGAATGGTAAAGAAGTAGTATGAAAATGGTTCGATGAACCTTCTGACAGGCACTTAAGTGTGAATTGCAGGGTTGGTTGGTTGGTTCGTTTGGGGGAAAGAGACCAAACAGCGAGGTCATCGGTCTCATCGGGTTAGGGAAGGACGGAGAAGGAAGTCGGCCGTGCCCTTTCAAAGGAACCATCCCGGCATTTGCCTGGAGTGATTTAGGGAAATCACGGAAAACCTAAATCAGGATGGCCGGACGCGGGATTGAACCGTCGTCCTCCCGAATGCGAGTCCAGTGTGCTAGCCACTGCGCCACCTCGCTCGAATTGCAGGGCAACCATGTGGTTGTAGATGTAGATGTGTTGATGCTAGTCAAGAATGCGTTTAAGGAGACAAAGATGCCATTATCAACACCTCATTAATTTTGAACGAGGTTCGTTCTACGATATTGCAGAAAGATTTGGCAGGAATTTTGCCATTGTATATGATTACTGGCAGCAGCGGTCACGAGAATGTACGGTTGCAAAAATACGAGGCTCCGGATGGCCAAGTGGCAATACCGAGAGCGAAGACCATTGTGTTCCGCCTATGGCTTCAGAGGATCGTACTGCATATCCAGCAGCGATCTGAGCGGCAGTGGGTACCACAGTGACGAAACGAACTGTTACAAATAGGTCACTTCAATGACAGTTCCGAGCCAGTCGCTGTGTACGAGGGTAGTTCAATAAGTAATGCAACACATTTTTTTTCTCGGCCAATTTTGGTTGAAAAAACCGGAAATTTCTTGTGGAATATTTTCAAACATTCCCGCTTCGTCTCGTATAGTTTCATTGGCTTCCGACAGGTGGCAGCGCTGTACGGAGCTGTTAATATGGCGTCTGTAACGGATGTGCGTTGCAAACAACTGGCAGTGATCGAGTTTCTTTTGGCGGAGAACCAGGGCATCTCAGATATTCATAGGCGCTTGCAGAATGTCTACGGTGATCTGGAAGTGGACAAAAGCACGGTGAGTCGTTGGGTAAAGGGTGTGTCATCATCGCCGCAAGGTCAAGCAAGACTGTCTGATCTCCCGCGTGCGGGCCGGCCGTGCACAGCTTTGACTCCTGCAATAGCGGAGCGTGCGAACACACTCGTTCGAGATGATCGACGGATCACCATCAAACAACTCAGTGCTCAACTTGACATCTCTGTTGGTAGTGCTGTCACAATTGTTCACCAGTTGGTATATTCAAAGGTTTGTTCCCGCTGGGTCCCTCGTTGTCTCACCGAACACCATAAAAAGCAAAGGAGAACCATTTGTGCGGAATTGCTTGCTCGTCATGTGGCTGAGGGTGACAATTTCTTGTCAAAGATTGTTACAGGTGATGAAACATGGGTTCATCACTTCGAACCTGAAACAAAACGGCAATCAATGGAGTGGCGCCACACCCACTCCCCTACCAAGAAAAAGTTTAAAGCCATACCCTCAGCCGCTAAAGTCATGGTTACAGTCTTCTGGGACGCTGAAGGGGTTATTCTGTTCGATGTCCTTCCCCATGTTCAAACGATCAACTCTGAAGTGTATTGTGCTACTCTTCAGAAATTGAAGAAACGACTTCAGCGTGTTCGTAGGCACAAAAATCTGAACGAACTTCTCCTTCTTCATGACAACGCAAGACCTCACACAAGTCTTCGCACCCGAGAGGAGCTCACAAAACTTCAGTGGACTCTTCTTCCTCATGCACCCTACAGCCCCGATCTCGCACCGTCGGATTTCCGTATGTTTGGCCCAATGAAGGACGCAATCCGTGGGAGGCACTACGCGGATGATGATGAAGTTATTGATGCAGTACGACGTTGGCTCCGACATCGACCAGTGGAATGGTACCGTGCAGGCATACAGGCTTTCATTTCAAGGTGGCGTAAGGCCGTAGCATTGAATGGAGATTACGGTGAAAAATAGTGTTGTGTAGGTAAAAGATTGGGGAATAACCTGGTGTATTTCAATGCTGAATAAAACAACCCCTGTTTCAGAAAAAAATGTGTTGCATTACTTATTGAACTGCCCTCGTAGTATGCGTTCCACTGACCCCAAACCACAGCCATTTGCGACTTCGGTTGTTTCGAGCGAGAGATCACTGGAGGGCAGGGTGGAGGTCTGTTGTTTTTTTATGAAAGCTGGTTCTGCGACGGCGCCAGTGATTGCCGCGTGTTGCTTATGAGGAGGCCAGTTGATAGCCTGTAACCAACCTGTCATCATGCTAGACACACTATACTTTCATCTGGAGTTATGGTCTGGGATGAGATTTCGCATGACAGCACGAACACATTCGTGGTTATCCTGATTGCAATTCTGTACGTCAATGTGTTAGTTCGACCCCCTGTACTGCCATTTATGAACAGCATTCCAGGGGATGTTTACCACGAGGATAACGCTCGCCCACACACCGATGTTGTAACCCAACGTGCTTCTACAAGGTGACGACATGTTCCCTTGGTCTGTCTCCAATCGAGCACATTTGGAACATCACCGGACGACAACTCTAGCGTCATCCAAAACCAGCATTAACCGTCCATATATTGACCGAACAAGTGCAACAATCGTGGAACTCAATCCCACGAACTTACATCGCACACCTGCACAACACAATGCATGTGCGTTTGCATGCTTTCATTCAACATACCAGCACCTCACATTTGCAATATCGTATCTACAGCTTACATTAACCTATGGTGTTGCAATCACTTAAATATTTTAATCTCTTAAATATGTCGCCTAGAAATTTCATTATCTTTGGGAGTTGCAATTTTTTTCTGTCAGTGTACGTATCCGCTTGTCAACGAAACTAAATATTGTAAAATGTTTCAGTGTCTGTTTTATATTCCTACTGATCCAACAGTGTAGTCAATTACAGCCACCTTGGGTATGCGATCATCAAGACTAGGCCGTGGATCAATGGAAACTGGGCTCCTGGTTAGATGAATCATGTTTCCTGTTCAGCAGCTCGGTGACCGTGGATTACTTGAGCATAATTGTAGATCCCCTGTATCCTTTCATGCTGGATGTGTTACCCGTCGGTCACGAACAGGTGCTATAGCTCTCAGTCGTGCCCACTAAATTCGTCTTACCTAAACCCGCTCGAACACACCTGGGTCACTACTGCGCGTCTGCCGTAATTTACGGAACTGCGTGATCAGTACGTAGCCATCTACTGCCACAGACAGTGGTAGTAATCAGTATCAGGACTTGGATATTTGTCAGAAAATTAACATCGTGCACAGTGAAAATGAAATGAGACCCAGTGTATTGAAAAATGCAGTTAGATGGTTTCGCAATTGCTGTCAGTAAAAATTTTGGAAATTTGTGATAAGGCCCTAAGGGACCAAAATACGGAGGTCATGGATCCCTAGGCTTACACACTACAACTTAATCTACCTTAAACTAGCTTACGTTAAGGACAACACACACACACACACACATGCCTGAGGGTGCAGTCCGTAGTATAGTATATAACAGGACATATACGGTTCATATGGTTGGGGGTGGAACTCGGTATAAAGAGTTTCTGCTCTGTGGGGTGTTATTGTGTGCGTACATGCCTTTACTGCAGATAGGAACAGACGTCATTAGTGACAGTACGTGTTGTGCACATAAATCACAACTGTGAGTACGCCACGCGGACAAATCTATCATGAGATAAAAAGAATAAAAATAGGTGTGTACAAGGATGTGGGACTTCCTTGTCGTCAAACAGTGAAAAAGTTGAACCGTTAAAATACAGTAACTGGCAATTCCATTAGACTTGTCGCAGGGTATGAACAACGCGTAAAATATGGGCTAAATAGAAAATTATTTGAAGTATTCAATTATTTGAACGGAATGGAACGGGACGGAACCTGATGTCAACGCTAAGATTTTCTAGAAGGCAGTATTGAGGGTGTTTTTTGCTAATCTCAGAAATTAACATATTTTTGCACTCTGTTTTTGCCATTCTCAATCATGTTGTAGTATTGGATTTTGTGCTTTTGCATCTTCGTTTTATTTCGTTGCTTTGGTTTTGTGGCACATTGGGATGTTTCATGACAATTTTGATAGGGGCCAAATATATGAGAGCGAAAAATGATTTCGGTTTCACAGCAACTGAACATAGCTGCCTTGTACACTCTCTCTAAATCAGAACATAAATTTACACTGAAACTCCAAACAAACTGTTATAGGCATGCGTATTGAAATACAGAGATATGTAGACAGGCACAATATGGCGCTGCGTCAGCAAAACCTCTATAAGACAACGAGTGCTAGATCTGGACCAATGATGACTGAAGAGAATCGTTCAACCGTGACAGAAGTGCAACCCTTCCGCAAATTGCTGCAAATTTCGATGCTGGGCCATTACAAGTGTCAGCCTGCGAACCATTCAACGAAACATTATCGATATGGGCTTTCGAAACCGAAGGCCTACTCGTGTACCCTTGATGACTGCATGACACAAAGCTTTACGCCTCGCCTGGGCCTGTCAACATCGAAACATGTTGTCTGGTCGGACGAGTCTCATTTCAAATTGTGTCGAGCAGATAGGTGTGTACGGGTATGGAGACAACATCGTGAATCCATGGAGCCTGCGTGTCAGCAGGTCACTGTTCAAGCTGGTGGAGGCTCTGTAATGCCGTGGGGCGTGTGCAGTTGAAGTGATATGGGACCCATGATACACTCCTGGAAATGGAAAAAAGAACACATTGACACCGGTGTGTCAGACCCACCATACTTGCTCCAGACACTGCGAGAGGGCTGTACAAGCAATGATCACACGCACGACACAGCGGACACACCAGGAACCGCGGTGTTGGCCGTCGAATGGCGCTAGCTGCGCAGCATTTGTGCACCGCCGCCGTCAGTGTCAGCCAGTTTGCCGTGGCATACGGAGCTCCATCGCAGTCTTTAACACTGGTAGCATGCCGCGACAGCGTGGACGTGAACCGTATGTGCAGTTGACGGACTTTGAGCGAGGGCGTATAGTGGGCATGCGGGAGGCCGGGTGGACGTACCACCGAATTGCTCAACACGTGGGGCGTGAGGTCTCCACAGTACATCGATGTTGTCGCCAGTGGTCGGCGGAAGGTGCACGTGCCCGTCGACCTGGGACCGGACCGCAGCGACGCACGGATGCACGCCAAGACCGTGGGATCCTACGCAGTGCCGTAGGGGACCGCACCGCCACTTCCCAGCAAATTAGGGACACTGTTGCTCCTGGGGTATCGGCGAGGACCATTCGCAACCGTCTCCATGAAGCTGGGCTACGGTCCCGCACACCGTTAGGCCGTCTTCCGCTCACGCCCCAACATCGTGCAGCCCGCCTCCAGTGGTGTCGCGACAGGCGTGAATGGAGGGACGAATGGAGACGTGTCGTCTTCAGCGATGAGAGTCGCTTCTGCCTTGGTGCCAATGATGGTCGTATGCGTGTTTGGCGCCGTGCAGGTGAGTGCCACAATCAGGACTGCATACGACCGAGGCACACAGGGCCAACATCCGGCATCATGGTGTGGGGAGCGATCTCCTACACTGGCCGTACACCACTGGTGATCGTCGAGGGGACACTGAATAGTGCACGGTACATCCAAACCGTCATATAACCCATCGTTCTACCATTCCTAGACCGGCAAGGGAACTTGCTGTTCCAACAGGACAATGCACATCCGCATGTATCCCGTGCCACCCAACGTGCTCTAGAAGGTGTAAGTCAACTACCCTGGCCAGCAAGATCTCCGGATCTGTCCCCCATTGAGCATGTTTGGGACTGGATGAAGCGTCGTCTCACGCGGTCTGCACGTCCAGCACGAACGCTGGTCCAACTGAGGCGCCAGGTGGAAATGGCATGGCAAGCCGTTCCACAGGACTACATCCAGCATCTCTACGATCGTCTCCATGGGAGAATAGCAGCCTGCATTGCTGCGAAAGGTGGATATACACTGTACTAGTGCCGACATTGTGCATGCTCTGTTGCCTGTGTCTATGTGCCTGTGGTTCTGTCAGTGTGATCATGTGATGTATCTGACCCCAGGAATGTGTCAATAAAGTTTCCCCTTCCTGGGACAATGAATTCACGGTGTTCTTATTTCAATTTCCAGGAGTGTACGTCTAGATTCGACTCTGACAGGTACTCCACTATTTGAATGAAGCGATTTAGGGAAACCACGGAGAACCTTAATCTGGATGGGCGGGCGGGGCTTTGAACAGTAGTCCTCCCGAAGGCAAGTCCTACGTGCTGGCCAATGGGCTATCTCGCTCGGTTGCTACGTAATAAATAAGAAGTAGCCTTTATATAGTCCCTTACAAATATTGTTCGATGTTTTTGCGTGTACATATTTTCGCTGGCAAATAAATTTCGATACTGTATGATATAAAGTTGATGAAAAACTTCCGTTATGAAGTTTACATTGTCCATGAACAAACTTAATGTGATCGGAAAGGAAAGTCGGGCGACGTCAGTATTAATCGGTGGAGGCTTCGGACTTGACGGGACGTCAACTTGACAGCATTTTGCGTAGCCCAGCGCCGTATGACGTAAATGAGTTTACTGGTATACCACCTGTAGTACAAAAAGCCGGAACGTAGTATCGGAATTAATAACTAGCACTGTTCAATAAACTTAAGTCCGAAGCCTGCACCGATTGACACTGACATCACCCGACTTTCCTTTCCGTTCCATTGACGTCTAATGTGAATGGGCCTTCAGTGTTCTAAACATTGGAACAAAACTAGAATTGTTCGCTCCTTGTCTATAATGCCCTTTTATGGATGATTTTTCGCGAACTGTAAAGGACGATCAAAAAGTTTCCGTTCGAAGGCTGTACAGTGGAAATTGGTATCCCAATTAGGAAAAATGGCAGTGAGTATTGAGGCAATCGCCCCACCAATGAACGAGCTTGAAGATACCGTTCAGTAAAACATCACACCTGCTCCACGAAGTACAGTAACTGTCTGCTGCGCATCTCCTTCTGACGGGCATCTTCAGACTTTAAAGGCGCTTTTAAGGGACCGAATGTGTGATAATCGCATTGGGAGAGATCAGGACCACAGGTCAGGCGCTCGAGTGACTCCGACTTGACATGGCGTAATGTCTGCTGGCCTCTCACATCATCCGGCGCCATGCGCCTAACCGCTACCAGCACGGAACTTGGCGCACCATTCCACAACCGTGGTTTTCGACACACACTTGCCCCATACAAACTCTTCACAGCACGATAGTTGTCTACTAGTGTTTGTTCATTGGAATCCAAGAAAAGAGTAACAGCAGGTCCTGTTGGGACGCATACGGTAACAACGTCGCATAGTTCACGTATCCGCATTTATCGCACACACGTCGGCGCTTTTGTAACCGCATCGGAGTCGAGTTGCGTTTTATACAGGGTGTTACAAAAAGGTACGGCCAAACTCTCGGGAAACATTCCTCACACACAAATAAAGAAAAGATGTTATGTGGACATGTGTCCGGAAATGCTTAATTTCCATGTTAGACCTCATTTTAGTTTCGTCAGTATGTACTGTACTTCCTCGATTCACCGCCAGTTGGCCCAATTGAAGGAAGGTAATATTGAATTCGGTGCTTGTGTTGACATGCGACTCATTGCTCTACAGTACTAGCATCAAGCACATCAGTACGTAGCATCAACAGGTTAGTGTTCATCACGAACGTGGTTTTCCAGTCAGTGCAATGTTTAGAAATGGGGAGTTGCCAGATGCCCATTTGATGTATGGATTAGCACGCGGCAATAGCCATGGCGCGGTACGTTTGTATCGAGACAGATTTCCAGAACGAAGGTGTCCCGACAGGAAGACGTTCGAAGCAAATGATCGGCGTCTTAGGGAGCACGGAACATTCGAGCCTATGACTCGCGACTGGGGAAGACCTAAAACGGCGAGGACACCTGCAATGGACGAGGCAATTCTTCGTGCAGTTGGCTATAACCGTAATGTCAGCATCAGAGAAGTTGCTGCTGTACAAGGTAACGTTGACCACGTCACTGTATGGAGAGTGCTACGGGAGAACCAGTTGTTTCCGTACCATGTACAGCGTGTGCAGGCATTATCAGCAGTTGATTGGCCTCCACGGGTACACTTCTGCGAATGGTTCATCCAACAATGTGTCAATCCTCATTTCAGTGCAAATGTTCTCTTTACGGATGAGGCTTCATTCCATCGTGATCAAATCCTAAATTTTCACAATCAACATGTGTGGGCTGACGAGAATCCACACGCAATTGCGCAATCACGTCATCAACACAGATTTTCTGTGAACGTTTGGGCAGGCATTGTAGGTGATGTCTTGATTGGGCCCCATGTTCTTCCACCTACGCTCAATGGAGCACGTTATCATGATTTCATACGGGATACTCTACCTGTGCTGCTACAACATGTGCCTTTACAAGTACGACACAACATATGGTTCATGCACGATGGAGCTCCTGCACATTTCAGTCGAAGTGTTCGTACGCTTCTCAGCAACAGAATGGTGACCGATGGATTGGTAGAGGCGGACCAATTCTATGGCCTCCACGCTCTCCTGACCTCAACCCTCTTGACTTTCATTTATGGGGGCATTTGAAAGCTCTTGTCTACGCAACCCCGGTACCAAATGTAGAGACTCTTCGTGCTCGTATTGTGGACGGCTGTGATACAATACGCCATTCTCCAGGGCTGCATCATCGCATCAGGGATTCCATGCGACGGGGAGTGGATGCATGTATCCTCGCTAACGGAGGACGTTTTGAACATTTCCTGTAACAAAGTGTTTGA
The DNA here is from genome assembly GCF_023864275.1 of Schistocerca cancellata. Taxonomy (NCBI): domain Eukaryota; kingdom Metazoa; phylum Arthropoda; class Insecta; order Orthoptera; family Acrididae; genus Schistocerca; species Schistocerca cancellata. The sequence goes on from NC_064626.1 coordinate 214,188,816, forward strand.
AGTCACGCTGGTGCGTTCTGTTGCTGTGTGTTTCCATTCCATGATTAATGTGATTTGAAGAGAAGTAATAAAATGAGCTCTAAGATGGAAAGTAAGCGTTTCCGGACACATGTCCACATAACATATTTTCTTCCTTTGTGTGTGAGGAATATTTCCTGAAAGTTTGGCCGTACCTTTTTGTAACAACCTGCATACGCTGCAGCAACGCCCTGAAAGTTTTTGATCGCCCCGTATCATTCGTCTTTCCTAATGGTCACTTTTCTATATCGATTAATTTAGTATCTATTCTTAATCTTATCCCTAAATACTCGGACGATGAGACGTACTCAGGATGCTCACCAATGATGTTACCGGCTATTGCCGGTTTCTTTGTGTTTGTTATTGGCACTACCTTACATTTTCTTACTTTTAAAGAGAGCTCCAACTAGCTGCACCAAAATTCTCCGAATGCTTTTATATTCCATTACGATCGCCCAACGACGATCCATGGAAAATCTCTCAGGCATTTTCTTTTTCTCTGAAACACTGATATTGATTACTTCCTTTTTAATATCAGTTGAATTACGTGCTTCCTAGCTTTCCAGTTTTCAGAGCCGAGTAATGGAGGTTTTGTGGCCTCGTACGTTGCGAGTAGATGCTACTCGCAATGTAGTGGCCGGAGAGACACCGCCAGCAGGAAAGTACGGAGCAGCGGGAGACCTTTTCCGACTCGCCTAATCGATGTGGGGCGATCGATAGCGGCAGCCGCGCACGCGATCCGCTCGTTGCGGCGACGACTACCCCTGGCTGTGCGGCCTCCCCTGCCCGCGCCGGCAGTAAAGGCCGCCCTAACTTGACACGGAATCGCCGAATGACCGCCATCAACACGAATGCCGTGGCCTTTTTACATTCCTCCAACTCTTGTGGGCAAACTTTCCTTTCACACAAATAAGCGGTTCCCCTAGGCGAAAAAGTTCCTTTCCAGCGTGCAGGACCGTTGGACGGATCCTCACGGAACAGTAATTTAGCTGGGTCTTATATAGCTTGAAAGAAAGCAGAACGCACAGGAAATTGAAGTCGCGTGTGCAGTCAGATCTATATAAACCTAAACTAATCTAATGACTCATACAATCCGAACCGGTAATAGGACACCTTTGCAATTTTGTGAGATGATAATACACAATTGGCAGATTGCGTACATACATACAAAGTCCTCACAGCAAATGTTGGAAGTGCTCTTTACCGGCATCGATGCAGAACTGTACTCGTTTCACCATACGCCGCCACGTTCTGTGATATGTATGCTCGCCTATGTTGCTTGCTTTGTGTGTAATGGCCTCAGGAGTTCTTCGTACACTCGGCTTCTAAGGTACCCTCACAGGAAAAAAATCCTGAAAAATGGTGGAGGGGGGGGGGTAGGGGGGGATAGGTCAGGTGATATGGAGGCGGGAGAGCACAAATATTTTGAGATTATTCGGTCATCAAAGAAACTGGTTACAAGTGGTACGGAAGGGTCAGACGTGTGACACGTTGCTTCAACTTGGAAAAATAGTGCCAACAATCCTGGAAGCTGATACCGCGCACCGCACTCCAAACGCTTCATCATATAGCAATTCGTGGGTGATATGGAAGTTTACAACAGCCTTGTATCTGCTGTTTTGTGTGTTGAAGTAACCTGACGCATGGGACCATGCCACATCCGTATACCAAGTTATTGAATGTTTGGACAATAACGGATTCTTTTCTTATTACCTGTTTCTTGCAGTAACCACTCTGTATGGTCGCAATGACGATTTATGCGCAGCTCTCTAACATGTTCCATATGAAATGCCGGTCTCCTGGCTAAGTCGACGTAACGATTCCCGTAGAGAGTTCCCCAAACGTCTTCGCACATTATCAGTAACCTCTTCTGTCGCAGACGGTCTAAGTTTGTCACTGTTACTGTTTACTTCACCATATCTAAAGCTTACTTACACTCGATAAAGTTGTTGTGTCTGTTGGAACATCGTGTACATTGAATCCTCTCCTCAGTGAACTGCTGTCTTGTAAGCAATGAGTTTGTCTTCCAAATGTTTTCACAATAAAATCCTCTGTCGAGGCTTGTACTGCATGTTCCTGCCAGTTAAAGACTGCGAACGAATCACTAACTTGCTCGTTATTGTCAAGTGGCCCGAACTTCTCTCACTCTCTCTCTCTCTCTCTCTCACTTCACAAACCGCGACCGACGAGGCTACGAACGAACTAGTATGAGCCGAGCGAGTGCTGAATCGTTACATTATACCGTACGAAGTACCTCATGCGCAGAACCAACAATTAACTTGCCAACAACGGATTCTCCCAGAGCGACTGAGATCATTAAAACAATTTTGTCGTTTCTACCACCTTTCGGAGTGAAATTATGACCCATTGAAGTAGTTCAGGTTTACGTGGATCGCCTTGTACTTTTAATACGAAAAATTTCGAGTAATTTTTAATTTTAAAGGAAATAAGTTTTATGAATGAGTCCGCAATCAAACTGAATATTTTATGAATAAAACCATGTAGATCGCTTTATATATGGTTTTATTGATAACGGCGTTAGAATTCGAAAGCGAGAGTCAGTATCGGTATCAATAAAACCCAGGTTGTAAGCAAAGACGATATAAGTAATGACACGTATTAAGTGACCTATACAGTTTTATTCACAAAATATTTTATTTAGTTTAGGAAAAGTCTCAGATTACTTTTTTAATACTTACACACCACGTTTCCTAGATCGCATTAAGTCCAGTCAAATTAGAGATAAAATCGCCTCAACCTGAACATTTTTAGAAAAAGCTGAAAATTGGCAGAAACGCTGAGGATTGCGTCCAGATCAAAATCTTAGATGTCTCAGACAATCCACTTGAGGGGAATCCGCCTTCTTGATATTTTCGAGTTTTAACCGCAGTAACTGACGAAGTGACCGACTGGCTTCATTTCTGCGCCAAACTGTTTCTTTTCCTAATCTTGTTTTAGATCCATAAAAACAAGTCAGAGGCATTAATATTCCATTTACTTTGATGGAATATTTGTTTCGTGTCCTTGTGATTAAAAGTAACACTGTACATTTAATCATTAAGGATATGGAAATAGTAGAATCGTGTCTCAGTGGTCGTTTGAAACAAACAAAACTGGACTACCTATCGGGAGGTATGTCCCTTGACGGCGTTCTTTTGTCAGAATTCGCCGCCCACGCAGTGGATTTGCTCGACTCAAAACTAAAATGCCTTACGTCAGCCGGCCGTGGTGGCCGAGCGGTTCTAGGCGCTTCAGTCCGGAACTGCACTACTGCTACGGTCGCAAGTTCGAATCCTGTCTCGGGCATGGATGTCTGTGATGTCTTTAGGTTAGTTAGGTTTAAGTAGTTCTAAGTTCTAGGGGACTGATGACCTCAGATGTTAAGTCCCATAGCGCTCAGAGCCATTTGAACCAAGCCTTACGTCATCCGGACAGCGCACGGCGAAATTTTGGCTGTAGTACTTGGAAATGGTAGGCATCATACGATTGTCAGACCTGAACGTTCGGGAGACTGGGCTCTTTACGTCCAAGGCATGATTCCATTTTTCCACTCCGCGGAACACTTCAACACTTCACTATGTGAAATATGCTCACATTTATCTACAGTAGTCTAGCTACAGGGTTAGTATCGTTCATATATACTAAATTAACAGATACAGATACGATGTATCTACTCAAATCCAATGCTATGCTAAACGAGGCTCAAAGGCCCCTATCGAGTAGTTGCCGCTTGAGTGCAGCCAAATTGAAGTACAGAATATAAACAAATAGTGGAGAACACACAGTCACTGTGTATCGGAATCATTTTGGAAATTTGTGGTAAGTTCCAATGGGATCAAACTGCTGAGGTCATCGGCTTACACACTACTTAACCTAACTTAAACTAACTTACGCAAAGGACAACACACACACCCATGCCCGAGGTAGAACTCGAACCTCCGACGGGGGGAGCCGCGCGAACCGTGGCAAGGCGCCCCAGACCATCCGGCTACACCGAACGGCTCGGAGTCATTGCTGCAAACACTAATTTAAACTTATCAAGAAAAATTCTTATTACTTGTTGTTCATAGATTTACGGTTTATTATCTGTTATATGTATTGTGTCATTAGCTATCACAGTCTAATCAGTTTCGCTGACTAATGACATATGCTTAATGTTGATGTCTGTCTGACCATGTTCTTCTGCTTTTTGTTCCAGGTGAGTGCAATGCTGAGTGGCTGGATGCGGCTTTCCTCTAATGTCGGGTAAGCTAACGTTTCGCGCACGGTGCAGACAATGGACGAAAACTTCATCTAGCAAAAGACACCTAACAGTAAGAATAACAGGACTCGAGGGATCGAGCTTTACATACTGTAAGTGAAAACAACACAAAAATCACATCCTCCAGTTACAGTTAGTTACAACTGTGTGTTCAGTTTATGCGCTAACCTGATGTTTCTTTAGTTGTCCTATTTTTCTTTCTCTCATGTATGTTTATTTCTTTCTTTCAAAAGAGGAATGGGATTTCAGCTACAAATCATCAAGTAACCGGTCCATCGATATTTCTTATTAAAAGCTGTACACTGTATAGACAGGAAAGGGTGAAACTGAATATGAAACATAGGAGGGCTATTCGGAAAGAAAGCAACGATATGTAGCGTAAAGGAAACCACAGTGAAAGACCGATGAAGCTTTCCACTAAAGCTTTCTAGCAAAAGACACCTCACAGTAAGAATAACAGGACTCAAGGGATCGAGCTTTACATACTGTAAGTGAAAACAACACAAAAATCACATCCTCCAGTTATAGTTAGTTACAACTGTGTGTTCAGTTTATGCGCTAACCTGATGTTTCTTTAGTTGTCCTATTTTTCTTTCTCTCATGTATGTTTATTTCTTTCTTTCAAAAGAGGAATGGGATTTCAGCTACAAATCATCAAGTAACCGGTCCATCGATATTTCTTATTAAAAGCTGTACACTGTATAGACAGGAAAGGGTGAAACTGAATATGAAACATAGGAGGGCTATTCGGAAAGAAAGCAACGATATGTAGCGTAAAGGAAACCACAGTGAAAGACCGATGAAGCTTTCCACTAAAGTGTTGGGCAGTGTCTTTAGTGTGCCCACTGGTTGCGTCACGTCGCTCTCCTCAGTTGTGAGCGCACAGTCAGCTCCTAAAGACGCCTAGGAAATAGTGTCTCTCGCCAAGTATGGGTACCTGCCGAGACATTCCGCCTGATTTCATGCAAACCTGCATAACGTAACTGTTATGCATTTCCTTCTTAATGACAGTTCTGGGCCGCACACTGCAGGGATAATGAGGACGCTCCTGCAGTGTTTTCGTTGGGTACCCTTTGACCACCCACTGTGAAGACCGGACTTGACACTCTCCGATTTTCACTTCTGCTCAAAGGAACCGCTGGTTACGAAGGCAACCTTTCGGCACAGACAACGAGCTGGAGTCCAGCGTAGAAAATTCTCTGAAAGCACAGGAGCAGTCTTGTACGACGAGGCTATTGGTAAGTTGGTACAGTATTACGACAAATGTATAAGTCGGAGTGGCGTCTATATGGAGAAGTAGCTAGAAGGTGCAGCTAACAGTTGCAAATAAAACCTTTTCGATTTTCACTGTGGTTTACACTTCGCAACCAATCGGACCTTACTCAGATTATGGAAGGATGGGAAAGAAATTCTGCCGTTCCCTTTTCGAAGGAACCATCCCTGAATTTGCGTGATGCGATTTAGAGAAATCTTGGAAAACTTAAATCTAGATTGCCGGACGCGGGTTTGGACCGTTGTCCTCCCGAACACGAGTTAGTTGTACCAGGTGCACATGCATTTGGACGCAGTACATCTCACATGTCGTAGATTATAAATAATGAAGCAGGCAACACTAGCGTGCGTTGTGGACTATAAGACGTATTGTCAGTGATGTACCTCTTGTGCTTTGCTGTGTTGGAATTCTGCGTACGGAAAGTCGTGATGAAGCGGTTCATCATACCTTCGTAAGCTCCATCCGCGAACACTACATGTCACTGAATACCTCATCCGCCACATGAAATATTTAAAAAATGTTGTCTAGACTGTCACACGAATACGGCATAAAGACTCAACTGCGCCGTCCCAAGAAAATTCGATCTGAAAACAACGCAACACAGCACATAGTTGCATATTAGGAAACCTGGGTTACGTATTAACTTAGTGAAACACAAGTCAAACATTAGAGTAGTTACTGCTAGAATAATAAAAAACAGCACAAATTGTGCAATACTTTTTTCCGAAAATGTCAGGTCCACTACTACCCTACACGGTTTTTATTTAAATTACTCACGTGTCATTCATGGCAGCTACAGGGTTGTCAAAATAAAAGAGGCTCGCGAAACATTTCCAGTAAGACTGACGGGAAATTGGCCCTTGTTAGCGAACTTCAAAGGACACGCTTCAATGCCCACGTCGATATAGCGCTGTGCTCGATTTATCAAACTGTAGACCCGAATAGCAGCTCTGCATGAAGGATAGCAGCAACAGCATTTTCAGTGTTTTGTTGTAACTTTTCCCGTGTGTAACGGTTCTTTGAGTACAGCTGACCCTCCAAGTTGCTCCATTTGTACGAATCTCTGGGACAGAGATCTGGCGACCGAGATGGCCAGGCGATTGCGCATTGCCTATTACACACTGCCTACTTTACAATGCCTATCTCACCGAACACATAATGCCCTCTACAGAGATTGTCAAAGCAGTGTGCGTTGTTGCTACATCTTGCTGAAGTTATTTATACTGCCGTCCATCTTCTGCGAGTTGATCTATGTGTGGTTTTATCAGTTTCTGGATGTACCGGCTGCCAGTACCAGTTTGGTGGAAGTTAACGTTTAACGATGCGGACATCAGACCACTGAGCACAAAATACCAGTCTTGGGCTTGAAGATGATGATGAAATCCCCTACTCCTTGACAGAGCCTAGGGGACGATGCGGGAGAGACCTGCACCGCCGTACTAGGCAATGTCCTAGCGGAGGTGGTTTGCCATCGCCTTCCTGCGACCGGAATGGGGATACATGACGATGATGAAGACGACACAACAACACCCAGTCATCTCGAGGCAGGGGAAAATCCCTGACCCCGTCGGGAATCGAACCCGAGACCCTGTGCTCGGGAAGCGAGAACGCTACCGCGAGACCACCAGCTGCGGACCAATCTGGAGCTTATGCGACGATAATTCAAATTACTGATGGGGATTTTCTGACGTATATTGGTTTATGTTCTGTGAGATGACATACCCTGACCGGCCAAATCATGCGTCATCTGAGAAAATGGAAAACTGAGGATTCCACTTCACTCATGAACCACCGGCAGAACGCAACACGCGGAAGTTTGCCTGGAGACCTTAACTCATACACAACATAAATTTCAGCTCTCATTTTCATTAACGAGGGTCAGTTACACATCAGTCTCATAAATAATTTCCGGGGAAGTTTTATTTTGCTAACATGACAGTTTTAGAGTCGCAGCGCCACTTTGAAGAGCTCAGTCCTGTAAGTTATTCAGTTAAGCTCATGGTCACGGCATTCATCTAGTTAACGGGTTTTTTGATCTCGTGTTAAACACTATGTTGAGCAAAAAAGCCTACTTTCCCATGCAAGTTTTAATCAAAAAATAAAATTACTTCTCTTAAATACATTGTAAATAATTTTTGGCTGATCAATTGATCTGACTCTGCAGTACGAGCTGGTGGCCAAAATACTTCCGCGCGAATGGAACAACTAAATGGTTCGCACGACTGAGGGTAGGGTACATGTCTTCAATAAAAAGAGACATTACCGGAAGTAAATACTCTATTGCAAGAAGCTGAAAAAATCATTTTTCTGGAAGTATATTTCAAAATGGCGATAACTTGAAAACGTAGGTACTGAAAATCGACTTATTTTTTGCCTTTCAATGTAAATACATTACGAACGCTACGAAAAATGTATTGATTGTTTTGAGGATCAGGCTGAAATTACGAGTGACAGTTTTGTTAAATCCGAAACGGCATCCAGTGTTACCAAGTATTTTTGTTCATGTGAAACTTTGTCTCGAGAAATACGCATTTCTTTTGAACTCACCATTATTCTGCTATTCTTGGGCCATACAGTAAAGCTTACTCTTCTTCGAAGATTTCATGTTGTACAGCACGAGTCTCTCTAGCAGCAGTCCTAGCCTCGATGCTTCTCTGGCACCGGCCCGAACGCTCGAGACGTTTCTGGTCACTTTTCGTGGCAAATGACCAAGCCGTGGTGGCCGTAACGACTCCCATGACTTTCATGTTATGCAATACACTATCAAATCCGTCGTTAAAAATGACGCATGCCCGACTGTTAGCAACTTTCATATTCGAAAACATGTGTTTTGGAGCGTAAGTCTAAATTAATGAATTCTGTGCTTCTTTGTTTTTAAGTGTATAGACGCCATGGTACCTCTACATCGAACTGTAGTCAGTCAGATGTGTATAAACATCAGCGATAGCTTCAGTACCGTCGCTCCTCAGTAGTGGCTTATGATCAAAAGTATCCAGTGTCCCGTTAATCTGAGCTTGCTTGCATTTACACCAACTATCAGAACAATAATACAGTGAAGGCTTTCACGACCGGATGTTTCAGCTGCTGAGAAGTTTTGTGGTTTGTATGGCCGTGGCCCATGGAACTCTTCAATCCCTGACGTTTTCTCCATGGCTACGTTGGACATCTTCGGAGGTGCTCCTGGTTGTGCTGAATCTTGCCGACTGCTGCTTCGGATTATCATTCGTTAAACTCCTGCGATGAAGTGTCGCCATAACCGCTTTTTTCATCTCAGTTTTGTCCGACGTATGTACTTGAGACATCTGTTGGACCAGTACAATAACTATATCGATATTTATTCGACCTATAATGTTACAAGAGCTTTACAGAGAAGCAAATATCGATCAGAAACGCCCCAAGAGCTGACAGCGGCTAGAGTGGGCTTATGCGCAGTTCCATTGAAACGCGACTTTCAGGTATAAAGTATAATTTCCCGGTACAATTCTATTGCTCATATACACTGATGAGCCAAAACATTATGGACACTTGCTTATTAGCTTATTTGTGTGTCTTTGGAACGAAATACATCACTGATTCTGCGTATCAGGGATCTGACCGTGTGCTGCTAGAGTCGTGGAGGCACAGTATGTGGCATTGGATGTCCACCAGATCTCTGTCGCAGAGATTGGTACAAATGGAGCAACTTGGAGGGTCAGCTGTACTCAAACAACCGTCACACACGGGAAAAGTTACAACAAAACACTGAAAATGCTGTTGCTGCTATCCTTCATGCAGAGCTGCTATTCGGGTCTACAGTTTGATAAATCGAGCACAGCGCTATGTCGACGTGGGCATTGAAGCGTGTCCTTTGAAGTTCGCTAACAACGGCCAATTTCCCGTCGGTCTTATTGAAAATGATCATATAATTCACTTAAATAACGGGCCGCTGATGTGCGTACGCAGTGACGGCGCCCGGTAGCAACCCAGATGGCTTCCACAGGATTTAAATCACGCGAATCTGGCCGCCGAGATATCAACATGAGTTCAGTATAATGCTCCCGGAGCACAGTAGCACGATTCTGGCTCCAAGACAGGTACAGTGCTGATAGACGACGCTGCCGTCGGAGAAGACGCCAAGTGTGAAGGGATGCAGGTGATTTGCAGCTGTCCGCGAGTATTCAGTTACTGCCACAGGTCTCATGCAAGCGCAGGAGAATGTCTCTCCTCGCATAATTCTGCTCCCACAAGGTTGCATCCGTGACGCGCTTCACGTTTCGAGCCGCCGTTCACCTCGATGACGGAGTTTAAGTAGCGACAATCGACCTAGTGTAGCAAAAATTCACTCGAAGAGACGATACGTGTCCATCCCGATGGTCCCGTGCCCATTGCGAAGTCGTTTGGCCAACATGTGAACACGTTGAGGTGGTCTGCTCCGTAATTCCGTGTTGAACAACGTACAATGAACGGTTTGCTCCGAAACGCTTGTCCGTGCATCAGAATTCTGCTCTTTCGGCAGAGATGTCACAGATCCAAATTTACAGAGCTGACAAGCCTCCGAACCCCACGTCCTGTGAAGAGTTGTGGACGTCCTACCATTTAGCGCTTATTGGTAGTTTGGCTGTCCTACCTCTTTCCGTAGATGCTCACGACAGTAGCACGTGAATATTAAACCAGCTTCGCCGTTTTCTAGATACTTGTTAACAGGCTCGGAGTTATAATAATCTGCAGTTCCTCAAAGTCGATGGAAATGAGCGTTTGGCGTCATTGGCCGGGAGGCCCCTTGAGAGGCAGGTCCGGCCGCCTTGGTGCAGGTCTTACTACATTCGACGCCACCTTGGACGACCTGCGCGCCGGATGGGGATGAAATGATGATGAAGACAGCGCAACACCCAGTCCCTGAGCTGAGAAAATTCCCGACCCAGCTGGGAATCGAACCTGGGCGCTTAGGACGGCAATTCGTCACGCTGACCACGCAGCTATCGGGGTAAAGTCGATTATCTCAATGGATTTCCCCATTTTCAGCACGTATCTTCGCTAGGGTGTCCGTGTCAGCTCCGCTCATATACTTTCGTTATCGTGTCACGTGTCCGCAACACCGCCAGGCGTTATCTAACGTCTCAGTAGGCAGTGGTCATAATGTTTCAGCTTATCAGTGTATTTTTAATACTATAAGTGATGTGTTGCGGCGTTCCACCTCTACTGCCGACAGTCCATCTGGCACAACAACATTGCCGGTTGCCTACATGCCACGTAGCCACTCTGCACCAGAAAACAGTTTTGCAGCAGCTCCACTAGGCGGCTCTAGCAGCGCCACCTGGGGTTACGTATCGGGAGGGGTGGGGAGGGGAGGGTGGGGGGAGGGGGGAGGGGGGCCTGTTTGCGTCGGCGAACCACCTCATCTAAAATAGATCCTGAGATACTCTGCCGCGCGACAGTATTTAGGTCTGCGCACAGCCGTGCATTGGCAGTTTACGTCGAGCCAGACATACAAACGGACATCCGCTCCACTCCATCGCTGCCTGCTGCCAACCAGGTGACTCCTCGACGGACACCGCCTGGTTTCTGCACCTCCGTCAACGGTCTCCATGGTTGGATATCGCAACTTGGTTCTAATATATCCGCCGTCCGCGGATAGGAAAATCTCAGAGTGTGAATTATAGCGTTTTTATTTAAACTAAAGTCTTTCTTCAAAATTTACAAAACAATATTCGTGAGGTGGGACTGATCCTCCAAGCCTACCAATAACTAAATCAGAGACTCTTCCAAACATAAACTGTCTGTAGTAACCAAACCAAGCCCCAGGCGTCTCGTGAAGAGCAGCGCGGAGTCCACGTTGCCGTTCGAGGACGAGTAGAGGCCCTGCGAGGATGGCTCCGGTACGCTGGGGGCAGTGGACGATGACGCGGCGGCTACGATGTCACCAGTGGGCTCGCTCGGCGTGAACTGCCTCTCCAGATTTTTTTTCTTATTTGTGGTTTTGATCACCTTACACAAAGGCGGTCTGTCAGCAGCATAGTACGCCGCTCTTCAGCCTTGAGTTTTACAATAAGTATTACAAATAGGTGGCACAGAGAATAGAATCAAAACGGCGGGCAAAAAATGTAGACACTAAAAAAAAAAAACATGGAGCCGTTCACGCTGGACGAGAAATATCACTAACACTAGTGGACACGGCGCACATAACATGGATGACGGCGACGGCACACGTAAACAGTGGTGGCGTGACGGCGAAAGAACACTAAACACAAAGGAAGGGACACACACGAGACACTGATGGCGATGATCTCCGGCGCGCGAATGTTCACCGAGGGTGTGCGAGTCCGCGGACCTGCCAAGAGAATAGGAGGAGGAAGGGGAGTGGGAGAGGGAGATGGGAGAGCAGAGATGCCATGGGCAGGGGAGAGAGGGGGAGGGAGGAAGGGGGAGGGGAAGCCCGGGGGAAGAGGAGCGGAGGAAGGGGGATGGGGGAAAAGGAAAGAGAAGGGAGGGAGGGTGCCTAAAGGAAAGAACACAGGAAGTGGGGGGGGGGAGGATCAAAGTTGAGCCTCTCCAGGCTCCTGCGCCAGCATAAATATTGATTAGCGAATGGATATGGCTGGCTCTATTTGCAGTCACGTGTCGAACGGAAGGAAAGAGGTCCGCGGCTGTAGTGACCTCTTGCGGCGCCGTGGACGCCTCATGGTGGTCTCTGGGAAGCGTCTGTGTTTCCGGGACGACCGGCCAGGCTGACCCCTATTCGGTCCGGGGCCCGCTGTAACGGTCTGCTTCGCGGGAAGCGAGAGTTGCAGGCGTTTAGTCTGGACACAGTAGGTTCAAAGACCTTGGTAGAACACTGACTGTGTTCTGTTTTTTCCAGGGATCTGTATCACTATGCACGTTTTAACAATAAACCCCTATGGAACTTGATTCAATGTGGAGCAATACAGCTTTGTAAGTATTGATTTGTGCAAAACTCGACCAGTTACGAGACTTTGAGCTGTTGAACAAGGGCCTTCAACCTGTCTATCATTTTTGAGAGTTGATTGTATTTGGTTCGTCGAAGCAGGCGAGCATATCATTTTATTTTCAATAAAAAAAGTACTGACTTTAGTTCCGCCTGTGACGAATTACTTAATAAGGAGTCAAAATGTGCAAAAAGAAAGAAAAAAACTAATTTTTGAAACCTCGGGTCCGGAAAACCCCGTTAGTGCGACATCAAATTCATTGTAACTGAGTGTATCCTTCTTGATGGTGCAGTTTTAATAAACGTCCGGGAATGTGGAGACACAGATAGGTAGTACTGGGGAAGAAGAATGCCCAAAGTTGAGAGGACGTCTCGCGAACTGTGACCAGGAAACGCGAGCCGAAATCGGACCCGCGACTGGCTTCAGATCGCCGTGCGGGCTCGCCGGTTCATCTGCGCGAACAAGGTCTCCGTGGCGCGCGGCCAACCGCTAATTACCCAATTACGTGGGAGCAGTGCGGCCATTATAATGAGCGGGGCTGCCACTGCGGTAGCGTAGCGCCAGCCGACGCGGCGCCTATGTCGATCGCTACTTCACCCATCCGATTACTTTCTGCAAACTATACTGGCTCATACCTGTCAGCTCTAAAGTTGTTAATGACTACTTGATTATTTTTCGTTCCGTACGTCGATCTATGACAATTAGTCTGGAGGGTAATTTCCTATTGATTAGTAACCCTTTATTTGGCGGGCACAGAAATATAGTGAAGAAAATGCATTAAGTTACTTAGATGTATGTGGTCATGTGGACAATTTTACATACATTGTTTCGAAATACAGTACGTTACCTTAAGTATCACTGCCCACAAAAGGGACATGTGTGTCACAACAAAGGTATTACAATGTTGGTCCTGTGACTGAAAAAATGGTTGCATTTTGCACTACTCTGTGTGAAATGTCTTAAAATAACTCGATTTTCGTACAAAGCACAGAAAATTTCCAATTTTCCACATTTTACAGTCGACCATCCCTGAGAGCAAATTCCACATCTCTGGCAAGTGACCAGAACTGTCACTTCCTCTATATTTCACAGGCACAGAACCTGCCGTTTACTTTTTCTTCTACTCAATACTCCAATACTCAAAACCAGGACCGACCGAGGTGGTGCAGTAGTTAGCATACTGGACTCACATTCGGGAGGGGGACGGTTCAAATCGGCGTCCGGCCATCATGATTTAGGTTTTCCGTCATTTCCCTAAACCGCTTAAGGCAAATGCAGGGATAGCTCCTTCGAAAGGGCACTGCCTACTTCCTTCCCTACCCTTGCCTAATTCCGATGGGACCGATGACTTTGCTGTTTGGTCCCCTCCTCCATTCAACCAACCAACCAGCTCAAAACCAGGCTTCCTCTTCGGACAAAAGAAAAGTCCACTTTCAGAGTCCCAGGTGAGTATTCGTTGACACGTTGGTATAATAACTCACCTTGAAGACTCCCTCTTTCTTCTTATAAGCAATTTCCGTTGCACAATAAAAATACAGCGCCCCAAAATCGAATGAAACTGCTACACCAGTAACCGATGCTCACATAACCTCACAAGGTGTCCGATAATTACGCACACTATTCAGAAACTTTTCACCAGGAACAACAGATTATCGCTGTACTTGAGCTTTTGCTTGCACTAACGTAGTGTCGAAACTGGTCGCTCGTTTAACACATTTTCTTAAAAACGTACGACTGTTGGTTTCCTTATTCCCACAAGCACAATCTGTCTAACGGACGGCGTTATAACGTAGATGCTTTGCTAATTATGTTAACGGTACAATTTAAAAGGCCGTACTATTTATAAACCTTTACCCTACTTCAAGAATGTAGCTCGAATAATTTCTAGCAAATCACTTGTGCAATGTAATATGTCCGCGTTACTTTAATTCTTTATCTAGCAATAATGCTCTCAAGCAATATCAAAACTGCAATCTGTTTTCTGAACCATGTTTCAGCTTTCGTCCTTGAATGGTTAATGGTGCTTGCAAGCAAAAGCTCAAGTACAGCGATAATCTGTTGTTCCTGGTGAAAAGTTTCTGAATAGTGTGCGTAATTATCGGACACCTTGTGAGGTTATGTGAGCATCGGTTACTGGTGTAGCAGTTTCATTCGATTTTGGGGCGCTGTATTTTTATTGTGCAACGAAAATTGCTTATAAAAAGAAAGAGGGAGTCTTCAAGGTGAGTTATTCTTTAGGGCTCTAAAAATCTCAGTGGCGATATCCAACCCTCGGTGCTGTAGGGCAGCTAACATGTGTGTGCACTGAACTCATAGATTCCTATTTACACGAAATGGGCACTTCAGTCACCTATCATCTACTGATATTCGTTATTTCTATATTTCCTATCTCTGCGAAGAGTGTTCAGTAAGTAATGCATCACATTTTTGTCTGAAAGCACTCAGGTTGATTTAGGAGCTCAGCAATCGATATTATTCCTGACTTTTTTCGCTACAAAACCCCGTTTTGCAACATAATGTCCGTTCCATGCGACATATTTACGCAGTCTTACCGGGAGGGCCTGTATGCCAGCATAGAACGTGCACGTCAGCAGGGAATATTCAAGCTGGTGGAGGCTGTGTAATGGTGTGAGGCGTGTGCAGTTAGACTATATAGGACCCTCGATACGTCTAGATACGACTCCGACAAGTGACACGTACGGAAGTATCCTATCTCGTCACCCGCATCCATTCATTTCCATTGTGCATTCCAACGGACTTGGGCAATTCCAGGAGGATAGTGCGACACCTCACTCATCGAGAATGGCTACAGAATGGCTCCAGGAACACTCTTCTGTGTTTAAACGCCCCTGACATGAACATTATTGGGCATACGTGGGATGCCTTGCAACGTGCTGTTCAGAGGAGATCTGCAACCTCTCGTACTCTTAAACAATTATGGACAGCCTTCCAGCACTTTTCAGTCAATGCCACGTTCTGCTGAGGCACTTCTGGGTGCTCGCGGAGGCGCTACACGATATTACGCTGGTGTACCAGTTTGTTTGACTCTTCTGTGTATACGCTACTGGCCATTAAAATTGCTACACCACGAAGATGACGCGCTACAGACGCGAAATTTATCCGACAGGAAGACGTAGCTGTGATATGCACATGGTTAGCTTTTCAGAGCATTCACACAAGACTGGCGCCGGTGGCGACAAATAAAACGTGCTGACATGAGGAAAGTTTCCAACTGATTTCTCATACACAAACAGCAGTTGACCGGCGTTGCCTGGTGAAACGTTGTTGTGATGCCTCGTGTAAGGAAGAGAAATGCGTACCATCACGTTTCCGACTTTGATAAAGGTCGGATTGTAGCCTATCGCGAATGCGGTTTATCGTATCGCGACATGGCTGCTCGCATTCGTCGAGATCCAATGACTGTTAGCAGAATATGGAATCGGTGGGTTAAGGAGGGTAATACGGAAAGTCGTGCTGGATCCCAACGGCCTCGTATCACTAGCTGTCGAGATGACAGGCATCTTATCCGCATGGCTGTAACGGATCGTGCAGCCACGTCTCGATCCCTGAGTCAACAGATGGCGACGTTTGCAAGACAACAACTATCTGCACGAACAGTTCGACGACGTTTGCAGCAGCATGGACTATCAGCTCGGAGATCATGGCTGCAGTTACCCTTGACGCTGCATCACAGACAGAAGCGCCTGCGATGGTGTACTCAACGACGAACCTGGGTGCACGAATGGCGAAACGTCATTTTTTCGGATGAATCCAGGTTCTGTTTACAGCATCATGATGGTCGCATCCGTGTTTGGCGACATCGCGGTGAACGCACATTGGAAGCGTGTATTCGTCATGTCCATACTGGCGTATCACCCTGCGTGATGGTATGAGGTGCCATTGGTAACAGGTCTCGGCCACCTCTTGTTCGCATTGACGGCACTTTGAACAGTGGACGTTACATTTCAGATTTGTTACTACCCGTGACTCTACCCTTCATTCGATCCCTGCGGAACCCTACACTTCAGCAGGATAATGCACGACCGCATGTTGCAGGTCCTTTACGGGCTTTTTTGGATACAGAAAATGCTCGTCTGCTGCCATGGCCAGCACATTCTCCGGATCTCTCACCAACTGAAAACATCTGGTCAATGGTGGCCGAGCAACTGGCTCGTCACAATACGGCAGTCACTATTCGTGATGAAGTGTGCTATCGTGTCGAAGCTGCATGGGCAGCTGTACCTGTGCACGCCATCCAAGCTCTGTTTGACTCAATGCCCAGACGTATCAAGGCCGTTATTACGGCCAGAGGTGGTTGTTCTCGGTACTGATTTCTCAGGATCTATGCACCTAAATTGCGTGAAAATGTAATCGCAAGTCAGTTCTAGTATAATATATCTGTCCAATGAATACCCGTTTACCATCTGCATTTCTTCGTGGCGTAGCAATTTTAATGGCCAGTAGTGCACGTAAAGGAAATTGAGCGTACGGTTTTCCGCTGTAGCTGAAGTCCTGTGGTGTAACCAGATAATTTGTACAGCACACAGTGATTTGTCCGCCATACTAGGAGCGGAGCACCCGTCCACAAGCCAGGCAGTCGGGTGCCGGGACGCGCTTTGCCCGCGCCGCCCGCTCGCTCGCTCCCTGTGTGCGGCCGCCGGTGCGCATCCGACCTCTGGCTTGTGACGCCACATCGGCGCCGGCCAGGCGTATCCGGTGTCCATATTAATGGCCGCAGTTAACAACGTCAGCTGCAG
This sequence comes from Schistocerca cancellata, assembly GCF_023864275.1. Lineage (NCBI taxonomy): Eukaryota > Metazoa > Arthropoda > Insecta > Orthoptera > Acrididae > Schistocerca > Schistocerca cancellata. The sequence continues at coordinate 214,206,048 of NC_064626.1, forward strand.
CTCGCTCACCAGTTTCGCTGGAGCAGGCCGCATGTATACATGTATGCAAATTTTGAGCGACCAGCTAATTCCGACCGACTGCCGTAATAACGGCGCTACGAAACGCGACGCCTATTGCTAGGGCATAACTTATTTAATGCCCAGCGCCAACGCCGGTCGTACGTCCGGGAACCGCGTACGGCTGCCGATATAATGACGGAATTACTCGCGGCACCTGAAAATAATTTCTCTTCCTTCGTTACCTCGCAGAGTAGTAAAAATTTGTACTTGGAAACGAATACACAGACCTGTACTGTGCGCTGAAAGATTCGCAACAGCATGTGCACCTCGAACAAATGCTCGTCACGTAATTTCTCATAGCAAATACATCGCCACATTGCTAACACAACTGCAGCGTATGTAAGTACGTGAAACAAAATGCAATATCCTCACCTACGGCTTTACGCCTCCTGGCACGGTAATGGTTGCTTCGGCATGGGGAATGCCGCACGAATTACATGAACGTGCAGAATATTGTAAGTACTGCTCAAAGATCCCAGCAAATAATTTTCGGAGGACGTATCAGCTCCGTGTTACACCGCCAAACATGTTAAACAAACCGATCGCGGTGCTAACTAAGCACACTGAACTATCATTCGGGAGGACGACACTTCAAACCCATGTCCGGCCATCCTGATTAAGATTTTACGCTATTTCCCTAATTAATGTTTTTTTTAAATTCTAGTCTTTGATCACAATATGAATTCTTTATACGACGACCGGTTTCAGTCCGTAATGACCATCCTCAGATCTTTTTTACACCATGTCCTAAAGTGATAAGGCCATAATGGCATCGTCAAACCATATAAATATAATCAGCATAGCATCGTCATATACACTCCTGGAAATGGAAAAAAGAACACATTGACACCGGTGTGTCAGACCCACCATACTTGCTCCGGACACTGCGAGAGGGCTGTACAAGCAATGATCACACGCACGGCACAGCGGACACACCAGGAACCGCGGTGTTGGCCGTCGAATGGCGCTAGCTGCGCAGCATTTGTGCACCGCCGCCGTCAGTGTCAGCCAGTTTGCCGTGGCATACGGAGCTCCATCGCAGTCTTTAACACTGGTAGCATGCCGCGACAGCGTGGACGTGAACCGTATGTGCAGTTGACGGACTTTGAGCGAGGGCGTATAGTGGGCGTGCGGGAGGCCGGGTGGACGTACCGCCGAATTGCTCAACACGGGGGGCGTGAGGTCCCCACAGTACATCGATGTTGTCGCCAGTGGTCGGCGGAAGGTGCACGTGCCCGTCGACCTGGGACCGGACCGCAGCGACGCACGGATGCACGCCAAGACCGTAGGATCGTACGCAGTGCCGTAGGGGACCGCACCGCCACTTCCCAGCAAATTAGGGACACTGTTGCTCCTGGGGTATCGGCGAGGACCATTCGCAACCGTCTCCATGAAGCTGGGTTACGGTCCCGCACACCGTTAGGCCGTCTTCCGCTCACGCCCCAACATCGTGCAGCGCGCCTCCGGTGGTGTCGCGACAGGCGTGAATGGAGGGACGAATGGAGACGTGTCGTCTTCAGCGATGAGAGTCGCTTCTGCCTTGGTGCCAATGATGGTCGTATGCGTGTTTGGCGCCGTGCAGGTGAGCGCCACAATCAGGACTGCATACGACCGAGGCACACAGGGCCAACACCCAGCATCATGGTGTGAGGAGCGATCTCCTACACTGGCCGTACACCACTGGTGATCGTCGAGGGGACACTGAATAGTGCACGGTACATCCAAACCGTCATCGAACCCATCGTTCTACCATTCCTAGACCGACACGGGAACTTGCTGTTCCAACAGGACAATGCACGTCCGCATGTATCCCGTGCCACCCAACGTGCTCTAGAAGGTGTCAACTACCCTGGCCAGCAAGATCTCCGGATCTGTCCTCCATTGAGCATGTTTGGGACTGGATGAAGCGTCGTCTCACGCGGTCTGCACGTCCAGCACGAACGCTGGTCCAACTGAGGCGCCAGGTGGAAATGGCATGGCAAGCCGTTCCACAGGACTACATCCAGCATCTCTACGATCGTCTCCATGGGAGAATAGCAGCCTGCATTGCTGCGAAAGGTGGATATAAACTGTACTAGTGCCGTCGTTGTGCATGCTCTGTTGCCTGTGTCTATGTGCCTGTGGTTCTCTCAGTGTAATCATGTGATGTATCTGACCCCTTCCTGGGACAATGAATTCACGGTGTTCTTATTTCAATTTCCAGGAGTGTAGATCTAAAATAAGGCGTAGAATAGGCCGCGTCGTCCACAGCCAGTTACAATAATGACTCGCTTTTGGGAGGACGACTGTTCAAATCTGCATCCGGCCATCCTGATTTAGGTTTTGCGTGATTCCCCTAAATCGCTTCAGGCAAATCCCGGGATGGTTCCTTTGAAAGGGCACGGCCGCCTTCTTTCGCCGTCCTTCCCTCATCCGATGGGACCGATGACGTCGCTGTTCGGTCCCTTTCTCCAAATCAAGCAACCAATCATGTTCACTGTTTGTCAATAGATCGTTCTCTTCGAGGTGACCCATAATGTTCGAACACAGTGTATATTCCAAAATCCTACTGTAAATCGACGTTAGTGATACGGGTATGTAGTTAAGCGGATTATTCCTATTTCCTTTCTTGTTTGTTGAGGTGACTCGTGCAATTTTCTTGTCTTCGGGTAATGATATTTCGACGAACGAGTGGTTATGTATGATTGATAAGTATGAGGCTATTGTATCAGCATACTCTGACAAGGACCTAACTGGTGTAATACAATCTGGACCGGAGACCTTGCCTTTATTAATATTGGTCAAGGGAAGGCAGGATTCGGTTACGTTTGTGGACGGTGCCGTAATCAGTTACTATTGGTTTACAGTTACACACAATTTATTCGAAACTAGTAATTCCAGACTCAACAATAAATAAAATACCACACGTTATTAATGAAGGAATAAACAACTGTGCAAATAATAGTGTTTTCAGTGAGCTACAGTTTAGCAGATCGCCATTAAATACAGATACAACAGATAATGTTTTAAAAACAAGCCCCTGTGATCTGGGCAGGAGGCCTTACTCGCCAGGAATGGTAATAAAGTAACAATTGTTTAAAACTCGCTGCAACTTACAAGTTACAGGTATTGAAATATTAAAAGCAAGCCGCCACAAACACAGCAGAAAGCGTCAGACGCCAGGAATGGCAGTGTGTAAGATTTTAAGGCTTACTGCTAAAATACAAATAGCAATTAGAATTTTAAGGCAAGTGACAACAAGAACGGCTGAAGGCCTTACACGCCAGGAACGGCAATAATATAAAAAATTTAGAAACCTGCTGTAAAACAGCAAATACTATAGCAAAGGTTAATAATAAAAAACAAGCAACTGATCAACAAACGAGCGAAATAAGATGATGGATAACTTTGTAACACAAAGGGCCACAGACGGTGGTCCAGGAATCGTCCACTGAGAAGGTCCGGCAACAAACACTTTCGCGAGCGATGAGACAGGCAGTCAAGAGTTGCATTCCTTTCACAAGATGGTAACTCAGACTAGTGGCAGTCTAACGAAAGATTAATGATAATCTTGCTGAAGCTACCTGACGTCCGATAAATCAAATGCAACAACGGAACAATACGCCAAAGCCAGAACCGGCGGTCTGGACTACGTCCCCAGAATACTGAGTTCAGAGCGCCCGAAACGAGAAAGGAATCACTACCACCAGAGTAAAAGAATCATCAACCGGCCTAAATCAAAAAAGGTGTCAAAACTGCACGCCTTACCGGACAGCAGCGGCAAGGCGAGGAAACGTATACTGCCGTTACATACACTAACCCCCAGGACAGGTAACTGGGGCGTTAGCGGCTACCAGGGAAGAAAAATTACCCCCGGCTGAACTTAAGAAATTGTAAGAAGTTAAACGCAGTATACAGGGTGAGTCACCTAGCATTACCGCTGGATATATTTCGTAAACCACATCAAATACTGACGAACCGATTCCACAGACCGAACGTGAGGAGAGGGGCTAGTGTAATTGGTTAATATAAACCATAAAAAAATGCACGGAAGTATCTTTTTTAACACAAACCTACGTTTTTTTTAATGGAACCCCGTTAGTTTTGTTGGCACATATGAACATATAAACAAATACGTAATCAGTGCCGTTTGTTGCATTGTAAAATGCTAACTACATCCGGAGATATTGTAACCTAAAGCTGACGCTTGAGTACCACTCCTCCGCTGTTAGATCGTGTGTATCGGAGAGCACCGAATTACGTAGGGATCCAAAAGGAACGGTGATGGACCTTAGGTAGAGAAGAGACTGGAACAGCACATAACGTCCACATGCTAACACCTTTTTATTATTTTTCACTGACGCACGTGTACATTACCATGAGGGGTGAGGTACACGTACACACGTGGTTTCCGTTTTCCATTACGGAGTGGAATAGAGTGTGTCCCGACATGTCAGTCCAATAGATGTTCAATGTGGTGGCCATCATTTGCTGCACACAATTGCAATCTCTGGCGTAATGAATGTCGTACACGTCGCAGTACATCTGGTGCAATGTCGCCGCAGGCTGCCACAATACGTTGTTTCATATCCTCTGGGGTTGTAGGCACATCACGGTACACACGGTACATGATGGCCACCACATTGAACATCTATTGGCCTGACATGTCGGGACACACTCTATTCCACTCCGTAATTGAAAACGGAAACCACGTGTGTACGTGTACCTCACCCCTCATGGTAATGTACATGTTCGTCAGTGAAAAAGACCAATAAAAAGGTGTTAGCATGTGGACGTAATGTGCTGTTCCAGTCTCTTCTGTACCTAAGGTCCATCACCGTTCCCTTTGGATCCCTACGTAATTCGGTGCTCTCCGATACACACGATCGAACAGTGGAGGAGTGGTACTCAAGCGTCAACTTTAGGTTACAATATGTAATTAACATTTTACAATGCAACAAACGGCACTGATTACGTATTTGGTTATATGTTCAGATGTGGTAACAGAACTAACGTGGTTCCATTTTAAAAAAAACGTAGGTTTGTGTTAAAAAACATACTTCTGTGCATTTTTGTATGGTTTGTATTAAACAATTACACTAGCCCCTCTCCTCACGTTCGGTCTGTGGAATCAGTTCGTCAGTATTTGATGTGGTTTACGAAATATATCCAGCGGTAACGTTAGGTGACTCACCCTGTATAGTAATAAGAAGCTAATCAGATACGCCTCACCGAAGCACTCGCTGCTCTTCGCCTCGGCGACACTACGAGCAGCAACACAAACCCAAGTCAATGGAGAATCACGAGACATCACAATGGTGGAAGTTTCTTTACTTGGATTGAAATGCACTCATCGTAAGGCTTGCTAGATCCGGTTTACGACGAGGTCGTGCACCCTCGTGATTAAAGCCCTTCTATCTGGCAGTCCATGAGTGCCGCCAGCGGTCCCGGCGTGTTCTGGCACTGCGCGGACCTGGCCCCTCCTGAGTCCCCAACTGAACTGCACACTCTAACGAGCCGGTGAAACAACGACGTCGCCCAAAGATAGGGGAACAGTTACTACATATCGATAACTACCGCTGGTGCCACGAGCGGACAGGCAGCGCTTGCCAAACCGAGTGGCACCATTCAACACGAGATAAGGCAAGCAGCCGCAACCATGCCAAATAAACGATACCGTCTGGCCTGGAACAGAGGGCGGAAACCTACGAAAAGCACCCAACGCGAGCCGTCATCAGTGACATCACCATTGTTGTCCCTCAGTCGACGCATTGATTTTGTCTTTCTGCTGATGTGCTTTACGCACGACCAGAATTTCTTTGCCTTTTCTGCCAGATTTCGAGACAGGGTTTCGTTGTGGAAACTGTTACAAGCATCTCATATTGATGTTCGCGCCAAGTGTCGAACTGCCGTAAAACTTTGCCAGTTGTGGACGTATTGCGTTCTGTAGTAATTTCACGTTAGTCTTTCCATTGTGTGCCAGCCTAGTCCGCTGTAACTAGCTCTGACGTCATAAATGTTGCGCAATACTTTAAAAATCAAGTAAATAAACTATAATGTTTCTAGCATGTCAGGAGTAATACTAAATTAATATGTGTTGAATGTCAGTTCGATAACTTTAACCATTTTCGAAATTTGGACGTTTTTCTGTAAAAAAATCATTGGCGCAACAGAAAAGAGCTAGAGACTTAAAAATTTATATTTAGATTCCTTTTTCATAATTATTTAATAGAAACAGTCTTCTGGATCTCACGAATTAAGATTTTAGTTGAAATTCAATATTTTCGGGTTTTTGTCTTACAAATTAAGGAAGCAAGATAGATTAAGTAGGCTAATAAATAAGGGTAGGATGTTTATATTTACGTAGAATGGAGATCCGTTATAATTATAAAGATGTGAGAAGTTTCATTTGAATAACTATAAAACTATAGTGATAGCGTATCTCCAAAGGGCAAGTTCAGAGCTCGTCTACTGCGTGTAGTATAATTAAATTAATTCTCTCGCCCAGCCGGCCGCGGTGGCCGTGCGGTTCTGGCGCTGCAGTCCGGAACCGCGAGGCTGCTACGGTCGCAGGTTCGAATCCTGCCTCGGGCATGGGTATGTGTGATGTCCTTAGGTTAGTTAGGTTTAAGTAGTTCTAAGTTCTAGGGGACTTATGACCTAAGATGTTGAGTCCCATAGTGCTCAGAGCCAATTCTCTCGCCCAAAATATTTAACTTAGCCACGTCAAACTTTTATTATGATTACTTACGTGTGTGCTGAATGCACATTTAAATTGAGAGCTTCATCTGCCATCAGCAAAAGAAGCTATGATTTATTCAATAACTTAATGTGGTGCGTTACTAGCCCAGCGGCTAGTCGGGAGAACCGATTTGATCAGGCGTTCCCTTAGCCGTCCGCACCGCGGCTTTATATATAAGAACGCTGCGCGAGGAAGAAAGGCCCCAGTTCTCTCCAGACGCTGAATAGCACACCATCTGTGTCGGGAGTCGCGTCGCATCGGTATCATTGCTATAAACAGCCTCGGATGCAGTAGTAAGTTACTCGGGATACGCGTAACCATGAAATCATTTTCGAGTGAAGTGTTAATTCGGGGATGACTTTAATAATCTGTCTTCAGTTTGCGTATGTCGTATTTTCACGTGCCGTCGCGGGACAGACATTCTACCATTATTTAGCGTGGCGTTTGATGAGCATATTCATCAAATTATGGCGAGCATTCATTTAAACAGTTAATTTGGACAGTTATAGTTGCATCTGCACATTAGACTCTGAACTGCTCTGTTAGTCAGGTTGTGTGGATTCTTTTCTTTTCATCTGTGACTTTCAGAATACAGAACATTTTCTCACGACCGTTTTTAATTAGAAATCCCAGACAATCTCCTAATTCCCCAGAGCTATAAGCTGTAACTATAAGTGTATTCTCAGATGAAGTGGGCACTAGGAATTCTAATTACAGGCTTCACGTTTTGCTAATCACTTTCTGGTTGCCAATATTGTAGTTAGAGAGCCAGTGTTGAGAACGGCAAAACAACAGCATAAATAATAGGAACATTTTAAAACAAAATAATTCCTCCCGCCGCCCCGCAGTTCGTTGAAATTTGGCATTTGTGTATCATTAGTATCGAAATGGACCTTGCAACAGTAGCTAAAACCTGCACTTCTTGTAAGTTGCTTTGGTGCATCCAACTAGTGCCCACCTAGTGAGCGCTAGTGAACATCCGACTAGTGGCCACCTAGTGAGCCCAGAAGTTGTGTTTACCCGCTAACCCCGGACGCTGACGCAAGAGCTCACGCAGAGCAGGCAACGGACCCACTCTGCTCTCTCGGCCGGGCCGCTCTGCCAATTTGTCGCCGACGCGTGGGAGACGGCACTGCAGCTGCGGGTGCGTTAATTAATGCGTTTAAGGCGCCATTACATGCGTCATGCCACTGGGCGCGTAACAACGCGCATCTGAAATTGTGCCCAGCCGCGGGCACTCCAGCTTCCCGCTAACACGATTGGCGTTGAAAAGTGGAGTGGAGTGCACGGGGACGCAGAAAAATATCCCTGCCGCACCAGAGTACTGGGGCTCACAATGGAGCGCGCACGCAGCACGTACCTTGGTTGGCTTAACTAACACAATTACCGCTGCTTCTGGCTTCAATGGAAGAGCGACTGTTGCATTCGGTTGGCGCTTTGATCAATCAGCCGAGCTTAGTGCGCGAGAAAAACTGCTGCTGTTTATAGATAAATTGCTACATGCTAGTAGAAGTAAAAGAAGATCAATTTGGCTCCAGAAATAGGGACAGGAAACGCTGTTACAGCAGTCAAGAGATTTTTAGAGCAGGATTTACCAAACTCTGTTCCGCGGAACAGTGATTAAGTCCCCGCGAAAACCCATTAACAATATGGCGGTTTTTTCGACCTTTTAACGATGCTAATTATTTTTTAAAAATATTTATTGTGAATTCATTGTTATTGGTTATGATTAAAAATTGAAACAGTCTCTGAATAAAATAAGTTTTAACAAGTTTGTTTGTGTGGCCATCCTCCGCAGCAAGCATATAGATACTTGTTTTGTAAATAAAACTGCCTTTTCCTGCTGCTAGTTACTTTATTTATCCAATACGCGTTTCGCCTTCTCCTGTTCTAAGGCATAATCAGTGGGATCTATAACGATATAATCTAAAACTAATGGTTCAAATGGCTCTGAGCACTATGGGACTCAACTGCTGAGGTCATCAGTCCCCTAGAACTTAGAACTAGTTAAACCTAACTAACCTAAGGACATCACAAACATCCATGCCCGAGGCAGGATTCGAACCTGCGACCGTAGCGGTCTTGCGGTTCCAGACTGCAGCGCCTTCAACCGCACGGCCACTGCGGCCGGCATCTAAAACTAACAAAACTGTATAGGGTAAGTGGGGGAGTAGTGCGAGCTTAACCAGAAATTATTAGTTTGACATATTCGTAATAAGTAACACAAAACCAACCTTACGTAAGACTGCTGTAGTTTCTCTACACCACTAAATCATTTTAAACAAAAAAGCTCAACGAAATTTACCTGCAGTGTCACAGAAATGTGACTGCACACACTTCATCACTCCGTGGGGTAATTGTTCACAGTAAGTGCTGAATTGAGCGTCTGGGAAGGGAATATTATATTAAATATGTAGCAGCGAAATAATAATCACTTAAATTATCGGAACATTTCTGTTAGGAAATCAGAATATTTACACAGTAATACAAAATGTGTTACCACTTTCATTTTCACATGTAAACAGCTTTTAAAATGTTCATTTCTTGGATAACCAGCCATTACAAACTTTGCCTTGGGGTGCCTTCTACAGCACATGCCGGGTGATTCCTAGCAGAGCCCCCAATATAACTGTGCCACAATCCCTTGTCTCTGCCTACTTCTGCACGGGTGTAAAATAACTCATTAGGTTCTTTACTACATGTAGCTAGTGATTTCAGTGCAGCAGCAGTAAACTGGTCACCATCATCATCGCTATCATGGACGTCGTAATCATCCTCATCATCAAGTTGATGATGATCGTCATCAGAAATGCTGGAACCCGACACCTCCGGTGACTCTTGTGTTTTCTCCTTAATTATGGTTTTCCTTTTCTTCTTATATGGTTGTCCAGTAATGCTTTCACTTACAGTTTACACATTCTTCTTATTCAGCTTAGCATGTTCTTTATTTTCGTTCCTTACGTTCTTCTCCATTTCAGCTTATTTTTCACGGGGATGAGGACCTGTTAGCTTTCACCACAGTTTACGTTACATATTAAAGAGATCTGAGTTTGTTCCAATTATAAAGTAAATCACCTCACTCATATCGTCAGTAATAACTATAAATTTACCTTTCTCTTGAGAAAATGGTCCCGAAGCACATGTGCTACAAAACACCACTGTTTCCTGCGCTGTACCCCGAGATCAATATGGGATATTATCAGCATGCAGACGTACACAGGCCGCACAATGGGTTGGCGTACTCTGAATCAGGTGTTTGAGCAGTTGCTGGGGTATAGCCTCCCATTCTTGCGCCAGTGTCTATCGGAGCTCCTGAGGTGTCATAGGGGTTTGAAGACGTGCAGCGGCACGTCGACCGAGAGCATCCCAGACATGCTCGTTGAGGTTAAGGTCTGGAGAACAGGCAGGCCACTCCATTCGCCCGATATCTTCTGTTTCAAGGTACTCCTCCACGATGGCAGCTCGGTGGGGCCGTGCGTTTTCATCCATCAGGAGGAAGTTGGGACCAACTGCATCCCTGAATAGGCGGACATACTGGTGCAAAATGACTTCCCGATACACCTAACCTGTTACAGTTCATCTGTCAAAGACATGCAGGGGCGTACGTGCACCAATGATAATCCCACCTCACACCATCAAACCACGACCTCCATAGGTCCCTTTCAAGGACATTAAGGGGTTGGTATCCGGTTCCTGGTTCACGCCAGATGAAAACCCGGCGAGAATCACTGTTCATGCTATACCTGGACTCGTCCGTGAACATAACCTGGGACCACTGTTCCAATGACCATGTACTGTGTTCTTGACACCAGGCTTTACTGACGGGCTCTTCTGTAACTCAGATCTGTAACCATGTTTGTTCAGTAGTATGTAGACTGTGTGTCTGGAGACAACTGTTCCGAGGCTGCAGAAGGTCCCGAGAAAGGCTACCTGCAATACTCCGTGGCCGTCTGCGGGCACTGATGGTGTGATATCGGTCTTATTGAGGTGTTGTACACTGTGGACGTCCAGTACTGTAGCGCGTGGACACGTTTCCCGTCTGCTGGAATCGTTACCATAATCTTGAGATCACAGTTCGTGGCACACAGAGGGCCCGTGCTACGATCTGCTGTGTTTGACCAGCCTCCTGTCACCCTAGTATTCTACCCCTCATAACGTCATCAATATGTGATCTTTGAGCCATTTTCAACACACTGTTAGGATTAGCACGTCTGAAAACGTCTGCACACTTACTCGCTGCACCGTACTCCGACATGCACCAACACACCACTGCGTATGTGGACTGCTGCCAGCGCCACCGTGCGACGACCGCAGGTCAAATGCACCGCATGGTCATAACTCTCTCGCTCGCTTGGTACAGGGAAGAGGGGTTGGGTTGTTTGGGGAAGGAGACCAGACAGCGAGGTCATCAGTCTCATCGGATTAGGGAAGGATGGGGAAGGAAGTCGGCCGTGCCCTTTCAAAGGAACCATCTCGGCATTTGCCTGGAGCGATTTAGGGAAATCACGGAAAACCAAAATCAGGATGGCCAGACGCGGGATTGAACCGTCGTCCTCCCTAATACGAGTCCAGTGTCTAACTACTGCGCCACCTTGCTCGGTCGCATGGTCATAACCCGAGGTGCTTTAAACCCACAATCCACGCACCAGAGAGTTGTTTCGCCATGTATCAGAATTATCCTTAATTTATGATCATGTATGTACCATTCCGAGCTCAAAGTCTGTTAATTCCGGTCGTGCGGCCATAAACACGACGGAAACTTTTCATATGACTCACCTGAGTACAAATGACGGTTCCGCCAATTTACTACTCTTTTATAAATTGTGTGCGCGATACTATCTCCATTTGTATACGTGCATATCGCTATCCCATGACGTTTGTCACGTCAGTGTGTACTGATTTATTGACGCAGCCAGGTGGCCTATGGGGTTACGACTCTTCCTTTAATTTCCAACAGCACAGCGCGACGTTACACAGGACCGGTCTGGACGGAGTTCTGGATCTGTGAAGTCACGAGTGTTAGCCGTCATTTGTCGTAGGCTGCATACCACGTAGAGTACGGCCTGACCCTCTAGTTGGGAGCTCTCCCTGCGACTGTAGTACATCGAGCGGTACTTGTGTTGCGGCCGTGTCAGCGCTAGTGCTGCAGGCGCCTCTGCCGTGGTAGCCGGCGCTCGCGTGCCAGTGGAGATAGCCATCTGGCGTGGCGTGGCGTGCGCACTGCACGCGCGTGCTATTGCGGACACGGCCGCCTGCGATAGCGTGGGGTGCGCACGCAGAACGGGCCCCTGCTTTGCGCACTGCCCGCCTATCACGGCCCGCAATCACCGCTCAGCCGATAGCAGCCCGTGTGTGTAAACCGCTCCGCTGCCTGTCCACGCGATCCTGGATCAGGCTCTCTGTGACGCACGCAGGTGTCCGGTAGCACCCATCTGTCACTTACTATAAGTAAACATTCAACAGACCGTGCTTCTCTTCTAGTCCATTATACTCGGAGACTGTAGAGAAACTTCGAAAAGCGACAACAAAGCACATCTGGAGCAGATGGACTCAAAATGACCGCACTTGACACAAGACAGACCATAGGGAAAACGAAGAGAAAGAGGAAAAAATGGTTCAAATGGCTCTGAGCACTATGCGACTTAACTTCTGAGGTCATCAGTCACCTAGAACTTACAACTAATTAAACCTAACTAACCTAAGGACATCACAAACATCCATGCCCGAGGCAGGATTCGAACCTGCGACCGTAGCGGTCACGCGGTTCCAGACTGAAGCGCCTTTAACCGCACGGCCACACCGGCCGGCAGAATGAGGAAAGATCTTTCGTACTTCCTGGTCGTGTTCCAATATTTATATTACGGTGCGTGTTTTTTTTTGTTTTTTTTTTTTTACGTAGTAAGTTGAAAATGGGGAATAATGGAACACAGAGCTTACCCTTTTCAGTTTGTAACAGCTGTCGAAAATCTCAGATATAATAGGCAAATAAATAAAGAGCTGGGACAAGACTGTAACGTATCCCCTACGCTGCTCACAAGGGAACCTCCCCATCGCACCCCCCTCAGATTTAGTTATAAGTTGGCACAGTGGGTAGGCCTTGAAAAACTGAACACAGATCAATCGAGAAAACAGGAAGAAGTTGTGTGGAACTATGAAAAAAATGACTAAAATATACAAACTGAGTAGTCCATGCGCAAGATAGGCAACATCAAGGAGAATGTGAACTCAGGAACGCCGTGGTTAGCGTGAGTAGCTGCGGAATGAGAGGTCCTTGGTTCAAGTCTTCCCTCGATTGAAAATTTTACTTTCTTTATTTTCGTAAAGTTATGATCTGTCCGTTCGTTCACTGTAATAAGTTTAGTGTCTGTGTTTTGCGAGCGCACCGCAAAACCGTGCGATTAGTAGACGAAAGGACGTGCCTCTCCAATGGGAACCGAAAACATTTGATCGCAAGGTCATAGGTCAACCGATTCCTCCACAGGAAAACACATCTGATATATTCTATACGACACTGGTGACGGCATGTGCGTCACATGACAGAAATATGTTGTCGACCCACCTAACTTGTACACTTAGCGAATGGGTAAAAAGATTTCTCTACCTTGCCCGATTTAGGTTTTCTTGTGGATGTGATAATCACTCCCAAAAAGTGATGAAAACATAAGAGTTTGTCACATAAACTGAAAATAAAAAATTAAACTTTTCACTCGAGGGAAGACATGAAACTAGGACCTGCTTTCGCTAAGCACGGGACCACGGCGCTCCTTGACTCCCAGTGTCCTTGATGTTGCCTATCATCGCATGGACTACTCAGTTTGTATATTTTACTAATTTTTTTCATAGTTCCACACAACTTCTTCCTGTTTTCTCGATTGATCTGTGTTCAGTTTTTCAAGGCCTATCCACTGTGCCAACTTATAACTAAATCTGAGGGGGGTATGATGGGGAGGTTCCCTTGTCAGTATTCAGACAAAATATGCACTACGCGGATGGAATTCTGGGGCAGGATTGCGGTACAAATAAATAATTCTATAAGGCCAAAACCTCTATCGTATGCTGTTCATCTTGCACTGATTTTTTCAAGAGAAGATATTTTACAAAAAGGAATCTATGAATTAATTGAAATACGTACCGAATATACACTGGATAGCCAAAGAAACTGCTACACCCGCCTAATATTCCGTAGGGGCGCTGCGAGCTCGGACAAGGGCCGCAACACAACGTGGCATGGACTCTACTAATGTCTGAAATAGTGCCGGAGGGAACTGACACCAAGAATCCTGCAGGACTATATGAGTACGAGGGGGAGGAGATCTCTTTTGAACAGCACGCTGCAAGGCGTCCCAAATGTGCTCAATAATGTTCACGTCTGGGGAGTTTCGTGGCCAGCGGAAATGTTTAAACTCGGCAGAGTATTCCTGGAGTCATTCTGCAGCAATTTTGTACGTGTGGGGTGCCACTTTGTCCTGCTGGAATTGCCCAAGTCCGTCGGAGAAACAGAGCGAAGACTGCAGGAGAAACTAGAGCAACTTGATTGACATCAAAATTGGGAATGACATTGTAGTGGAGGAAGTGAAAGTATTCTTCAAACTGGGTAGTAAGATTACATAGGCTGACCTCAGCACGGTCGTATTAGAAGCAGACTGTGACAGTGGGAGCAAGATCCTTTCTGTAAAACAGCTTTGATGTTATCGGATACAGATATAGAAGTTCCTGAAAATGTACTTAAGGAGTATTTCATGGAGATGAAACATGGACCTTCCCAAATGAAAAAGTAAGTGGAAGCATTTGAGATGTAGTGGTATCGAATAATTCAGTGTTCAATGTGTGCTTTTACCTGTGGGGGGAATGTCTTAGGGGGTTAGTATAATTATATATGTTACTAGCTTGGACCGTGGCGTTACCCATGGTTAAACAATTATTTATAAATAGATGTTAATGCCGAAACTCACTATTCACGCGTAAGCACTATCAGAAAAGCCATCCCTTGTTATATCTTTAACAGTACACTATAGGTAAAGCTTATTTACAAAATCATCTACATACAGATATACGAGGGGAATTCAAAAAGTAAAGGCACATTTCTGAAAAGCTGTACTTATTCTGATGATAGAAAACTGAAACATGCGTTATTTTTCTACATAACCGCCCTGGACTTCAATGCAGTTTTCCCGACGTTTTACGAGTTTTTTTACTTCATCAGAAAATACGTTTATCGGTTGCTTCTGTAACCAATTTTGCACCGCAGCAATGACGTCTTCATCACTTTAAAATCTTCTTCCCTGTAGTACTTCCGTTAAGGGTCCAAACATGTGAAAATCGCTTGGAGCCAGGTCTGGACTGTGGATGTTCCATCACCTCGAATCTCAACTCCTTTATTGCGTCGGCTCTCCGTTTGGCAGAATGTGGGCGAGCGTTATCTTGCTGCAGCATGACACCTCTTTGCAGTTTTCCACGACGTTTGGATCTGATTGCAGGTTTTAGTTTCGTACGCAACACATCACATCCACCATACAATACGGACCTGGCTCTAAAGCCTCGTTTACGCTGGGGGCGACGTCTTGCAACATTGTGGCATGCTACGGAAATGTGGCGTGCGTCGTCTTGTCGTATAGTTCTAAATGTTTTGAAATGCTTACCTACTACATAACACTTTTTCAAAATTAATAAGCATACATATTAATAGTATTAATAGTAAGACTGTATTAAAAACTTTCAGGGTGTTCGGCTCCACAAATTTAAATTATATGTGAAGTTTTACTCCAGTGCGTGGGAAATAAACATCCCAGGTTGGGATGCATAAACTAAAACCAGAGGAGGGGATGGTCTGATGCAGAGGGGGGGGGGGGATCCCCCCATCCCCCCCTGTAAATCGCACACTGGAATAATGTAATGTTAAATTTTAAGTAGACAAATAAAGTACATAGTGTGAGTGCGTGTCCACCTTAAGCAGAGATGAAGAAGCTTGCACAAGATAGAGTAGCACGGAGAGCTGCATCAAACCAGTCTCAGGACTGAAGGCCACAACAACAACAACAAGGCAAACCTGAAGAAACTCGTGGAGTTTCTCCCTCGCTGAACTGAGGCCATTATAAACTCTATAGACGGCGCTGTGCGGTATCGTGGGTCTTCCGAAGTGTTCGTAACGTCCCTGTTACTGGACGCGTGAAGACGCAAGTATCGGATGCAGGAGGTGACCGGCAGCTGCCCCGTTAGATCCACTGGTGTCGCTCGGCATCAGTCCACTGCCCTTACAGCCGCCTCCCGTTGCTGTGTTGTGCTGCTAGAGCCACGCAGTCCAATCCCGCAGCGTACGCGGCGCTCCATCACGGCCGGATTAAACAATGCCCCGCCCCCTGCGTGGCGGCCCACTATATTACACGGGCCAGCCACCGCCAGCGCTTAATAACGCCACCGTAGGGCGCTCTTGACGGCCGCGGGCTGCCCGATTCCTCGTCACTCATCTCTTCAGGCAACAAGAGTGCAGCCAGCTCTCCTAGGCGTTCGTCTACAGCCTCGACCGACGTCATCGTAACGTCATGCTTCTAAAGAGCATGTCCGCAACTCGCGGTCTAGTGGACAACTTGACGCCGCCGATTGCGATTAGTCGGGGTGTGCCACAGGGAAGCTTGCTTTCGATGTCCTTATTTGTTCCCTCTTAGGAACCGCTCCTTCGCCGTCTCTAACATTTACGAGGAATCGCCCGTTCTGGTGCGATCCTTAAGGTTCGAGCGTATGCCGACGATGTGGTGGTTCCTCTCCGTCTTACCGAGTATTTTTTTTCGGCCGTAGCACGTGGTCTAGTGGCCAGCGTTGCTCAGTAATTCAAAAACAGGCTTAATCCCATTTATTATTATTATTATACCGCGAACCCGTTTCAACCCGACGTAGGGGTCATCTTCTGGACATTTATAACTATAGTTTCCTGCCGTTATGTAGACAGGAGTGACACCACCAACAGTCGACCAATCGTACCCAGAAGATGACCCCTACGTCGGGTTGAAACCGGTTGGCGGTATAATAATAATAATAATAAATGCGATTATGTTTTTGAATTATTGATTAATCATACTAATCGCTGCTTCTCTCCACAACCATGTTGTCCAAAAAGCTAGCGTTGCTGCCTCTGCATCACTGAGTCCCGGGGTTGATTCCCGGCCGCATCGGGGATTTTCTGCGCCAGGGGACTTGGTGTTTGTGTTGTCATCACTCGGGTAGTGGCGCGACTGGAAATGGAAAACTTGGAACTGGAACTGGCGCTGATGAGCACGATATTCAGCGCCCCAC
The DNA here is from genome assembly GCF_023864275.1 of Schistocerca cancellata. Classification (NCBI taxonomy): domain Eukaryota; kingdom Metazoa; phylum Arthropoda; class Insecta; order Orthoptera; family Acrididae; genus Schistocerca; species Schistocerca cancellata. The sequence continues at coordinate 214,223,116 of NC_064626.1, forward strand.
AAACCAACATCATCATCACCACCGAGTATTTTCCCTTGATAAAGAGACTGCCAACACTACGCTTGTCCGACCTCTTTTGGAGTACTGCTGAGCGATCTCGGATCCTTACCAGACATGATTAACGAGGTACATCGAGAAAGTTCAAGGAAGACCAGCACGTTTTGTATTATCGCGAATTAGGTGAGAGAGTGTCACTGACATGATACGGGTTTAGGGATGGGCATAATTAAAGCAAAGAGGTTTTTCGTGGCAGCGGAATCTTCTTAAGGAATTTCAGTCTCCAACTTTCTCCTCCAAATGGGCTCTGAGCACTATGGGACTTAACATGTGCGCTTCAGTTTGGAACCGCGTGACCGCTACGGTCGCAGGTTCGAATCCTGCCTCGGGCATGGATGTGTGTGATGTCCTTAGGTTAGTTAGGTTTAAGTAGTTCTAAGTTCTAGGGGACTGATGACCTCCCATAGTGCTCAGAGCCATTTGAACCATTTGAACTTAACATCTGAGGTCATCAATCCCCTAGAACTTAGAACTACTTAAACCTAACTAACCTAAGGACGTCACACACATCCATGCCCGAGGCAGGATTCGAACTTGCGACCGTAGCGGTCGCGCGGCTCCAAAAAATGGCTCTGATCACCATGGAACTTAACTTCTGAGGTCATCAGTCCCCTAGAACATAGAACTACTTAAACCTAACTAACCTAAGGACAGCACACACAGCCATGCCCGAGTCAGGATTCGAACCTGCGACCGTAGCGGTCGTGCGGTTCAAAACTGTAGCTCCTAGAACCGCTCGGCCACCATCGGCCGGCCGCCCGTTTCCAGACTGAAGCGCCTCCGAATGGGAGGATGCTTTGTTGACGCCGACCTACATAGCGAGAAACGATCATCATAATAAAATAAGGGAAACTGGAGCTCATACGAAAAGTATAGGTGTTCGTTTCTTCCACGCGCTGTTCGAGATTGGAATAATTGAGAACTATTGCGATGGAGGTTCGATGAACGCTCTGCAAGGCACTTACGTGTGACTTGCAAAGTATCTTTGTACATGTAGAAGTAGAGAAAAGGCTGGAACATGATCATGAAAGACATGAAATGTATTCACGGTTGCGAAAATGAAACACCTCCAGCTCTATGTTATTTTGGCTAAGGAAGACAATTTATTTATAATCTCCAGGCCCGGTATCCGCCGATAAATATGAAATTTGAGTGCCTGTGTTTTGTAGAGTATGACGCACGCACGTCCGAAGGATAGATGATCATGAGGACAAAGGTAGAATTCTTGCACCTCAGGGCTTCAATGATGCTGTTGCATGGGCTATTGCTGTAAAGTGGCATACGACAGTGGGCTCATGTTCGATCGTTGCACTTTTAAAATGGAGAAACATAACTAGAAAATTGCAACTGACAAAATCCAGTAGGCCGTACTGGAACTCGAGCGGCGGCAACATACAATTCTCTAAAATATTCACGTTTTGTATACATGTGCATTATGCCACATTTCGAACTTTAATAGTGGCAACTATTTATTTACAGCTCGTACAAAATAGATACGTGTTTCAAAGTCTTACTGACCTTCAGCGTAGTCACCAGCATTGTGTATAACCCGTTGCCAACGATGTGGAAGTCGTACTATACTCATAGCTGTCTATTGCCCGAAGAATTTGTAGCAGTTCTGAAACGAATGCCGTGAAGTGTTTCCTTCAGTTTAGAAATCCAGTTGAACTCACGAGGGCTTAAGTCACGGGAATGCAGTAGGTGGAATAGCACTTAGCAGAGGGAAACAAGTGTACTATAACCTACTTCCTTTTTTTTCTGATTGCATTTCCTTAGGATTCTTCCAATGAATCTGTCTGGCATCTGCTTTACCGACGATCAACTTTATATGATCATTCCATTTTACATCACTCCTAATGCGTACTCCCAGATAATTTGTGGAATTAACTGCTTCTAGTTGCTGTACTGCTATACTGTAGCTACATGATAAAGGATCTTTCTTTCTATGTAATCGTAGCACATTACAGTTGTGTACATTGAGATTCAATTGCCATTCCCTGCACCATGCGTCAATTCGTTGCAGATCCTCCTGCTTATCAATACAATTTTCCATTGTTACAACCTCTCGATATACCAGAGCATAATCCGCAAAAAGCCTCAGTGAACTTCCGATATTCAGCGCTTATATGAGCAGGTACCGAAATCCGTTTTAGATTTAATAGAATAACACGAAAGCCATAAGCTGTGTGATGTTCACAGACATTGGTAACGATTCACGTGTGTTCACAAAGCTCAATGGTGCGGGAAGATAGATGAGAAGAATCCCTCCAGGCATCTGCTTCATTCTTCGACTGGATCACCAGGGGAGTTACTGGCTTGTCAGGTTGCCGGTGTAAGTTTCGCTCGCGTTGAGCACAAATGACACGCCATTCGTCTGGGCCGGCGATACCCGCGGCCGTGCCCTTATCTGTGCGGTACTCCGTAGCACCGAGCATGCAGACACCGCTGTGGGGGCGGTGGGGGGCGTCGCCGACAGGTACGTATTTATCTGAGTCTGGAGCGCTTCGGAAGTTACCGCGTGCCGAAGGAGGCGGCAGCATACGGCGGATTGGTGGAGGGGGTGGGGGAGGAGATAAGACGGCGGAGAACGGAAGGGGAGGGAAGGGAAGGAAAGTGGGAGTTGGGAGACTGAGGAAGAAGACGGCTACTGAAAGGGGACAGACGGGGAGAGGCCGGGGGCGTGCGAAAATGACACTGTGCTGTAGGCTGGCAGCAGTGCCGCCGGCAGGGAAGACGCACTTTTCAGAAAAACGCAGCCATATCGACCTCTCATACACTAGACTCCACCGGCATCTGTCTCACAAGAAGCACTGTGTGCCTGTACTCGCTAGCTTATGACCATGTCCTCGAACCATTTGTTCGATAAAAATGTAGGTACCTTCAGAAACACACATGATATAATTGGCTGAGAGATACCAAAATATCACGAGCAATTATTTCCGTATTTCGCGCACACACCTCCTCTTTCTGGCGGCGAGTGAGGTTGTCCTCTTTTAGTGTAGATGATTGTGATTATTAGGTTGCTGCATAAGTTCGCAGCGTTTTTGTTTTGCATGTTGGTATTCCGGTTACTTTGGGTTTGTTTATCAATTGCCATTTTTTATTTGCACTTCACTGTTGCTATATGAGTTTACATTTTTTTCTGTCATTTGGAGTTAGTCAATGGAGCAATGGGCGCTAGAAAATGGAGTGCCAAGTGGAGAAATCGGAAGAGTTCCAACATGTTCTTCGTTTTGAGTTCTGTAGAGTGCTAACAGCAGCGGAGGCAGCCAGAAAAATTTGTGCCCTCTTTGGATATAATACCATTGAATAGAGCACGGCAAAAAAAAAAGGTTCAAATGGCTCTGAGCACTGTGGGACTTAATATCTGAGGTCATCAGCAGGGTGCGATTTGTGCTCTTACCAGTGGGGGGGATGTCTTAGAGGGTTAGTAGAATTATATATGTTACTAGCTTGGACTGTGGCGTTACGCATGGTTAAACTTTATAAATAGATGTTAATGCCGAAACTCACTATTCACGCGTATGCACTATCAGTAAAGCCATCCCTTGTTATATCTTTAAAAGTACATTATAGGTAAAGCTTATTTACAAAATCATCTACATACAGGTATACAAGGGGAACTCAAAAAGTAGAGGCACATTTGTGAAAAGCTGTACTTATTCTGATCATAGAAAACTGAAACATATTAATAGTATTAATAGTAAGACTTATTAAAAACTTTCAGTGTTCCGCTGCACAAATTTAAATATTATGTAAAGTTTTACTACAGTACGTGGGAAATAAACATCCCAGGTTGGGATGCAAAAACTGAAACCAGAGGAGGGGATGATCTGATGCAGAGGGGGGGAAATCCCCCCCATCCCCCCCTGCAAATCGCACACTGGTCATCAGTCCCCTAGAACTCAGAACTACTTAAACCTAACTAATCTAAGGACATTACACACATCCATGCCTGAAGCAGGATTCGGACCTGCGACCGTAGCGATCGCGCGGTTCCAGACTGAAGCGCCTAGAACCGCTCGGCCACAGCGGCCGAGAGCAGCGGTGCTTGAATAGTAGTGTCAGTGCTTACAGACAAGCAACACTGCGTAAATTAACAGCAGAAATGAATGTGGGACGTACGATTAATGTATCCATTAGGACAGCGTGGTGAATTTTGGCGTTAATGAGCTAAGGCAGCAGACGACCGAGGCGAGTGCCTTTGCTAACAGCAGCGCCTCTCCTGGGCTCGTGACCATATCAGTTGGACCACAAACGACTGGAAAACCGTGGTCTAGTTGGTTGAGTCCTGATTTCAGTTGGTAAAGGCTGATGGTACGGTTCGTGTGTGGCGCAGACTTCACAAAGTCATGAACCCAACAAGGTTTTTCGCAATCTAGTGGTGTTTCCATGAAGGTGGGGGCTATGTTTATACGAATGCACTGGGTCGGCTGCTCCAACTGAATCGATCATTAGGTGAAAAGGTTATTTTCGGCTGCGACGTAATTTCTATGGATGGCAATGCGCCATGTCACCGACACACAACTCATCGATTTGAGATATTTTCAAGCTGACTATTTTTCGACCATGACTGTGTCAAGGTCTTGTTAAATTACCGCTACCAGTCACAAACTTCGTCAACTATTGTATTACTTATTTATTTAGCAACATGTTTCGAGGTAAACCTCATCTTCAGGCTAAATGGTATTACAAAAACAACTTTAAAATAAGGTCGTACAGATGTTACATAGTCTTTTCCTGAATGCTGTTGTCATATTTTTTCTTCTGGTGTGGCAGTCTCGTAGTGATGCGCTGGGGTGCCTCCATTTCCGTGCCTCTCCTGGTCACTGTTCACAAATTGTCTCTAACATAGCAGTAACTTGGAAACACGGTCTCAAACAGGTTTGTAGTGCAGCGGACAAGATGGCGGTCGAAATACGGTTGGTTCCGATTTGACTATCGATTTGTTGATCTATGTGGTGTCAGTCATTTACCTGTCTTCTTCACGTTTTGTTATCATATTACAGATGTAGCTTCACGAAATACATTACAAACTGAGCACCTCTTACAATATTATTGAACACATCATTATATAAACTATTTGTTTTACATATTTACAAGCTACTGCTGGGGCTATAGTCAAACGACTGTGTCACTATCATAGAAGTCACTTGCAAACACGATCACAAACAGATCTGTACTGCAGTGGACAAGATGGCGGTCGAAATACGGTTGGTTTTGATTTGACTATAGATCTGCCGTTCTATGTGGTGTCAGATGTTTACATGTATTTTGCAAGTCTTGTTATCGTATTACAGATGTAGGTTAACGAAATGCATTACAAATTGAGCACCTGTTACAATATTATTGAACACATCATGATTTAAACTATTTATTTTACATGTTTCTAAGCTACTTCTGGGGCTAGAGTTAAACTATCATATTATGTATCTTTTATTCTAGGAGTACTGTAGTGAAATTGAAAAAGAAATATAAAATCTTGAAGTATGTCATTTCGTTCAGAATCTCGTTATTCCCCATGTGGCCATGGATTAATATTTCCATTTCTTCCAAGATATCCATTTTCAAGCTCTTTTCTAAGTTATGCAGTACTTTGAGATCGTTGTCTATTGTAACATTGTATCCTGTTTCATTTATATGTTTCGCTGTAGCTGATTTATGCGGTTTGCGAAATCTGAAACAGTCAACGTGTTTTTTAAAACGGGGGTTTGAAGTTTCTTCCCCTTGGACCAATGTAATATTTGTTGAAATGACTGCATGTAATTTTATAAATTCCTGCTTTGTTGAGTTTCTCTGTGGGATGTGAGATGTTATGTATCAATTTCTTTTTTAAGTTGTTGTTGGTTGTAAAGGTGATCCTGATGTCTGTTTTTTTTAATCAGCTTGGCTATTTTGTCTGATATGACATCTAAATTTGGTAACGTTAAGTACTTGGGTTTTTGAATGTTGTGTGAGGATATTTTGAATGATTTGGCCACCGAGATCAAACGACATGAATCCCGTTGAACATGTAGGTTACATAATTGACTCTCAGTTCGCGCACAAAATCCTGTGCCAGGAACAATTTCGCAACTGGATAGTTATAGATGCAGCATGACTCAATATTTCTACTGGTGACTTCCAGCGACTTACTAAGTCCATACCACGTCGAGCTGCTGCTTTTCGCTGAAGGCCCTGCGCGACGGAATTGTCGCCTACGCAGATGACCTATTAGTTGTAGTTACTGCAAACAACAGAGCCCAGTTAGAAGAGAAAGCCAGTGGAGTACTACAATCAATTACTCAGTGGTGTCACAACAACAAACTCAGGATAGCCGAAAACAAAACAACATACACTTTACTGAAAGGATCCCTCCAAAGCAATCCTTACGTTACAATTGGGGACACAAACATCAAACTAGCACACATTACGCGCTATCTTGGGGTACACATAGACGAAAAATTGAATTTCCACGGACACATAAGGCTAAGAAAAGACAAAGCAGAAAAAATAATACACAAACTGGTGAGGCTAAATTCAAAACAGTACAGACTACCTCTACCAATCCAATCATTCGGACATACCTCTGTGAGCTCTTGGTATCAGTACTCAGCTTCGCAGGTAGCACGTGGGCACATAGACTGAACGTGGTCACCATTAAAGCATCGGTCAGACGTGGGCAGAGAAGTATCCTACTTAGGCTAAATGGAGCCTTCGGCACCACCTCAGCGGATGCTCGGAATATGCCTCATAGATATCAAGATCAAATACAGAACTGCAAGGTACTGGTTAAAGGTGGGGAGACTAAATAACGTACACACAATATCCGGTGTGGCGATAGAGACGATACGTCACCTTAAAAATTGGCGTTTAGATACATGGCAAGGTGAGTGAGATGTAAGTGATAAGGGACGTAGACTGCACGACTTCCTCCCTGATATAAGGGAGCGGTTGAGAATGACACACGTCGATCTTAACAGGACACGAACCTTATCCAACGCACTTAAACCGCTTGAGTCTGAGGCAGACACCTACATGCACATCCGGGTAAGAAGGTTCCCCAGAACACACTTTTTCTGCGGGCAATACGCGAACAATAGAGATACCCTACACTTAGACTACACATATACAGACATAGATATATACACACCAATAAGAGACGAAGAAGAATGGGCACAATTAAACGCAGTGACAAACAGTATTTCAAAAACAACACATGGAGAGTACATGCAGACACGACATAACGGAGATGCCTATGTGCAACGTAATAACAATCTCCAGAGGGTGGACAGCGAAACCCAACAGTGACAGCGAAAATAGTGACAATGAGGAGGAACAAGAGGAGGAAGCTGAGACGTGACAGTAAATAGGCATAAGGTGCTGGCGATCTAGCCAAGAAATCACCAAATGCAGTACACGGATGGGGACCTACCATATCTATATAAATATATAGTTCTGTCAATACCGGCCATGACCTCTTCTTCTGTGCAGATGCACATACATTCCCCGAACTCTTACGGGACTTGGAAATAATGACTTCCACGAGTCATGAGTGTGTTGGGGTGGGACACTACGGACGTAGTGTGTGTGGATATACAAGGTAAGAATGTGAGTCTCGCGGGAGGCGTGCGCGAGATAGTCCCTGCAGTCGCACTATCCTCTGTGACCTCGTTGGCTCAGATGGATAGAGTGTCTGCCATGTAAGTAAGAGATCCTGGGTTCGAGTCCCGGTCACTTTTTCGCCTGTCCTCGTTGATATATATCAACGCCCGTGAGCAGCTGACTGTATTAATAATTCTAATTTCATAGTAATATATAGGATATGCAATATTATTTCTCTACTAATAACCATTTGTGTGTGTGTGTGTGTGCGCGCGCGCGCGACTGACGGTCAAAGGCTCGAAGAAACCATTCCGAGGTATTCACAGTCTGTCACATTCGGTGATGGTACTAACAAATCTCTCCTCTATCTTATCTTCTTTTTATATTCTTCTTAAAAAACAACAAAATTTTATTTATATTTCAACCTTAAATTATAATTATTTTGAAAAGTATCATACTTTGTAAATGTTGTAGATAAGAAAAGAAAACTGTAAAAAGATGAAAAACGAAAATTGTAAGATGTACCACCTGTTTTAAACACCAGGTAACTGGTCTACAATTTGGCAATAAAGAAATAAATAAAAAAGGTCCTACACGACAGTAGAATGTATCTCATGACTACTGTCGCCTCCGTTTATACTACAACAGCATAGATATCCTTGCCATTTTCGAGACTTGCCGGTCGGTGTGGCCGAGCGGTTCTAGGCGTTTCAATCTGGAACAGCGCGACCGCTACGGTCGCAGGTTGGAATCCTGCCTCGGGAATGGATGTGTCTGATGTACTTAGGTTAGTTAGGTTTAAGTTCTAGGGGAATGATGACCTCAGCAGTTAAGTCCCATAGTGTTCAGAGCCATTTGAACTATCTTTTCGAGACTTGAGATGTCTCTTTACTGTATTATGCCAAAGGTAAATGTGAAATTTGTAAGTTAATATATGTAAAATTGTAAACACTCTCAGAAAAATTTTTGTGGGGCGAGATCATGACCTAAAATGTTCCTTTTTGGGAGGGCTCATGGCCCTCATTGCTGCCACTGTGCTGTGCCGAGTTTGCTGTGGATGTAGAGGTGACTCGTGGTCGCACTCTGCATTGACTTTGTGGGACTCTGGGAGTGGGGCAGGAGTGCGTTAGCCGGTCATTTAGAAGAGCGCGCCGGCGGACAGCGAGCAGTCCGTCATTCCGTCTGGGGCGACGGCGGCGAGTGGCGGCGCGCGCCGCCGGGCTGTGGGGCACGCGAGGAATGCTGCGCCCAGGGCGCTGCAGCCGCCGCCACAGCCGGCTACCTGCAGCGGGCTGCCCCACCTGCCCACCGCCGGGGTCGCCCTCGCCCTGCATATCGATCTGCGCCAGGCCTGCCAACCCAACCCAGCGCGGCCCGGCTCCGGCACGTGGCCAGCAGCGCGTGTTTACACGCACCGCACCACACTGCGGCGCGCGCCGGCCCTGCCTTCCGAGGGCAGCACGCACGGCCGTGCAGCGTCTGACCGAGCCCTGCTTACAAAGGGCACCCTGGTCGCTCTGGACAACAGCAGAAATGCTACAGGGCACTTGTGTGACCTTAGACCACACACACACACACAGCAGTTGAGAAATGCTAAAGGCGAAGGTGGTCCCCTTTAAAGGACTCTGAATATCATTTAAAGACGATACTTTCAGAATGCACTGAATATCCTATCAAACTGGGCTTTTAAACAAAGTTGTATCAAAACAAAAATCTTTAGCAGCACTGCTGTGTCAAAGGGATATTTTACTTTTATACTGTGTTATCAGAATAAAAAGTGTTATCTAACCGAGAGCAAATACCGAAAAATACCAGTTATTCGAAGCCAAAACACCGGTATAGGTTTTAACCGGTCAGTTTTGCCTCTCCGTATGAGGAAGGCGAAATCAGAATTGAGGTAGCTGGTTCCACACTTCCAGAGATGCTGAAAACGATAAGAAATGGAAAGACAAGTGGACCGGGAGGAGTTGTGATGAAGTTATGGAAATATGAGCCAATTCAGATTGTGAGACTGATACGGAAATTCTTCAGTCGCATTGTGGAGGGATACGATAAAAAATAAATAAATAAATAAATGAAAAATAAAAAGATAAAAAAACAACAAGCACCCATATGATATTGACGGAAAGACGCGAGAGGATTTGGTAATTTTTACAGTTGGACAATCTTGAATGGATCATATCTGTAGCATTAGAAAATAAGTGAGAAGGTATATTGCAAGGGTCATGAAGAACATCCAATATTCTTGGATTTAGAAAAAGCCTATGATTCTTTACCCATCAACGGACTATGGGAAGACATGGAGTATATTGATGCACAAGCACAACATATATCCCTAATTCAAAGAATAATTCAAAGAGTATGTCAAAAATGGCTCTGAGCACTATGGGACTTAACAGCTGAGGTCATCAGTCCCATAGAACCTTAGAACTGCTTAAACCTAACTAACCTAAGGACATCACACATATCCATGCCCGAGGCACGATTCGAACCTGCGACCGTAGCGGCCGCGCGATTCCAAACTGAAACGCCTAGAACCGCTCGGTCACAGCGGCCGGCTCAAAGAGTATATCACCAATCGTACACATTAGTTTAAGCAGGGAAGAAGTTGAGTGAGACATTCCAAAGGATTTCGACAATGCTGCAGTATGTCGCCGACCCATCTACCGCAATTGTCTCTTTTTCTCACATGTGCTTCGAAATAGTTTATTCGGGGATTTTACCCAAAGACCGGGAAACTTTAAACATCGATATATTGGATGGGGAAAAGTAGTCAAATTATTTCGTGTTAAAGTTCGCCAGCTTATAGTTGTGGGTGGGGGAAGGTGATCCAGACTTCCTCAAGCTTATGTATGGTTCAATAAAATGGCTCTGAGCACTATAGGACAATTTCTCAGGTCATCTGTCCTCTAGAACTTAGAACTACTTAAACCTAACTAATCTAAGGACATCATCCACATCCATGCCCGAGGCAGGATTTGAACCTGCGACCGTAGCGGTCGCGCGGTTCCAGACTGTAGCGCCTAGAACCGCTTGGCCACTCCGGCCGGCTTACGTATGGTCTCCATTCACTTGTCTTTTTCATTTTCACTGCCTCATCTCTTTTTGCTCCCACTGCTACTATCCCCATTCATCTCTGTTTCTCTTCTACTCCCACTCCCTCTCACTTGCCATTATCTCGTCTCTCTTTGGCTTACGCTGCTATTGTCTTTCTCCATCTCTCTTTCTCTTTCACTGCCACTTTCTTTCTCACATCATGAGTGTCTTCTTTCTCTCCCCCCCCCCCCCCCCCCCCGTCCGCAGTTCGTGGTTTAGCGGATAGCGTTGCTACCTGTGAGTCCCGGTGTCCCGGGTTCGATTCCGACCGCGTTGGTGGTTTTCTCTGTCCGGGGAGTGGGTGTTTGTGTTGTTCTCATTGTTTCGACGGAAGGCCCTAGTCACACGACATTTACATCGTCTTTCGTAACAGTGGTTAGATTGGACTGTATAAAAATTGGACTGTGAAATAATTGAGGCTTCGTTTGGGCGCTGATGACAGCGCAGTTGAGCGTCTCGTAAACCAGTCATCTCATCATCATTCTCTCCCACTGGCACTGTCTATTTTTCTTACGTCGTCGGTGGCTCTTTTCTACTCTCTTTCAGACAAAAAAGGGTGAATATGTTCGCGTGTCAAAATTTCTGATGAGAAACACGACCGGCCGAAATGGCCGTGCGGTTCTAGGCGCTACAGTCTGGAGCCGCGTGACCGCTACGGTCGCAGGTTCGAATCCTGCCTTGGGCATGGATGTGTGTGATGTCCTTAGGTTAGTTAGGTTTAAGTAGTTATAAGTTCTAAGGGACTGATGACCACAGCAGTTAAGTCCCATAGTGCTCAGAGCCATTTGAACCATTTGAGAAACGCGGAATGAAGACTGAAGCAGCTCTTTTCCCAATTTTAGTCTTTTAAGGAGGACCATATTGGCCTTTTTGTTCTTTTTCCCTTTTACAGCAGTGTGTGCTGCTTATATAAAACTAATTCTGTAGGTCAGTAATGTTTTGACAGTTTGTTCATGTATTTAGACGCATTTACATATTTTGACACATGTAGAAAACAGTATTCATAATATGAGGTTAACACGTAATCGCCTCCTCTAACCGAAGTTCACATTACTCTATTTTACATATAAACGTAAAGATTTTTAGGTTACATCAACATTATACCAACAAATGCGGTGTTTCATTTGCAAGTACAAACAATTTCGTGTGACAATTCTCTATAGGGTGCTTATGAAGTCAGGAGGCACCATCGAATGATTTCAAGGCCAAGACAGCCCGTATAGGTATGGTTCAAATGGCTCTGAGCACTTTGGAACTCAACATCTACATCTACATCTATACTCCGCAAGCCACCTGACGGTACTTTGAGTACCTGTATGCAGGGCCGGCCTTAGCCATCCAGGTGCCCCGGGCGAGTCGTCCAGTTGGCGCCCTTTATTGTATAAAAAGCGAACCTGGCAGTGCTTTGCAACACGGTATTTGACTGTTTTCTAGAAATCGTCTTACGTGGTTAATGGCGTCATCTTATGATCATAACATGGTTCTTTCCATCGTAAATTTGAGTATTTTATTTTTTTAAATGGAAATGAAATCCAAATAATCTGAAAGCCCGCTAAGACATGACCGCTGCCTCCGACTCTTACTGACAATTACTGACATGAGGGTGCAAATCGTAACGCTGCCAACATATGCAGTCTAACAAACATTGTGTGGCGCTGTATTATTTCAGTACGTTAGGGGAGAATTCTCTATGAATGAAGTGCACGCATTGCATGATCTATTAATTAATGTACATGAGTTCAAATGGCGCTGAGCACTATGGGACTCAACTGCTGTGGTCATAAGTCCCCTAGAACTTAGAACTACATGAACCTAACTAACCTAAGGACATCACACACATCCATGCCCGAGGCAGGATTCGAACCTGCGACCGTAGCGGTCGTGCGGTTCCAGACTGTAGCGCCTTTAACCGCTCGGCCACTCCGGCCGGCAATGTACATGAGTCATTAAGTCACAAATATTCGATATAAATACATTCGTATTAATTAAATCATAATGTAATGTATATTTCACAGTCTGTATTTTCTTTTATTTGGAGCGACCGGTAGTTTCTGTTGTGAACGAGAGATGGTGCGGCTGCATGGGCTCTTCCTTGTTGCAGTTCTTGAAACAAATAAGAGAGGCGCTTTGGTAGAGCCCGTGCTAGCCCGCGTCAAACATGGATGGTTGCAGACAATACGAAGATTGCATTCAGCATGATTTCTCTTCTACTACCCCGAATTCATCGCGCATTCGTGAGATTAGTGAGGTATGTTGAATGAGACTGAATAATATTTTAGTTTCGCGAAATGGGTGATTGTAAATTGTAATTTTTTTTACATGCGTTTAGTACGTGGCGCCCCTTGGGACCCGGCGCTCTGGGCGACCGCCCGGGTCGCCCCACCCTAAAGCCGGCGCTGCCTCTATCGGTTCTCCCTTCTGTTCCAGCCTCATGGTCTCTTCGCGAGATATACGCAGGAGGGAGCAATATACTGCTTGACTCCTCGGTGGAAGGTATGTCCTGATGCGGAAACGGAGCTATTTATCTGACGTCCAGAAGAAAATGATCACTGGCTTTCGGGCCAAGGATGAAACATTTCCGAAACGTCTAAGGCTCTAAACTGTTCGCGTGCCTTCGTGGTTGAAGTATACTAAGGGAAAAAAATGGCTCTGAGCACTATGGGACTTAACTGCTGTGGTCATCAGTCCCCTAGAACTTAGAACTACTTAAACCTAACTAACCTAAGGACATCACACACATCCATGCCCGAGGCAGGATTCGAACCTGCGACCGTAGCAGTCGCGCGGTTCCGGACTGCGCGCCTAGAACCGCGAGACCACCGCGGCCGGCATACTAAGGGAAGCAAAATGGTGCTATCAAAAAGCGGCGCCAACAAAACTGCGGTGCACCACGGGTCGTAGATAACACGGCTGAATAACCGCCCAGATGAATCAATGGTCTACCAACAGTGTCTCCGCAACGATCGTTCAGCGAACGAATGCTGGAATCTGCACATCAGTTCCCCAACTGGACTTCCACTGAGCAGCGATAAATGGCATTTTTAGATGAGTTGCGTCTTACGCCCCATGGGACAGATAGCTATTGGTGTGTACGGCGTGAAACGTTTGATAGCGGACACCCCGTAGGAATCGTCAGAGCATTATGGCCTGGGGAATGTTTTCGTGAGATTCCCTGGGTGGTCTCGTCATTTCGGAAGGCACAGTTGATCGACAATAGTACGCCTCTATCCTGGGGGACCATTTCGACCCATACATGCATTTTGATTTTCCTCGGCGAGATGACATCTGCCAGCAGGACAATGCAACGTGTCATACAGATCGCAGTGTACGTGCGTAGTTTGAATAGCGCCACAATGAGTTCACCGTACACCTTTGGCCACCAAACACTATGGATCAAAACCCATTCGAGAATCTGTCGGATCACCTCGCTTGGGCTGTTCCAGACATGGATCCTCAACCGATAAACCTTGCGCATCTGGACACGCCACTGGAGTCAGCTTGACTGCACACTCCTGTCGGTATCTTCCAGAACCTCACGTCCATGGTGTAGATGGCGGTTTTTCGAGCTCTTGACAGGTGGTCACATTAACGTGACAGTACCGTGTAACTAACTGTATAATAAACAGCACTGGTCTACCTGGACTGCCGATAACGGTAGTGTTCCGATTTGATATGGTATCGATGTCTTATCTCGGACTCCGTTTTTTCACTTGGATGCTCCAGTAAGCTTCGTGGAGGTTCTCCTTTACGAAACGACAAGTCAGCAGCGAGGTGAGAGAAGACGCAAGGAGTTTATCATAGCGTGAGGTATCGAATATATTGCTTTCCCCTACTTATACCTCCCGAGAAGATCACGAATGTAAAATTAGTGGGATTCGAGCGCGCACGGAGGCTTTCCGGCAGTCGTTCTTCCGGCGAACCATATGCGACTGTAACAGGAAAGGGAGTAATGACAGTGGCACGTAAAGTGCCCTCCGCCACACACCGCTGGGTGGCTTGCGGAGTATAAATGTAGATGTAGATGTAGGGAGTCAGTGCAGTAAAAAACTCCTTATTACTTCTGCCGTAAGCTCTCTCCACCGTCAAAGTACAGTGTTAGCACAGAGCTTCTATATAAACTCCAAAAAAAAGCTTTAATATTTCTCTCTGTAGACAATATTTTCTTCTTGCGTGAAATAATTAAACATTCACAACCAATTCCCTCCTGCAAATAATCTGGAATGATTTCCTGTAAACGCTGCAAATTAGGGACGTCTTATACTTCCCTCAGTCGTTGCTTTAAACCTAACCCTAGTTATACTGACACTGCACTGTGTTAACAGACGTAACTCCAGAACTACAGCTCATCATAGCTATTTATTTCACATCTAATTACATCACAGAATGTACACAGTTCACCTCTGTTACCTGTCAAAATGCAAGTTCGCATAACAAATTTATAATTTTTTGAAATTTGAAATTTGTGGTAAGGTCCTATAGGACCAAACTGCTGAGGTCATCGATCCCTAGGCTTACATACTACTTAATCTAACTTAAACCAACTGACGCTAAGGACAACACACACACCCATGCCCGAGGGAGGACACGAACCTCCGACGGAGGCACCCTCGCGATCTGTTACAAGCGCCCCCCCACCCCCCAACCGCGCGGCTTTTTTTTTTTTTTTTTTTTTTTTTGCATAAAAACTCGTGTGAGTTCCGTGGAGAACACGTTACGTCTCGGAGTAGCGTCTGACTTCGGCTCGCAGTGGCTGGTAGCCAGATACATACGGTCCGACTGGCTCCCGCGATGCATCGCACCTTGCTCCAGTTATCCAACCACGACAAACATAGGAACACCTACGTATACAATTCTAATAAACACAATGCATATGCAGTTCCTTCAGTGAAGTTCACATAAATAAACCAGCTGGCTCACACATTCTGTCTGCTACGCCGATAAGCTGGTCACCTCATACGTTTTGTACACTAGATGGGTCATGAGTGGTTCCTTCCGCTGGCTTCATGCGATTTTTTACAACCATCCTCTGCAATACTAATCAGCCATCAGGTCTGCCTGTTCTTAACTGTGATTGTTCCTTCACGTTTCTACAGAATAATCACGTCAGCAAATTCTCCATGCACACCTTTAGAAGTGTTGAAGTGACCCTGGTGATTTGTTACTTTGGTGACATTTAATGTGTAGCCCACGATCGAAGACACTGAGATCTGCTGACTGACTAACCGTACTCTCTCCTTGTCCACCTTTCCTGATTTTTAGTGGTCAGTTCCTCATTACACAGGGGTGTGCGGTTACTGCCACTGTGTCCAAAGAAAGATGGAGTAGCTTTGAGTACAAATTAATAACAATATAGAGCTAAAAATTAGCCATTCACGGAGATATCTCGCTGCTATCGTAGAACACCGATTCCAGTCTTGACAAATGCTTCATTGTGATAATGGCGAGGAAGAGAGTTTACAAGTTTCTTAAGGTAGTGCACACCATTTACACGTAACATGAGATAGTTTACTGCGATTTATGTTAAAGATGTTAACGACGATAATAGTTCATACAATTTATAGCATTTCACTATGTAAGAAACTTCGTTTTCGTTTATACTTGCTGTATACTTAGAGAGAAAAGGCTCAGTTCTGAGGATAGCATGCATACATGTCGGAGGATTTTAAAGTTTGACCTGTTCTGAAGCAGAATTATCACTACATAATTACATTAAGGAAGATATTGCGATTAATAAATAAAGAATTTCTACAGTTAACCCTAAATGTGCTGTCCTTCTAAAATTCTGTGTGACTGTAAAACCCAGCCTTGAGAAATTGACAGAAAAGCTGAAGATAGCAGTGGTAAAATACAGGGAGCGAAAGGCTATTTACAATTTGTACAGAAACCAGATGGCAGTTATAAGAGTCGAGAGGCATGAAAGGGAAGCAGTGGTTGGGAAGGGAGTGAGACAGGGTTGTAGCCTGTCATTCAATCTGTATATTTAGCAAGCACTGAAGGAAACAAAAGAAAAATTCGGAGTAGGAATTAAAATCCATAGAAAAGAAATAAAAACTTTGAGGTTCGCTGATGACACTGTAATTCTGTCAGAGACACCAAAGGACTTGGAAGAGCAGTTGAACGAATGGACAGTGTCTTGAAAGGAGGATATAAGATGAACATCAACAAAAGCAAAACGAGGATAATGGAATGTAGTCGCATTAAATCGGGTGATGCTTCAGGAATTAGATTAGGAAATGAGACGCTTAAAGTAGTAAATGAGTTTTGCTGTTTGGGGAACAAAATAACTGATGATGGTCGAAGTAGAGATGATATAAAAAGTAGACTGCCAATGGCAAGGAAAGCGTTTCTGAAGAAGAGAAATTTGTTAACATCGAGTATAGATTTAAGTGTCAGGAAGTCGTTTCTGAAAGTATTTGTATGGAGTGTAGCCTTGTATGTGAAACGTGAACGACAAATAGTTTAAACAAGAAGAGAATAGAAGCTTTCGAAATGTGGTGTTACAGAAGAATGGTGAAGATTAGATGGGTAGAATATATAACTAATGAGGAGGTATTGAATAGAATTGGAGATAAGAGGAGTTTGTGGCACAACTTGAGTAGGAGAAGGGATCGGTTGGTAGGGCATATTCTGAGACATCAAGGGATCACCAATTTAGTATTGGAGGGAAGCGTGGAGAGTAAATATCGTAGAGGGAGACCAATAGATGAATACACTAAACAGATTCAGAAGGATGTAGGCTGCAGTAGGTACTGAGAGATGAAGAACTTTGCACAGGATAGAGTAGCATGGAGAGCTGCATCAAACCAGTCCCTGGACTGAAGACCACAATAACAACAATTACATTTAAAGACAACAATGTGATTCGCCTTGTTGTAAGGTGGCAGCTTCAATGAATGTTAATTTCGCACCTTACATGAGATTCTATACGTCATAACAAGTAGATTGATATGTCACCTGACATACTTCAGCGATAGTGAGCAGATTTGCCTGTCAAAATGTACACTATATAATGCAAAGGGGTGACACTCGATTCAACGGTACTAACACACTGAATCAAAAACCTGCATGTCAATGAGCAAAATGTGGAAAAAGCTGCTGGAAGAAATGCGACATTTTGAGTGGAGACGCGGGTTGCTCCTTAATGCCCGCATCTCGTGGTCGTGCGGTAGCGTTCTCGCTTCCAACGCCTGGTACAAAACAGTTAATAATGTCATCAGCACCAACGAGAGACTATATGGGATCGGTTTAAACCAGACACACCTTTGTGGAAAATGCAATCTGGTGGATACACTCAGCCACAGATTCACCTGTGGTGGCAATGTGCATAACTGGAATTGGATCAGGCAACAAATCGCCTTTCTCACCAGATCCTCTACGCAATATATAACGCCGTCGCTCCTCCTGAGACCGGACATGACATACTTTCCGAAATTAAAATCCAACGCCATTAGCTGGTTAATGGGAAAATATGTTAGTTATGTCATCCACACACTTGGGTCGGACAACGAGATAGAATTCCGCGTTTACATGAAGTGTGAATATGCAAAAATCAGCACGTATCGCAACCACAAGAAGCACTATGGCAACATGCTGAGGATCATTTTTGAAAGAATGGGTGTTGGTTAAATATGTGAAACCATTACAACACCTTGAACGAGAACGAACAGAAGAAAAATAAGTCACTTGGTTCCTTATTATTATTTACTTTAACCTTGCTTCCGGAACTTTTTCTTTTTTTTTTTGTATTTTTGTTTTTTTTGTGTTATTGTATGTGTTTAATTGGATTGTATTTAAACTGGTTCATAGTCAAGAAAACTTGTATTAAATATGCTATTATTTTTTATTCAATGGACAGTTTACAAATTAAACAGTGAATTCAACTTTGAAGACAAACCCACTGATTGGGTGACAATAGTTTGCACCTAGAATAATCTCAGTTATCTGGAGCAAAGTTATACTGTAACCACTTTTAAAGTTTGTTTTACCATTATTACTGTATTAGACATATTTAGCATATAAATAGTTTAAAACTGGTTCTTTTTTTAATGTTGCAAATGGTTTAATCATTAATTGTACTGTTGAATACTTGAAATGTATGTTTTAGTGAAATACAATAAAAAAAAAACGCCCGGGTTCCAGGGTTCGATTCCCGGTGGTGTCAGGGATTTTTTCTGCCTCGTGATGGCTGGGTGTTGTGTGCTGTCCTTAGGTTAGTTAGGTTTAAGTAGTTCTAAGTTCTATGGGACTTATGACCACAGCAGTTGAGTCCCATAGTGCTCAGAGCCATGTGAAGCATTTTTTTTTTTTTTTTTTTTTTTTTGCTCCTTAATGGCAGGTAGCGTCCCAACCCTGCCTGTGACGGAGGAATTCTTTAGAAACCTGCACTGGGGAGTTTTCAGATGGATATAAACAGGCCAGAGACACAGTTGATTATGTGAAAGGCCTGTGGTGCTCTCGTCATGTACGTGTAATTTTTAGGTGTCAGGAGCGGGCACAAAATGTCCGATTGGCTGAAATAATCTCGTAAGGAATAAAAGTGGTGATATTTTTACGTAGTTTAAAGGGAGGCCCTTTACGATTTGTGGGGTAGTTTCCACGAGATGAAAGGAACGCTCACATTGGTCTGAAAAAGCCATGACGTGAAGCATGAAAGGACACAGGTGGAGGACAGTTTCCTACAATAGACACAACACCGAAAACTTCGGGAACTCTCCTCTGAAAGAGCGTCAAGTGCAGAACAGCGCGCATCATGCTCTGTACGACACCAAAAGAGGAATAATTGTGTGAAGTCATGGACTGTGCGGCTGGTCCCGGCGGAGGTTCGAATCCTCCCTCGGGCATGGGTGTGTGTGTTTGTCCTTAGGATAATTTAGGTTAAGTAGTGTGTAAGCTTAGGTATTGATGACCTTAGCAATTAAGTCCCTTAAGATTTCACACACATTTTTATTGTGTGAACACTGAGTGCACTTTGGCTGACAATCAGCTAGAAATTAGTTGAAGAGTTGTTGAGCTCTGACAGTGGAGAAACGAAACAGCGACATATTTAATTTTTCTTGCGAGAACTGAGAGGGCGTTGAAGTATACACACTGCTCTATCGATGCACGTGTATATCGCCATATTTTCCAGACTAGGGATGAGTGCATGTTTTCTCACCTAACGAGAAACAAAGGACAGTTTCAGCTGATGAAATCAGTAAAGATTTTGATTAGCTTTTTATAGGATTTTCAGAGGGCGAGAGTAGCCATGAAGCCGACAGCACGTCACAGCTAAAAGTAAATACCGCTGGCAGAGGCGTAAAATTGTTGGATCACCAGCTTGTGTCCGCTATGAACATGAGCAACCTTGAGTAAAGTTTTGCTCGTCTTGTCATAAAAGCTAACCATCCTCCATAGACTTGATTGTCAAATATGGCTCTGAGCACTATGGGACTTAACAGCTGAGGTCATCAGTGCCCTAGAACTCAGAACTACTTAAACCTAACTGACCTAAGGACATCACACACATCAATGCCCGAGGCAGGATTCGAACCTGCGACCGTAGCGGTCGCGCGGACCTGATTGTCATCTTAAATAGTACTGAACCTAGAACTGGAATTGGATGATCTGTTGTAATATTGACTAACTCAGACAGTGCTTCACGCACTATAAGTAAGAAAAATCTTGTAGAGAACCTTCTATTTAAATTTGATATTGTTGTGTTCAGGGTGATTTCTGCTAATCAGGACATAACACGTTAACTTGAGAACTGTCCCGAAATTGTCACTGCACAATCTATGTAAATCCGTGTGCTTCATTAACAATAATGCAGAAATTAAACTAATTTTGTACAGCTAAACACCGATGTGCCCTGTCATAGAATAAGGGCCCACACCTCACCCCAGAAATTTATTCTAGTGACGCCAATGCACTCACAGGGTGTTTTTGCTGATTTCTGATGAAAGTGAAAAGGAGTGGAGTGTCAGAAAAAGAATGGTGCAATTCAAAGCTGGGAAGTTAGTAACTGTGTCATTTATACTTGACAAGACTTGGCCAGAAATACTACCATAAAAGATAAGTGTCGAATTATTATTTTTCAGTTGCAAAGTCTCATATGTGTTTTGGAATAATATGAACAGTTTTTTAATTAGGTGTCCATATGTAAATATGAAGTAGAACAGTAGGTGTGAAGCAATTATATCATACGTCATCCACAATTAATGAAACAAGTCTTTCTGTCAGTTGTGGTGGTGTTGCACATTTAGTTAGGAATAGTCCAATTACAGGGCTATTCTGTATTGGATAATACAGTACGTTCCGCCTAGGAGTAAAAATACCCCTGCATCTTCAGGTGCACGCTGAGGCTGGTGATGATGACGCTGTGTTATGAAATTGGACCTCATATTACTACAGCAGAGTCGGCGAAAGAAGGTCCCTGGCACTTGCAGTGGCCTCACTGCAGCTACTTCGCACATCTGCCTCAACCTGGATCATAACTAAAGGAGAGCAGTAGAGTTGTCAACGCTAACAGGCAAGCAACACTGCATGAAATAACGTGGGACGTAGGATAAACGTATCCGTTAGGGCAGTGCCACGAAAGTTGGTGGTAATGGGCCATGGCAGCAGACGACTGACGCAAGTGCGTTTGCTAACAGCACGCGTCGCCTGGGTTCGTGACCGTATCGATTAGACCATAGACGATTGAAAAACCGTGGGCTGGTTAGATGAGACCTGAATTCAGGTGGTACAACCTGATGGTAGGGTTCGAACGTGGCGCAGAGCTCAAGAAGCCATGAAACCAGGTAGTTAGTAGCAATCTGGTGGTGGGTCCATAATGATATATAACTTTTATGGCTGCCCGGGCGTGGCAACCATAATATGGATACGGAGTAGGACGTAACAAAGTTGTAAGTTGTGAGTAAAATCTGGTGGCAGGGAAACGATTAGTAACAAATAAGCGCCAGCTAGTATAAAACAGTTACTTACAAGGGAACCTCCCCATCGCACCCTCCTCAGATTTAGTTATAAGTTGGCACAGTGGATAGGCCCTGAAAAACTGAACACAGATCAATCGAGAAAACAGGAAGAAGTTGTGTGGAACTATGAAAAAAAATAAGCAAAATATACAAACTGAGTAGTCCATGTGCAAGATAGGTAACATCAAGGATAGTATGAACTCAGGAGTGCCGTGGTCCCGTGGTTAGCGTGCGGAACTGTGGAACGAGAGGCTCTTGGTTCAAGTCTGCCCTCGAGTGCAAAATTTTGTTTCTTTTTTTTCGCAAATTTATGATCTGTCCGTTCGTCTATCTACGTCTCTGTTCACTGTAATAAGTTTAGTTTCTGTGTTTTGCGGCCGCACCGCAAAACCATGCGATTAGTAGACGAAAGGACGTGCCTCTCCAATGGGAACCGAAAACATTTGATAGCAAGTTCATAGGTCAACCGATTCCTCCACAGGAAACCACGTCTGATATTTTCTATACGACACTGGTGACGGTATGTGCGTCACATGAGAGGAATATGTTGTCGACCCTCCTAACTTGTACACTTGGCGAATGGGTAAAAAGATTCTTCTGCCTTGCCTAATTTAGGTTTTCTTGTGAATGTAATAATCACTCCAAAAAAAGTGATGAAAACATAAGAGTTTGTCACATAAACTGCAACAAATGAATGCAACAGTTTCACGGTCGAGCAGTTTTCCCTGTGCTCTGTCAAAACATATGTTTTTAACGTTTTCATACAACGTCCCCAAACTACGGCGCAGTTACCTCGCGTCGGACGGACGAACACATAATAATTGTCTGAAAATAAAAAATTAAACTTTTCAATCGAGGGAAGACTTGAACGAAGGACCTCTGGTTCCGCAGCTGCTCACGCTAACCACGGGACCACAGCGCTCCTGAGCTCATACCATCCTTGATATTAACTATCTTGCGCATGGACTACTCAGTTTGCATATTTTGCTCATTTTTGTCATAGTTCCACACAACTCCTTCCTGTTTTCTCAATTTATCTGTGTTCAGATTTTCAAGGCCTATCCACTGTGCCAACTTATAACTAAATCTGAGGGGGGTGCGATGGGGAGGTTCCCTTGTTAGCTTTATTGACAGCGGAGAGTGTTCCGTAGATACAGTTCCAATTAGTGTCCAGAGAATATTCCTGATTCGTGGCCTAAGTCGTTATACAAGACTGAATCACACAGCGAGCTAGCTAACCAGAAAACGAACGACGGCACTGGCACTGACGACTGCAACGAGCTGCCTGTAAGTCTCCCTGACTCGGGGCCAGCGCTCCTGTTACAACGTGTAGCCAGAGGCCGCTGTAGGCCCCAGCTCAGCAATGGCGCGACGTCTTCTGTAGGCGGAAACGCCATGCGCCGCCGGCGGTCGCGACGGGAAACTGTGGCAAGCGATGCGACGGCCGGGGGCGCGCGCTATTCGGTTGGGTCCGCGGATACAACAGTAACGTGTTTACATGGGTCCTCTAGTCCAACTCAATCGATCATTGATTGGAATTGGTTATGCTGGGCTACTTGGGGACTATTTGCAGCCATTCATGGACTTCATGTTCCCAAACAATGATGGAATTTATTTGGTTGGAAATAGGCCATGTCAATGAGGCATTATTGTTAGCGATTGATTTGAAAAACCGAGATCCCCCGACATGAACCCCATTTATGTGACATAATCTAGAGGTCAGTTCGTGCCCAAACTCCTACATTGGCAACACTTTCGCAATTATAGGCGGCTGTAGAGAGAGCATGGCTCGGTCTTCAGGGGATTTCTCTTGTTGAGTCCGTGCCACGTCGAGTTTGGTTCAAATGGCTCTGAGCACTATGGGACTTAACATCTGTGGTCATCAGTCCCCTAAAACTTAGAACTACTTAAACCTAACTAACCTAAGGACATCACACACATCCATGCCCGAGGCACGATTCGAACCTGCGACCGTAGCAGTCGCGCGGCTCCGGACTGAGCGCCTAGAACACGTCGAGTTTCTGGACTACTCCGGGAAAAAGGAGGTTCCACGCGATATTAAGAGGTATCCCAGTACAATTGTAACCTCAGTGTAGTTCTTTAGATTTCCAACAGCTTTGGTTAAATGGGTGAGCATATCTGCTGCCACTCGCAGAAACAAGAAACACAGGATGTGGAAAGCAGTAGAAATATGAAAGTGATTAGAGGGAAAGGTAAAACCAGTGAGTAATGAATTCAGTCAGGAGGTCACTAGCATAAAAAGAAAAAAAAAATTAATTGTCCACAGTGTTGCGTGTTGTGGTCCCGTTCTCGTAATGACGGCGCTACAGTTTCGCCGGGCTTTCATCCCCCACCCACCCGGCTGGCCGCGAGCGAGAAGGGGGGAGAGCTGTGTCGCAGGATGGGGTGGGGCGTGGCGGGGCGCATATTTGTGCGACCCCTGAACCTCAAATGAGCGCCGGCGCCGCCCCCGCCGCCCCCGCTCTCGCAGATCGTCGAGGGCTTGCGGCGGATCCGCCGTTAATGGGACACTCGAGCAGACGCGCCGCTGCCGCATTCACGCTCCGACAGACGGCAGACGCCGGCGCCGTCGAGGCGCGTCTGTTTTCGCAGCACGACGCGGAGTGGCGGGGTGGGGGGAAACCGCCATCAGCGTTTGGGGACGAGCGCAGAAGGGTTGACAGCGGCGCGCTGCTTCGCTGTCTTCAATAGTGGCGAGTGCCAGCTGTTGTCAACCTGGCGACAACAGACGCTCACACTTTCGGGCTAGGCAAAAGTTACTGCAGGCAGTGTGGGATTAAGTATTTTATGAGCACTTGCTAGTGACTGATCTCGGGCATTAAGACTGATGCAGTTCCGCTGCCACCGCACTACCTGGACACAAAACAACAGACTGGTGTAGCAGTCACGAATTACTATCCTGTGAAGCATTCTTCACCTCAGAGTACCACTTGCAAGCTACGAAATCAATTATTTCCCGGATGTATTCCAATTCTCTGTCTTCCTCTGCAGTTTTTACCCTCTACAATTCCCTCTAGTACCATGCCAGATATTCCCTGATGTCTTAAGAGATATCCTACCACCCTGTTCCTTCTTCTTGTCACTATTTTTCATATAAAGGGTGGCCCATTGATCGTGACCGGGCCAAATATTTCACGAAATATGCGTCAGACGAAAAAACTACAAATAACGAAACTAGTCTATCTTGACGGGGGAAACCAGATGGCGATGTGGTTGGCCCGATAGATGGCGCTACCATAGGTCAAACAGATATCAACTGCTTTTTTTTAAAATAGGAACCCCAATTTTTTATTACATACTCGTGTAGTACGTAAAGAAATATGAATGTTTCAGTTAGACCACTTTTTTCGCTTTGTGATAGATGGCGCTGTAATAGTCATAAACATATGGCTCACAATTTTAGAACAACAGTTGGTAACAGGTACGTTTTTTAAAATTAAAACACAGATCGTAGGTACGTTTGAACATTTTATTTCGGTTGTTCCAGTGTGATACATGTACATTTGTGAACTTAACATTTCTGAGAACGCACGCGGTTACAGCGTGATTACCTGTAAATACCACATTAATGCAATAAATGCTAAAAATCATGTCCGTCAACCTCAATGCAGTTGGAAATACGCGTAACGACATCCCTCTCAACAGCGAGTAGTTCGCCTTCTGTAATGTTAGCACATGCATTGACAATGCGCTGACGCATGTTGACAGGCGTTGTCGGTGGATCACGATACCAAATATCCTTCAACTTATCCGGGGATGTCAGATCCGCTGAACGAGCGGGCCATCGTATGGTACTTCGACGACCAATCCACCTGTCATGAAATATGGTATTCAATACCGCTTCAACCACACGTGAGCTATTAGCTGGACATCCATCATGTTGGAAGTACATCGCCATTGTGTCATACAGTGAAACATCTAGTAGAAACATCGGTAGAACGTTACGTAGGAAATCAGCATACATTGCACCATTTAGATTGACATCGATAAAATGGGGGGCAATTATCCTTACTCCCATCCCATAACGCCGGCCGGCCGGAGTGGCCGAGCTGTTCTAGGCGCTACAGTCTCGAAACGCGTGACCGCTACGGTCGCAGGTTCAAATCCTGCCTTGGGAATGGATGTGTGTGATGTCCTTAGGTTAGTTAGGTTAAAGTAGTTCTAAGTTCTAGGGGACTAATGACCACAGCAGTTAAGTCCCATAGTGCTCAGAGCCATTTTGAACCATAATGCCGCACCACACATTAACCCGCCAAGGTCGCTGATGTTCCACTTGTCGCAGCCATTGTGAATTTTGCGTTGCCCATTAGTGCATATTATGCCGGTTTACGTTACCGCTGTTGATGAACGATTCTTCGTCGCGCGTGCAAAAAATCTGTCATCGTCCCGTAATTTCTCTTGTGCCCAGTGGGAGAACTGTACACGACGTCGACGTTCAAAGTCGTCGCCATGCAAATCCTGGTGCATAGAAATATGGTGCGGGTGCAGTCGGTGTTGATGTAGCATTCTCAACATAGACGTTTTTGAGATTCCCGGTTCTCGCGCAAATTGTCTGGTACTTATGTGCGGATTAGCCGCGACAGCAGCTAAAATACCTACTTGGGCATCATCATTTGTTGCAGGCCGTGGTTTACGTTTCACATGTTTCCTTAAATAACGTAACTATCCGGTGAAAGGTCCGGACACTTGGATGATGTAATCCAGGGTACCGAGCAGCATACATAGCACACGCCCGTTGGGCATGTTGATCACAATAGCGCCGGCCGCGGTGGTCTAGCGGTTCTAGGCGCTCAGTCCGGAACCGCGCGACTGCTACGGTCGCAGGTTCGGATCCTGCCTCGGGAATGGATGTGTGTGATGTCTTTAGGTTAGTTAGGTTTAACTAGTTCTAAGTTCTAGGGGACTTATGACCTAAGATGTTGAGTCCCATAGTGCTCAGAGTCATTTGAACCATTTTTGAGTTCTAAGTTCTAGGAGACTGATGACCACAGATGTTAAGTCCCATAGTGCTCAGAGCCATTTGAACCATTTGATCATAATAGCCCTACATCAACACGATATCGACCTTTTCCGGAATTGGTAAACAGTCCATTTTAACACGGGTAACGTATCACGAAACAAATACCGTCCGCATTGGAGGAATGTTAGTGATACCACGTACTTATACTTCTGTGACTATTACAGCGCCATCTATCACAAGGCAAAAAAAGTGGTCCAACTAAAACATTCATATTTCTTTACATACTACAGGAATATGCAATAAAAATGGGGGTTCCTATTTAAAGAAACGCAGTTGATGTCCGTTTGACCTATAGCCTAGCGGGCCATCCATAGCGCCATCTGCTTTCCCCCTTCAAACTAGACGAGTTTCGTTCTTCGTAGTTTTTTCGTTTGACGCTTATTTCGTGAGATATTTGGCCCGGTCACGATCAATGGACCAACCTGTATATGTATATCAAGGTTTCTTAGGTTTTAGAATGAGCAATTAACGCTTTTTATTATTGACCTTTATGTATTAAACATTAAAAATTGCTATAATATGACATTCAACTGCATTTGTGTGAACTCTTTCCCTTACAGGGATGCTTCCTTTGCAGTGATCACTTGGGTCTCACGCGTCATTGGACGCATAATATATGTAGGATGTTTCAGAAAGATGCGTTTGGTTTCAAAAGACTGTCTTCTATGTGAATGTTCATACAGACTTGGGGTGGAATTACTTACACGTTAGACTATAAAAATAATATTTTCACACGAAACTTACGAAATAATAAGGATATATGTTTCACAAGCACCCGTGTACCTTTAGGATTGTAGTTTTAACTTACGTTTTACGAATGTTTCATGTACTCGCCACTGGAAACATGAGAAACACGATACACGAAACACTTTTGCAAGTACATCTTCAGTAACCGTGTTCACTTCTACTGCTATGTGACGTCACACTTCACCTAAAGTTATATGAAAGGGTCCGGCTGTAGGCGGAGGTTTCGCACTCGGTGTTCGAGAGACGACGGGAAAAAAAACGTGAATGTTGTTTGATGAACTCTTTGCCAGGCACTTAATTGTGAATCGCAGAGTAATCATATAGATGTAGATGTAGACGTTCTTTATTAAACACAGTAAACAGTTGTAGATTATTCTGGGGCGGAAAACGAAAAGATATTCAAAACCTTTGATCGTGTCATTTATACTTATAAAGAAACAACAATAGGCTGTAGTTAAGTATTAATATTTCTCATTGGGACCCAGTCCATCAAGAACTTTATTTTTCCTGGAAATCATTTCGTACAACTCCTGATAGGATGATTTTAAATCACACAATGACAAAAATATCGTTGCGATTTTATCGGTTTGATATTTATTGCTTTCCTTTGTCCATTGGGCGTTTATGAAAGAGAACACCCTTGCGGCGTTGGCTTTATAAACCTGCAACTATCGAGTAATATACAGCCAATTTCTATAATTCCGTGTAAAATTCTTCATTAAGCTGCGGTCTGAAACAAACTGTCCACTTTCCGTGTATCAAAAGCTTTTCAAAGGGAGATATGACTTTATTTTGCTACATGATATCCGTGAAACTTTGCTACTGTTTAAAGAATTTACTGCCATGCATGTGGTTGAACGGCACATTCTACTTTCCTCGCCCGCTCTGCACATAGCGTGGTTGTGACATTGTATATTAGATTCGTTCGGTCTACTATGAAAATCAAAAGACAGAGATATAAGAATAGCATTGGTCAGTACATCTAAATATCCGTATGGCATAGCTACTTATTTTTCCTAATACTAATTAGCTGACCTGTGCATATAATTTACACTCTGTCGTCATCAGCCACCGATAGATAATATAGCGATGGAGAAATAAGTGAATCGAGTCGTCTTTGGGAACCATTGTAAGCCCATCTCAAATGATGAAGTCAGTGTTACAGTGAAGTTGTGCATCCTTGGCGTGGGTGTAGATCGATGAAACCGATGTGTTCAAGAAGGGTACAGGCACTTCGAAAATCGAACGTGATAAGCGTCCCCCATGAAGGGCATTGGCAGCAAAGCCTTTCTACGCAACTGTAAAACAACCTTGTTTTCATCTCGTAAAACGCGACAGAAAATGCTGTACACAAATGTTTTAGTGAACCCTCCCGATCCGTCAATAAAGTAAAAATTCGGAAGCTTAGATTGTCAATTAAAAAAATCGCGTGGTACACTGTGCTTGTGCAAGGAGTCTAGTCAGCTGCAACAGCTGTTAGTTAAATATACTGTCAATAGATGGCACCTTATACATTATTTTTACAAAAATATTTTGAAAATAAAGTTTTTTATTGTAAACTGTAACTTTTAGCTATGTCTGTATTTTTCGTCGTTAGTGGTGAACTTAATGTTATAAATGACGTCCCAGTCATTAATTTTGATTAAGTAATACGGGAGTTATGACGTACCAACAAAAAGAAATAATGTACATGATAATTTCTGGCGTTTAAGCCATTGGCTTGGATTAGTCCTTAGTTGTGCTAAAAAGCTTAACAGAAACCGGAAGGCCGGATTTGTACATATTTGGACAGGCACGACCTAAAAAACCGGACACGTATTGATAAAACCTGAAAACGCTTCTTGGAGGCCAGTGGTACAGTTTGAGATCTGTGCACACATCACAGCCTATACATCGTTATACACGTCCAGGGCGGGTGGTTTTCCATCCTGTGGAAAAAGCGAGATCTGCAAACTATCCAGGTACTGATTCCTGTAACCGTGCAATTGAGCGAAACATCCATCAGAGACCTCTACCGCCAACCACACGAACCGGGAACTTACAACAGACTCTAATGTAAACCTTACGTTATTTGCACTGGATTAAGCTAATCGCAAGTTTATAGCCTCATTCATCTACATCTACATGTGCATTTATATTCCGCAAGCCACCCAACGGTGTGTGGCGGAGCGAAACTTTACGTGCCACTGTCATTACCTCCCTTTCCTGTTCCAGTCGCGTATGGTTCGAGGAAAGAACGACTGCCGGAAAGCCTCCGTGCGCGCTCGAATCTCTGTAATTTTACATTCGTGATGTATCAGGAGGTATAAGTAGGCGGAAGCAATATATTCGATACCTCATCCAGAAACGCACCTTCTCGAAACCTGGACAGCAAGCTACACCGCGATGCAGAGCGCCTCTCTTGCAGAGTCTGCCACTTGAGTTTGCTAAACATCTCCGTAACGCTATCACGCTTACCAAATAACCCTGTGACGAAACGTACCGCTCTTCTTTAGATCTTCTCTATCTCCTCTGTCATTCCGACCTGGTACGAATCCCACACTGATGAGCAATACTCAATTATAGGTCGAACGAGTGTTTTGTAAGCCACCTCCTTTGTTGATGGACTACATTTCCTAAGGACTCTCCCAATGAATCTCAACCTGGCACCCGCCTTACCAACAACTATTTTTAAATGATCATTCCACTTCAAATTGTTCCGTAAGCATACTCCCGGAAATCTTACAGAAATAACTGCTACCAGTGTTTGTTCCGCTATCACATAATCATACAATAAAGGATCCTTCTTTCTATGTATTCGCAATACATTACATTTCTCTACGTTAAGCGTCAGTTGCCAATCCCTGCACCAAGTGCCTATCCGTTGCAGATCTTCCTGCATCTCGCTGCAATTTTCTAATGCTGCAACTTCTCTGTATACTACAGCATCATTGGCAAAAAGCCGCATGGAACTTCTGACTCTATCTCCTAGGTCATTTATATTCATGTAGAAGTTACAGTCTTGTGATATCAGACGAATCTTTTTCCTATGTTAAGGCTCTAGTATCCAGTTCTCTTGCGCACCACTAAACAACACATTCGCGGCGAGCGAGAGCGAAGTCGCTAATCAGTTTATGACAAGGTTGTTGTCCCCTGATTTAATATCAGTGTGCTGCGACGTTGGAAATCCACGCAGTCTGCGCTGACGGGAGCTTCTGTTTCGCCGTCACAAGCAGCGCAAAGAGAATAATCCTTCGCTTAGGGCCAAATTGACTAGCCCTATTACCATAGTAATGATTGCGTAGTTTGGCGACAAATCGGAAGCGGCCCGTCCGCGGGCAAATGAATGCGCGGATTCCGGCCAGCTGTGCGGAGCAAATCACCGCCGGAAATAATGACTGCGGAGATGGCACAGGACTGGACCGGTCTGTGGCGGCAGCTGCCGCTGCTCCGCTCCGCGCATGCGCACAGCCGTGATTTACCGCCGGCAATTAAAACGGGCGCGCCGACCGGCTGGTTATTGTGGCTATGGCTCACACTCGGCCACATACGTATCCACACGTCGTATCGCGCTCGGCGGCGAGCGTGGATGTAGGGCAACGGTGACTCTGTTACGTGGCGAGTCGACAGCTGAGGCACAACCAAGACTTTAGGAATGGGTGAGAGATATAAAAGATGGAGAGAGAGGAATAGAAGTGAAAGGAATGGGAAGCAGTTTACGATATCAGCTACACCGGGACTTCATGCGGAATCGGCAGCGACGTGTGAAGGCGTGCCGGACAGAAACTCCAACACAGGATTTGCTGCTTACTAGGCAATTGTGTTAACCACTACGCCACCCAGACAGAGAGTTTATCGCAAATGCATGGACTATGTCGGTACGCTCCTTGGCCAAACAACATTCCCATCCATCCAAAGTCCACGTCCATCTCCTCCGTGCTTGCTAGTTTCAGATTCCCGCATGGAGGTCGAACGTAAATGTGTATCTGCACTGATGGTTGTGGGTTCAATGCCCATCGAGCTGTGCCAATTACGTGAATGCGTGGTGCCTCTTCTTTTGGACACGTCCGAAAGTTTACACATCACGTATTCATATAAGACATAAATGAGTTTTTCATAATGTGGGGCCACAGACATAATACACTCCTAGAAATGGAAAAAAGAACACATTGACACCGGTGTGTCAGACCCACCATACTTGCTCCGGACACTGCAAGAGGGCTGTACAAGCAATGATCACACGCACGGCACAGCGGACACACCAGGAACCGCGGTGTAGGCCGTCGAATGGCGCTAGCTGCGCAGCATTTGTGCACCGCCGCCGTCAGTGTCAGCCAGTTTGTGACACTGCAAATAAAAAAACAGTCTAATGGTGCTACTGACTTTAAAGAAATAAAAGAATGTAGTTTTATTTTAATGAATAACAGCTCGGCACCGGAGATAAAATATAGGGGGGAAAAGGTCATCAACAACTAGTAGCCTATAGACAATTTTAAGTGACGAAAGACGTAAAACTGAATCAGTAGTTGAAAAGGTAGTGAGACAGGTTCCGAACCTATCGCAGATACTAATCAATCACGCATTCATATAAAACATAAAAGAATTTAATAATTTCTTCATAACGTGGGGCCACAGTCAATATATTTCTTTGAAGTCAGTAACGCCATTAGACTGTTTTTTATTTGCAGTGTTACACTTACACGATCATGGTGGTGGTGGGGGTTACTGTTTAACGTCCCGTCGACAACGAGGTCATTAGAGACGGAGCGCAAGCTCGGGTTAGGGAAGGATGGGAAAGGAAATCGGCCGTGCCCTTGCAAAGGAACCATCCCGGCATTTGCCTGAAACGATTTAGGGAAATCACGGAAAGCCTAAATCAGGATGGCTGGAGACGGGATTGAACCGTCGTCCTCCCGAATGCGAGTCCAGTGTGCTAACCACTGCGCCACCTCGCTCGGTACGCGATCATGATTTCGGCTTCAAAGTGCCATTATGAAGTGTTTTAATGTTATTCAGTGCCTATGATGGCACAGTTAAGAAAACGAAAGAGAAGTCTGGAAAAGGGAATCAAAGCTCTAGAAGAAGAAATAAGAAACCAAGGTGTTTCCAGATGACATTGTAATTCCCTCAAAGACGGCAAAGGACTTCGAAGAACTGTAGACCGCAATGGACTCGAAAACAAATAAGATGAATATCAACAAAAGTTAAACGAGGGTAAAGGGACGTAGTCGAATTTAATCAGGCGAGACATAGAGCAATAGATCAGAAAATGGTACAAAGTAGTAGACGTATTTTGCTATTTGGGCAGAAAATAAGTCACTATGGTCGAAATAGAGAAGACATGGAATGCAGACTGGCACAATCAGGAAAAGCGTTTCCGACAAAGAGGAGCTTGTTAGCGTGATACGTAAATTTAACTGTTAGTATAATGAAATGAAATGTTGTCTTCGCTCCAGACACCTGCACCAACATCAGTACCTTCTCCGGTTTCGGTTCTTGAGGAATAATGCACAGCCATTCCTCCACAGACATTAACACACCTCACTCAAAGTGTCCCCAGCCGAGTTCAAGCTGGTAAGAAGCCGAAGGCTGGACCACCAGATATTAATGTCCACTAATAGATGTGACAATACTTTTGATTAGATATTACACGTAATTACACGTGTGATAATGGTGGTAGCCAAGATATTGTAGCAAATGAAGATACAGTAAGGGTGTAGACCACATAAGTCCAGAGCGATTGAAGACCCGCATAGGGTATGCATTTTCTTTACTAGTTAAACGCGCATGCTTCGTAACGGAAGTCAAAGAAGGGCCCATACATATTCTCGCATTTTAGCGCTACAGTGAAAACGGAATAATTAACGATCACCTTGTCGATAACTTCAATTCTCCTACCCAAGTAGTCAAACATAAACAGAAGCTACAGAAACAAGCAAGGTAATTTCGTAAATTTTTTAAGACACACATGCGGAATGGTTAATTCTATATTCTAGACAAGTAAATTCAATGTTATTTGGTATTAACAAAGATAATACTGTGGCGTATAATTCTGTCACCTACATAACCTTCCGCCGACCGGGGTGGACGAGCGGTTCTAGGCGCTACAGTCTGGAACCACGCGACCGCTACGGTCACAGGTTCGAATCCTGCCTCGGCCATGGATGTGTGTGATGTCCTTAGGTTAGTTAGGTTTAAGTAGTTCGAAGTTCTAGGGGACTGATGACCACAGAAGTTAAGCTCCATAGTGCTCAGAGCCATTTGAACCATTTGAACCATAAACTTCCGAAAAGTGGAGGTACAACCTGAACTGACAAAACAGCTAGGAAAACTGCCGTAGTATACACATACTTACGTCTGCAGTAGTTTTACAACTTTAGTCAAACAACACGGGCTGGTATCGTGTAACATTATGTGATTGCCTTATCATTTTAAATCATTAGCAAATAATGTTGCGAGAATGTAAAAGGTTACGCCCTGTGACGTAACGTGTTTTTTGTCGATGCGCCGTCAGAGATGCAGTGAGTTACTGACTTTGGAAAGCGCGGCGTGAAAAACGGACAGAAGAAGAACACTTTTACACATTCTTTTGATGTACGAGATATTCTCGATGAACAGTTACTCAGTTACTCATTCTTCTCTTGTCTCTTGTAACTTGTGTCGGACGCGCATGTCTTGCCGCCGTGTTATTATCGTTAAAAATAATATTGTTTTAGTGTAAAGTAAATGTATAACACTAAAAGTGCCTAGCAGTAGATTTATTGTGCGACGTGTATGTGAAAACGTCGAAGGAATTATTTTCATTACGAGAAGAGAAGTGCCAGTCCAGACGGTATCCATGTTAAATCCCTCATTGCAGTGTAAGTTCATCTATTAATTGCCATAAATTCAGAGTTAAATGGAACTGGTGTATGGAATATTTAATTATTATAGAATCTATGTCTCACTCTTTCATGAAGTTACTTAATTTTCTTTATGTGTGTGCGAAATAGAGAGTTCACAGTCACGAATTCTTTCATCGAGGTCGGACGGAAGTTGCATGCGGCGAAATATTTTCTCCGCGCCATATTCTACTGGTAAATGCATGATAAACTACGGTCCCTTAGGAAATTCATGTTGAGTTATCCAAAAATAATTACATTTTGAATAGGCATTTACTCTCCTCTGCAATGCAACTTCCGACTGATCAGACGATCCAACAAGAGACAGCCGCACACGCTCGGCGTTCGCAAATATATTTCCACCGCTGATTATAGCTATATGTTACAGCACATCTACATCTACATCTACGTCTACATCCATACTCCGCAAGCCACCTGACGGTGTGTGGCGGAGGGTACCTTGAGTACCTCTATCGGTTCTCCCTTCTATTCCAGTCTCGTATTGTTCGTGGAAAGAAGGATTGTCGGTATGCTTCTGTGTGGGCTCTAATCTCTCTGATTTTATCCTTGTGGTCTCTTCGCGAGATATAAGTAGGAGGGAGCAATATACTACTTGACTCTTCGATGAAGGTATGTTCTCGGAACTTCAACAAAAGCCCGTACCGAGCTACTGAGCGTCTCTCCTGCAGAGTCTTCCACTGCAGTTTATCTATCATCTCCGTAACGCTTTCGCGATTACTTAATGATCCTGTAACGAAGCGCGCTGCTCTCCGTTGGATCTTCTCTATCTCTTCTATCAACCCTATCTGGTACGGATCCCACACTGCTGAGCAGTATTCAAGCAGTGGGCGAACAAGCGTACTGTAACCTACTTCCTTTGTTTTCGGATTGCATTTCCTTAGGATTCTTCCAATGAATCTCAGTCTGGCATCTACTTTACCGACGATCAACTTTATATGATCATTCCATTTTAAATCACTCCTAATGCGTACTCCCAGATAATTTATGGAATTAACTGCTTCCAGTTGCTGACCTGCTATTTTGTAGCTAAATGTTAAGGGATCTATCTTTCTATGTATTCGCAGCACATTACACTTGTCTACATTGAGATTCAATTGCCATTCCCTGCACCATGCGTCAATTTGCTGCAGATCCTCCTGCATTTCAGTACAATTTTCCATTGTTACAACCTCTCGATACACCACGGCATCATCTGCAAAAAGCCTTAGTGAACTTCCGATGTCATCCACAAGGTCATTTATGTATATTGTGAATAGCAACGGTCCTACGACACTCCCCTGCGGCACACCTGAAATCACTCTTACTTCGGAAGACTTCTCTCCATTGAGAATGACATGCTGCGTTCTGTTATCTAGGAACTCTTGAATCCAATCACACAATTGGTCTGATAGTCCATATGCTCTTACCTCGTTCATTAAACGACTGTGGGGAACTGTATCGAACGCCTTGCGGAAGTCAAGAAACACGGCATCTACCTGGGAACCCGTGTCTATGGCCCTCTCGGTCTCGTGGACGAATCGCGCGAGCTGGGTTTCACACGACCGTCTTTTTCGAAACCCATGATGATTCCTACAGAGTAGATTTCTAGTCTCCAGAAAAGTCATTATACTCGAACATAATACGTGTTCCAAAATTCTGCAACTGATCGACGTTAGAGATATAGGTCTATAGTTCTGCACATCCGTTCGACGTCCCTTCTTGAAAACGGGGATGACCTGTGCCCTTTTCCAATCCTTTGGAACGCTACGCTCTTCTAGAGACCTACGGTACACCGCTGCAAGAAGGGGGGAGTTCCTTCGCGTGCTCTGTGTAAAATCGAACTGGTATCCCATCAGGTCCAGCGGCCTTTCCTCTTTTGAGCGATTTTAATTGTTTCTCTATCCCTCTGTCGTGTATTTCGTTATCTACCATTTTGCCATCTGTGCGACAATCTAGAGAAGGAACTACAGTGCAGTCTTCCTCTGTGAAACAGCTTTGGAAAAATATATTTAGTATTTCGGCCTTTAGACTGTCATCCTCTGTTTCAGTACCATTTTGGCCACAGAGTGTTTGGACATTTTGTTTTGATCCACCTACCGCTTTGACATAAGACAGAAATTTCTTAGGATTTTCTGCCAAGTCAGCATATAGAACTTTACAAAAGTAAACATATTGTTATTGAGAGGCACCCACATGCTTTGCTTCATACTGTGGCATCAAGCAGTCAGGCCTGCAAGATGAGTGGTCTGCCAAGCGAGTGGATTCATTCTTATTTATCGAGTAACATGAACTCTCGTACTCACAACTAAGTTACAAATTATCCTCCTATATGAATAATACGCAACGGAAACGCTCATCTGACTATCAGTAATTTACAGAACTCTGACTGTTCACTACGCACTGGCAGTACCACATTTTTTTTTTTTTATAGGCTTTTATCAGGACGTGGCCATCGCACAGAATATAAGTGGTGCACACATTATAAATTCGGGACATCATGACAACATACAATTAGAAGGAAAAGGCCATCAATCTTTTTCTTTTCACTATCTTATTTATTCCGATAAATTCTATAACCTAAACACACAAATTGATAACCTACAACAATAGCACGTGAGAAATTCCGCCCAGTGGGCATGGCTTTACATTGGTGAATCTCTATCTTATGGTCTCGTAATTATTTAACGCTACAGTGCACTTTCTGGATAGGATGGTGGATCTTTTATTATTTCTCACACTTCGACTCTCACAATCATCATCACGAAACTTTCCTCCAGACCGAGCGGTACAAAAGGAACATGCATACCCACTACCTCTGAAACTACCTTGCTACTCTCCCATGCAAATCACACATACTTAAATTACATGACATACACCACACTGCAACATGAAATACAAGACAGGGAATAGTAACAACATTATCACTTTCCGCTTTCCCACTTCAATTAATATTTATCCCAGTTTCACACGACACTGCCCCACTTCGTAATTCTACTTTCCTACTATGAACTCTGGAGATATATGCACGTCTTCCTGTGCAATGCAAGCCAAGTGGCGTTGCTGGATAGACGGCTGACTCACCTTGTTTCTCTCTCAGAGTGTTATAGTTTGAATCAAGCGTCACACGGAAACATATCTCGACAGGTAATATTATGAACATATTCATCACAGACACGAGTCCTCAACTGATACCATGGACGAGTACTTCTCTTTATCCTTTGTCTCATACACAGATTGAGACTCACACAGTACTCACCATGTGGAAGTACTCGCCTCTAATTTCAAGTCCTGCACACGCTATTTCTTAAATATTTAAACTTATAGTACACACGCTAGTAATTCAGCTTAACTTAAGCACACGGAAGTATTTCAACTTATTGCTACACGTGGTTTCATTGTGACCGTTGGTCACTTCCGAAAATTACTACGATCCCATTAATATTACCTGCCTGACATTTAATTCTCCCCACAAAAGTTCCTGAAATAGAGAAATTATTATTTCAAACTACTCTTAAATATTGCACATGCATACCATGTCTCCACTCTTTTGTCTTTACGGAGCACAACTAAGACAGCTCTTAACAGCACAAGATCCAGCGGCAGAGTGCTGAAACATGGCCGTTCTTCAGGTTCTCTCGCATCTCTGTCGAAGTGGGAGAAGCACCTTGCTACCTTATTGGTCAGCCACATTTCAGGCGTTCAAAGCTCAGGTAAATTTCATCTCTTTGGTCCCACCAAAGGTGGCCAAAGGATCGTCTCAAAGATGATCATATATTCACATTCACTATCTGCGGTTAGCAGACGACCATACATTCATTCATTTCACAGATCTCACCGAACTGGATGTACGGATTTATTTTGAGGGGGTGCACATGTGATCATTTAAATAAATAAATTGCCATTCTTTCCCACACTGGTACCCGGCTTCGCTGTATTAATTGAAATTGAGTTATTATTAGAAAAAATATGTTGTTCAGACAAGAATAATGAAGTATGTTGTACCTATTTTCAATGTCGGGCGGTACTGTACCCTTTCATTACAATTAGCGACTACGAACGGGGACATTTATAACTGTATGTTTATGTATACGCATTATGTAAACATATCGATATAGTCGTGAGGTTCAATATTATCTGAGAACTGCCGCTGATTACGGTTACACAGCGCGGGCGATCGGACGGACGTGTACCTCAGCAGCTTGACCTCGTTCGTGAGAAGGGAGCCCCTTGCTGCGAGATAGCAGTTCGCCGCAGAGTATTACCATACGCGTGCGGCTGAGCGACTTGTGCACGGGACAGCGCCTTCGTCATCACGTGTCGGGGTAATCCGCGCAGCCGCAACCAGAGCGCGGCAGGCAGTATTTCGCGGTGGCGAGGCGGCCGCGGCGTCACGCGCTGGTGATGAGCGCTCGCCCGCGTATTCATGCGGGCCTGCCCCCCACCTGGCGATAAATCTCCGCGGCTAAATATGTATGAGACAGCCGGCCCAGGCGGCTTTGTATGGAGATGGCGGACCCACATTAGGCCGCTGCTGGCGTCCCAGGTGGAGGGAAAGATGTGCCACGTACCTAAATCTCGGCTTCAGGATGGTGTCACGGAGCGCCTACACGATCGCGTCAAAAGTGCCGACGCCGTACATCACCACTTATTTGATCGACAACTCTCACCACGCGAGAGAGAAAGAGGCAGGTTGGTTCAAACGGCTCTGAGCACTATGCGACTTAAACTTCTCAGGTCATCAGTTGCCTATAACTTAGAACTAATTGAACCTAACTAGCCTAAGGACATCACACACACCCGTGTCCAAGGTAGGATTCGAACCTGCGACCCTAGCGGCCGCTCTGTTCCAGACTGCAGCCCCTAGAACCGCACGGCCACTCCGGCCGGCGAAAGAGGCAGGTGGCAGTCAGTTTAGGTTGACCCTAGTAAGTGTTACATGCATGTGAAACATTCGGACGGAGATTTTTCATATAGTCAGTGCTTCTGCAATTTTAGTGCTATCAGTCACCTTCTCGTACTCTCTTCGTACTTGAAATTTGAATACTATGAAAGTGGCATGCAACGATTGTCAGATTTACTATTTATACGTGTGCTGCCTATTGTACCGAGCATGATCGACAGAATAGACACTACCCACATACACACCCACTCATATACAGGGTGGTCCATTGATAGTGATCGGGACAAATATCTCACGAAATAAGCATCAAACGAAAAAACTACGAAGAACCAAACTCGTCTAGCTTGAAGGGGGAAACTAGATGGCGCTATGGTTGTCCCGCTAGATAGCGCTGCCATAGGTCAAACGGATTTCAACTGCGTTTTTTTTAATAGGAACCCCAATTTTTTATTACATATTCCTGAGGTACGTAAGGAAATATGAATGTTTTAGTTGGACCACTTTTTTGGCCTTGTGATAGATGGCGCTGTAATAGTCACAAACGTATAAGTACGTGGTATCACGTAACATTCCGCCAGTGCGGACGGTATTTGCTTCGTGATACATTACCCGTGTTAAAATGGACTGTTTACCAATTGCGGAAAAGGTCGATATCGTGTTGAGGTATGGCTGTTGTGATCAAAATGCCCAACGGGCGTGTGCTATGTATGCTGCTCGGTATCCTGGACGACATCATCCAAGTGTCCTGACCGTTCGCCGCATAGTTACGCTATTTAAGTAAACAGGATGTGTTCAGCCACATGTGAAACGTCAACCACGACCTGCCACAACTGATGATGCCCAAGTAGGTGTTTTAGCTGCTGTCGCGGCTAATCCGCACTTCAATAGCAGACAAACTGCGCGAGAATCGGGAATCTCAAAAACGTCGGTGTTGAGGATGCTACATCAACATCGATTGCACCCGTACCATATTTCTATGCACCAGGATTTGCATGGTGACGACTTTGAACGTCGTGTACAGTTCTGCCACTGGGCGCAAGAGAAATTACGTGACGATGACAGATTTTTTGCACGCGTTCTATTTAGCGACGAAGCGTCATTCACCAACAGCGGTAACGTAAACCGGCGTAATATGCACTATTGGGCAACGGAAAATCCACGATGGGTGTAACAAGTGGAACATCAGCGACGATTTCTCCGTCATTTTTTAAAAATTGTTTCGTAGTGTTTTGCGAAATTTATGTTCGAGCACTGGCCTACAAATTCTGTAAATGTGGAAAGAATCGAGCAAGGTAGAAAAGTCCTTATTGTTGCATCGAACAAGGAAACGGTCAGACCTGTTAACCACGGATTTTGAAGAGACTTAGGGACCTCTTGTGAGTACCTGCCTAGCGTCCCCTAGTTTCCGAAAAAGTAAATGTTGAAGTTTTGTGCTTCGTCCTCCACACCTGTAACTTTGATTTCATGTCGATCTACCAAGTGTAGCGCAGCGGCTAGCGTTCACAGCTACCACCATGGCGGTAGGGGGTCAGATCCAGCCAGCGTATTTTTTATCTTTTTAGTTTTTGTTAATTTCATCGTAGAGAATATCTTAAATAGTATACGTCGTGCAAATTATTTAAAAATAATCAGTAGCACCTAGTAATTTCATTAATAAATAAACCATTACAGCAAACTTTCTTCAATGTCCATTCAGTTCGTTACAGAATTCAATACCAAATCGTCTTAATAGCTATCGCTTGCATCACTTACTGTGCTAGAACAGAATTCCGGGTGGTATTTGTCGTAGAAAAATTCAAACGATCTGTATTTTCCGGTATCGCTACTCTAAAATCTGTGTAACTGCGAGACTGCTTTCATTATATGTGCGTGGTGCTTTAGGAATTTTTGTTTCGGTTGCTTCTACTAAAAATACAATCCGGAATTCTGTTCTAGCACAGCACGTGAAGCAAGTGATAGCGAGTAAGACAATTCCTTAACCAGGTATGTAAAACACGGAACGTACATTTCGGGAAAGTGTGTTATACTGACTGATTTAGTAACGAAATTATTACGGTGAAAATGAACAGTATTGCATAATTTTTAGTTACATATAGTATTAAATGATACTATGCACGATGAAATTGGATAAAAATGTACACAGGCAGGAATGAAACCATTCAGTCTGCATGGTAACAGTGAACCTTGGCCGCTGCACTATGTTCTCCAGCCGAAACTTAACTAGCGTTACGGATACAGGTGTTACACATAAATCTTTAGTGTCGATTTTCTGGGAAACTGGGTTCCGTCGCATGAAAACCCGCTAACAAAGTACTGGAGAAGTTCTCGTTACAACGTCTATAGCACTCATCGTGATTAATAGATCGGATGGTGCCATTGTAAATGGAGTCGTGCGAAATCGGTGAAGCATTGTGAGTATGCATTAGAAAGTTGCAGTTAAATGCAGGAAGATATGCAGCGGATAGGCACTTGGTGCAGGGAGTGGCAACTGACCCTTAACATAGACAAATGTAATGTACTGCGAATACATAGAGAGAAGGATACTTTATTGTATGATTATGTGATAGCGGAACAAACACTGGTAGCAGTTACTTCTGTAAAATATCTGGGAGTATGCGTACGGAACGATTTGAAGTGGAATGATCATATAAAATTAATTGTTGGTAAGGCAGGTGCCAGGCTGAGATTCATTGGGAGAGTCCTTAGAAAATGTAGTCCATCAACAAAGGACACTTCCTTACAAAATAGTCATTCGACCTATACTTGAGTATTGTTCAGCGGTGTGGGATCCGTACCAGGTCGGGTTGACAGAGCAGATAGAGAAGATCCAAAGAAGAGCGGCGTGTTTCGTCACAGGGTTATTTGGTAAGCGTGATAGCGTTACGGAGATGTTTAGCAAACTCAAGTGGCAGACTCTGCAAGAGAGGCGCTCTGCATCGCGGTGTAGCTTGCTGTCCAGGTTTCGAGAGGGTGCGTTTATGGATGTATCGAATATATTGTTCCGCCTACTTATACCTCCCGAGGAGATCACTAATGTAAAATTAGAGAGATTCGAGCGTGCACGGAGGCTTTCCACCAGTCGTTCTTCCCGCGAACCATACGCGACTGGAACAGGAAAGGGAGGTAAGGACAGTGGCACGTAAAGTGCTCTCCGCCACACACTGTTGGGTGGCTTGGGGAGTATAAATGTAGATGTAGATGTAGATGTATGCTTTCCCTCTTAGACCTTTCCTGATAGGAGTATGTAATCTCGTATGAGGTTCGAAATCCATGAGTCCCAAAATATGGATAACGTAACTTCAAAACCTTGATACCTAAAAATAACTTAATGAGACTTCAGTGCTCAATGAGACTTCAGTGCTATTGTCAGATATCTGCCCTTGTACTGTGTAGACAGACGTTGGTCATCAGCGAACTGGTCGTGCCGCAAGAAGTGACGTAGGCGGCCATCGGGATCAGAGGCGGCCTTGGGCGGTGAGTAACAGACAGTGCTGACGGTGGCGCCTCGCCGGCCGCTGCGCAAATTAATTAAAGCTCCGCGCTGGCGCCAGTGATTGCGATACACGCTGGCCGTACCCCTGCCACTAGCCGCCTCTGATTGCTCGTCCGCTATTACTGCTCGCGGCACACACCGCCACACCGGCGATTACCGCCTGCTGTCTGCCCCTACGCAGCTGCTGGATGCTGTGAAACAATGTCAAGGAAGAATCAGGACAAAGATGAAAGAATTTTACTCTGATAGACATGAGTGAGTGGAAGTGTGAATTTGGTTCCTGACAATTTTATTATAGACAACAGTATCGTTCAGTACCCAAATGGGAGCAGCCTAGATGCACAAATTTGTAGGTCTAATAACATTAACCTGTAGTAATATGGACTATATTTTACGCTCACGCCTGCTGAAGTGTTTGGCGAATGAAGCACTTCTCTAAAAAAAAAAATTGCGAAGAGAGAACATGCGA
Organism: Schistocerca cancellata; assembly: GCF_023864275.1. Classification (NCBI taxonomy): domain Eukaryota; kingdom Metazoa; phylum Arthropoda; class Insecta; order Orthoptera; family Acrididae; genus Schistocerca; species Schistocerca cancellata. The sequence goes on from NC_064626.1 coordinate 214,266,315, forward strand.
TATTCGGCTCGCTCCATCCGATCCAGAGCGCTGTGAACAAAGGCGCTCAGGTTGATGCCGTGTTCCTCGACACGAGGAAGGAATCTTATACAGTTCTGCACTGTCGTTTAGCTAACGACATACGAGCCTGCCGTGTATTGGACTAGGTTAGTGACTCGGTTCAGGATGTCCTTGCGCATCCAACTTAACACCAAGTTCCCAACGAAACAAATTGGACACATCTAAAGGTAATCTCAGGAATACCCCAAAGAAGTGTCACGAGGTCGTAATTGGTGTAAGGGATTAAATCTGAAACTCCCTGAGGCTGTTTGCAGTTGATGCGGTTGCCAACAGGAAGGTACACCGCCTACGTAATGTAACCATTCAGACACCACGTGGCAGCACTAGCAGTGGAGGGAATATACTCGTAATGCATGTTGAGGAGCGGAGTCGTTGCCGTAATGCGGAAACGAAGCCATTTATCTGGCGTCGAAAAGGTCATGATCGTTGGATGTCGGTCCAGTTCCGAAGTGGCTGTTAACTGTTCGCGTGCCGCCTTGCATAACGTCTTCCGTGCTTGGAAAAACAGCGATATCCAATACCGGAGCGGAGACAACTGTTTCTCACCATGGGGCATAGATGACAACGGTGAACCACGACTCCAGAGATCAGTACAGACGAATAGACGTGCGACTCTTGAGCACCGAGCAAGGTGGCGCAGTGATTAGCACACTGGACTCGCATTCGGGAGGACGACGGTTCAATCCCGCGTCCGACCATCCAGATTCAGGTTTACCGTGATTTCCCTAAATCAATCCAGGCAAATGCCGGGATGGTTCCTTTCAAAGGGCACGGCCGACTTCCTTCCCCGTCCTTCCCTAATCCGATGAGACCGATGACCTCGCTGTCTGGTCTCCTTCCCGAAACCAACCAACCAACCTCGCTGTCTGGTCTACTTCCCCGAACAACCCAACCCAACTGTTGAGCAACTGACTACCCAGATGAACCAAGACGCTACCAAGAGTGTCTCCTAGACGACCGTTCAGCGAACGTTGCTGCATATAGGCCTCAGCAGAAGGCGCTTGGTCCATGCATCCATACTGACTGATGTTCATCGGCGACGAAGGCTGGAATTTGCACGCCAATACGATAACGACTTCCACTGAGAGACCGCAGGTGGCTTTTCCAGATCAATCAAGTTTTGTGCGCCATCAAACGGACGGCCTTCGGTGTGTACCGCGTGAAACATCTGAAAGTAAACATCCGCAACAATCGTTGGACCGTTATGGTCTGGGGAGTGTTTTCGTGGCACTGCTGGGATGACCTCGTCATTCTGGAAGGCACAATGGATCAGAACAAGTAGGAACTATCCTCTTGGACCATCTGCACCCCTACACGCAGTTTACATTACTGGCCATTAAAATTGCTACACAACGAAGATGACGTGCTACAGACGCGAAATTTAACAGACGGGAAGAAGATGCTGTGATATGCAAATGTTTAGCTTTTCAGAGCATTCACACAAGGTTGGCGCCGGTGGCGACATCTACAACGTGCTGACATGAGGAAAGTTTCCAACCGATTTCTCATACACAAAACACCAGTTGAACGGCGTTGCCTGGTGAAACGCTGTTGTGATGCCTCGAGTAAGGAGGAGAAATGAGTACCATCATGTTTCCGACTTTGATACAAATCGGATTGTAGCCTATCGCGATTGTGGTTTATCGTATCGCGACATTGCTGCTCGCGTTGGTCGATATCCAATGACTGTTAGCAGAATATGGAATCGGTGGGTTCATGAGGGTAATACGGAACGTCGTACTGCATCACAACGGCCTCGTATCACTAGCAGTCGAGGTGACAGTCATCTTATCCGCATAGCTGTAACGAATCGTGCAGCCACGTCTCGATCCCTGAGTCAACAGATGGGGACGATTGAAAGACAACAACCATATGCACGAACAGTTCGATGGCGTTTGCAGCAGCATGGACTATCAGCTCGAAGACCATGGCTGCGGTTACCCTTCACGCTGCATCACAGACAGGAGCGCCTGCGATGGTGTACCCAACGACGAACCTGGGTGCACGAATGGCAAAACGTCCTTTTTTCGGATGAATCCAGGTTCTGTTTACAGCATCATGATGATCGCATCCGTGTTTGGCGACATTGCCGAGAACGCACATTGGAAGCGTGTATTCGTCATCGCCATACTGGCGTATCATCCGGCGTGATTGTATGGGGTGCCATTGTTTACACGTCTCGGTCGCCTCTTGTTCGCATTGACGCCACTTTGAACAGTGGACGTTACATTTCAGATGTGTTAAAACCCGTGGCTCTATTCTTCATTCGATCCCTGAGAAACCCTACATTTCAGAAGGTTAATGCACGACCGCATGTTGCTAATCCTGTACGGGCCTTTCTGGATAGAGAAAATGTTCGACTGCTGCCCTGGCCAGCACATTCTCCAGATTTCTCATCAATTGAAAACGTCTGGCCAATGGAGGCCGAGCAAATGGCTCGTCACTATACGCCAGTCACTACTCTTGATGAATTGTGGTATCGTGTTGAAGCTGCATGGGCAGCTGTACCTGTACACGCCATCCAAGCTCTGTTTGACTCAATGCCCAGGCGTACCAGGGCCGTTATTACTACCAAAGGTGATTGTTCTGGATACTTATTTCTCAGGATCTATGCACCCAAATGTCGTGAAAATGTAATCACATGTCTGTTCTAGTGTAATATATTTGTCCAATGAATACCCGTTCATCATCTGCATTTCTTCTTGGTGTAGCAATTTTAATGGCCAGTAGTGTATATTTCCTCGGCACAATGTCATCTACGAACAGGATAATGCACCGTCAGACAGTTCGCAGTCTACGTGCGTGGTTCAAAGAGCACAAGTGTGTGTTTACCGTACTCCCCTATCCACAATACTTCCCGGGTTTAAACTCAATCGATACCCCATGGGACCACCTAGGTTGAGCTGTTTGCACCATGGGTTCTCAGCCGAGAGAGCTAGCACAGTTATCCACGGTACTGGAGTCAGCATGGTTCCACACCTCTGTGGAGAACCATGCAGAGCCTCTCTACGCGCACGTCACGAAGCGGTGCGCACTGCAAAAAGTGGTTATTCAGCTTCTGACGCGTGGTCACATTAATGTGACTGGAGAGCTAGACGAATGAAATACGTTTCGCGTGGTTTTTATTATCATTTGTTTTATACGAACATTGCACATGACTCGAGAACATTCGAAATCATACTAAAAATTAACTTTCAAAAATTAGTAAAAATTTTAGTACGCCCCAGGGTAAAAAATTCTCGAATACTCAGAAATACCCTCTAGTACACTTAAATCAAGTAAAGTATTCAGTAATACATTAATGTGAAATAAAGTACTCTACCATATTCCAAAACATTCGAGAACGTCTAAGGTTCACCAACTTTCTAGAACATTCTAAATTCTAGAAGATTCAAAATGATTCAAATGGCTCTTAGCACTATGGCACTTAACATCTGATGTCCTCAGTTCCCTAGCCTTGGAACTACTTAAACCCAACCAACCTAAGGACATCACACACATCCATGCCCGAGGCAGGATTCGAACCTGCGAACGTAGCAGCAGTGCGGTTCAGGACTGAAATATGGTGTAAATAAATGCTATTGCATATGGTAATATAAGGGGTTGTTACAGAATGCCGCATGTCAACAGCTGGCGTAGGTAAGCAAAGTTCTCAGCCCTTCTCAACTGATAAAAACCATGATAAATGATCAATGATGAATGTCCAGTCCACGAACTGTCATCTCTTTACCAATTAAAATATGTTCCTGTTGGCTTATGTCAAGCAGCAGATGATATCACGGTTCTGACCTAACTAACCTATATTCTTGTCCAACTAAGGCACTTAATTTTCAGTAACTTGCAGTGTTTCACCCCAGTTGTTCAATATGTGTATTGAAGAAGCCTCGATGGAAATAGAAGAAAGGCTCAAGGGGGTGGGGGTGGATTAAAATTCAGGGTGGGTGTATGTTAAAGATCAGATTATCTGATGATGTTGCTATTCTCAGTCAAGGTGAAGAAGAATTAAGCAATATGTTGAATGGAATTGTCTAATGAGTACAGAAAATGGAGTGAGAGCAAATCGAGGTAAAGCGAAAAAATTTGAAGTAGAAGAAATGAGAACAGCGAGGAGCTTAACATCAAAATTAGTGACCACGAAGGAGACGAAGTTACAGAATTCTGCAATCTTGGAAACAAAACAACCCATGATCGACGAAGCAAGGAGGACATAAAAAGCAGACTACCTGAGGCAAAGATGGCTTTTCTAGCCAGAAGTCTACTAGTATCAAACGTAAGCCTTAAATATGCGAAGAAATCTCTCAAAATGTGTGGTTGGAACATAGCATTGAAAGGTAGTGAACCACGGACTGAGGAAAAAACGGAGAAGGGAATCGAAGCGTTTGAAATATCGTGCTACAGAAGGATCTCTAAAATTAGGTGGATTATAACAAAGGTATGAAGGGGTTCGCCACGGAATCAGCTGGCGGAGGAACTTGTGGAAAACAGGGACAAAGAGAAGGGGCAGTAAGATAGGGCGTGTGTTAAAACATCAGGGAGTAACCTCCATGATACTAGAGGAATCTGTAGGGGGTAAAAACATACGAAAAAGTTTGGGATACGTCCAAACAATAATGGAGACTCAGGGTGAAAGTGACCCTCTGAGACGAGGAGTTGGCGTAAAAGAGAAATTCGTGGCAGATCGCATCAGTCCAGTCAGAATACTGATGATTAAAATAAGAAACGACATTTTAGTCATTCTATCGAAAGGTATTACCGCGACACCATTGGTGTGGCAGTATCTTAGTCAGAAAAAATTGTTGAAAAATAAAGATGTTTTTAGCAGTTTCAAAATATATAACCCATACTTCCAATTGTAGCTTTCCCCTTGAGAGACTACATTTTTTATTTTCGATAGAGATTTAAAAAAAAATAAAACCGTTAGTTTAATCCAATACTGCAGCAAGACCAGAATCCGAAATTGCACGCACGACTCCATTAACTAGGTGTTGAATTGTGAAAGATTTTTCCGCGAATTTTGTGTTTCAGTTAAGGGAATCTGTTGTGCGGTGTGGCCTTTGGGAGAAGGGGGAAATGGGGGGGGGGGGGGCCTCTCGTTAAGCTGGGAATCAATTTATTCGAGGAGCGCGCTGACCGTGTCTAACGCAAATGCCACGTAACGAATATAAAACGAGTATTTATAACTCGACGTCATTTCAGCTTCCGCACAGTAGGCCTTGTTCACCGCGGGGCTTGAAATGAAATTTCCCGTTGACGTCAGACTCTGATTGATGTATTACAGAGTAATGGGAATTCTGGGCCAGGCGACGCGGGAACCGCAAATGTATTCGCGCATTAACTCGCCAGATCGCTGACCCGATAGTTGGAGTTTTGGTTTTCCAGTACGGAGTTTCCAGCGTCTGTACCGCTGCTGCAGCGTCACTTCTCGGTTCGTGTCGCTATATCGCGTCTCCTGCCGTAGTATCTCATTCTTGGCTAGTTCTCGTCCAGCGGAAGAATACCAGTGACCTATACGTGAGGTGGTGCTGGGCAAAACTAGAACGATAGGTCCTGTAATGATGTATCTAGAAACCAATAGCTGTTGAGAAATGGGGCAAACCGTCCTCCCATTCTCATCCCTCTATTACGTGGAAGCAGACACTGTTTCATGCAGTCAACCACTCGTCGTAGGACATCCTCTAGGCCTCCTTCGCAAATACACGTGCCTCTATTCGGACTGTGTCCTACGCTTTGGTCATACCCTTCTGTGATGACTACACATTGTCGATGGGCTGGAAATACACCAAGACGTTTAAATTTCCCTGTAGCCAGAAATGGATTCAGGTTTACTGAAATGGGAGACTATGCTACTTGACCACCTTGACCAATCTATTGCGTATGACTCGTTACAGTGAGGTGCCGTCGCACGATCGTTGGCTTTCTGCAAGAGTAAAGTTTCCCAATGGCGCCGATAATTCGACGGTCATAAACTGATGAGATACAGCACCCATTAATATGTCTGGTAAAGCATATGCACTTTTGAGACTGATGCATAAGCGATCTAGATGCCTCACCACTATGATTGCTCGACGATTTGCGTCTGCCGTCTCGTCTACATCTACATCTATATCATACTCCACAAGCCATCTAATGGTGTGTGGCGGAGGGTAATTTACTATGTCGTCTTTTGTCTGAAATAAAACGCAGCCTGTGGATTGCAGGTCTTCAGCAATATGCTGCGAAAGCAGTTGGCAGAACTGTATTCAGGCATGATGATCTGGTGGCGACAGGTGTTGCATATGACAGAGACAAAGCTGTAAAACTACCTTGGCTATCGTAAATAAGCGTAGACTACAGTAGTTTGCCTAGTAGCTTTCTTCAGTTAAAGTCATACCCTCACTACCTGTATGTTAGGTGTTTTGCATACCTGTCAGGCGTTACCTCTTAACGATTACTTCCTTTACGTATGTGATCAGTATCTTACTAGATTCTGCTAAGATCCGGAAGCAGTGAACAGTCTAGAGACTGAGTAAGGAAATATAAAGGGCTGGGTAACCTATGGGACATTTTTGATCTACATAGTTATCCTCCTGTCTGGTGTTTAAAACTAAACAATATTTATAGAAAAATAAAAATTGTAAATTTTTACTTCAGGTTTTAGTCTAAAATTGATTTCTAAGGTAAAATACAGGGATCTTGTTTTAAAAATAAAGAAAACAATACGTATTTGTCGTACATCTCTGTAAAAAGGGAAAAAATACAAAATTAAAAACACGCAAAATGAAATGCGTGAAAATCGCTGCAAAACTACATAGAACGTATACAAAACACGTTTTTGTCATTTATAAACAATTTTCGCATTTAGCAATAAGAGCAGGAAACTCCTACCTTTGATTACGATGAAGAATGTTCTATTGAGTACGAAAGAACAACATTTATTTAAATATATATGCAAGAGAACTGTACTTGCATAAAAAATAACTAGTTTTTATTAATTATGAAATTAAATTTATATTCTGTAAGTATATAAAATACACAGTGGACTAACACTGAATGGTGTGCAGTTCCAGTTATGTGTAAAACAAACAACCAAACAAAACAAAGGGAAGTCTTCCGGCCGGCCGAAGTGGCCGTGCGGTTAAAGGCGCTGCAGTCTGGAACCGCAAGACCACTACAGTCGCAGGTTCGAATCCTGCCTGGGGCATGGATGTTTGTGATGTCCTTAGGTTAGTTAGGTTTAACTAGTTCTAAGTTCTAGGGGACTAATGACCTCAGCAGTTGAGTCCCATAGTGCTCAGAGCCATTTTGAAGTCTTCGGCTCCCAGATTCTCTCTTGTACATTCATTTATGTTTCTTTCTGTACCAGTGCTACCAATACTACTGATAATCCCACTATTTACCTCGACACTTAAGTAGTGAACGAAAGCTACTGACCCGTAATTTTGGTAGAGCGTAACTCTAGACGGGGATAAAGCAGCTGCTCGTGCAGAACTGACCACACAAGAGTACGGTGGATACCTACAGCAACTCCAGTTCTTGTTTCAAGATCATCTACATGTCGCAACACCTGCTCCTCCATCTCCGCCTTGTAGACTGTACTAGGCCGACCGCGATCTGAAGTCCATACTGCGAAAGACCCACAAGCCTTCTCAACATTTTTGGAATGTAGCGTTGTGAAAGTCGTTCATGCTGCTTACACGCCTGGTGATTACTGCCTTCATCTAACATAGTAAGAGAATAACATGCCTGCCATTTCCGTCCTAGAACAGTATAGGCTTTCGTTGCACCGCTTACACTACTGCTTGTGCACATTATCACGAAATCACTAATCTTGTTTTCCTAACGTAGTACATGGTTTAACCGAGTAATGTAACAGACCGTCGCACTGCTGTAATTGGTGTCACCGCCTCCATCATTTTCCTGTGAATTGCAACCATTCAGACATGCACAGTCAACTGCTAACGTAAGACGACGTACACCACAGCATACTACACATCACCCGCCACAAGAAAAACTGCCCATATCTCAACAGGTACTGTTTTCCAGACATACAATTACAGGAATTTTTCATCTAGTTTTGAACAATACTACCTTCTGCAGGAATATGACTCACTTTTTTCTAGTGTTCTGTACGTTTTGTGTGCGTGGCGAAGGGAATCACCGTTATAAAGTATGTGGCAACACAATTTTTATTTATGGTTGAAATTACCTTAATTGTCAGCCAGTCTTGATTTTGCATTCGCTGTGGTGCGTTTGTAGGAAACTGAGAAAGAAAAACTGCTGACGTTGCCTACAATGTACAGCTACAATTTTCAGATATTGTACGAGAACAGTTTAAGAAAAATGCTTGTACAGTGAACTTTAAAAATGTGTTTAGCCTTTTTAGCGGAACGTAATATTTAGAATTTTCTATTACAGTACAGCAAAAGAAAAGTGTTGTGGCAAGTGGAACAAAAATAAATTGCTTTCAGGTGCATCAGTATATCTAAATTGGAATCATGGGTTACTTGAATTTGTACGCGTATAAAATATGCCGAAGCCAGCAGCTATGAGCCAGGCTTAAAATGAAACGAAAATCCAGACGGGGATATAAAAATTTTCGGCGCACTAAAGCGTTTTCCAATGAAGCTGAAAACGAATTGGAAGAGAATATTCTTACATTTGAAGATCCAGTATTCAGTTTAAGTGTTCTGAGCGTAAGATAACTTGCTTTCGACATTGCACGAGAAACAGATTGCCCCGTAATTTCAGTGCAGACGAAGCCACATCAGGCAAAAGTGAACTGAAGGGGTCCAGCTAAGAAATATCGCCGAATCCGAACGAAATAATGAAATCTCCAAGAAAAACGTGACGATTAGCTTAGGAGCCTCTGAGTTGACGAGTAGCTTATGAAAAAAAGCTAATCGAAGCTTAGGAGATGGAATCTAGAACAACTGCTGCAGCTGTGGAAAGGAAGTGTTTTTCAGTCTCTGCGGGGAAGTTAGCATAGAAACTTATTCGTAAAATAGTGTGACGAGTTGTGCGAAAAACATCGGCAAAGGGGAGAGGGAGCAAAGTAGCAAGAAAGTTATAAGAATTAAAATATTAAATTTCCCGTAAACTTGTACTAATACATATTTCTAAGCCCAGAGCTGTAGTTCAGAAAGGTACCACAAATTAGGAAGCCAGATTCCTCATTTGTACCACTTGCAGATGCTTAGAAAACTGATTGCTGTAGTTTATTTATCTCGGAATTTTCGTTCTTTAAATCAGATGCCACGAACAACATCCGGCAGTTGAGGATGGAATTGTTTAAATAATTTTGTAACTCACCCTTCAGGGTGTAAAATGAAATCTCAAATGTGGTGCAACTGCATATATTCCCAATGTCAAAGAGCACAGTTTCTATATAAATTACCTAAAGTTAATGGTTGCATTTGAACAATCGAAGCTAGGCACGTATAAATTGCTATCCAAGGGCGATTATGTGAGATGCGTGGTTTCTGGCATGTTTATTGGGTAAAGCTTGACTATTCGATCACCTACAATAGAAGTACCACCATACCGTTAAATTGTTAGGATATATAAGGTATACTGGATAAACAGCATGGCAGTAAGATAGTCGATGTGCGCTAGTGTAAGGTGTTATTTTGTTAATAACGAAACTTAGATGACACATGTACAAAATTTTCGTACTACACAGAGGGCAGGAATGAACTTTGATCTTAAGAAGTACAGTAGATCAGTAAGTTTAAACCAAAACACAACTGAAAAAGAAAACAGAAGTTAAATTTTAAACTGTTTTTCTTTTTTCTGTTATCTTTCTTTCATGTCACATTTACTACAGAAAGTTCTTGTCTTGCTGCCCACAACGTCGCAACAACCATAGCGTAATATGGCAACAGCATAGTCATACAAACCGAAGTGCTGGAGACACCCAAACGCCATCGCTTTCCGGATAGACTTTCACTCTCGTCGCTGATTTGCTGTCGTTTTTGGTCGTGGCTTCGCGACGGTGCAACGCCGGCCTATGGTTAGTCGGAAAATTTTATGTATTGGAAGTTCCCTATCCTGTCGAGACCATAGCTTCGGGTCTACGGAGGAACGGGTAGTACGCAATATGTACAGGAATCAAGTAGAGACATTAACAATGGATTCTCAAGAGAGAAGTGCTCAGATTGTAAAGACAGGAAGCCTTTGTCCACTACATTTCACCAACTATATCGAAGAAAGAATGAAGAAATTAAAAAGATAGGTTCAAGAGAGAGATTACAATTTAGAGTGCCTGTTTTTTTTCACTAATAAATAGCTTTGCAGAATGTTTTGTATCATTACAGATTTACGCTCTCTTATTCAGATCATGTTATGAGAAGTGTAATTTCAGATCCATTTTTCTGATTTGACTTCAACTGAACTCGTGCCAGCGTTTCTAAGTGAGAGTAATACTGTTAATTAATTTGATTGGAACACAATAAATAGTCTAATAGCTTGTAAAACGTGGAAAAGAAATTATTATAATGTTATTTTTCTCTATATGACCAAAATATGAGGTTTTTGAAAAATTATGGGTCAACTGCATTGGCGGACATATTTTTGGATAACACAAATTTTTATATACGAGATATGAAACAAATGGAAAAAGAAAAGGTATCAGTTGGTATTACACAGTAGGTGTAACAGTTCTTAAAATTACTGGGAATGTCGTCATCAAATTCCGACAAACCTATAAAATGTTCTAGACAGTGTAGTATGCAAACATTGTTTAATGAAAACTTGTCATCGTAATATTCAAAATAAAGCGTTAAATTATCATAATATTAGTTAGCAGAGGAATAATCCTTATCTGAACAACATCTACATCTACATAGATACTCTGCAAATCACATTTAAGCACCTGGCAGAGTGTTCATCGAACCACCTTCGCAGTTCTCTATAATTCCAATCTCGTATGGCACGCGGAAAGAATGAACACCTATATCTTTCTGTGCGAGCTCTGATTTCCCTTACTTTACTCTCGGTGATCGCTCCTCCCTATGTAGGTCGGTGTCAACAAAATATTTTCGCATTCGAAGGAGAAAGTTGGTGATTGGAATTTCGTGAGAAGATTCCGTCGCACCGAAAAACGCCCAAATCCTGTATCATTTCTGTGACACTCTCTCCCATATTTCGCGATAATACAAAACGTGCTGCCTTTCTTTGAACTTTTTCTGTGTGCTCCGTCCGTTCTATCTGGTCAGGATCCCACACCGCGCAGCAGTATTCTAAAAGAGGAGGGACAAGCGTAGTGTAGGCAGTCTCCTTAGTAGGTCTGTTAGATTTTCTAAGTGCCGTGCCAATAAAACCTAGTCTTTGGTTAGACTTCCCCACAACATTTTCTATGTGTTCCTTCCAATTTAAGTTGTTCGTAATTGTAATACCTACGTATTTAGTTGAATTTACGGCTTTTAGATTAGACTTATTTATCGTCTAATCGAAGTTTGACGAATTTCTTTTAGCACTCATGTGGATGACCTCACACTTTTCGTTATTTAGGGACAACTGTCACTTTTCGCACCATTCAGATATCTTTTCTAAATCGTTTCGCAGTTTGTTTTGGTCTTCTGGTGATTTTATTAGTCGATAAACGACAGCGTCACCTGCAAACAACCGAAGACGGCTGCTCAGATTGTCTCCAGAATCGTTAATACGGATAAGGAACAGCAAAGGGCCTATAACACTACCTTGGGGAACGCCTGAAATCACTTCTGTTTTACTCGATGACTTTCCGTCAATTACTACGAACTTTGACCTCTCTGACAGGAAATAGCAAATCCAGTCACATAACTGAGACGATATTCCATAAGCACGCAATTTCACTACGAGCCACCTTGTATGGTACAGTGTCAAAAGCCTTCAGGAAATCCAGGAATACCGAATCGATCTGAAATCCCTTGTCAATATCACTCAGCACTTCATGTGAATAAAGAGCTGGTTATGTTTCACAGGAACGATGTTTTCTAAACTCATGTTGACTGTGTGTCAATATACCGTTTTCGTCGAGGTAATTCATAATGTTCGAACACAATATGTGTTCTAAAATCCTGCTGCATATCGACGTTAACGATAAGGGCCTGTAATTTAGTGGATTACTCCTACAACCTTTCTTGAATAATGTTGTGACATGTGCTACTTTCCAGTCTTTGGGTACGGATCTTTCGTCGAGCGAACGGTTGTATGTGATTGTTAAGTTAAATTGTTAAGTTAAATTAACTTAGTGGGTAATGGAAAGAATGAGTGTCGAAGCACTATGAAATCGCAGACTTCTGTCTTCAGTGAAGGTGTTATACTGTGTCAGTTTTACCTTCAAAAAAATATGCCCAGCTCCATTATAACCTACATTAAAGATTTGGAAGATGCTTCGGCCAAAGTAACCGTCCGTCGTCAAATAATATTACGATTCAGCCAGCAGAACGCACCCTTAGACTACCTTAAATATGAAGGAAATTTTCCGTGGCGTACCACACCTCACCCAATCGGATAATTCCTCCTTTGCCTAAATAGTAGATCTGATGTCTTGTGGTGTAGATCTTAGCTGGATCACGCAATGATGCGCTGTGTTGGGCATCGGAGGATGTAGCGTAACTGCAGCGGAACTTTGCTTCTCGAATGTAATCTCTCACGTGGCTGCCTCGGATTCCAGTGTGTGTGTGTGTGTGTGTGTGTGTGTGTGTGTGTGTGTGTGTGTGTGTGCGCGCGCGCGCGCGTGCGTGCGTGTGTGTATGTGCCCGCGCGCGCGGGTGGGTCTACGAGGCGAGATGTTGCACGGGCCGGTTTCTCCAGAGGAGCGGCCTTTGGGTGTGTCTGGATTGTGGAGTGCTCATCAGGAGAAACGGTGGAGCGGACGAGCTAAAGTGCGGGCGGTGGCTGCGTGTCGGCAGTGGCACGAATGGGCAACGCCTCTAGTAGATACTGCAGCCTAGCAGCCTAGGCTCCGTACCTCAGAACTTTGCAACACCTTTAGCAGCGGCGTTTCTATCTCAGAAGTGATGCACGAGGCGAAATGGAACAAGGGCACTTTCTTGCTTCTGTGCAGCTGAAACGCAAAGCAACAGCCTTGAGACAGAGAGATAGAGGTGGGAGGGGGAAGAGGGGAGGTAGAGAGATAGAACAGGGGGCGAGAGAGAGAGAGATAGAGAGAGAGAGAGAGAGAGAGAGAGAGAGAGAGAGAGAGAGAGAGAGAGGAAAATTAAGGAGGGAGGGACTAGGGAAGAGAAAATGAGAGCAGTTTTACGGGAGTGAGAGAAAGATTGCGAGAGAAAGAGATCAATTAAGGGGGAGAATAGGAGAGATAAAGAGCAAGCAAGAAAGTGTGTAAACATAGCAACATTCCTTTAGCGAAAAAATGTAACCGGTCGTTATCGCTGGAGATACTGTAAAACCCTAATTTTTTTTGCGATTTCAGTACTGTACTATTCTCGCACACCTTTGCGAAATTCTTCAATATTGACAATTGTTACATCAGGTTCGAATCCTGCCTCGGGCATGGATGTGTGTGCTGTCTTTAGATTAGTTAGGTTTAATTAGTTCTAGTGGACTGATGACCTCAGAAATTAAGTCCCATAGTGCTCAGAAGCATTTGAACCATTTGAACATCAGTGTACTCTCTTTTTCAAGGGCTGCCGCTGAAGACAAGAACTTTGTTCAGGATCTCAGCTGATTCAAGAGTTAAGACTACGAACCATACAACAAAATTAGGTGCTTCGTTTCGTTATCGTGATTCATTCGCGAAATGAAATTGCCGGTCAGGGAAGGGGGGAGGGTTGGGGGGGGGGAGGGCTGTGGTTATTACGTTTTACTCGACATACGCTCGTAGGTTGACAGACTTTTTTCGTACAGAGCGCATTCGTTTTGGTGAGATGGATATTGGCCTAAGAGCACAGTCGGACGGCGTGTGACTGCGGACGGAAGGCAAGCAAGAGTCGCACACAATAGGAATGACATCAGGGAGAAACCTTCGGAGACCAATATTCTGCAAAATAAGCTTGGGAGAGTAGAGTGAATGATGGAGAATATTCGTATTGGGGGGAGTAGATTACCGTAAGCGGCAAGTAAAATACATAATAGGCAAATATACCAACATGAGGAGTGTAAAAGGAAAGAATTACTGACGACAACAGTTTTACTATGGAAAAACTTCTTTAGAAGTTATGCTGTATGAAGCGTCCTGGCATTACTGAAATTTATGTGTTTATTAATAATAACACGATTGTGGCAACCAGAAAATCGTTGATTAGCCGTATAGAATTTGAATGCGATACCTGACGCAAGGGCGACAGTGTGGTTTAGTAGAATAGTAGAATGAACTACTTTGTAGTCGGTGCTGATGTTCTAGCGGTAAAGCGCATGCCTGGGAACTAAGAGGCTAAGGAATCGAGGAACAAGTCGGACAATCTAGCCTATACATCTTAACGATGTTTAAGAGTTGCCAGAAACGACACGTGGTTCGGAATCGATGTTAAACAGTGGGTCCCCTTTCCCCAGTTCGATAACTGGGTTACGTAAGGGTCGCGCAAGTAGGCGAAGTGAAATAAGTTGAAAGATACAGCCACTGAATCACACGAAATTAGTTTTGTACGCACTTAGAGATAAGATACTGATTGAAAAATTGTGGCCTGTCATTCTGCGATCGCAGTAACAGTTTAATTCAAGATCAGAAGGTGGAGTTGACGCAGATACGCAGCTAAGTTCATGATTAATTGCGATACAATTAAATGTGTAAGTCAGGAGAAAAGTGATAAACAATAACGCAAATCGGAATACATGATGAGAAAGGGAAGATAATTTCCTTGCAGAACAATGCCGAACACTTATGAATATTTTGTCACTTACGATTATCTCTTTTGTACAAGAAGCAATAAATTTACGTACAATATTTCGCAGTATATATCTCGGGTGCTAATAATGGTAGACACTACTACTTAAGCTTAATTTTATTGTTTCATTAGCGTGGATGTGACGTTATAGATTATATTAATGAATTATAGATAATTTACATAGTACTTCCGTGACACGTTCTGACGTCGATTAGTTACGTCAGCGGTCAGGTTAGGTTAGTGTTGTTTAACGTCCCATCGACAACGAGGTCATTAGAGACGGAGCGCAAGCTCGGGTTAGGGAAGGATGGGGAAGGAAATTGGCCGTGCCCTTTCAAAGGAACCATCCCGGCATTTGCCTGAAACGATTTAGGAAAATCACGGAAAACCTAAATCAGGATGGCTGGAGACGGGATTGAACCGTCGTCCTCCCGAATGCGAGTCCAGTGTGCTAACCACTGCGCCACCTCGCTCGGTCAGCGGTCAGGGAGACGATACTATAGATGAGCGGGAAACTGGTGTTCAGTTAGTAGGGTAGCGCGGTGGTGAACAGTCGTGGCAAGGGTAGGTGGTAGGGTTCCGCGGAAACTGAGTGTCGTATAGCAGCCAGAAAATTTTGATCAGTAGCCTGAGAGGAAGATGGGTCGTTAAAAAAAACTCAGATAGAAGCTATTTAATTTCATTGATATTTAGAATTATCCTGATATTTCCAGGTAATTCGTCCAATAAACTTTGACAATGGCAAACAGGTGTATTGTTAGCGGTTCGTTGAGTAATCTGTGTTTTATGGAAAAGGGAACTAGTTTTGGTCTACAATAAATTGATTCGTGCATGTTTTCCGGTGGTCCTGTTGTAATATAGCTCAGCCTCCCTTGTCTCAGAAGAACGCAAAATTAAGCTGACACTATGAACATTTATTAAAACGTACATACATGATCGTGAACTGAAATTTCATAGATATTCAGGAAGACGCTGCAACCCTACACTTAAAGGGAACAGGTAATTACAGCGTACTTAGTCCTAGGAGGTGTAGTATTCAGTGTACTTAACTATCTTTGTCTCGTGAGGAATTTTCAGTATTCAGGGATATGATACAAACTATCATTTGAAGCAAATAAGTATAGTGAACATGGATACCTTAAGAGCTGACAGCGCTTCTTCATATCGGTAGTATGAAACAAATATTTTCTACTGAAAGGTCTATGATTTCCATATTTCGGAAGGAGGTAGTATGGACAAAAAGAAGAAAAGCTTGTCAAGTAAATATGGGTTCTAAAATCCTTAGCCTAAGAGTTATGAGAGCTTGTTAATTAGAAGAGATGTGTTTCACAGTAGCAAAGATGAACAAGTGCTCATAGCTCATGCACTTTAGAGCCATAGAACTACCCCTCAGAATATGGGAAGCATTGAGCAGGCAGCAGAAGTGATTTGTTTAAAGTAAACACCTGCTCATAGCTCTTACTGTATGCATTTTAAATCCCATGTCTACGAGACTTTTTGCTTCCTGTCATATCCTTGCATGTTGACCGCCCCTTCCTTGATCTCTCATCGAGAAATGGAAAGTTCAATAACGGTGGCTATGCGTGGGTGGCAAAAATGTCTTATGGGGTGCATAGAAGCGATACACAGAAAAAGCGAAGATTGTTATTGAGAAGCTGTGGATCAGCTACAGTTCTGAATTCATGATAATCACAACACAAGCTGCTCAGCCAGGTAGGTAAACACGCGTCTTATTATTTACTGTAGCTGCACATTTTAATCACAATAAGGTCCGACGACGCGTTTAATCGTTCGAAGACCTTTTTATCAGAACACGGGGAATAAATTACAATTGACCATAAATTAAGACAGCCGACCTGAGATTTAACATTACGAAGAGGATCAGGCAATTTCAAATGACAGCATTCGTGCATGAAAAAGGCAGAAATTTCGAGAGAAGCCAACAAAGCAACTCTCACCCATCGATTCCCCAGCGTGTCGATACGGAATGCGGCTAGCGCAGCGGAAAAGGCCAACTTCCGGCGACACGTTCCCTGAAGGAGTGCTCGTTAGGCAGCGCCGCAGAACACATACGTGTTGCGGTCTGCGGCAGCGCCGCGGCCAGGCGCACAGGAAGCGTGGTGTAATGGTGGGCGCGGTCTATTCCATCCCATCCCATCCCATACTACCCCAGCCCTTCCCGACCCCGGGGGAGCGCCGTACAAACGTGACGCGAATGTCTAGCGCCGCCGCCTCGCATTCTCGGCGTGCCGCCCACCACACCCAACTCTGTATACGCCGGGGCGTCCTCACAGCAATCCTAATAGGGTCGTTCAGAGCGAATAGAGCATTCACTTCTGTATTCAGATGGCTCTGATCGCTTCACATCGCCACACAACGGCAAATCCTTCCTATTCTCTGATGGTACAGTGACGGAGTCCTCTGTAACGACAGTTGTCCGTTAAAGTCGAACTAATACACTGACCGAAATAGGTATTGTTACACCATTGAGCACCAGACTGATATTTATCAAACATTGTGGAGGTATTCATCAGATACTGAGTATTAAATAAACACTATCTATAAACCTGGGCACTCTCCTACAAAGTACACTCCTGGAAATTGAAATAAGAACACCGTGAATTCATTGTCCCAGGAAGGGGAAACTTTATTGACACATTCCTGGGGTCAGATACATCACATGATCACACTGACAGAACCACAGGCACATAGACACAGGCAACAGAGCATGCACAATGTCGGCACTAGTACAGTGTATATCCACCTTTCGCAGCAATGCAGGCTGCTATTCTCCCATGGAGACGATCGTAGAGATGCTGGATGTAGTCCTGTGGAACGGCTTGCCATGCCATTTCCACCTGGCGCCTCAGTTGGACCAGCGTTCGTGCTGGACGTGCAGACCGCGTGAGACGACGCTTCATCCAGTCCCAAACATGCTCAATGGGGGACAGATCCGGAGATCTTGCTGGCCAGGGTAGTTGACTTACACCTTCTAGAGCACGTTGGGTGGCACGGGATACATGCGGACGTGCATTGTCCTGTTGGAATAGCAAGTTCCCTTGCCGGTCTAGGAATGGTAGAACGATGGGTTCGATGACGGTTTGGATGTACAGTGCACTATTCAGTTTCCCCTCGACGATCACCAGTGGTGTACGGCCAGTGTAGGAGAGAAGCGACTCTCATCGCTGAAGACGACACGTCTCCATTCGTCCCTCCATTCACGCCTGTCGCGACACCACTGGAGGCGGGCTGCACGATGTTGGGGCGTGAGCGGAAGACGGCCTAACGGTGTGCGGGACCGTAGCCCAGCTTCATGGAGACGGTTGCGAATGGTCCTCGCCGATACCCCAGGAGCAACAGTGTCCCTAATTTGCTGGGAAGTGGCGGTGCGGTCCCCTACGGCACTGCGTAGGATCCTACGGTCTTGGCGTGCATCCGTGCGTCGCTGCGGTCCGGTCCCAGGTCGACGGGCACGTGCACCTTCCGCCGACCACTGGCGACAACATCGATGTACTGTGGAGACCTCACGCCCCACGTGTTGAGCAATTCGGCGGTACGTCCACCCGGCCTCCCGCATGCCCACTGTACGCCCTCGCTCAAAGTCCGTCAACTGCACATACGGTTCACGTCCACGCTGTCGCGGCATGCTACCAGTGTTAAAGACTGCGATGGAGCTCCGTATGCCACGGCAAACTGGCTGACACTGACGGCGGCGGTGCACAAATGCTGCGCAGCTAGCGCCATTCGACGGCCAACACCGCGGTTCCTGGTGTGTCCGCTGTGCCGTGCGTGTGATCATTGCTTGTACAGCCCTCTCGCAGTGTCCGGAGCAAGTATGGTGGGTCTGACACACCGGTGTCAATGTGTTCTTTTTTCCATTTCCAGGAGTGTATTTCAGTATGAAACGCCAGCTCCCATGAACTGCTGAGTGCAAACGAAATCAAGTCATCCCTCTCCAAAAAGTGGAAAACCAAATTAAGTCAGACAACATAACATGCTCAGCAGACTAATTTCCTTCCGTCATATAGAGCAACACATGTGGGATTAAAACTGTCTTTCGGCTGCCTAAGAAAATGAAATAGGTATATCCCTATATTCGACGTGAATGTGGGAATAGCTGCGTAAGTCAGTGTACACGATCTGTTCCCATTGTCGGCGCCACTGTAACTCTGGTCCCAACGGGTGCTACTACATTACTTACACCTGTGTGTTTACATTACTTCTTCGGCAGTCAGTAGGTCTCCTGACTTATAAGATGATGGGTATTGTCGAAATCTGGCATTTTCATGTTAGTGTCAGATTATTGCTGATGGTCACTGTATATTGCTTGGCAACGTGTGTATGTTAACTGTAAGCACATACGTTGTAAAGGATTTTCTCCATAATACTGTGACTGTTCAGTAGCTACCAGAAAACCCTCAGTTCCATAAAGAATCGAAATCCTATGTGTAAAACAGCTTTAAACGTCTGGTTACTTTACGACTGAGTTAACACGTTAAATATTCGACGTTAAGCATCTAAAACTGATGAAGTTGAAGACCTTGTTGTGTTTTACGAGTCTCAGTGCTTTGACGTGTTACCTCCTGAACAATGTGTCGTACAGTGATATAATTTGAAGGAATGTTGAGTGCTATATGTGGATACAGTCTCCAAAAATGTTACGAATAATATTACTAGTAAAGAAGTAAAAACTGAAACGCCGTGCCTGATGCTGAAGCTTAACTGCTTGAAAAGCGAGAATGTAATAAGCTATAATGTTTCTTTTTTCCTTTCAATATGTAATAGAGAAGCGCAGTGAGAAAAAGGTTGCTAAAGGTTTAATATTATGTGTAAAGCTTGTTGGAAGACACTAACTGCTCATAACCTCATATACCGGATGAATTTATTCTGGATAATTTGCACGCCTTGAGTTACTCTGCGTCGAGACAATATACGCAGTTTCTAATTGTAATAGGCAGCGGCCTTACCGCAGTGGATACACCGGTTGCAGTCAGATCACCGTAGATAAGCGCTGTCGAGCGTGGCTGTCACTTGGATGGGTGACCATCTGAGCCGCCATGCGCTGTTGCCATTTTTCGGGGTGCACTCAGCCTCGTGATGCCAATTGAGGAGCTACTCGACCGAATAGTAGCGGCTCCGGTCAAACAAAATGAGCATAACGGCGGGGAGAGCGGTGTGCTGACCACACGCCCCTCTTCTCCACATCCTCCTCTGAGGATCACACGGCGGTCGGATGGTCCCGACGGGCCACTTGTGGCCCGAAGACGTGGTGCTTTTTTAATTGTAATACTTGTCTTACCGTGTTAGACCTCTAACGTAAGATTACGCCTCTTAAAGAGTAGATTATAATTGCATTTTAGATTCAGTCACCATTTACGCGAAGTACTGAAAATAAAAATTTGTTTCCCCTGGAAGCCGGTAGATGGACAACCTCAACTGGTACTGCTTTATCGGGTTTCTGGGTAGTCTCTTAGTAACACAGACACCGAGGAGTTCGCCTAACAAGCAGAACCCAAGGAGACAGATTTCCTTCTGCGTGGCATAGGAATAAACGCACTCATTCTTCGTTCACCATGTGAATCAAGCAGTCATTGTTGCACTGATCACTCAAAGTTAACAAAGTAGATGGAACTGAACAGAAAGGACAGTACCCGGAAGATACCAAATTATGTCTATAACTGCAACACACTGTCAGAAACACAAAGTGTTACACCATCAAGCACCATTCCGATATTTACCAAACATTGTGAAGGTGTCCATCACGTAACAGGTATTAAATGATTAAACTTTGATTCCATTTGGAACAAACGTCCATCAACGACATCAGTAAGTGGAGTGGCCCGCCAAAGGCACGAATACGTATTTGTGTGTGTGTTTTTTTATATGTATGGTTTCTGTTCCTTTAGACATGTCCGAAAGAACAGACACCATTCACAACTCTGCAGCTGTATATACATGACGAAAGAGAAATTCCGAAAGAGTTGCAATCGGGCACTGAAGTAAATCCAGTTCCAAGTATGTGAAAATTTGTACCGGATATGGACCCAAACAATGATTTCCCTCTTATCTTGAGTGGTCGCCTTAACAACTTCGGTTATTCTCACATGCCACACATTATATACTTAGTGACACTGTTCATGATCCTCATTACTCGCTGCCTTACTTGACTCCCACATAAGGTTGAACGAAGACTCAATGTGCACAGCCGTCAAGCCGCACATACTTTATATCTATGTATCCAAAAAGACAGACAACACACACATAAAATAAATGCGTTTTGATGGCAAATAGTGATTCCTTCGTTAGACCTCTTGCGGGAATCAGGCGAGGGTGCAAGAAATCATGATAATAGGCAGGGTACACACAGTATGTAGCGTGCGACCTGTGGGTATTTGGGTTGGACGGGAGACAGGGTCGGATAGTCGAAGTTGTTATTACGACTGCTCGCAATAAGCGGGAAATTCGGGTTTGAGTCCCAGTCCGGTACAAATTTTGCTTATTGCTATAAGATTTATTTCAATGCCCGATTTCTGGTTGAAATTTCTCTTTCGACGGACATTTGTATTCGTTGCAGAATGGAAGCAAATAACCTCCACTTGTCTTTAAACAATTTCTTGTCGTGCTTAGAAAATATGATCGTCCTTTTCATAGAGATTGATGGCTTGATACTGGTATGTATACTTCTTCCCATGGTATGCCAGACACGCTGTACTGGTGGCAGATCAGGGGAGCAGGCAGGGAAGTCAAGGATCCCCATATTTCTAAAGGTGTCTGTGGTGTCAACCACAGTTTGGATTCATACCTAATCCTGTTAGAATTTCATTTGGGATCCTGGTCAGAAAGGTTACGACAGTAAGCTGTAGTATCCTTACCACATCCTGCAGAGCATTCGGCCTCTGCTTAACAATTGACAAGTCAGGCCTATAGTCATATCAGTAGTTCCCCAAACCATGATTCAAGGAGTTGGGTAGTAGAGGTCTGGGCAATCGCTGGTTCCTGTGACCTTTCATCAGATCGTCTACGTATAAGCTGGTGACAATCTGATCGCTACAGACAGAAGTGACACTCGTCGCTGAACTCCAAAGAAGGCCACATAGTGTCGCAGTTTATTCTAGCTCTGTCTTCAAGTCTGTGGAACGGTGTCACCAGTAAACGACATCGCAAACCAGCCTCCAGTAATCTGTTGTCCAAGTATCATCGTGGTGACCTGCCTGTAAAATACGCGTGGATTCCAGCTGTTGTGGTCCGTCTGTTCATCAAATCCTCCAGAACAATCCTGCGATATTCTCGTGATGTATTATTCTGGAAGAACACATGAAAACTCTATTCGACATGTCGTTCACCTCAGTCCATATCGTCACCACTAGTTCTGCAGTCATTGCTCAGGTCAGTAGTTTGGCGATTCTCAAAGAATGGAAGGCCGCAATAACAAACAAGTGCACGTTCATTGAGCACGATTGTTGCTATCTTGAACTGAAGATTTCCAATAACGTCCGACACACCGAATATCCATCGTGTACTCATTCCATTCTTCATCTGCAGGAATTCCTTGTGTTTTGTACTGAAAATAATCTTGCATTAGGATGAAATTTTACTCATCATATCTCACTCACGTGGAAATACTGCAGTATCACCTTGACAGCGTTGGGTCAAGATGTTCACGGTCTAGCAGTTTCCATTTCTGGCACGTGTTTTCAGAAAAGACTTGCTAACCCTTAAAAATATATATTGGATATTAACATAATCATCTCTTTCAGAAATGCTTTTCTTGCTATTGCCAGTCTGCTATAATATTCTCCTTGTTTCGGCCATAGAAAGCTGCTTGCAGGCACGTCTTATAAACAGAGGTAAAGTACTCCAAAAAACGAAGAGCTTGCAGATCAGGGACGAAAAAATAACAGCATGGACGATAAATGATCTTTTTAAAACATCTGATTACCTGACGATGGAAATGAGCTAAAATATCCAAGAGTGGTAAAAACGAAAGATAAGTGGAAATGAAATCGACAGCGGTTTATCGCAGGTTTCGAAAAGCGGTGGTCGTATTATGTTTTAGCTCTCACAACTAACAAGGAGAGCTCAACATAGCAGTGATATCGAAGTCGTTAGAGGTGGCTTTGATGAAAGGAATGAAAATCCTTAATTAGATGTAAATTTCAGATATCGTCTTTTTTTATGAAACACTTTGTCTGTCTGATCTAAATTGCTATATAACTTTGTGTTTGTACGATTTTCACATTAATGTAGTTACTACTTCCAAACCCATTAATGGAAGTACGGTATCAAGTGTAAGATTATCTATGTTATAGTTAAATATTAAACTGTTGCAAAAAACGCTTATTTTCGTTTAGACTGTCTGCCGAATTGATGTACACTCCTGGAAATGGAAAAAAGAACACATTGACA
This sequence comes from Schistocerca cancellata, assembly GCF_023864275.1. Taxonomy (NCBI): domain Eukaryota; kingdom Metazoa; phylum Arthropoda; class Insecta; order Orthoptera; family Acrididae; genus Schistocerca; species Schistocerca cancellata. The sequence continues at coordinate 214,289,588 of NC_064626.1, forward strand.
CCGGTGTGTCAGAGCCACCATACTTGCTCCGGACACTGCGAGAGGGCTGTACAAGCAATGATCACACGCACGGCACAGCGGACACACCAGGAACCGCGGTGTTGGCCGTCGAATGGCGCTAGCTGCGCAGCATTTGTGCACCGCCGCCGTCAGTGTCAGCCAGTTTGCCGTGGCATACGGAGCTCCATCGCAGTCTTTAACACTGGTAGCATACCGCGACAGCGTGGACGTGAACCGTATGTGCAGTTGACGGACTTTGAGCGAGGGTGTATAGTGGGCATGCGGGAGGCCGGGTGGACGTACCGCCGAATTGCTCAACACTTGGGGCGTGAGGTCTCCACAGTACATCGATGTTGTTGCCAGTGGTCGGCGGAAGGTGCACGTGCCCGTCGACCTGGGACCGGACCGCAGCGACGCACGGATGCACGCCAAGACCGTAGGATCCTACGCAGTGCCGTAGGGGACCGCACCGCCACTTCCCAGCAAATTAGGGACACTGTTGCTCCTGGGGTATCGGCGAGGACCATTCGCAACCGTCTCCATGAAGCTGGGCTACGGTCCCGCACACCGTTAGGCCGTCTTCCGCTCACGCCCCAACATCGTGCAGCCCGCCTCCAGTGGTGTCGCGACAGGCGTGAATGGAGGGACGAATGGAGACGTGTCGTCTTCAGCGATGAGAGTCGCTTCTGCCTTGGTGCCAATGATGGTCGTATGCGTGTTTGGCGCCGTGCAGGTGAGCGCCACAATCAGGACTGCATACGACCGAGGCACACAGGGCCAACACCCGGCATCATGGTGTGGGGAGCGATCTCCTACACTGGCCGTACACCACTGGTGATCGTCGAGGGGACACTGAATAGTGCACGGTACATCCAAACCGTCATCGAACCCATCGTTCTACCATTCCTAGATCGGCAAGGGAACTTGCTGTTCCAACAGGACAATGCACGTCCGCATGTATCCCGTGCCACCCAACGCGCTCTAGAAGGTGTAAGTCAACTACCCTGGTCAGCAAGATCTCCGGATCTGTCCCCCATTGAGCATGTTTGGGACTGGATGAAGCGTCGTCTCACGCGGTCTGCACGTCCAGCACGAACGCTGGTCCAACTGAGGCGCCAGGTGGAAATGGCATGGCAAGCCGTTCCACAGGACTACATCCAGCATCTCTACGATCGTCTCCATGGGAGAATAGCAGCCTGCATTGCTGCGAAAGGTGGATATACACTGTACTAGTGCCGACATTGTGCATGCTCTGTTGCCTGTGTCTATGTGCCTGTGGTTCTGTCAGTGTGATCATGTGATGTATCTGACCCCAGGAATGTGTCAATAAAGTTTCCCCTTCCTGGGACAATGAATTCACGGTGTTCTTATTTCAATTTCCAGGAGTGTATATTAACGCCTGCATACGCGACAGTGATAGCTGTCGTCGTTATTGGTTTTACGTAGCAAGCGATATGGTCTACCACGAACCTACAGACTCTGTCTTGCCACTGTTTAACATTTTACGAGCCGGCCGTGGTGGCCGTGCGGTTCTAGGCGTTCCAGTCCGGAGCCGCGCTGCTGCTGCGGTCGTAGGTTCGAATCCTGCCTCGGGCATGGGTGTGTGTGCTGTCCTTAGGTTAGTTAGGTTTAAGTAGTTCTAAGTTCTATGGGACTGATGACCACAGCAGTTGAGTCCCATAGTGCTCAGAGCCATTTGAACCCTTTTTTTGAACATTTTACGATACTTTAACCAAAATAATCTTACACTTTACAAGGTACTTTTGCTAATGAGATACTCTACTCTATAAACATCTAATAACTACGCAAATAGAATAAAACTGTCTGCTGAAACGTAAATAGGTTTTTGGTCCGGTATGAACGTGGCCCTGTGATTTAAACAACTTCCACATTTTTAGACAACGATATGGCTCTCACTTTTCCAGTGAGATGTCCTAGGATAGCCCAGCCGAACTTCGGACCATAAACCTGGCCACTCAGCTTAACGGTGAATGTTGCACTTCCCTGTCGGCCGCGGTGGCTGAGCGGTTCTAGGCGCTTCTGTCCGCAATCGCGCGACTGCTACGGTCGCAGGTTCGAATCCTGCCTCGGGCATGGATGTGTGTGATGTCCTTAGGTTAGTTAGGGTTAAGTAGCTCTAAATTCTAGGGGACTGATGACCTCAGATGTTGTCCCATAGTGCTCAGAGCCATTTGAACCATTTGTTGCACTTCCAACACACCAAGTTCATGTTGACGATGGGGCCGAGCGGATCTTTAATCCTATTACCTGCTGCCTTTCGGACAATACTGTAAGTTGAATTATGTGATTAAATTTATTTTACCATGAACACATTCAAGGGGGGAGAGGGGTGACTCGTGTGTGTCATGATACCCCCTCCCCAAAAAAATAAGAGCAAATGTATTACTAAACGGATTAAATTTTTACATACATCAATTTCCAAATTTGTCATGTAACGCTCGGTATCGTGAAAACCAAGCTTCTTGCAAATGACAAGAAATTTCGAAGAAATTACAAGCTTTCTTTCACACAGGACAGTTATCAGAGGGTTTGCCCACGTGGATGTTCTTTCAGCCTGAGGTAGAAAACGTCACAGCCAGGAAAAAGAGCTCATCCACGGTCTGACCGTACCTGTTGCCAATAACATATCTATCACGGTTCTTGAGCCCACAGTTGGAAATGGCAAACCACAGGAATTTAAGCGAAGGCAACACAAAAGGGCGAAAGATGTTCTACTAACAGAAATTCACAAAAAGACTGACTTTCCCGAAAGAAGGCGCAAACAACAGAAAGGTATAACATTCCTCCTTTCCCACTCCTCACCATTTATGAGTTCATATAGCTATAGTAAAGAATTGTGTTCACAACCTTAGTGCTAATTGAATTACTAATATTGGTGAGTGTACGCTGCGATCTTACACTGTATCAATTATGAAGTTATGTAAATTTGTAGCTAGTATTCGGTAGTTCTTGAAACATTTCCATGACACAGGTGATTCTCAAATTTTTGGAAAAATGTTTTTCAGGTGATGTACTTATCTCGACTACAGATTCTTGGACGTTATTCTGAATTATTGTACTAAGCGCTGATGTAAAGAAGGTACATGAAATACTTAATACAGTAATAGTCGTATATTCTTGTTACTTTTAAAAACTGTAGTATCTGCAACTCATTAAAATTGGGAGCGACGGCAAGGTACATTGGCGAGGGAGGGAGACGGTGACGAATCGTGCACCTCCCGTCCTTCCCTCACACTAGATCTGGCTTGTATTTGACGCTGAAGTTTTATAGGGTGAGAAAAATAAAACTGGCCCAGAAAATATTTTATACACCTTAAATAGGCAACCGTACAAACAGTGGAAAGTTGCAAATTATACTTTTTTTACTCGCTCGATGACTAGTTTCGGGCCGCGACCCATTTTCAAATCATCCTACACGGCAGAAAACCATATTTACTCTCAAGTATAGTATAGGTATTACCAAATTTTGGTGGTTTTCACCACTAAATTATTTTAAACATTTGTTTGAGTACCTTTTTGTTAGCATATAATATCTGTACGATTACTCCTGAGTAACATATGGCTTCTCTGTTGGATATGGTAGTTCTTATTTATTTGATTATAAAAAATGACGAATAGTCGTTTCCAGGCCAACATCAGTAATTATCTTTTATTGCTATTGATAATATACTTACATTGTAGCCATATTGCCCTCTTGGCCCCCTCCCCCCCTTCGTAGTCCTCCACCTTCTTGCTCCCCCCCCCCCCGCCGTTCACCCGCCCTCCGTCAACTCACCGCTCTCCCCCATCCCCTCCCCCTACAACCACATTCCCACCCTACACGCCCATGAGTGCAAGTAAATTTTTGGTGCTTTGTAAAAGACAACTTTGTGGTTTATTTGTCTCTTCCTGCCTGGGACATGTTAGAAAAAGTTGTTTTATCTTCAATTAATTTGTAAAGTTTGTTATTATAATGTTTTTATGGTTGTAAAGGGTCGGAAATGATGAAGAGTTTTACTCTCATATTGTTTTGGTTTCCTTTAACACTAATGCTGTTGTTCACATTTAATAATTTTTACGTGCCAAAATGGCATAAATGTAACACTCGCTTTATGTGGGACTGTCGTGTTCTACCATTCAGCGATTTGAAGAATTTGTTTTTGGCAAAGATTTTTAAAAAAGTATTGATTTTATTGTTGACTTGTACGGTTATTGTATTAATTTCTGCATTCTTGATGGTTGGAGAACATTTTAAAAGTAAAAAGGATTTCCTAAATCCTGTTAGGGCTTGCTTCCCGAGGTTTCCATGCGGCAGCAGAAGCAGTCAACTACCCCTTACCTTATGCGCTGTAACTGATCGTTGCACATTTTTCACATGGTTTTCACATATTCGAAAATACCATACGTAAGTCTTGAAACGATGTGTTCTGTACTTATATGCTTAAAAAATTTGGTAATATTTCTATTATACACAAGAGTAAATTTGTTTTTTTGACGTGTAGAGTAATTTGAAAATGGGTCTCGGGCAGAAACTAGTTATCGAATGAATAAAAAGTTTAAAATTTGCAACTTTCGGCTGGTTTTTTATTGCTCTGATTAACAGAAGTTGCTGACCAACAGATACTCAAGCATGATGGAAGTTCGTAAACCTAATGTAAGTCATCTGTCCTGGGAGTGAATGATGTAGGTTGGGTTTCCTGTCTTCAGGTGCAATGAAACATTTTCTGGCCCAGTTTTATTTTGCGCACCCTGTAAATTGTAATTTCCACCCACTGACCTGTAGATGCTCGTGACAGATGAGTGAAATTAAAAATAAATCAATTAATACTCAACTTGTATCGGTTTATCTGCAGATTAATTCCTATCGGTCACTATATCCATTCCAATTGCCTGCATTTTCTCATTTTATTATCTTTATGGCGGTCACCATTCTCATCCCGAAATGTCAACTCATAATTTTCACAGTTACTGAGACTGCTAACAGAAACATGTCGGCAGAAATGCTGGCCGAACAGAAGCGTGGAGGCGGAGTGGAATGAAAGAGAAATACAGGGAGAAACGAAAGAGTCGTAAAACTTGGCCAGGAGAAATTGCTTTTTTGTTGGCAGAACCAATATGCAGGGTGGCATCGGAGGGTCGTATTTCATCGTGGGAACACGTGGCAGTGATGAGTTGTCCTGCAGTCAATACGTAGGGAGAGGGTGGGAGAAGGGAGATGGGAGGGGGTGGCTTCCAGGGCTGGAAGTGGAACGTGGAACGTAGCGGAAGCAGTTACCCTCAGTGTACGACTCTTTCAGAGTACGACCCGCAAAACCACATATGTAACATACACGTTTCCTGTTATATAACAGGCACTGCTGCTGATATTTTAAATTTTGTATCATAATTTGCGAATGTATGTCAGGTACTTAGGGCCAACTACATCGTAGCGCCAATAAAACACCAGATATCAGCCATATGAGTAGTTGGTACAGTAAATGTAATTGGAATTACATAGTCGTCAGGCGGAAAAAAATTATTATAAAAACGCTATTGTAACGGAAACAGCAGGATGAAATGCAGAAATGTTAATGGCGATCTGCTGAATAAGACGACACAGTCTCCGTGAGATTCGATAACGCACTATCACTCTCGCTACAGCTATCACACCAGTTCATCTACATCTACATTTCTACATCTACATTTATACTCCGCAAGCCACCCAACGGTGTGTGGTGCAGCGCACTTTACGTGCCACTGTCATTACCTCCGTTTCCTGTTCCAGTGGCGTATGGTTCGCGGGATGAACGACTGCCGGAAAGCCACCTTGCTGGCTCGAATCTCTCTAATTTTACATTCGTAACCTCCTCGGGAGGTATAAGTAGGGGGAAGCAATATATTCGATACCTCATCCAGAAACACACCCTCTCGAAACCGGGACAGCAAGCTACACCGCGATGCAGAGCGCCTCTCTTGCAGAGTCTGCCACTTGAGTTTGCTAAACATCTCCGTAACGCTATCAAGCTTACCAAATAACCCTGTGACGAAACGCGCCGCTCTTCTTTGGATCTTCTCTATCTCTTCCGTCAACCCGATCTGGTACGGATCCCACACTGATGAGCAATACTCAAGTATAGGTCGAACGAGTGTTTTGTAAGCCACCTCCTTTGTTGATGGACTACATTTTCTAAGGACTCTCCCAAGGAATCTAAACCTGGTACCCGCCTTACCAAAAATTAATTTTATATGATCATTCCACTGCAAATCGTTCCGCAGGCATCCTCCCAGATATTTTACAGAAGTAACTGCTACCAGTGTTTGTTCCGCTATCATATAATCATACAATAAAGGATCCTTCTTTCTATGTATTCGCAATACATTACATTTGTCTATGTTAAGGGTCAGTTGCCACTCCCTGTACCAAGTGCCTATCCGCTGCAGATCTTCCTGCATTTCTCTGCAATTTTCTAATGCTGCAACTTCTCTGCATACTACAGGTCATCTATATATATTGTGAAAAGCAGCTATGTCATCCGGTCGTGAAAGCCTTCAGTCCATGCTCAAACTGAACTCTCGCAAAGTGACGTAGTCTGTCGGTGATAGAGTGGCTGATGACGAAATGAACTTTTTTTATGTAGCACTGCTGCGTTTACTGCAAAGAGCTCTCTAACCGTTGGGGTACTACTTCAAAAAGATATTCACGGTGTCTAGCTGTACTTGGTAGCTCCTGTTGTACTGTACCAAGCTTTTTGGTGCATCCATTCATGGTGTGCATAGGGGCTTGAGGATGGCACCAGTGAAGTACCGAAATTGGTATTTAAAGAAAAATAAATAAGAACTGATTGAAACACGGCTGTTGCTTGGTTCTTGTTCTGCTTAGTTTGTTCTGCCGCTGTCCCGATAGACCGAAGAAGATGTGTCTCTCAGTCGTACCAGCCTCAGCAGATTATGAAACCGACCAAACGGTTTGTTAGTTAGAGTCAGAACTTCGCACTATAGCCTCTGATAGGGGAGTGAATCATATGCTACAACTCTTTCCCCAGATAACTAAAAACCAACGGTAATATCTTCTAAGTTGTTAGACCGCATCATGTTTCCCTTCAATTTCTTATGCATCATCGCTGTCTTGATGCCTCTGCTTGGACGTTCTTAAGAAACTTCTGGTGTTCCCAGTTAGCTGAACACTATTAATGACCAGTGCCGCATTCACTTATAAAATGGCGTTTTCCGGTGCTTATGCTGAAGAAATGGGATTACTGGATGAAGTTCATCCGGTTGGTATTGGTACCCATCGCCATTGGTTAGAAAGTGAAACAGACCTAGGGAGAAAGATGGAATCTAGGTGAAACGAGAAGGACTGTAAAAGAACATATAAAAGAGGAGGAACGCCACATGTGATTAAAGCAAAATGCGAACCCTGCGGTAGCGGAAAATCAGGAGAACTGCCCGAGACGCTTTCTATCCACTGACGACTGGATATGAATATTAGTCGGAAGAATTTCACTAAGTAACACTACTTCTTCAGCACTACAAAATCTCGAAGAATTTCGCAGTAGAGGGATGGAAACGTCTATCATGCTGATGTAACTCGAGAACAACATGATGTAACCTAACAAAGTACAACATTTGACCTTCAGTGACCTCATGTACGTTGGCAAATCGGAATGTTACATCATCATGAATGACGAATCCGTGACCAATGAAAAATTCTACAGTGTACTCCTTAGTCAAATCTAAGACTGCATTACGTGTAGAAATGTTGATACATTAATCGACAGGTTTCTTGTATTTGGCAGTGACCGATAGGAAACCCTCTGGAAATATAGATACAACTGTATTTATATGATTCAGATACCCGAGAATAAAGAACAGCACTGTAATCCGGATGCGCATTCTGCTATTTGTATATGACTCATTATCCAGGAGCAACTTACTATGACTATTTATCATATAGTGAAAACGAGCACTTGAAAGTCACGACATATGCCAAATACATGGAAAGCTACGGCGCCATTCTACAAATTATAACCACCCCATAAATACAAGAAGAAGACTTTGGTGATGATAATGCTGTGAAAAAAAAACCGTAAATTTATAGTGTGATGAATGAAGACATCCTTTTGTATTACTCGATGTGAGTATGTCTCTTTTACTGCGATGATTCGTACTGTTACTATTAAAATTATTTTTGGAAACGATGGCCCAGAAACTCTTGACGACTTATGTAACTAACGGTAAGACGTGAGTTTATTTCATACAGCTAGAGCATCAACAGCCATTCAGTCTTTGACGGAATACGAGTTTTGTTTAAACGATAGGAACCATCTATGTAATAGTGTCGTAGAGTCATTTACTATGTGGTCTTGCATTTTCCTGAGCTAAATTTCTGTTAGTTGTTGATTCTCTGCGGAAACAGAACTGTATATTGTCCACATACTTATCGGAAGTTATTGTGCTCTTATTTTAACGGTTGAGGTTTTTCGGAACTCCAAATGTTATTGTTTTGCGAGTTGCAAGCGTGCTTCATCGGAAAGAAACAGCATTTCAGGATCAAACCTTACATCATGCACAGACTGGAACAGCTAGCTGCATTATTGACGTCGAATAACAGTATCTACATTTGTTTTACAGACGACAGTATAAACAATAAAAATTATACATGTAACATTCTTCGTCCACGCGGTTGTAGGATTTCCCAAGGAGAAATTATTTCAATTTGTTTTTAAAATTTTCGTAATTTGTCAGCTCGTTTAATTCACAATATTTTTATGGCTTCCACCGCAAGAGTAACAGCTGCTTCATTGGCTGTACAAAAAGACGCAGTACGCTGTCAAACAATGTAGAGATTCGCTTCTTTTATGATGAAGTGTGATTTATAATGAAATTATTGGTTCATTACATATGTCTATACAAACGATACTTGGTAATCTAAATGTATTTAGAGCTGACACAACTTTTCACCTTTAGTGGTTTGTATGTCATTGACATTTCTAGAACGAAAGGAAAAGTTTTTGAAACTAACTAGATATATGTCTCCTACCTATATCATTCTTCACCGTCTCCAAATTTTTCAAATGTCTCTGGGCTACTCACAACGATCTGTCATCAACAAGTTCAACATCAGCGGTGTTCTGTCGATTCGCTGGTGCATTCAATGAAAGAACGTTGCATTTATTAACAGTCTAATGAATTTAAAATTCACGGTGTGAGAGGGAGTACGCTTGTTAGCGAGCTGCAATTAGAAGCTTAAGCCGGCAAGGCGCTTAATCTGACTTTGCTGCACATTCCAGAGCAGGTTAAGTAACGCTCAGCTCTTTTTTGTTGATTTCTCCAAGGGTTTGCAGCGGCTCCTCAGAGAGTAAAACATTTCCCGTAAATGACACAAAGTGCATTAACAGTACCATTAGCCTGTGGAAACTACCCTTCCTTCCGTTTAAACCACTGTCTTATACATCTTATACAACTTTAATCTCACTCTCTTACTCCTTTATTCTATTCTCTCTTTTTCCTGGTGCCTCTCGCCGCCTGTCTCTCTCTCTCTCTCTCTCTCTCTCTCTCTCTCTCTCTCTCTCTCTCTATATATATATATATATATATATATATATATATATATATATATAGATGGTGTCCCAGCTATCTTGTCCACCCAAAATATCTCTGGAACAGTAACAGCTACTGGAAAACGACTTTCACCGGTATCAATGAAGGGCTGGGGCCCATGAATGTACATATTTGGAAACATTCTAAAACGAAAGCATATGTGTTTTTTAACACAAACTTATGTTTTTTTAAATGGACCTCCTATATTTTTTCTTCACCAATCCATAGCATGACAAAGCACATACACAATGGCGTTGACTGCATCGCAATATTCCCATTACATCCCGATATATTAATACGCGAAGTTGACGCTTGAAACACTCAACATACACTGCTAGCGCTCGTCCTGAGCCTCAGGCGTGAACCCCATGCTGCCCGTAATCGCGATGTGATTGACATGCGTAATCACACTTCCATACTTATCAAGAGGTCCGAAACGAATAATACGGTCTGCTGCCATCCTGCATTAACGTCGTACATTCCAGCAGGTATTTATCCCATAGGCTAGGGGTGATGCGGTTCTGTAACATATCTGTGTACCGCAACGTTAGTCACAAAGTTAACTTCGCTTATCGTTAATCCGTTACTAAAAAGGTAATGCCGTTCAACGTTAAAACTTTACTTTACTGTAGATCTAGCGCAAGTGACAGTTAATCATTCACTCGTAATAGTAAAATTCATGTTGATGGTTTTAATGAAACGAGCAAGTGGACTAAAAGTTTTACCGTTGTTTCGGACCTCTTGATAAGATGCAGAGGCGGGCTGCTAGATTTGCTACCGGTAGGTTCAAACAATAGGTAACTGTTATGGAGATGCTTCACGAACTCAAATGGGAAGCCATGGCGGGAAGGCGACGTTCTTTTTGAGAAAATTTAGAAAAGTAGCATTTGAAGCTGTCTGCCGAACGATTCTACTGCCGCCAACATAGCTACATTGCGCACCACGAAGATAGAATACGAGAAATTAGGAATCATACGGAGGCACATAGACACATATAGACAGTAGCTTCCCCCCTCGCCCTATTTGCAATTGGAACAGGAGGGGAAATGACAAGTAGGGGTAAAGGATACCCTCCGCCATGCACCTTACGGTGCCCTTCAGAGTATCTATGTACTCGTAGATGTAGTGGATGGTAGGACACGGATTTGAACCGTCTTCCTCCCGATGCGAGACCACTGCGTCTTCTCACTGCGTCTTCTTAATAAATAAATAATTAATGTCAGTGCTTTGCACCAAGGGTCTCTTAAACTGATATTTTTGTATTATTTACACCTGTTAACATCTTCCTGATTTGGATTTGAAATTAGTACATTCTTGCTGAAGTTCGAGGGTATTTCGTGTGTCTCATATATCTTGCACACCAGACGACGTAGAGTTTTCATGGTGGGCTCTTCCACAGACCTCAACAGTTCTGAAGGAATGTCCTATACTCCAGGGGCCTTGTATCGACTTACGTTTCAGTACTTCCTCACTACTAACTATAATATTGTCTTCAAGTTCATTTCTCATGTATAGCCCTTCTACACATTCCTTCCACGTTTTGGCTTTCCTTTCCGATTTCCGTTCTTTGCTTAACACTGGCTTGCCAGCTTAGCTCTTGATGTTTATATAACTGCTTACCTTTTCAAAAAAGGTCTCTTTAATTTTCGTGGAGGCGGCGCCTATCTTTCATCTACCTATATATCCTTCTACAGCCTTGCATCTGTCTTCTGTCCTCTACCCACACCTGCTGACAAGTAAGTGCAGTTCGACTTGAAGTGTTCTGGAATACCCTGTGTTCTCTTGAGCACTCCATATCGGGTTTGGCTGCTTATGTACCCTATTTCCTTTTGGTCTCTGAAACAACGCCATTGAACAGGATAAGTAAATAAAGTAATTATGTTAATTTTATCTTGTAATTTTTTAAATTTTACTTTGTTTTATTATATGTTAAATATTTTTCCCGAGGTATTATTCATTGTAATTATTTCTGGAGCCTGTTTACTTATATTTCTTAAATATATGAAAAGCTATTTTCTGCTTGAACAAGCGGTGGCGCTTCTATTAAAAAAATGTGTATGCATTTAAACTGATAACAGAAATCAGTCAATTCGTATATATGGTTGATGTTGACAGTGTGCATAAGTAGTACTTAGGATATTCATTCAGTAGAGGTTGCTGTTTTCGAGATAGTGCTTTGAAATACCATATTCGATGGGTTATTTGCTATCGAACGCCCAAAGTTCTATTGATATCTCGATAATTTCGAAACACGAGTATCGATATTCAAAATACAAGGAATGACAATGCGGAAATAATGATATGTGTGCACTTTGTAACTGGAATGTAAAATGAAACACAACAATTCTCATACTCTAGTTGCTCTAATATTTACTCTGTTTTAAGCAATCCAAATAATGCTAATCGCAAAACATGTAAGTGTACTGCCTGGTTTTAGATTTGGATTACGTGTTGAAGTACATCTGGATACGCTCTGATTAGAGAAATATGCCCTCTCATAGACAAAGTTTCGACCCGTGAATTGAATTCAGTGATGTGATCTCACTGCACGGAATATATGGATATGAACCGAGGACTGAACACTTACTTTGCTTGCGACGGTTTACAGTGGCCATAGCAAAAGAAGACTGATTGTAAGTGGATATGAGCAATATTATCAATTATCTTACCAAGCATTAAGGTGTTTACGCTTCGTGGCTTGTAGCCAGCTGCAGTGAAGATGGCGTTGTCAGCCCTAAACTGTTATAACGAAGTTCAGATGTAATGCACTGATCATATACACTTTCTGTTGAACAAGGCATTGAAACCCCCAGTCCTGCATCAACACTAAAACCTACATTTTTGGCTGAAAACAATGCAAAGAAAGTGACAGATAACATTCATCGTCACTGATGCTAGCCTTGATGTGAACTGCAGAAGAAGCCTGCAAAATGTTATCAATAGTACGTTTCGCATCATGTGATTGCAAGGTAGAAGTCACACTAATTCGTTTAAATACAGAAAAAATTGAATTATAGAATATCTGAATATAAAACCAAATAAACCATTGTAAGTCGTGCTCTACTGGTGCACAAGAAAGCGTGTTACACAGATTTCCAATAAATAAGCAAATCAAAGTTTAATACAAGTCGCGAAGCATTTACAAAGATTTGTTGATAAGGTATGTAAATAAACTGACGGTGCTATGGCTCGGATGAACTGATAGCAGGTGGATTCCTTACCGAGCCTGTAAATGAACTCTCCTTGCAAGGACACAAAGACACGACAACTACATATGTGACCTGTGTCAAATGTTCAAATGTGAGTGAAATCTTATGGGACTTAACTGCTAAGGTCATCAGTCCCTAAGCTTACATACTACTTAACCTAAATTATCCTAAGGAAAAACACACACACACTCATGTCCGAGGGAGGACTCGAACCTCCGCCGCACAGTCTATGACTGCAGCGCCCGAGACCGCGCGGCTAATCCCGCGCGGCAGACCTGTGTCCAGCAAATGAATGTTACAGTAACTTAGCAATGTGATTAAAGAAAATAGTTAAGCATGAATCACACATTCGTCATGAATGATTAACAATTTCGTAATAAAGCGGCTGCGCGTTTCCTGCAAGCTGCCCAGCCACACCCCACCATGACACCAAACCAGCGTCCAGCAATCTGTGGCACTCGGCAGCAAACACGTTCTTCCTAAACGCGGCTAAACTCATGAGTGTCTACTCAAAACTCAAGCCCAGCGTTTCTAGCACGGATAGCTGACCTGATTGGCCCATTCACAAGGAACTCAATGCATACTTCTCGTAAACCTCACATGCAATCCTACAAATAAGCAAACCGTTTGCGACTGATACTATGTACAGAATAGCATCTTTACGGCACCTCTCCAGCGAGTATTACACGAGATAATTGAAACGTAGGAAATAGCAAATTGGAATACTAAAGTTGCAATGTAACATACAAGTTTCAAACTTTTATCTCCTGTTTGCCTTGTTGTTGAAGAAGCAGTCCACTTGTCATTTCAGTGTTGGCATTATACATGAACACTACTATAACTGATTTTTTTCATATACAAAACCAAAGTTGTCGGTTGGCATTACATTCTTTCTGAACGAAAATTATCTCTGATTATGTGGTCTAGCACATCGGGTATCAAAGCTGTTTTTCGTAGAAGTTCAGTATTACGGGCACGGTTTGTACAACGCATGTATACCGCACCATCGACTCGTTCCAATTTAGATCACGATCGTTTGTTGTCCACCCGTCACCTTGGAAACTGATTACCTAGTTTACCGTGGCATCGCTAATGAGTAGTGTCGAATGCATAGTCGATTAAGGACTCTAATTGTAGTTAACAACTGGACTAATTGTGCTTAATGACAGTGGAGACAAAATGAAACAATTAGACACTATTTTAATTCCTACGGACATGGTTGGACTGCTGCTACGTAAGTATGCTGGCGCTATCTTACGCGCTAAATTACTGAGAGACAACTATTTGCCCTTGTCAGGCGTACTTTCCGGGAGAACAGTGCGTTCTCAAGCGATCATTGGGCTTCTGAAACAGTACGCTGGACACTTTGAGTGGAAATCACAACGTTAATGATCGCCGTACACACGTTAGTGGGAGAGAGCCGGGGAAAGTGGCCAGACCGAGGGATCTCTATTTTTTAAGCCGAGCAGCAGTTGACGGAAATGCATACAAATCACTGATTATAATCTGTAACTACTGAAGTATAATACAGAATAGTTTAATTACCTTAAGATCAAATAAAGTACTTTAAACAGTTCATTTTCACACGGTGGCAAAGAGCCACTTTGTCCGTCATAAGGGATAAAAGAACTATTTTAACAAACAACTAAACATAGTTTATTGTGAAATATGATTTGGATTACTTTTTTCACAAATAAAAGTTAAACTATATCCATCAACAACTGTACAGAGTTCATGAGCGCAGAGGGAGCACAACTGGTACTTAATCCACTGTTGTTCTGGCCTTGAATCTGAACATTTTCCTTCGTAGCACATGCATTCTCTGTCTTCATCGATGTCGTCAAAGAGAGTTAAACTAGGGTTGGGTTTCCTGGTCTTCGCAGTTTTATTTTTACTACCTTTCTTCCTCTTCCGCTGCTTTTCTTTTTGCTTTCTTTTTATCTTTTGTTGTCTTCCTTTATTTGCCGTTTGTATCTCACTTCATGAGGACGTGCTGCAGGTATCGAAGCGGATCCCTCCTTTCGGCCGCTGCTGTTACGATTTTCCCCTACACAAAGTCACCGCCGAGATGGCCACTTTGTCGGTATTGACACCTTTACACAAAAGCTATATGCTCTCTGATAGCATAACCGAACGGTGAATAACTAAAGTAGGATTGTGGAGTGAAGACGTTACACTTCCATCATAACTTCATTAAAAGGACATTCGTGATATTCGCTCTCAGTAATAAAGACACAAAGTGTCCGCGTACCTTACATCAGGATAACCAAAATCCACAGAAATTATTAAACTCCGAGGCGCTGCACAACAGACAGATTAGGCTCCGGCTTGATGCCGGCACGTCACAGCTCCTACGAGCGCAGTGACGACTATGCCCCCCCCCCCCCACCATGGCCGCTTTGCTCGGCTCTCCTCTTCTACTACTAAAGTGCGCGTCATTTATGCTGGCGGCCGAGTTTAGGTTCGTTCTGCGCATCTGACATCACAAAACACAGTCAGCCAATGAACAGAGAACGACGTTGCCACATCTCGACTGAAGTGTAGAGCATGGACGAGTGTCTTCAGTTTTGGAAACGTTCAGTTATAAATAAAGTAATAGAACAAAAGCAATGTTTTGATAGCAGACATACTTTTATAGAAAGTTTGGAAAAAGCATTCTTTATACCAACTGCTTCATATTCTATTAATTAATTAAACCAAACAAGCAATAACACCTAATTCAGGCGATAGCAAGGTAAGGTGTTTGTATCACTCTCACAAAGCGCTTTTTCGCAATAAAGAACAGCGGTAATTGTTTATTTCCTATTGTACTTCGACGAAGCGTGAGTAATTCATAGTCATACCAACAGTGTTTGTCAGTATTTTGCGTTACGACTTATACTCCTCATGGCGTCATGTAATCAGACGAGGTGCGTTAGCGTAATGGTTCAGGTGTTGGGCTGCTGCGTGAAGGGTAATGAGTTCAAACCTTATGCGGTGATTAATATTTTCATTACTTAAAAACAATATCGAAGTGCCTTACTTCACGAATTGTAATCGTTTGAATGCAATTTTTTGAAATTTCTAGTGCTTTCTCTCTTCATTAACCCTTTCGCTGCTGCAGACACGTGCTCCCCGCATTCCGCGCTGTGCGCGATTTTGTCATCACTGCACTGCACGCCTGTGCAGACACATGGTGTTCCCACTGCTTTGACACACTTATCATTCGATTTCACAAAAACTATTTGGCCCAAAAATTTGATTTTTACACGTCTTCTTGACTGATACCTTCCCCCCATAAATGACTTAATTTTGTTTCGATGTTCGACGCAGTTATTATGCAGCATTAAATGTAGTAAACCATTGCACGAAATTTTGAAGAGTTTGCAGAGGTAGAAGTCCATAGCGTATACTTTCCGTATGGTCGATATTAGTTGCCACAATGTTGAGAATGAAATGTGGACAAGATATCTAAATTTCATATAAAATTTACTGTATAACAGTATCTCATTTAATTTAAGTACGACATAGGTGTCGTTTGTAATATTGAGAAATATTCCGTCTTTCGCGACTGTAATAAAAGTATTATTTACACCGGACGCGTTTGGCTTTATTTTAAAGCACTTCAATCAAGGAAAGGTATGGCACATACACAATGGTACTCATGTTCTCTTTCTTGTTTTTGTTCCACAGTCGCAGTTTTACCAATGGTACTGAAATATATTCCTCTTCTGCAACTGTAATAAGGGACTTATTTAGACCAGACGCGTTTCTCTCTTTTGAAGCATCTTCAGTGGACAGTATTTTGTCTCCTCCATTGCCAAGTCACCTTTCGTAGTTTTGTGCTGCGGTAACACAATATTCAACGTTTGTGTTGGCAGATCAGTGTTTTAGCAAATGGCTCTGAGCACTATGGGACTTAACTTCTAAGGTCATCAGTCCCCTAGAACTTAGAACTACTTAAACCTAACTAACCTAAGGACATCACACACATCCATGCCCGAGGCAGGATTCGAACCTGCGACCGTAGCGGTCACGCGGTTCCAGACAGCAGCGCCTTTAACCGCTTGGCCACCCCGGCCGGCAGTGTTTTAGCAAATAAATGATGTTTGTGTGTGCCACACACAAAAATTATATTTGACGTAGCTCAGAGCACTTCGCTGATAGACGATATATTCAAGTCCTAATGTTTTTGTAAGTCCACAGTTTTGTTTAATGTATTTTGTCTACTTCCTTTTGATTGATTGAAGTGCTTTAAAATAAAGCCAAACGTTGTTGTTGTTGTTGTGGTCTTCAGTCCTGAGACTGATTTGATGCATTTCTCCATGCTACTCTATCCTGTGCAAGCTTCTTCATCTCCCAGTACCTACTGCAACCTACATCCTTCTGAATCTGCTTAGTGTATTCATCTCTTGGTCTCCCCCTACGATTTTTACCCTCCACGCTGCCCTCCAATATTAAATTGGTGATCCCTTGATGCCTCAGAACATGTCCTACCAACCGATCCCTTCTTCTGGTCAAGTTGTGCCACAAACTTCTCTTCTCCCCAATCCTATTCAATACTTCCTCATTAGTTATGTGATCTACCCATCTAATCTTCAGCATTCTTCTGTAGCACCACATTTCGAAAGCTTCTATTCTCTTCTTGTCCAAAGTATTTATCATCCATGTTTCACTTCCATACATGGCTACACTCCATACAAATACTTTCAGAAATGACTTCCTGACACTTAAATCTATACTCGATGTTAACAAATTTCTCTTCTTCAGAAACGCTTTCCTTGCCATTGCCAGTCTACATTTTATATCCTCTCTACTTCGACCATCATCAGTTATTTTGCTCCCCAAATAGCAAAACTCCTTTACTACTTTAAGTGTCTCATTTCCTAATCTAATTCCCTCAGCATCACCCGACTTAATTCGACTACATTCCATTATCCTCGTTTTGCTTTTGTTGATGTTCATCTTATATCCTCCTTTCAAGACACTGTCCATTCCGTTCAACTGCTCTTCCAGGTCCTTTGCTGTCTCTGACAGAATTACAATGTCATCGGCAAACCTCAAGGTTTTTATTTCTTCTCCATGGATTTTAATACCTACTCCGAATTTTTCTTTTGTTTCCTTTACTGCTTGCTCAATATACAGATTGAATAACATCGGGGAGAGGCTACAACCCTGTCTCACTCCCTTCCCAACCACTGCTTCCCTTTCATGTCCCTCGACTCTTATAACTGCCATCTGGTTTCTGTACAAATTGTAAATAGCCTTTCGCTCCCTGTATTTTACCCCTGCCACCTTTAGAATTTGAAAGAGAGTATTCCAGTCAACATTGTCAAAAGCTTTCTCTAAGTCTACAAATGCTAGAAACGTAGGTTTGCCTTTCCTTAATCTTTCTTCTAAGATAAGTCGTAAGGTCAGTATTGCCTCACGTGTTCCAGTATTTCTACGGAATCCAAACTGATCTTCCCCGAGGTCGGCTTCTACTAGTTTTTCCATTCGTCTGTAAAGAATTCGTGTTAGTATTTTGCAAACGTGGTCAGTGTAAATAAAACTTTTGTTACAGTCGTGAAAGACAGAATATTTCTCAATATTACACACGACACCTATGTGGTAAATGAGCTATTGTTGTAGAGTAAATTTCATATGAAATTTAGGTATCTTGTCCACATTTCATTCTCAACATTGTGGCAACTAAAATCGACCATACAGAAAGTGTACTCTATGGACTTTTACCTCTGCAAACTCTTCAAAATTTCGTGCAATGGTTTACTATATTTAATGCTGCATAATAACTGCGTTGAACATCGAAACAAAATTAAGTCATTTATGGGGGGAAGGTATCAGTCAAGAAGATGTGTAAAAATCTAATTTATGGGCCAAATAGTTTTTGTGGAATCGATTGATAAGAGTGTCAAAGCAGTCGGAACACGATGTGTCTGCACAGCGAGCAGTGCAGTGACAAAATCGCGCACAGCGCGGAATGCAGGGAGCACGTCTTTGTAGCAGCGAAAGGGTTAATGCGGCCATGGTGGCTTTACTTCATGAACTGCGCGCTCCCCCCTACACGTAAGCTTGCGAACTATGCTATACTATGGCGCTGCTTCTATTGGCGCGTGCGTCGTGTGCAACCGGCAACGCAGCAATCTCCCGCGTCTGGGCGGGCATGCGCGAGCCGCCAAGATAAAAGAATTGAACTATAGTGCTACTCCGTCTACGAACTGCGCTGCCCAAGCTCAGTGTGGCGAACAATGTATAGCGAACGGCACCAGTGGTGACACGAAGCTTGTTACTTAATAGCAGAACTACCTTTATGTCCGTGAGAGATAGTCAAGGGAAGGCAGGATTCGCTTACGTTTGTGGACGGGGCCGTAATCAGTTACTATTGGATGCCTTTTACAGCTACACACATTTATTTTTAAAACAGTAATTCCAGACTCAACAATAAATAAAAAATGCCACACGTTATTAATGAAGGAATAAACAACTGTGTAAATAATAGTGTTTTCAGTGCGTTACAATTTAGCAAATCACCATAAAATACAGATACAGATAATGTTAAAAAAAAGCCACTATGATCACGGCTGAAGGCCTTACACGCCAAGAATGGCAATACATTAACAATGTTTAAGAACTCGCTGCAATTATAACTTACAGGTATTGAAATATTAAAAGTAAGTGGCCACAAACACAGCAGAAAATATCAGACGCCAGGAATGGTAGTAAATGCTAAAATACTAATCGAATTATTTTTTCAGAGCAAATGACCACAATCACGGCTAAGGCCTTACACGTCAGGAACGGCAATTATATAAAAAATTTAGAAACCTGCTGTAAAACAGCAAATACAAGCAAAGGTTAATTAAAATAAAATGCAACTAACCCCCAAACGGGTGAAATAAGATGATGATAACCTTGTAACACAACCTTTACACAGCTAGATTTATTCCAGAAGGCGACCGGAACTACTGTATTAACTAGACATACATAACCTTCAATGTAGGCATTACAAGGTATGGTATTAAATAATACAATTATAAAACACAAGGACCAGTCACAGACGATGCTCCTGGAATCGACCTCTGAGAAGGTCCGGCAACAAACACTTTCGCGAGCGATGAGATAGGCACCCAACAGTTGCATTCACTTCACAAGATGGTAATTCAGACTAGTGGCAGTCTAACGAATGACTAATGACAATATTGCTGAAGCTACCTGACGTCCAATAAACAAAATGCAAGAATGGAACAACACGCCAAAGCCGGAACTGGGGGTCTGAACGAGGTCCCGAAAATACCGCGTTTGGAGCGCCCGGAACGGGAAAGGAACCACTACCAGATTTCGGTCTGATTCGAAAATCTGAACAAACAATCAAAGTATCCAACACCAGACAAACTAACAGTAACCAAAACCCCACTCGATTTGCGTGCGATTCAAAACCGAAATGAAACCAACGTGAATCAGCAACCACACGCCATTGCGGAAACAATCGCAAAGCGAGCAAACACCAAATACCATGTGACTGACATCAAATTCATTAGGTACACAAACGCGCACTGAAATCACTGTGGCAACTCTGACGATGGTTGGCAGAGAGAAACAAATCTCTTCACTGCTTTATTAATTCACAGTTGATTAACCACACCGCCTAATCACTGAGCCAAGTGCTTTTAACACAGTAGGGTCTTAAAGTACTAAGCGGTATGCAGATCCACCAAACTGCACATGACGGGGCGATGATAATCTGTCACAACATCACATACGTACTACGGGGTCCACAGGGTGACTGGCTCCACTCTTCTTGGATTGAAATGCACTGATCTTAAAACTTGCTGGATCCGGTTTACGACGAGGTCTTGCACCCTCGTGACCACAGCCTTTCCATCCGGCAGTCAAAGCGTGCCGCCAGCGGTCCCAGCGTGTCCTGGCACTGTGCGGACCTCGCTCCTCGTGAGTCCCCAACCGAACTGCCTCACTCACATGACCCGGAAAAACAACGAAGTTGCCCCATAGATAGGGCAACAGTTACTACATATCGAAAATCGCCGCTGCTGCCACTAGCTGACAGGCTATGACAGGAGAAGAAGTCGTACAACCGCAACCATGCCAACTAAACGATACCGTTTGGCCTCCAACAGAGGGCGAAAACCTACAAACAGCACCAACGCCAGCCCAGCACTGCTCAGTCCTAATTTCCGTTTTTTTTTTGTTTTTTTTTTTCATTTCCACGAAATCCATTTGGGACTGGATTCGTTTTTCTTTGGCTTATCTGTCTTAGGACAGGTATAAACTGGACATGTACTATTGTCCTCTGGCCTGTACCTTTTCCATGACTCGCTGTTAACTTTTTCCATCGCTTCATGCCAGCACGCATTATTCTTCCTATCTATTTCTTTCCTGCAATTATTCCTCCAATAAGTCTTCGTTGCAGACAATTTACGAGGTGCATTCAAGTTCTAAGGCCTCCGATTTTTTTGTTCTCCAGACTGGGAAGAGAGAGAAACATGCGCATTGTTTTAAAATGAGGCCGCGTTCATTGTCAATACGTCCCAGAGATGGCAGCACCGTATGGCAGATGGAATTTTACCACCAGCGGCGAGAATGAGAACTGTTTTAAATACTTAAAATGGCGACGTTTTCCTTACTTGAACAGCGTGCAATCATTCGTTTTCTGAATTTGCGTTGTGTGAAACCAATTGAAATTCATCGACAGTTGAAGGAGACATGTGGTGATGGAGTTACGGATGTGTCAACAGTGCGTTCGTGGGTGCGACAGTTTAATGAAGGCAGAACATCGTGTGACAACAAACCGAAACAACCTCGGGCTTGCACAAGCCGGTCTGACGACATGATCGAGAAAGTGGAGAGAATTGTTTTGGGGGATCGCCGAATGACTGTTGAGCAGATCGCCTCCAGAATTGGCATTTGTGTGGGCTCTGTGCACACAATCCTGCATGATGACCTGAAAATGCGAAAAGTGTCATCCAGGTGGGTGCCACGAATGCTGACGGACGACCACATGGCTGCCCGTGTGGCATGTTGCCAAGCAATGTTGACGCGCAACGACAGCATGAATGGGACTTTCTTTTCGTCGCTTGTGACAATGGATGAGACGTGGATGCCATTTTTCAATCCAGAAACAAAGCGCCAGTCAGCTCAATGGAAGCACACAGATTCACCGCCACCAAAAAAAATTCGGGTAACCGCCAGTGCTGAAAAAATGATGGTGTCCATGTTCTGGGACAGTGAGGGCGTAATCCTTACCCATTGCGTTCCAAAGGGCACTACGGTAACAGGTGCATCCTACTAAAACGTTTTGAAGAACAAATTCCTTCCTGCACTGCAACAAAAACGTCTGGGAAGGGCTGCGCGTGTGCTGTTTCACCAAGACAACGCACCCGCACATCGAGTTAACGTTACGCAACAGTTTCTTCGTGATAACAATTTTGAAGTGATTCCTCATGCTCCCTACTCACCTGACCTGGCTCCTAGTGACTTTTGGCTTTTTCCAACAATGAAAGACACTCTCCGTGGCCGCACATTCAGCAGCCGTGCTGCTATTGCCTCAGCGATTTTCCAGTGGTCAAAACAGACTCCTAAAGAAGCCTTCGCCGCTGCCGTGGAATCATGGCGTCAGCGTTGTGAAAAATGCGTACGTCTGCAGGGCGATTACGTCGAGAAGTAACGCCAGTTTCATCGATTTCGGGTGAGTAGTTAATTAGAAAAAAAATCGGAGGCCTTAGAACTTGAATGCACCTCGTATTTTCAATATTTGTCCTAGCCAAGATGTCTTGTTCACTTTTATCATGTTAATTAGGTTTTTTCTCTCTAATATTCTGAGGACGTCCTCATTCGTCATCGGACAATTACGCTTTTACCAATTTTCTCTGCTACTACTCTTCAAAGCTATATAAATACACTGCCTGATAAAAAGAGTTCGAATTGCATTTAAGTAACTGTGGTGTTGCACATTTCTGGCGCAGTGTATACATGACCTGTAATTTTGATTTATTTCTCAAAGTCATCATCATTTTCTTCATCGATACGATCTTTTGAATTTTGAACAGTCTTCACAGAGTTCTCATACAACGTAGCGGGCACTGTACACGCATCATCGATTGCAGAAAGTTCTTCCAGTCTAGGACAGTCTAATAACCTAGATAATTTTCCGATTTCTGAGCCACTCCGCAAAAAATATAAATCTGCAGTATCGCTATTTTTAAATAAATAAAGGGAAAAAAAACGCGGAGGGACTGAGACACGAAATTTACTGATTCCATTCCAACACAGCATTAATCGGTTTAGAGACACCTATTGCCGAAATCTAAAACTAACAGCAGTGTCTAGACAATGTCAAAGCCCAAAGATAGTGGAAACAGCAGTTTACTTATTTTGTAGTTTTAACGGAAAAGAAATAAATCAATAAATCTTGCTCACTTCGCAGTTGCACAAAGCAGGTACATTTGCTTTCCCAAGAACGAAATTTTTCGTGTTAAAAGAATTTTTGTTTTGTGCTGAAAGAAAGAAAATATGAAACTACACCGCATTTTGTCGGGACCGAAGTATTATAACGTGTTAAGCAGTTTCCCGTGTTAAGCAAATGGAAATTTGTGGTAAGTCCTATGGGACCAAACTGCTGAGGTCATCGGCCCCTAAGCTTACACGCTACTTAATCTAACATAAACCAATAATTAAGGCTAACCGGTCATTCACCTCCTTCTTCTGTGCTGGATGCACACGCATTGCCCAAACTCTTAAGGGACTCGGTTAGTAATGAGTGTAATGGGCAGGGGCACTACGAATGTAGTGTGCGAACCTTAAGTTGGGAATGTGGGTCTCACTGGGAGCGTGCAAGGAATAAATCCGTGCAGTCGCCCTATCGTCTGCGCCCTCGGTGGCACAGATGAATAGCGCGTCTGCCATGTAAGCAGGAGATCCCGAGTTCGAGTCCCGGTCGGGACACCCATTTTCAACTGTCCCCGTTGATGTATATTAACACTGTCAACAGCTTAGGGTCTTAATTATCATTTCAACTTACACTAAGGACAACACACACCCCCATGCCCGAGGGAGGACTCGAAACTCCGACAGGGACAACCACTCGATCAGTGTCAAGCCGCCCTAGACCGCGCGGCACGTTTTAGTACTATACGTTTTTCATTATACGTCCTTCGTGGTGTGGAAAGTGTCACCGAAGTTCTACATGTCCTTCTTTTGCCTTATGGTTTCAATGTTGAGCAACGCCTGAAACATTTTCGAGTTTTAGTTTGCTAACAGTTCGGCCCTTCCCTGGGAGAGTCTATC
Organism: Schistocerca cancellata; assembly: GCF_023864275.1. Lineage (NCBI taxonomy): Eukaryota > Metazoa > Arthropoda > Insecta > Orthoptera > Acrididae > Schistocerca > Schistocerca cancellata. The sequence goes on from NC_064626.1 coordinate 214,313,656, forward strand.
CCCAGTGTTTTACTAATACTTGTAATCACGAGTTTCCGAAACCGTGGGAGTCTGGTAATAATGCTGCCATAATTGTTTGTTAATGACCGCAGCACAGCAGTGAAGTCCACATTGCGTGCGCTAGACCATAGCAGCATTGGGGCGCAGATGCCTCCGACCCAAACCACGCTATTCTCCCCTGCCAACACAGGACTGCGTGATCCACAGACACCGAGAGTGGGGTCGAGGTAATAGGAGAGGGGGGGGGGGGGCAGGTAGGGGGGGTGGGGCGGAAATTGGAGGACAGAGAGGGGGAGCGGAGAGGGTGGGTTGGGGAGTGTGCGCTCTTTGCGACCAGGCGGCTCCGCTTAATGCTGTTGCAGTTGCGCGCCAGTTTATTTACCGAGCGCGTTTCTGTTTTAACGGTCGTTCGGTCGCATGGATTTTGAAGAGGCGAGCGTAAACGTTTTGCAGCCCGTGTAATCCGCGTGTCCGTCCGGGCCGCCACAGGCGGGCTCTGCAACAGTCTCAGCCAATTTGCCGTGTTTGGAAATGTGATCACTTGCGCCGCAGAATAACACGTTCTTTACGGGCGCGCCGGGCTGAAGTGCTATCCGCTGACATGGAATACGCGTAAAACGCCTCTTGCAGTGTTTTACTCAGTTACACATCCTACTCTTTTGCATATATAGTGGTGTGAATGTACATGCGGTCTGCTGTGCGGGAATGTGGCGTAATGATGAAATACAAGAAATGGTGACGTAACAGACGTCTCTAATGATAACACGGTTCGTTATCCCAAATAATGGGAAATAATGTTCCCAGATGGCCGCCATACTGTTTTCATTCTATTACCTTGTACAATAGTACCGTTGGCACAGCAGCTATGCTTACAGCTGTCATTAGAATATCTGAAATCTAATATTAAGTTTCTGCAGTTGTTGTTGCTACACTTCGCGCTCATCCGAAGTGTTGTTTGAGGGATGTCTCTTCAGCAGACGTGAAGCTATATGAAGGGAAGTCGAAACATTACAAAATTGTGGCGAAATAGAAGAAGATGTACAGTTCTACGTACCCTTTGAGTTAATTAATAATTTCGTGGACCTAATAAAGATGTTATTATCAAATGGAGAGGCTTTTCATTACTTGAACATACAGTTGCGGAAAAAGCTCACTCCGAAACTTACAGTACTTTTCAGTGTCGCACTATAAACTGGTGAGGCAATTTCGGGCGCTAGAGGAAATCAAGATGGTACCTCGAACTTCAGTCCCAACGCACTATCGTGGTTTAGAACCTTCGTCCATGGAAGTGGCATAGTGTGATGTTTCAGTAATAAATAAACTCTTTGCAGCGTGCCTGTTCACAAATTGTAAGTCTCGATCACTTAAAACACAGATGAAAGTGCTTTCCTATCTCACCAGTATCGTTGTAGATACGGTCATAGAAATTATCCCAGCGCCTTGAATACGACACAGCATGAACATACGCACATCAAACCTGTACAGAAAATTTGAATAAAGATCAACATAAACATCATTTCCGCCCTTTTTATTGCACATGAAAACCAGACATTGCATGTTCTACCGCCATACAGCGAGACCTTCAGAGGTGGTGGTCCAGATTGCTGTACACACCGGCACATATAATACCCAGTAGCACGTTCTCTTGCATTGATGCATGGTTGTATTCGTCGTGGCATACTATCCACAACTTCATCAAGGCACTGTTGGTCCAGATTGTCCCACTCCTCAACGGCGATTCAAAGTAGAACCCTTAGAGTGGTTGGTTGGTCAAGTCGTCCATAAACAGCCCTTTTCAATCTATCCCAATGCGTGTTCGATAGGACTCATGCCTGGAGAACATGCTGACCACTCTAGGTGAGCTATATAGTTATCCTGAAGGAAGTCATTCACAAGATGTGCACGATGGGGGCGCGAATTGGAGTCCATGAAGATAAATACCTCGCCAATATGTTGCCGATATGGTTGCACTACCGGTCGGAGGATGGCAATCACGTATCGCACAGCCATTACGGTGCCTTCCATGACCACCAGCGGCTTACGTCGGCCCCACATAATGGCACCCAAAACAGCAGGGAACCTCCACCTTGCTGCACTCGCTGGACTGTGTGTAAGGCGTTCAGCTGACTCCTGAAATGAGAGAACAACGTGTTGATGCTTGTGAAGAACTTCTTCGGTGCTTTGAACGAGAAGATTGCAAGAATCGTTACTGAGGACGAAACGTGGGTTCACTTCCACCAACCGGAAACGAAGAGAGCGAGCAAGGAATGGCGAGATTCCTCATCACCAAAACCAAAGTAGTTTCGAACAGAACCATCAGCAGAGAAGGAACGTTACATGCCTAGAGGGACGACTGTCACCAGTGCATCACACACCGATCTCCTAAAAAATCATCTGCGGCCTGCAATCAAATGAAAGCGACGTGGATTGCTGCCAGCAGGTGTCCTTTTACAACATGACAATGCAAGGCCCCACACTGCCCGTACACCAGTTGCAACAATTGCAGACCGGCATTTTGAGTGTCTTCCTCATCCACCATAGTCACCAGACTTTGCCCCAAGTGACTTCCATCTGTTTGGACCACTCAAAGACGTAAAGGGAGGAAAGAAGTTCCGTTATGATGAAGAGGTACGCCACGCGGTGCATGAGTGGTTGCGCGGACTACCAAAAGAATTTTTTTCTAAAGGAATTTATTCACTTTGTAAGCAGTGGAGGACTTGCATTGAGCGTGGAGGAGATTATGTTGAAAAGTCATGCAGCTTTGTACCACTTCTGCACAATAAATAATATTTTAAAAAATATTTAAGGTTTTCGTTTGACTCACCCTCGTATACCACAAAATCGAAATGAGAATAATACGTCGTCTTAGATCGCAATGTCAATAGTCGGGAAATATTTTAACAACAGCCGTCTCGCGAGTAACGGATCGCTATTCAGCTGCGGTGGCTGGACCTCTTTTCCGCACAAATTCATACTCAAGTTCGTTGGCTGTGTTCAGTCATAACAAAATCGCCACCGTCGAACCTCACCTTGATGCCGAGCTGCTCTACACACCAGAAAATCACACTCGAGACACACTCCGCAATTCTGCCAACATTCTCGTTGAACGGATCGTGCGGTAGGTGGGCTGCAGGGTAGAAACAGCAGTCGGGCTATCGGTAGGTGGAGAACCTGCCTCAGAGAATCGGCTGGTATTGGCGCTACTGCTGCCCCGCCCACCTCAGCGTTGCAGTAGGCGCAATGGAATTGTCTTGTTGCGACTAATCCGAACCGATATCCTGTCACTGGCCATAATTCTGGCGGGGCGGTGCATTGAAACTCCCGGCCATCTGTCACCAGGGACTGCTAATGATTAAGCTAGAGTGCTCTGCCAACGACAGCGTGCCGCCTCCCTAGAGAACTGACACGCGCACCGAGGAGCGCTTCGCTGTCCAATAGGCCCGCACCGTGCTGAAACACCTCTACAGCGCACTAATCGATCACCCTACGTCCTATCAGTTAATTAACCTCACACTGAAGCATACGTCTCTTCCACTAACCTGAACATTTTAACAATGAACTTCATTACTGTGACATTATTTCACTTTGTTAACAACACAGTGCGGGCTTTCAATTAATACACTACTGGCCATTAAAATATGATAAACGGGTAGTCATTGGACAAATATATTATACTAGAACTCACATGTGATAATATTTTCACGCAATTTGGGTGCATAGATCCTGAGAAATCAGTACCCAGAACAACCATCTCCGGCCGTAATAACGATCTTGATACGCCTGGACATTGAGTCCAACAGAGCTTGGATGGCGTGTACAGGTACAACTGCCCATGCAGCTTCAACAGGATGCCACAGTTCATCAAGAGTAGTGACTGGCGTATTATGACGAGCCAGTTGCTCGGCCACCATCGACCAGACGTTTCCCATTGGTGAGAGGTCTGGAGAATGTGCTGGCCAGGGCAGCAGTCGAACATTTTCTGTATCCAGAAACCCTTGTACAAGACCTGCAACATCGGTCGTGCATTATCCTGCTGAAATGTTGGGTTTCACAGCGATCGAATGAAGCCTAGAGCCACGGGTCGTAACACATCTGAAATGTAACGCCCACTGTTCAAAGTGCCGTCAATGCGAATAAGATTTGACCGAGACGTGTAACCAATGGCACCCCATACCATCACGCCGAGTGATACGCCAGTATGTCGATGACGAATACACGCTTCCAATGTGCATTCACCGCGATGTCGCCAAACACGGATGCGACCATCATGATGCTGTAAACAGAACCTGGATTCATCCGAAACAGGTTTGTCGTTGAGTACACCATCGCAGGCGCTGCTGTCTGTGATGCAACGTCAAGGGTAACCGCAGCCATGGTCTCCGAGCTGATAATCCATGCTGCTGCAAACGTCGACGTCGTCGAACTGTTCGTGCAGATGGTTGTTGTCTTGCAAACATCCCCATCTGTTGACTCAGGGATCGAGACGTGGCTGCACGATCCGTTACAGCCATGCAGGGAAGACGCCTGTCATCGCGACTGCTAGTGATACGAGGGCGTTGGAATCCAGCACGGCGTTCCGTATTACCCTCCTGAACCCACCGATTCCATATTCTACTAACAGTCATTGGATCTCGACCAACGCGAGCAGGAATGTCGCGATACGATAAACCGCAATCGCGATAGGCTACAATCTGACCTTTATCAAAGTCGGAAACGTGATGGTACGCATTTCTCCTCCTTACACGAGGCATCACAACAACGTTTCACCAGGCAACGCCGGTCAACTGCTGTTGGTGTATGAGAAATCGGTTGGAAACCTTCCTCGTGTCAGCACGTTGTAGGTGTCACCACCGACGCCAACCATGTTTGAATGCTCTGAAAACTAATCATTTGCATATCACAGAATCTTCTTCCTGTGGGTTAAATTTCGCGTCTGCAGCACGTCATCTTCGTGGTGTAGCAATTTTAATAGCCAGTGGTGTAAATGAATGAGGTGGTGTGTGATGGCCCTCAACTATCTACCCTCCGACTCAGAGTTGAAATATTAAAAGTTGTCGCTGGTTTCGTTGTCTAGGGGCTGGGATACGTAGTTGCCGCATTAAAATCCAAATACCGCTGAGTCTACAGTATACAATATGAACAGACACATGAATCGAATGGACAAAGGTTCCTATCACTCGGCAGTTGCGAATTTTTAATGCGACATAGTAATTTATAAATGAAAGATTGCAATTAAATAAAATCTGCAGGTACTATCTTAATGACTTTAAATGGTGAATACAATAGTAGAAGTAATTTTGAGAATGCAGTATATTTGTGCAAAACACTTACCGGTGTCGATGGTCCAGCAATTAAATAAAATATAAGTGAAATAACAAGGAAACAATGGATTCCTACTGTACGCAATTAGTCATGAACAACAACATAGCTCACGAGGTATTCACTTCTAAACGCACAGTACGTTTTCATTGTAGAAGCCACGGAAATCTCACAAGTGCACAAGTCGGCAGTTCGAAGTATTTCTATCTGCCGAGATCACGCGCAAACTTCTCCACACTCTCAAAGTCTTTGCTGCGACCGTGCGTCCGTCGCGCTGTCCTGTCCTAGACTGTCCCGTGTCCTCTCCCGTAGTGTCCTTCCACTTCCATCAAGTCTCCCCATTCACGAGCGCTGTGGTTGGCTAGAGCGCTCCCGCCATGTCTTCAAGCCAACGCACATTCACAAACATAATGACACACATTCGAAATACTGCATTTACATTTATATAACTTGAAATTAAATAAATATTCCTATGGCTGGACCATTAACACTCTCTAACACACATTATTAAATACATAAACAAATTAAATAAACCTATATCGAAATAATAAAAACGAAGTAGGCCTGTAGCCTAATGTTTCTGTGATTTCTAAACACAGTAAATATTTGACCCATTTCTTCATGAATAGTATATATTGGATATAAAGAAGACATAGATGAATAAATGTTTTTGTAAGCATGCTACTATCGTTTTTTCGTGTAACTGTGGAGTACTTATGGCCTGACGCGATCGATAGTAATCGGCCACTTTGACCTCCAATAACTTATGTAACTCATGTACTATTCAAGTCACATAATTTGTACCAATTTATGTTTACACTAATAGCTTTCTAAAGACACGTCGATGGACGAAATCGGATGAACCGTTTAGATTTTGGAAATTCGTTTCTGAGTGTTACTTGTATAATTTATTGTCAGATACTAATCTTTAAACTAATAAGGATATTGAAAATCTGATTACATCATTAGAATCGTCGTGCAAATAATGATAATGTACATGTTTGTTTTTGAGGTATCATGATTCATCTGGCTACTATTAATTTCTATGACATGGTGGTTTCAAAAAGTCCGGCATCTTTGGCAGTCTCGGCATACAAGTGTCTTTCATCTACACAGCGTCACCAAGGAATTCCCGCCATGTGCCCGGCCTGGACCATGCACTGGAGCTACCCCTCTTGTCCGGCTAACATTTGGCACCAAGTGTTTCCTGCCGGGCCCCGTCTTTCCGAGCGGCTCCTGCGGCCACGCCAACTCTGAACTTAGAATATTTTCAGGGCGCTACAACTCGCTGTTACCTCACAACAGTTTACTATAACGACATTCGCGCATCAAATCTTTCAGTCGCTACACCGGATTCGAAGTGAGAGTCCTTTTTATTAGCCCATCAACTTAGTCTGGAGCTAACACAGCCTGAAAACATGATGAGTGTTCTGGTACAAATTTCAATAAAGAAACCGAGATAGACGTATTGGTAGAAGTAAAGCTATGAGTAGTACCAAGATGATTCAGTTGGTAGAGCATGTGTCCGCAAAAGGCAAAGGTTCCGGGTTCGAATCCCGGTATGGCATACAGTTTTCATCAGCCAGAGAGTTTCAAGACCATAATAAATCGTGGTACTTACCCCCATTTAAGGGGAGCCAGAGGTGGTCAGATCGAAAAAATTACGATTTTTTTGTTTGCTTCCGAAAATTAATTGGAACATTCCTCTTTAATGTAAACTTTGAATTATTGTTCTACTCCCCCTGGAAGTGGAGTTATTACCATTTTCCCCCACACCTGCAGAGGAAATGGGCGGGCGCTGAATGTATCTAACACCCTCTCGTGACTTCCTGGCGAACTGCTTGGGATTTTCTCGGCCTGTTACGCATACATCGCCTTATGTTACGCATACAGCGAGTGTGCAAGGGTTGGCTACATTGTTTTCTGTGACAAATGAAGCGCTAAGAGCGCGGAACATCGTCTCTTTGCTGTTTACCGTTTCGAATTAGTTCAGTGTTGCGCCTGTTGTTGGTAGTATTATACTTCTTGTGTAAAGCGTAGTTCTGGTTACGATGCCACGTTTTAGCAACCGTGTATATAAGAAGAGGAAGAACGTAGGTAAAAGAAAATTAACACTAATACCAAGTTGCGATACTACAATTACTGAAACAGTGCGTTCTTCTGCTAAGCAACACATGTGACATCTTCTAGCAAGAAGCTGACTGGTGGAAGTGACAGATTTCGTGAATATGTTAGTGACAATGATGGTATTTTTCATGACTTAGCACAGCCAGAATTGTTACACAAATGTCTGCACAGAAAGACGCAGAATCCTAATGAGACTGTAAACAATTTGATTTGGAAAGTGATTCCTAAAAGAGTGTTTGTAAGCATAAAAACACTGCACTTTCGCATTTATGATGCAATAGCAACCTACAACCAAGGGAACAATGTGAAGTGTGAAGTTCTGAAGGCATTAGGATTTACAGCTGGGTGAACACTGTACGAGCACTAAGAAGTATTGACAGAGAAAAGATAAGAGGAGCAGAAAGAAGAGAAAGGCATATGAAGTATGATGGAACAACAGGCCAGACAAGAAGATGGAAGAGGAAGCTTTTGGAGGATGAAGAAGAAGAAGACCCTGATAATCCATCCTATAGTGCAGGAATGTATTGAGAAATTTTGATAGCCATTTCCCGTAAATTAAAATTTTTCGAATATATGGAACATTTTCTCAAAATCCACTCAAGCTAGAGAGATGAAATTTTTATACAGCACTCCTAGTGGTCAAACTTACATTGTAACACAGCCATTTGGCAATATGTTCAGTAGTTTCATTTCAGTTTAATTATAAAGCAATTTTTTGTAAAAAAATTTGGGTCATTAATAAAAAAAATAATTGGAAGGAAACTAGAAAAGATACTCCAAAATCCCTCTGTCATAACTGCAATACTAAACCACTCTACATGTAAAAAAAAATTCAAATTTTTCTATGTGGTAGTTTATTCATAAATGTTCCTCAAACTTAGTGATTTTAATATGGGCAGCATAGGCACCTCCGGCTCCCCTTAATTGACTACAATACCGGCGCAAGGTAAATGCTACCATTTCCACACACCCCCCCCCCCCCCCCCACACACACACAAGGTATACTATATTAACTTCGAAAATGTCACACTTCTTAACAGTCGTAATAAAAAGAATGTTTATTCTTACATTACTACATGCAGCGCCCTTTCTTAAAACAATGCAGCTCTGCACTAACTTGCGAACTTGCAAAATCAGTATATAACAGTACAAGATATATGATTTATATGCATGCTTCAACTGAATTATTATACCACTTTAATTCTAATATTTGGACAGGAGAAAAATTTTGCTACACTTTTCCATATATGCGTTGGAATTTCCCTGTTTCCTTCTTTGCAGGTGAGTCTGAAGTGACATCTGCCTTCCTAAAACTGGAAAATCTGAAGGTATTGTATAAGGGACAGACGAATGAAAAAGAAGCATGTGCAACAAAATGTAAGTAAATTTCTTATTATTTCTACAGCAGTCGCCATAACTGTTGCCACATTCATCCCACTATGAAGTAAGACGGTCAATCACTTTATGGATAAATGTTATCGGTTGCATACGGAAATAGAAAAAAAGTTCAGAGTGGAATTTAAAGTCAAGGTGGAAGGATATCAATGACACGATTTGCTTAAGATATTGCTCAGTCTAGTGAAAATTAAGAATTACGCCATCTGCTGAATGGAATGAACAATCTAATGAGTACAGAATATGGATTGAAAGATGAAACTAATGAGAAGTATCAGAAATGAGAACAGCGAGAAACAACATCAGGATTGATGGCCAGGAAGTAGATGAATTTAAGGAATTCTGCTCCCTAGGCAGTAAAATAACCAATGACCGACGGAGCAAGGAGGACATCAAAAGCAGACTAGCAATGGCAAAAGCGGCATTCCTGGCCAAGAGAAGTCTACTAATATCAAATATAGGCCTTAATTTGAGGAAGACGTTTCTGAGAATATACGTCTGGCATATAGCTTTGTATGGTAGTGAAACATGGACTGTGGGAAAGCCGGCACAGAAGAGAATCGAAGCATTTGAGATGCGATGCTACAGACAAATGTTGAAAATTAGATGGACTGTTAAGGTAAGGAATGGGGGGGGGGGGGGGGGTCCTCCGCTGGATCGGCGAGGAAAGCAATATGTGCAAAACACTGACAAGAAGAAGGGACAGGATGATAGGGCATCTGTTAAGACATCATGGAATGACTTCCATGGTAATGTGGTACTAGAGGGAGCTGCAGAGGGCAAATACTGTAGAGGAAGACAGAGATCGGAATACACCCAGCAAATAATTGAGGACGTAGGTTGCAAGTGGTGTTCTGAGATGAAGAGGTTGGCACAGGCTGACCAAAACAAAACAAAAAACACAAATGGTAAAAGAACCGAGACCGACTCAGACCTTGTGTCATTCAGTTCGTGTGTCACAATCATAACCTAGAACACGTGAAGTGTGCCAGTACTGGAAACGCCCGTACCTCACTGCAACACAGAGAGCAGAGTTGTAGCAAAGACTGCAAACTGTGCCGTATCACGGCACCCAGAACGTCGTTCTGCAAACTCTCCAGTACCGAGGAATAGCATGCAACAACCGAGTTCCGCGTCACAGGTCTCGACGGAATAACAGTTTTGCTAGTTATAGGTTAACTCCACTAGAGAACCGTAATATGCTGCTTGTCACTTGTTTGGAGACTTCGACTGTTAGACTGCTTGGATAAGAAGCAGTCGCCAGCCGGGTTGGCCGAGCGGTTCTAGGCGCTACAGTCTGGAACCGCGCGACCGCTACGGTCGCAGGTTCGAATTCTGCCCCGGGCATGGATGTGTGTGATGTCCTTAGGTTAGTTAGGTTTAAGTAGTTCTACGTTCTAGGGGACTGATGACCTCAGAAGTTAAGTCCCATAATGTTCAGAGCCATTTGAACCATTTTTGATAAGAAGCAATCAAAAAGAAAACGTGGCAGGTGGGGAAAAAATAAGCTAACTGCCCCTACTTTCAAAAGTAATCGCGTAAGTGTTAATACATTTATCCCACAGTGAGACAACAAAGTCAATGAAAAATATTTGTGGCTGCCTGAGGAACCATGATTGTATCCAGGAGTAGGAGCAAAAAGTCTTAAATTCCAGTACCACGCCGAAAACTTTCGACCACAAACGTTCATAAATTTCTATCGTCAGAACCAAATCAACGGCCATGAATGTCTTTCTTCAGTGTTTCAAAAATGTGGAAATCGCTTGGGGAGAGATCGGGATTGTATGGAGTACGTGTACGAGTTTCCCGCCATAACTTCCCCAGCGTAGTTGAAACAAACTTGGCAACATGTTAAAGGACGCAAAAAGTCTTAAATTCCAGTAACACGCCGAAAACTTTCGACCACAAACGTTCATAAATTTCTATCGGTTAATTAAATTCCCCAAAAAACAACATTTATGCAGTCTTAATGAAAATGATTAAGAGTTACCTTATACGAAATACCCCGTCACAACAGCTGACCACGGACTCCTTCTCGATTTTTCTGCCAATACTAAAGTGCGTGATAGATTTCCTTTTTTAGTGGTCGAATAACGCAGTAGCCAATCAGCTTCATATGTCGACTAGCTCTTGCCGTGGCTGCGCCAGCGTGTCAGTATTTTTGTTACGCTAAGGAATAGATTCACACTGCCACGAAATAATGTATAAACACTCCGATTCGGCAAACCTCCGCGCTAGCATCGTATGCATTCCACTCACGTACGCTATACTTAAAAATATTGGTAATATTTAAAAAGACAATACAACTATCCAATTTTAAAAAAGATAGATTATTTTAGAAATTGAAAAGACTTAAAGACTTTTAGAAATTGAAAAGAAGGAAAGGTTCTCATAGAAACAAACAACTAAATGCTGAGCAACTACTCAGTCGAGCAGGACTTCTGTAAAATTGTAAGAAAAAACAACTTCGATTACCAATTTTATTAACGACTTAAAATCTGTGAACAATAATCATAGCCAAAAGAATCATGAAAGAAAAACAATAAATTGTTGCTAAACAACTGATTAGTTTGTGACAATTATCAAAACTATATAAGATATTGAAAACTACGAAATACCTATTAGAAGGTCTAGCCAATAAGTAAAATATGTATAAAAAGTACAAACCTTTGACAAAGTTTGTGCTTTTTCGTTATCTTTTGGTGGTATCATAGAACTATTGTCAGATGGGGCTGGCACGGCTACATACCGAACGAGATGTTGGGAATCAGTGAAACAAGATGGCAGCAATCTCGCAGGTTTGCACCTACTTGAAGCAGCGGAGAGTCATGAGATTCCTGTTATGTGAAGTGCTGATAAGAATTGAAATTCATCGTCAGACTGTAGTGCAATATGGTGAAAGTTGAGTCGAACACAAGTGTACGAGAGGTCAGATAAGTTGAATCGGGGCGTAACATGTGTCGAAGATTCGCCACACCCAAGACGCCCTGTCTGTGCAGACACAGAGAACAACGTCGCCAAACCGCATACGGGAAAATAGACTTATTACGGTGCGTGATGTTGCAGCAACGATGGGTATTAGCGCCGGATCAGCCCAACATATTGTTGCCCACGGCATACTGATGTTCAAGAAAGTGCGTGCGAAATGTTCCAAACCATTTGACATAAAAAATGAAAGAAAGGGACATGGATGTGTGGAGGGAGACCTGAATTTCGTCCCCGACCCCAATAATTCTTTTTAAATGGAACTCAGAAACATGTCCAGCACTAGCACAAATGCATAGAACTTGAGAGTGATTAAGTTGAAAAATAAATAAGTGTCCTATTCCATTCTCATAACACATTCTTTATAAGGAATTTACGGTTTTTATCGAATGACCATTGTATCTAGTACAAAGTGGATCACTTTTTCAAGAAGACAATTTGGGCACTAGAAAAAAAAAACGCGAGCTTTCAAAAATTAATAAATAAGTTTAAACTGACAGAGGAAGAAAATATGTAATTTCATAGTTCAGTGTAGCGCAGATTTTATATTATTTATAGTTACAGCAGCGTCAGCTACTCTCACATGTATGCCTCTATCGGTTCACCATAGATCGTGAAGACCGCCCACACGTCGCCCCCCCCCCCCAATCAACGACTTCCTCAACGCACGACGATGCCGCACACGCAGCGTTAATGCCGAGCAGAGAGGCGTGTGCAGGTGGCCGCATTTAAGCATTGTGCTTTTGAAGTTGATTTACGCTGTACAAGGTGTACATGAAAAAAAAAAAGAAAAGAAAGAAACCCCGCGATTAGGCCCTGAAGACCACACCCTATCGACCGACCGCCGTGTGATACTCAACTATTCGTCATCGGCTGCGATATGGAGGGGCATGGGTCAGCGCATCGCTCTCTCGGCCATTGTCGACATTCCGATCTTGGAGCCGCTATCTCCCAGTCAGGTACAGATAACTTTAAAACTCTGGCAGACACATCTAAATTAATAACTCATAATTGATTGACCAACTCATGCAGACTCACAGGTGCTTACATATAGCTGTTAAAACTATTAAAATATGAAACTGAATGAAAAGTCCTATAGTCCGCTGTAGATGTATTTATTGAAATGTATTAGAGAGCTATACTACTCCTTTCGCAGTTTCTAAGTTGCGATTTCTGGTGTTCATAATGTTACGTCATATCATATTGTGAGAATACCGCAGAGTAACAGTTCGCGTAGGACCATGTCCCTCGCAAATGTTATCCAGGAAATCGTTGGGACCGGAAGCCGACAGGCTTATATATGTTTGTCACAAACATAACATCGTAGTAATCGTAGCAATCCGAGAGCCGGACAGCAGCCATAGCGCACGCCCCTGCAATACACTCGACACCTCGTAGCTTGTGTTTTCAGCTGCTTCGTTTACTATTACGTTCGTGGCAAACACACAGAATAATGTTGGGTTCAGCCATCCGGTGTGGCCGAGCAGTTCTAGGCGCTTCAGTCTGAAAACGCGCGACCGCGACGGTCGCAGGTTCGAATCGTGCCTCGGACATCGATGTGTGTGATGTCCTTAGGTTAGTTAGGTTTAAGTAGTTCTAAGTTCTAGGGGACTGATGACCTCAGATATTAAGTCCCATAGTGCTCAGAGCCATTTGAACCATTTGAATATTGGCTTCCGAACACAATATTTTCCTGGATGACATTATCTTCCATTTTAATCGGTAACGTGACAGCAATTCGTGATTTCAACACAGACTCGACGTTCACCAATGATGATGGTTTTTCATCTCTTGAAGAAAGCTCAGAAGTTTGCATAGCCACGCAACCTGTTACTCTGCAGCATTCTGTAACAGCTCCCCACACCATGCGAGACAGCATTATAAACATCAGGAGTCGCGTTACGAAACCAGTTGGGTGACTCTCTAATCCACTCAGTACAGCTACAGCGGACTGTCGGACTTTTCATTCAGTTTTATATTTTAGTAGTTTTAGCGCATATATGTGAACAAATGTTATACGGTATGAATTGGTCAATCAATTATGTTCAGCCAAGGAGCTCCCGGATTGGCATCACGACGCTGAATGCACCCCGTTCGAGTCCTCCCACAAAAAAAAAGGAAGAAAAGATGAAACACGCTACCCCATACCTCGGCTACAGAGGCGGACTGAGTTTGTAGATTATACAACAAATTTAACAATTTTTAACGTGTTTGTATTCACTAATGTAAAAAAAAAATGTTGCTTGTCCCGCTTTCCCGCCTTTGGTTCAAATGGTTGAAATGGCTCTGAGCACTATGGGACTTAACTTCTGAGGTCATCAGTCCCCTAGAACTTAGAACTACACTACTGGCCTTTACAATGCTACACCAAGGAGAAATGCAGATGATAAACGGGTATTCATTGGACAAATATATTTTAATAGAACTGACATGTGATTACATTTTCTCGCAATATGGGAGTATAGATCCTGAGAAATCACTACCCAGAACAACCACCTCTGGCCGTAATAGCGGCCTTGATACGCCTGGACGTTGAGTCAAACAGAGCTTGGATGGCGTGTACAGGTACAGCTGCCCATGCAGCTTCAACACGATACCACAGTTCATCAAGAGTAGTGACTGGCATAATGTGACGAGCCAGTTGTTCGGCCACCATTGACCAGACGTTTTCAGTTGGTGAGAGATCTGGAGAATGTGCTGGACAGGGCAGCAGTCGAACATTTCCTGTATCCAGAAAGGCCCGTACAGGACCTGCAACATGCGGTCGTGCATTATCTTGCAGAAATGTAGGGTTTTGCAGGGATCGAATGAAGGGTAGAGCCAAGGGTCGTAACACTTCTGAAATGTAACGTCCACTGTTGAAAGTACCGTCATTGCGAACAAGTGGTTAGCGAGACGTGTAACCAATGGCACCCCATACCATCACGCCGGGTGATACGCCAGTATGGCGATGACGACTACACGCAACCAATGTCCGTTCAGCACGATGTCGCCAAACACGGATGCGACCATCATGTTGCTGTAAACAGAACCTGGATTCATCCGAAAAATGACGTTTTGCCATTCGTGCACCAAGGTTCGTCGTTGAGTACAACATTGCAGGCGCTCCTGTCTGTGATGCAGTGCCAATAGTAACCGCAGCCATGATCTCCGAGCTGATAGTCCATGCTGCTGCAAACGTCGTCGAACTGTTCGTGCAGATGGTTGTTGTCTTGCAAACGTCCCCATCTCTTGACTCAGGGATCGAGACGTGGCTGCACGATCCGTTACAGCTATGCGGATAAGATGCCTGTCATCTCGACAGCTAGTGATACGAGGCCGTTGGGATATAGCACGGCGTTCCAGATTACCCTCCTGGACCCACCGATTCCATATTGTGCGAACAGTCATTGGATCTCGACCAACGCGTGCAGCAATGTCGCGATACGATAAACCGCAATCGCGATAGGCTACAATCCGACCTTTATCAAAGTCGGAAACGTGATGGTACCCATTTCTGCTCCTTATACTAGGCATCACAACGTTTCACCAGGCAACGCCGGTCAACTGCTGTTGGTGTATGAGAAATCGGTTGGAAACTTTCCTCATGTCAGCAAGTCGTAGGTGTCTCACACCGGCGCCAGCTTTGTGTGAATGCTCTGAAATCATTTGCATATCACAGCATCTTCTTCCTGTCGGTTAAATTTCGCGTCTGTAGCACGTCATCCTCGTGGTGTAGCAATTTCAATGGTCAGTAGTGTACTTAAACCTAACTAACCAAAGGACATCACACACGTCCATGCCCGAGGCAGGATTCGAACCTGCGCCCGTAGCGGTCGCGCGGTTCCAGACTGTACCGCCTAGAGCCGCTCTGCCAGATAGCCGGATCCCGCCTTTGAGATCGATCTTTTTACGTACACTGAATTGTTTGTTAGGGTTCAAGCGATCCCAGACTGAATGCATCAAAATAGGTTCAGCGCTTTACTTGTTAAAACGTAACACACAAGTATCCACCATTTTAAAGCCCACGTTTACTAGATGTTTTATTATTGTTCTGGTCCATACTACCATCCCTCAAAATATGGAATGCTTTTCCGATACGCTGTATATATAGATGTAAATATAGACTCCCATTCAACTTCAAATCTGTTATCGGAACCGCATTTTTCGTATCAAATTAATGTCCTTCCATCCGAAGCCCGACGGACTCCCCGGCCGCCTCGCTGTGATTTGCATGACAGGCACGCCATCGGCAGTGTTCGCCGTTTGACGGTCTTTCGCCGGCGCACACGCCCCGCCTTTTATCGTCACGAGAAAGCGACGTTAAGATCCACTCAGGAAGGGCGTAGCCTCTCAGCAGTCGGCGTGTTTGGCCTCGGGATTTCTGCTCAAACTTTCAGGCCGGAGAAGAAGCAGCTCATCGCCGGCTGTTTACTTCCAGACTGCAACATCGTTCTCCACGCGCCTTACTTTCCATTTCTTCTCTTTTTTTTCTCTCTACTTTGCTTGCTTACGGTGTTTGTTATTGCTTATAATTAACACCGCCCTTACCGTAGCTTCGTATTAAAGTTACACAGTTTTCAGCCAGTCTTCTTCTATTTCGCTATTTTTGAAAGCCAGACGCAGTTAATTGCTGTAATTATGACTTATTTATCATATAACTTAGTAATAAGAACTTGAAACAGGATTTCTTCGTAATGTACAATGCGAGGCGCAGAGAAAAAAAGCTGGTATTTTTGGCTCAGTTCACGTACGTACACGAAAGCCCTACACGTTTTATGAAGAGAAACCGAACCCTACCGACGTTATTTCACAATTTGTTCTAGGATATTTTCTCAGGGTTTTGGTATTACGGACTCTTGGTTTCCAAAGCCTTATCGCAGAGGAACCGCATTTCGTTTGATTTCTTAATCCCAATAAGTTTGCGCATGTATTGCCCTGAAAATAACTGTACAACAGTGCTAATGTTGGCAGTATGCGTTGTTTGCCATGCGTGGAAACAAATTTGTTCCGTACACTGACGGTACTTGCTGTTGAGGAGAATGATGCCCACTTTACTCTTCGCCATCACGCCTGCTTTCAGTATGGCTCGGTTCCGTCTTGCGTTTATTTTTTGCACCAGTGTTATTGGAATGCTAAGAGCGATACACAGCAGTATGTGTCTCAGTAGGGTATGTGGAGCAAGGTCTGGATGAATAAAGTGCAGGATGACAATTTCAAACATTTATTAATTAAAAACACAAATCCACAAGCACTGTTTAGTATGTGCTATTGTGTACCGTATTTGTATCATGTAACAAGCACCTACGAGCAATATGTATATGGACGTAGCCTTTTGACAAGGTACTGCGTGTTTTTAAATTTTTTAATTCTTTTAGCGGTGACAAACGTTTATAATGTGCCGAGTTGACATCTTGTGCACGAGGTTTAGCTTAAAATGAACATGTTTTACGACAAAAAATGTTTAAGGCCTGAAGATGACACTAAGACTGTTGAAACCGGTTGTCTTGCATAAAAAAATATTCTATGCTATTTTCGCTTTTGATTGGTTTTTACACCTGTTTTACACCTTGTTTTTAATTACAACTCCCTGAACAATTTAGGCATATATGGTTGTGAATTTTCATGATGGAGTGCCCAGTCTTTCATACATCTCTTCTGTGGACGTTTGTCCTCCCTCAAAAGCCTACGAACTACGCTCTGGAACTCTTTAGTGACCATCTTCATGGACAACCCCATCCACTAAAACCAGTACAAAAGGGGTTTACTCTTGACGTTTCGAGTTTTTCTGTCTCGAGCTGAAACAGGGTTCTTCCATTCCGATGATTCCCCCTTTAGTCACCAGCGCTAGCCTTCGAAGGAAAATATGGATCACCTTGAAGCAATTGTTTAAATTCACTGCAGAATTTAATGCGATATCGCTTCTAATCGTCTTTAAACAGTAATGGCACAAACTTCGTCACAATCCATTTCATGCTCAAGTGTTCTGACAGAATGTATTCACACGTATCACAACCTATTCTCAAGGTGCTTCATATATCTGTGTACGATACTGTAGATTCACATGTCTCACATTCTGCAAATTTTCCATTTGAATCCCGATCAGAGCCGTCCTCATTATCAATAGATATCCGCCAGTTTTTGGAACTCTTATACCAGTAACGGGTCTGGCTGACCTAAAGTGTTGTCCCAAAAAGCTTGCTTCAACAAATGATGTGTTTATGCAGCGGTTTTCCCAAGTTTGAAAGAAAACTCTATACAAACACCCTGCTCCTTCAGGCCAGCCATCGCAAGAACCTAGATTTACGAAAGCACTAATATGGAATTACAGCCACCCGCAAGTAACCAAACCAACCAGACCCTTGTCACACTCATTCAAAAAGGGTGTATGGGAGGTACCTGACGGCGGCATTTCTGTTTACTTGAAACCATTTCCGTGCAAAATTCAGTTTTTGTGAACTTTTTATAACACCTCATGTACATACGCGATACTCGCCTTTGATTTTCGAAGCTCCATCCACAGCAGGACTCGAATTAAAAGATAAACCGTAAAGATAAACCGTAGCAAACCTACGTTTCTAGCATTTGTAGACTTAGAGAAAGCTTTTGACAATGTTGACTGGAATACTCTCTTTAAAATTCTAAAGGTGGCAGGGGTAAAATACAAGGAGCGAAAGGCTATTTACAATTTGTACAGAAACCAGATGGCAGTTATAAGAGTCGAGGGACATGAAAGGGAAGCAGCGGTTGGGAAGGGAGTAAGACAGGGTTGTAGCCTCTCCCCGATGTTATTCAATCTGTAGATTGAGCAAGCAGTAAAGGAAACAAAAGAAAAATTCGGAGTAGGTATTAAAATCCATGGAGAAGAAATAAAAACTTTGAGGTTCGCCGATGACATTGTAATTCTGTCACAGACAGCAAAGGACTTGGAAGAGCACTTGAACGGAATGGATGGTATCTTGAAGGGAGGATATAAGATGAACATCAACAAAAGCAAAACGAGGATTATGGAATGTAGTCGAATTAAGTCGGGTGATGCTGAGGGAATTAGATTAGGAAATGAGACACTTAAAGTAGTAAAGGAGTTTTGCTATTTGGGGAGCAAAATAACTGATGATGGTCGAAGTAGAGAGGATATAAAATGTAGACTGGCAATGGCAAGGAAAGCGTTTCTGAAGAAGAGAAATTTGTTAACATCGAGTATAGATTTAAGTGTCAGGAAGTCATTTCTGAAAGTATTTGTATGGAGTGTGGCCATGTATGGAAGTGAAACATGGACGGTAAATAGTTTGGACAAGAAGAGAATAGAAGCTTTCGAAATGTGGTGCTACAGAAGAATGCTGAAGATTAGATGGGTAGATCACATAACTAATGAGGAAGTATTGAATAGGATTGGGGAGAAGAGAAGTTTGTGGCACAACTTGACCAGAAGACGGGATCGGTTGGTAGGACATGTTCTGAGGCATCAAGGGATCACCAATTTAGTATTGGAGGGCAGCGTGGAGGGTAAAAATCGTAGGGGGAGACCAAGAGATGAATACACTAAGCAGATTCAGAAGGATGTAGGTTGCAGTAGGTACTGGGAGATGAAGAAGCTTGCGCAGGATAGAGTAGCATGGAGAGCTGCATCAAACCAGTCTCAGGACTGAAGACCACAACAACAACAACCGTGTAATATGTCAGAACTTAAAAAATAAGATAACAAAAACTTTACCAGTGGTCACATTTTATTCTTCAGAAGTACTCATGTAAAACTGTCGTCGTGAATAGGACAAATTGGCAATTCTTGTACGCATAACTAAGTTTCTAAATAAGAATAAACATTTAAGACTTGTGTACCAAATACCTCCGAGAGCACTTTGAGTTGCATCTGGTCCAGAACCAAAGGAATCGGTCTAACAGAGAATATCCATGATAATTGTGGGGCTGCACATAATCCAAAACAACACCTGATTTTTTGCAAATGAAGAGCCGACAGCAGAAATGCGAAACGATCAGTGCAGTAGAAGGATAGGGTGGAAGGCTTACTACGCTTGAGTGTACAAGCCCTCTGAGTTGGTGGTAATACCTAGGTAGCAGCTCAGGACAGGCGTTAATTTGCCTGCTATATAGCACAGCACCGAGCCGTGTTGCCACGTTGGCGCCCGCTGCTCTGCGCTGCGCAGATAAGGCCTGAATTTTTAATTCCGGGACTCGCCCACCCTCTTGCTTCAGGCGCGACCTTTTCACTTCTCCTTCCTCGCTTTCTTATTTTCTCCATGCGCAGAGTTTCTTTGCGTCACGGTCTACCGTACAACAGCAATCAAATCCCACTTTTGCTTCTCGGTTGGGGTTATGTATTGGACTGGGGAGCACCACTACAGCTTTTCAAATTAGAAAGCGAAATAATCAGAGATGCTTAGCGGCGAAATAATTCAGTATTTCTGTAACTGGTTTCATAATTTTTTTTCGTTTAATTTTCTCGAAGGCGGTGTACTCGTATCTACTCACGAATAAAAAGTCCAAAAGGGCGCCTAACACGATGAATTGCACATGAAAACGAAATTGTAAGCAAGATAATTGTGTTTGGAATTAGAATAAATTAGAAATATTATAAAACTACATGTGTGTGTGTGTGTGTGTGTGTGTGTGTGTGTGTGTGTGTGACAGTGTGAGTGAGTGTATAGGTATATGTATGTTCCACATCTCATAAACCACTGGACCGATTTCAACCAGACTTGGCACACATATCACTTACCGTCAAGCAACAATTGTTGGGGGAGGGGGGGGGGTGAACAACCACTTATCTCTCACAGTTCAGGAGACATGACGTCTTAATATGAGCGATATTATGAGGTGGTTCAAAATGGTTCAAATGGCTCTGAGCACTATGGGACTCAACTGCTGAGGTCATAAGTCCCCTAGAACTTAGAACTACTTAAACCTAAGTAACCTAAGGACAACACACACATCCATGCCCGAGGCAGTATTCGAACCTGCGACCGTAGCGGTCGCGCGGTTCCAGACTGTAGCGCCTAGAAACGCTCGGCCACCAGCGGCCGGCTATTATGACATGGATTGCACGAGTGTTTTCTAAGCAGTCACATTTGTAAATTGATCTCTTTTCCCTATTGTTCAACCACTGAAACAAATTCTGCCACCTGCTTTACCTACGACTGAGATTATGTGATAGTTCCACTCCATATCCCTACAAATTGTAACATGTAAGTATTTGTATGAGTTGTCCGATTTCAGCTGTGACTCCTTGATATTATTGTCATAGGGTACTACGATTTTCCGTTTTGTGAAGTGCATAAATTTTAAATTTTGAGTTCTTAGCATTTAAAGGAAGTTCAAATCTTTGCATCCCTTTGGAGTTTTATCAAGATCCGACTGAATATTTCAGGAGTTTCTTTTAGAAAATACTTCATTGTCGACAACTATATTATCTACGAAAGGTGTGAAGTTACTATTAGCGTATGTGCCTAAGAGAAACGTAATTCATGTCAGATCAATTTATATGGACGTTATGAGCTACGAGACGTGTTTTTTAAGTAAGGTCCGTTTAAACATAAGTACACAACTAAAAGTTATTTCAAAAAAGTAAATTTATTTTCAGAAAGTACATACTTCACTCTATTTTTCGACGTAGTTGCCAAGTTAACAAACGTATCATACCTCTCAACCAATTTGAAAATACCCTCTTCATAAAAACTTGCCACCTGCTCCGATAAACAAGAGTTCACTGCCGTTTTCACGTCGTCGTCATTATTGTAACGGTTACCACTGAGGTATCGTTTGAGGTGGCGGAACAGATGGTAACCGCTTGGCGCAAGATCAGGACTGTAGCGTGGGTGGTCAAGAACTTCCCAGCCAAAACTGTCCAATAAATCGCGGGTCCGACCTGCAGTGTGAGGTCTTGCATTGTCAAGGAGAAGGACAATTCCCCCCTTTTTTTAGCATGCCACGTCTTTTGTTTTGAATCGCTCTGCGTAGTTTTCTCAGGGTTTGGCAGTATGCTTCTAACTGATAGTGGTTCGTTGTTGCATGAAGTCGACTGACAAAGCACCATGCCTATCCCAAAACACAGACGCCATGATTTTGCGCTGGGACAGTATCTGTTTGGCCTTCACCTTCACGGGCGAGTGTGTGTGTCTCCATTCCGTGCTCTGTTGCTTCGATTCGGGCGTGATATGCGAAACCTATGTTCCGTCTCCAGTTACGATCTGACTCAAGAAGCCGTCACCTTCTTCGTAATAATAAGAACTTCATTGCACACTCAAACCTTTGGTTTTTGTGGTCCTCTGTTAGGAGTTCCTGGACCCAATGCCAGCAAAGTTTCCTAAACTTTAGGTGTTCAGAAACAATGTTGTAAAGCACTGATTTAGACACATCAGGAAATTCGTTTGAGAGACCTGTTATTTGTGAAGCACCTGTTCTCACGAATCCTCGATTCAACTCAAGCCACCAAATCGTCTGTAATCAAATAAGGGCGACCGGAGCGGTCCTCATCATGGACGTTGTCACGGCCATATTTGAATTCTCGTACACACTTACGCACTTCACTTTCATTCACAACAGTATCACCGTGCACTTCGCAAATCTGCCGATGAATTTCTGCAGCAGACAGTTAGTTTCCTTGCTGACAAAAACCGTATCACTGAGCGAATCTCACACGCGGCGGGCGAGTTGGTAGTCTTAAACGTTTTGAAAGCACAGAACAGTACCGTACAGGTAAGCTACAGAGCTGAAACTGAGCACAGTTGTTCCAGAGGCATGCCAGTACGTAGCGCACGCACTCTTTGCGGTATGCGCGCGAAAACAGAACGGACCTTACTTAAAGAACACGCCTCCTATATAGATGTCACCACAATTCGTGACGCGATCCTAAATTCATATTAGAATGTGTGACAAGCGATCCTCGATTACAAGTAATCTATAGTTACAATTACTCCATATTTTTATCAAAGTTAGCATCCACACTTTATCTTATTTATCTTCCTCATTCTTTCTTTTAAAATTATACTCATGTTCAGAAGAAACACATTGAACGTCTAGAGACAGGACGTTTATATTCACAGGACATATACATTGGTATGTCATGCAGAAACGATTACCATTTCAGTCACCTCGTTTCAGCATGTGTCCTATTGCCTAGTAGGCACAGGTTGCGTCATGGACCCTATTAACTTGTTCCATGCGTGATGGCATCGACTGGTATAAGGCGCGAATGGCGGTCTGTGGTCTAGCCATCCATGCTGCATTCAGGTGGTTGCAAAGTTCATCTGTGGTGGTTGGCACTGGGTAAAAGCGTTGCACCCATCGTTTCACCATATCCCACACATTTTGAATTGGCGATAAGTCCTGGTGATCTGGCAGGCCATGGCAAAAAGCTGACAATCTGTGACACCAAGAAGGCACGTGTTCGTGTAGCAACATGTAGTCGTGCATTGGCTTGCTGAAAAATGGCATCTTTGGTGTTGTACAGAAAAGGTACAGCTGCGGGCCGCAGAATGTCATTCAGTTAGGTCACCCTGGTCGCAGTGCCCTGGAAATGCACACATTTAACACAATATATACACCCATAAGTTTTATTTTATTAATATTAATTGATTTTTTTAAGTTATACATTTGCCTAGGATTATAGCTCCTTATTTTTTGGGCTTAGAATAGGTTATTATACAATAAAATATATAATTATAGGTAATTAAATATTTTATATTATAATATTGACTGGTTTGTGGTTGTGCCCAGTAGCACCCCATGCCATAAAATCTTGAGTTGGGGCTCTATGTCTTGTGCGAATACAGTCACTGCGATGCCGCTCTCCCTGTCTGCAGCGAACCAAATGCGGCCATCGTTTTCAAACAAACAGAACCTAGATTCGTCCCAAAAAACTATCTCATACCATCCTGTCCCCAGTGATGCCGTTCCATACACCATTGTCGACTAGCATGTTTCTGCATCGTCGTCGAAGATAAGCGGAGAAATGGACGACGCAAACTTAACCCATGCCGTAATAAACGGACTGTCACCCCTGATAGTGTTCCATAAGTCACACTGATGCGCCAGAGCCAAGGAGGACGCAGGTTTGATCTGCAGTGCCATTCGGATGAGGTGTCGATCTTCTCAGGGAGGTGGTCTGGGTGGTGCGGTCTGACCCTTCTCGTCGTGTTCTACGGCCTTCCGTGAACCATTCTGCACACACCCGCTGCACTGCCTAAGCACTTCGTCTGGCACGAGGAGCAGATTCCCGGATGGGTGCATCACATTCTCCCATGCGAATAATGAGCCCTCTTTCAAACTCACTGGTTTGACGGCACAGTTTGGGCATACGTCTGCAAGGCATCCGGTACATTTGCTCAGGTCACACTGATTCCTTACCTTCGGTTTATAGCAACTACGAGACATGGAGCCACAATTTACCGGCAGGTGGTATTGCGCCGAGAAACCGATGTTGACCTTCAACCCGCCGGCCGATATGGTTCAAATCCTAATCATTTCTGCAGAGCATATTAACATACGTGTCCTGAGAATGTGAACGTCCTATCTCTTGTCGTTCAAGGTGTTATGTTTATTTATTTATTTTTTTTTTGTGGACAGGCGTGTATTATGGTGTTCATCAGTTACTGTCGCCTTCCAGTTTATACTCGTGTAGCGAAGCTATCACTCTGCACAAACTGGTAAGCTGGCCACAGAGAAAACTGCTTTGCTTTGTGGATATCGCGAAATAAAATTCCGCGAGTCAAGCGTTTTAGCCAAGACAGTACACTGTCCTGAAAACTTTTATTGAGAGGTAAAGAAGTGTATGAACACCATCCAATTGTAATGAAGACGGATGGATCTGAATTAAATGAAGTTTGATTGTTGACGTTGCACAAAGAATGTAATTCTTACGATCGATTCTTTGTAATCGAAATGAGATTGACATAAGCATTTGGCATCACATGATGAATAGTGGAGTCATTTCAACAGCTCGTAATGTTCTATAAAGTCGCGGACCCTCGAGAGTTTTACGGCTGAAGGTATCATCTTCATGTTAGAACGAAACGCCAGTAAATGGGAGTGCACAGCCCAGAATTTTACCGAGATTTATATACTGCCTTAAAAAGGATGTAGCTGTTTCTATGCGATGATTTTCTTGCTGTGGATAAGATGTAGTTCCACTTTTTCAAAGAATAAACTGGCAAACAGAGCGGTATGTTGAGTGTCGCAAAACAAAAACAGGCGTTTTTTATCATTTTACTGATAAGGACTTGAAAGTACCTATTGTTTAAACGTATAGCTTAGGTATTAGATTGCGTATCCTCTGACTTCTAGCTGGGCCTATTTATGTGATAAAAACAGCGATTGATTTTTTTCCATTTTCTGCTAAATGCTGCCGATACAGTAGAAATGTACTAATTTCAGTGTTAACGTTTTTTGATGCTACGCAGAACGATGATCTCTGTAAATTTCAACAACTGCAACTCTGTGACAAATTCAGTATCCAAGCGATTTTGTGTAAACATGCAGTAATCTCTAAGCAATATTATGACAAAAGCGAAATTACTGCCTAAGTAATAAAAAGTTTCGTACCTTTTGTAGAGCGCTGTGCAAGATGTAATCGAGTATCTAGTTAGAGGGTTTAATACATATTAAATAAGCTGGAATGATTCAAGCTTGCGTCGAACTTCCTACGTCACCGCATCATAGCTTTGGTAGCAACACGATTGTGTTACTCGTGAAAACAGCGTAGTTGTATTAGCAAACTGCATTTTCTGCTTACAGCAAAATGGGATCCTGTGACTTAAGTGCACTCACGGAGAGCGCTATTACAGCATGCTATCGAATTAGCGAAATATTAAGGGCCGTGGTGTACCCTATTACAACATCACAATTAGACATTTGAAACAACACTGTACAGGATTGACGTCACCGTTTAGAATTCAGCTTTCTCGCACGCTTGAAATCATACTGATAATGATCGTAAAAGACGAGCTATTTAGCGATGACAACAGAATTTTTTTTATTAAACTGGTACGTATTTCTGGACAGTCTTACGTGGCACTATACATAAACAATGTGTCTCAACAATGATAAAAGTACCGTTCATTCTTCTACTAGGGAATAGTTTCAAATCTGTAAGAAAATAAGGAAAAAAATACAAACAAATGTAATCAATCAATTAATCAAGTGATAAATTTGTTAATGTCAGCGTTCCTTTTCTTCATATTTTAATTCCACTTTGGATTGATTACAAGCTTTCCGTTCAAACGAGAGCGCAGATGCAATGTCTAAACACTAAAACTGATCGTCCAGATGGAAGTTAGGTACTTAACCTCTCTTCATGCCGTTCATTTTCTTTTGTCATTATCAAAAGTATGTGGTGTTGTTAGGACTCATTTTTTTTATTTATTTATTTATTTTAGATGGAAATGTAAGAAATAATTTTTGTAGGATCATAGTATCTGGAGAAGATCAGGAATTTCTTCTGTAAGGTGAAATTGTTGTGTCTTGCCTACTCGTCGAATGTGGGGTGCCTAGGAAACCTGCTTTCTCGGATCGCTAGACAACAATTCAAGCAAATCGTATTAATATGTTATTATTACAGTAAGACAGTCCGCCACGATAGCTGAGTGGTCAGCGTCACGGACTGCCGTCCTAAGGGGCCCGGGTTCGATTCCCGGCTGGGTCGGGGATTTTCTCCGCTGAGGGACTGGGTATTGTGTTGTCTTCGTCATCATTTCATCGAAATACGGAGCGAAGATCGCCCAATGTGGCGTCGAATGTAATAAGACCTGCAACAAGGCGGCCGGACCTGCCCTGTAAGGGGCCTCCCGGCCAATGACGCCAAACGCCCATTGAATTTTCCATTAAAATAAGATAAATGACAGTACTTAACTATGAGTATTTACAATGCTGTGTCGCAAGCAATGGGCGACAGGCAAAATAAGAAAATCTCCTCAGTATACGCAACTCCTAATACAAGTGAAGCAATACAGTTCCTGACTCGCTGCTCTAGATTTCGTAGGACGGGAACTCTTCAACCGGGCGGTGGCCTAGAGGCCGCTCCTGTCTCGGTGTCGTCCTTTTTTTTTTTTTTTAATATAGTGTGTAGTGTGGACTGAAGAGATCATCCTTGATGACTTATTCTTCTAGGATGGTATGTAAGGATAAAAGGAAAACACTTTATTTATTACACATTCAGTTAGGCTTGGGCTCGCAATGGGTCCTTTAGCCCGCTGTCTTTGGTGATGCCTATCTCCTGTGGAGGGTGAAATGTGTCAAGGCTGTTATGTGTGACTGCTTCCTCGTGTTATGACAGATTGCATATGGGGAGTGAAACGTTTTGACTTCGGTACTCGATACTTGTGCCATCTTGCAGGGTTTACCGTTCCTACCGATTGTAATTGTCGAACTTCGTCCCTAAGGGCAACGATCTTGTCAAAAACTCGTAGAGCCTTGTCATGGACCTTCTCTTGTACAGTGGTCTCGTGGAGTGCGGTGCGGATGTCGACGTTTCTTTTCCACCATGGAGCTCCTGTGATCCAACGATAGCAAATGTTTTGCAGCGCTTGGAGTTTGTTGTAGTTGGAGACGCACGTAGTTCCCCACGACGTGGAGCCATACAACATTGTGGGTTCCACCGGTGCCTTATACAATTGGAGTTTAGTCTTAGGGTTGAGATCCTTACTCTTCAGGAACGGAATCAATGACCTGGCCATCTTCTGGGCTGCCGTCTTCTTGTCGTCAATATGCTGCGTAAAGAGTAATTTTTTGTCAAGGTAGACACCGAGACACTTCACTCCCGGCGACCATGGGATAAATTGGTCAACTGTTTGGAGTCTGTCGTTCAGAACTGGTTTCCTCCGTGTGAACAAATGTGTCGTCCTAGAGACGGGTCGGTCAGCGTACCATTGGCTGTCGTCTTCTTCACAGCCCTCTCTGCCCTACCGTTCCTGATCGTCGTTTTTTTTCTTTATTGTTATTTTCAAACCTGGGTACAGGCAGGCCAGCAGCAGCATGCTACGCCGCTCTTTGGCCTCAGAGATACACAAAAGATATAAAGGAAGGCATCGAGAGAAAAACCATGGTGGACATAGATACGGAGACAATCACTATTTAAAATACATGGAGCCGTTCACGGGCGTAGAGTCCAAGATAAAATTTGTTCAGACACTTGGACAGAGACGAATATTGTCACACGTGAACAGAAGTGCACAAAACGAATAATACAGAACCACTTAAGCACAAAACGACGATACACACAGAACACGAGGCGTAGATTTCCGGCGCGCGAATGTTCACCAACCGTGTACGAGTCCGGGGACCTGCCATGAAAGGAGGAGGGGGGGGGGGTGGGAGAGAGAGAGAGAGAGAGAGAGAGAGAGGGGGGGGAGGGAGAGGGGAGAGCAGATGTCAAGGGCAGGGGTGACGCGGGGAAGGGAGGAAGGGGGAGGGGAAGCCCGGGGGAAGAGGGGAGGAGGGAGGAGACAGGGGAAAAGGAAAGAGAAGGGAAGGGAAGAGAAGGGAAGGGAAGAGAAGGGAGGGAGGGTGCCGAAAGGAAACGACACAGGAAGTGAGGGGGAGGATCAAATTTGGTAGGAGGGGTAGATGGAGAGGAGGAGGACATCATCAGGGAGGGGGAGCTGGTGGAAGCCACCTTGGGAGAGGGTGAGGAGGGTGGAGAGATGGAGACCGGGTGAGACGTGGGAATACAGGCGCGGCAGCGGGCGGGGGTGGGAGAGGATGGGTGAGACAAGCGGATGAGAAGGATCGAGTTTGCGGGAGGTGTACAGGATCCGCATCCTTTCAAGGAAAAGGTGGAGGTGGGGGAAGGGGATGAGATCATACAGGATCCGCGTGGGGGAGGGGAGACGGATGCGACAGGCGAGGCGGAGAGCATGGCGTTCAAGGATTTGGAGGGATTTACAAAAGGTAGGGGGGGGGCGGAGATCCAGGCTGGATGGGCGTAACAAAGGATAGGGCGGATGAGGGATTTTAGGTGTGGAGGATTGTGGAGGGGTCCAGACTCCACGTACAGCCGGAAAGGAGCTTGAGGAGATGGAGTCGGGAGCGTGCCTTGGCTTGGATTGTCCGGAGATGGGGAGACCAGGAAAGGCGACGGTCGAGGGTGACGCCAAGGTACTTAAGGGTGGGAGTGAGGGCGATAGGACGGCCATAGATGGTGAGATAGAAATCAAGGAGGCGGAAGGAAGGGGTGGTTTTGCCTACAATGATCGCCTGGGTTTTGGAGGGATTGACCTTAAGCAACCACTGGTTGCACCAAGCGGTGAACCGATCAAGATGGGATTGGAGATGGTGTTGGGAGCGCTACAGAGTGGGGGCAAGGGCAAGGAAGGCGGTGTCATCGGTAAACTGGAGAAGGTGGACAGGGGGTGACGGAGGCGGCATGTCCGCCGTGTACAAAAGGTACAGAAGGGGGGAGAGGACGGAGCCTTGGGGCACACCGGCGGAGGGGAAAAAGGTGTAGGAATATGTGTTATGGATGGTGACTTAGGAAGGACGGCGAGAGAGAAAGGAGCCGATCAGACGGACGTAGTTAAGGGGAAGGGCGAAGGTTTGGAGCTTGAAGAGGAGACCGAAATGCCATACTCGGTCATAAGCACGTTCGAGGTCCAGGGAGAGGAAGATTGCGGAGGGACGGGAATTAAGCTGGTCGGAAAGGAGATGAGTGAGGTGGAGGAGAAGATCGTCGGAAGATAAGGACGGCCGAAAGCCACACTGGGTAATGGGAAGAAGGCGGTGCTGGTGGAGATGCTGGTGGATGCGGCGGGTGAGGATAGATTCCAGGACCTTGCTGAAGACCGAGGTAAGGCTGATGGGACGGTAGGAGGAGACGGCGGACGGCGGTTTGCCAGGTTTAAGGAACATCAGGATACGGGAGGTTTTCCACAGGTCAGGGTAGTAACCGGTGGACAGGACTACATTGTAGAGCCTGGCCAGGGTGGAGAGGAAAGAGACAGGAGCTTCACGAAGGTGACGGTAGGTGACATGATCGTGACCAGGAGCGGTGTTGCGTTTTGTGCGGAGTGTAGCAATGAGATCCTGTGTAGTGATGGGGGCATTGAGTTCCGTGTGTGCAATGTTGTCCAAGTACTGGAAACCAGGAGCGAGGGGAGGGACAGAGGTGTCAGTTCAGTCGCGGACATCCGGGAAGAGGGAGTAATCGAACTGGGGATCATCGGTGATGGAAAAGACATCGGAGAGGTAAGAGGCAAAGTGATTGGCCTTACTAAGGGAGTCAGGGAAAGGGTGATCATCATGGAGAAGAGGATAGTAGGGGGAGGGTTTAGTTCCGGTAAGGCGACGGAAGCCTGACCAGAACTTGGATGAGTTGACAGGTAGGGTATCATTTAAACGGGTGCATGTCTGTCGCCCGTCCCGGCGTTTCTTAGCCGCGAGCAAATTACGAATGTGACGCTGGAGTTGCCGTTGGCGTCGTAGTGTGTCCGGGTCACGCGTGCGGAGGAAGGCACGGTAGAGACGATGGGATTCACGGAGGAGGAGGACGGCCTGTGGGGGTAAGGTAGGACGGTGGGGGTGGATGGCGACAGTAGGGACGTGGGCCTCCACGGTCTCAGACAAGGTTTGCTGGAGAAAGGAGGCGGCGTGGGTGACATCGGCAGGGTGGTGGTAGGTGAAGGGGTGGCTATCGACCTGGGTGGAAAGGGCATTCCAGTTGGCACGGGAATAGTCATGGATGTACTTAGGGGGAGGGTCATTACGAGGGTCAGGGCGGGGGCGACGACCGTCTGAAACGGTAAGGAGGACAGGGAGATGGTCGCTACCAATAGGCTCCACGACATTCACCGTTATGCGGCCAAGGAGGTTGGGGGAGGAAAGGATAACATCGGGAGTGGAGTTGGATTCGGGACGGGTGTGCTGGGGGATGGGGATGAGGTCGCCTTGAAGGGAGGAGAGGAACTGATGCCACCGCCGTAACTGGGCGGCGGAACGACTATGGATGTTGAGGTCGGCGGCAATCACGTAGGAGGAGAAGGTACGGTCACTGTGGGAGAGGAAGTCGAAGGGAATAGGGGCGTTAGGGCGGACATAGATGGTGGCGCAGGTAACGGTAAGGCCGGGGAAGAAGAGACTAAGGATCAGGTGTTCGGTGGGGTCGGGAAGGAGAGGTTGGAGCCGAACGGGGATCTGGCGGTGGTGCCCAATGGCAACTCCGCCACGCGCAATCGGGAGGGGATTATCGGAGCGATGGAGGAGGTAGGGTGAAGTGTGGACGGTATGGTGGGGTTGGAGGAAGGTTTCATTGAGGAGGAAGGCATCCACGCGGTGGGTGGCAAGGGTGTGGAGGAAGAGGTTCTTGTTGGCGGACAAGGGAGCGGATGTTGTTGAAAAGCCTGATCGTAGTGTCGGTGCTTGACTTTTATGCCGGAACAGAAATGCACACTCATAGACTTCGCGCATCATTTGAGACACGTGTGAAATAAAATATGACACCTACTGTGTGGAAGATGACAGCTGTTCAGGAAAGTTGAAAAGATTTTTTCAGGGCCGGCGAAATGCTGCACACTGTGAAAATGTGCAAAATGCGTCACAGGTGCGCACATCTTAGCCAGCGGACAAAGCAATACAGCGACATCTGTGGCTAGACGAGTATACCAAATGGCCGGCGACGGTTACGCTTCCTTGTTTACGCGGTACCAGAAGGACAGAAGGACACCCAGTCTAGCTCCCCTCTGGCGACTGTATCTTTACGTGATACGCAATGAGAAATGCTGAGTATTCCAAAAAAGCAAAGGCCAGGAGATCTGTGTTCTTAGTCATTTAAATATGACTGGGAACTGCAATTCTTCTTTACAACAGTAGGTGAAAGCTCACAGTGTTTGCTGTATTGCAAATAATAGGCGGCCAGTGTAAATTCACCTTTGAAAGACAGAACAACTCATTTCATAGAGACGATGGTTCAAATGGCTCTGAGCACTATGGGACTTAACATCTATGATCATCAGTCCCCTAGAACTTAGAACTACTTAAACCTAACTAACCTAAGGACATCAATAGAGACGAGTGTAGTGTACTGAACAGTGAAGAACCCAACACAAATTAGATACGCTTAAGAAAATAGATGAGGCACATCAGCAGGTTTTATGTAAATCATAATAATTGATGAATGAGATTTTCACTCTGCAGCGGAGTGTGCGCTGAAGTAAAACTTCCTGGCAGATTAAAACTGTGTGCCGGACCGAGACTCGAACTCGGGACCTTCGCCTTTCGCGGGCAAGTGCTCTACCAACTTCATGTTTTCTTTATTAAAACGATCATATACGTACATAAGCACAAAAACAAAATAATGAAGTGCTGGAACTGTTTCAACACCAATTGTATCCTATAATAGACTGAAGAACACATTTCAATATAGCGCCATATAATGCCATTTGTAAGCTTACAAAACAGAACAAATATTAAACTGACAATAGCATCTTCAGTCCAGACAGAGACATAGAACCAAAACGCAAACATATTAAAGAGAATATATATATATATATATATATATATATATATATATATATAAAATTGACTGTCTTAACTAGAATTGCAGTTCTCTCAATTGATTCACAACCGTCCCAACTCTTCACAGGAAGTCATTTGGAGCATAGAAACGGATAGCAAAGACATTCACAGGCAACATAAATTAATGAAAACGTCAAATGAAGTTAATAACACCAACTTAATAACACCATTGAGAAGTCGGGAGCAGTCCTAGGAACAGGTGTAACCCTTTATTCGTTGTGTATTTTTTTCGCTACATAGTCTTGCATGTGATTCGTGTCCTTACCAGCGTCGAGAATTACCCTACGCCTTGTAAGCTTGGGTAGCTCAGCTGGTTAGCCGGCACGGTAGCTCAGCGTGTTTGGCCAGAGAGCCGATTGGCCTCTGTAATAAAAAACTGAGTGGAAGGATCAACCACCGAACTTGAACAAGATGTGTTGCGACGTCCGCAACGACCAAACACAACGATCAACAACGAATAAAAAAAATAAAAAAAAGTTGGTAGAGCACTTGCCCGCGAAAGACAAAGGTCCCGAGTTCGAGTCTCGGTCCGGCACACAGTTTTTATCTGCCAGGAAGTTTCATAAAAATTGGTATCTCTTGGTCTCTTCGTTTCTTGTGTTACATTCCTATCTACTTTAACGTACAACGTACTGTTTTCAGTTTTCCAGAATGACAATAACAGTACATATGCACTTCGACCAATTTCCAAAACTGCGTTAAGAATAGCAAGAAATTCGTGTATAACGTAAGAAACAGAGACTGGACGACGAGATGAACATTCCTGTAACGAAAAAGAGAAATGAAGTACTTAAAACTGAGATGTATAGCGTCTGACGCACAATCCCTGTTACGACAAAGTTTCTGAAGATTTCAAATCAGGCAGAGCCGATATGAAATATTTCTTCGGAACATTTAAAATAGTGTCAACGCAACAATGATCCGAGATAGTGTGTAAACGCTACGAAACTGGAAATATTTCATTTTAAGAATTGCAATTTTTGGATGAATATCATGTTCATACCAAAGTCAAGAGGGATTAGGAATTTGTGAAATTTGAATTAAAGAAGTTGGTGACTTGAGCGAAGGAATCTGCGATTAGAATCGACTCTCTGTAATCTGGCCTTTATTTTCTTCAAAGCATTGCAAGATGAGTCTCAGAGGATGGAAAGTGAAAATTGGTGCAGGGAACTGTTTTAATACATTGATTTAACCACATTTTTAAAAAAGCAAAACAAGTAGAATATGTATATAAACAATGCGATTGGTAAATATATTTGTAAAAATCTGAAGTGTAGGCAATTGGTAAATCAGTATTACTTCTTTTAATTTTAACATTTAATTGTAATGACGTTACAAATTACTGTTTGGGAGTACTAAAAGGTGTATGCAAAGATGGATAGTTCGAGATTTCAAGAATGGTTTGAAAATGAGCAGGGGTGCGCAAATGCAATGAACGAAAGTAATCACAACTCAGTACTGAATGAACAAAGGTGGGACTGACTAAAGCAGAAATGAGGAACAGCGGAATTGAAAGGAGAACTAGTGACCATCAGAAAAAGAATGAGATTGACTGAATGAGACTGACTGAAACAGACCAACTAAAAGAGACTGAGGTAATGAGACAGAGCAGATGAGGTCAAGAAAATGGGACCAAGCAAGGGGGACCGAACGAACGGGACCGAGCAGGCGGAACTGAGCGAACCGGACCGAGCGAACGGGATTAAATGAACGGGGCCGAAATAACGAAACCAACTGGACAAGATGGATCCATAAGCAACACTGATCTGAAGTCAAGAGTGTACATGATCCTTAAAAGTTGCTCCTAAGTCCTTCCGTTCATTCTGGTAAACCATTGGTTTACAACTGTCCCTTCATGAATGACTAACCTCCAGAGCCAACATTGCTGGCTTGCAATGAAATCGGATTGTAGCGTTGATGGATTTACCAACTTTTGCCTTCATCTGTAGGTATTACTAAATCAAATTCCCCTGACAAGTATTTATGGCTGTATGTTTGTAACACGCCCGGGAGTACTTATGAGTGGGGTATACTATACTGGTTGTCGTTCCTACTTTTCTTGACAGTGCGCCCTGTCCACACCACGTACCTGATAATCCCGAGCGGGCATTCTGTTCTGCTCCACACTGCTGCTGGCCTGCCTGAAATTATGTATCGAAATATGCAAGCGAGTCAGGGGAGTCACTCACCATCATAACACAACACTTTTCTACGCGTGGTATGAACAACTATATTCTGAGACGATTAAAGGAAATCGCAGGTTGCGCTGTTTACATTCTAATTCATAAGTGTTTATCCAAATATACAATCTTGATGATTATCTGTCCACAATATCACTCAGATGAGTGTACGCGTAACCGACACGACGCGGGTGATTGTCGATGATGCGGAAGTCGAATGATCGAACGAAAGTTCTTATGCTCGTCACACTTACAGATATATGGTAATAGTCCTCCTTGACACTAGTAATGATATTTTAACACTGTTCACAAGGTGAAATTTACAGTTCACAGTTCTCAGGTGTACGAGCGTGCGCGTAACCGTCGCGGCGCGGCAGTTTTTTGATAATGCGGAAGCGCGGTGATCGAACACACGTCCTCACGCTCGCTACAAGACACTGGCACTTGACTGCACTATTTTATAGTAACTAATTTCTACTGAATCACATTAGTTCATTCTGCGAGACCGAACACGGCGCGGATGATTGATACAGTACGGTACGACACGCAACGAGAGGATACACAAATACGTTATCAGCAGCACTGCTCATTTTTAAATTACTTCTTGAGGCACTTTCCTCTGAATCACTTATTTTATCGCTTTACTGTAATAGCACTTGTAGCAACACTTCAACTTCCATGCTAACAATGCGTCTCACATGCAGAGCTACACACTACACAGCAAAACAGTTCCGCGTCCCGCGCTCGACTCTGCAGACGCGACTGCCGGCAAAGATACTCCACAACTAAGCCAGCGATATGACAATACGCTACGCTAATCTCAGGAGCTGCTGTAGGGATTCTCAAAAATGGTTCAAATGGCTCTGAGCACTATGGGACTCAACTGCTGTGGTCATAAGTCCCCTAGAACTTAGAACTACTTAAACCTAACTAACTTAGAACTACTTAAACCTAACTAACCTAAAGACATCACACACATCCATGCCCGAGGCAGGATACGAACCTGCGACCGTAGCGGTCGTGCGGTTCCAGACTGTAGCGCCGTTGACCGCTCGGCCACTACGGCCGGCGTGTAGGGATTTTGATATGGGTTTCACGAATAGACTGACTGATGAGGACAATTTGTGTTTATACTCTGTAACGGCTGTGGCAGACATTTTGCCTAGTCGTAGCTAGGTAGTATTGGTCATCTCTATGTAATGGACGTATGGTTTCTAGTTCTTTGCAGCGTACACTGATGTGAAAAAGGTCACGGGATGGGATGGGAGGCAGATTAGCCACAACTCCAAATGAAATTATGAAACTAAAAGAAAGGACGAACCAGCAAGTCGTCTGTCTCCCGGTGTCCTCAAGGTGCAACGCCAGAAGGGGAATAGGAGAGGTGGGGGGGAAATAGATGAGCGAGAGGTGGCGAGGCCGCAGCAGGCTGCGCCTGCCAAGGCGAGCGTGCTTGCCGGTAATCGGTGCAATGAGGCGGCAAATGAAAATGGAGGCCCGGCGTGGCCCGTGGAGGGGTGGGACGCTGCGGCGTCGCGCCGCTTGCCGACGCCTCGGTCGAGGGCGCCCGTTAGTCCAGCCGCACGGCGATAAACGTGGCCAACTGCGCCGGAATGTTGCGCCTCGGTGTCTCGACAAAGGGTCTCGTGAAGCAATCGCTCTGTGTGGTCTCTGTTACCGATTGTGATAGATCTGCTCGTCAGATTACGTAGACACTGCGATTAGTTACAATGCTGTTAGTGAGTAGAGAGCCATCTCGACTAGTTTCAGAGCGAACGATGCTAAGGGATCTCTATGTAATGGACGTATGGTTTCTAGTTCTTCGCAGCGTTCACTGATGTGAAAAAGGTCACGGGTTACCTCTTGACATCGTGTCGGATCTTTTTTTTTTTTTTGCCCGGTGTAATGAAGCAACTCGACGTGACATAGGTTCAACAAGCCGTTTGAAGTCCCCTGAAGAGATGTTGAGCCATGCTGCCTCTATAGCCGCCAATGTTTGCGAAAGTGTTGCCAATACAGGACGTTGTGAACGTGAACTGCCTTTCGATTACGTACCATAAGTCTTCCATGGGGCCGCGCGGAGTGGCCGGGCGGTTTAAGGTGCCATGTAACGGACTTCGCGGAAGGACCTGCTTTGGGGTAGGAAAAAGGTTGGTCGTTGATCAGAGTGATGCGAGAATAGTGCGTAGTATTGATGACGTAGGGGTGTTGTTGGGAAGTACAGAGCAGGTATGGTGAGGATAAAAGATGACGTCGAAAAGGGGCGTAGGGAGAGAAAGGCGGAAGGGGAGAAGAAGGGGAATATAGGGAGGTGAGGGGAGAGCGAGGGATCCGTGGTGAGGTGGAATAAGTGGGGTGGACTTAAAGTTGGGTCGGATGGGTAAGTTCGGGACAGAGTGGGAGAGGGAGACGCTAAAGTTTCTTTGGGAATTTCGGCGTGTCAGTGTTATCCTGTGGTCTATTTGGCGGATGTATCAAGTAGGCAGAAGGGATAGATAACATTTCATCAGAATTTCTAAAATCATTGGGGGAAGTGGCAACAAAACGACTATTCACATTGGTGTATAGAATATATGAGTCTGGCGGTATACCATCTGACTTTCGGAAAAGCATCATCCACACAATTCCGAAGACGGCAAGGGCTGACAAGTGCGAGAATTATCGCACAATCAGCTTAACAGCTCATGCATCGAAGCTGCTTACAAGAATAATATACACAAGAATGGAAAAGAAAATTGAGAATGCGCTAGGTGACGATCAGTTTGGCTTTAGGAAAAGTAAGGGGACGAGAGAGGCAATTCTGACGTTACGGCTAATAATGGAAGCAAGGCTAAAGAAAAATCAAGACACTTTCATAGGATCTGTCGACCTGAAAAAGCGTTCGACAATATAAAATGGTGCAAGCTGTTCGAGATTCTGAAAAAAGTAGGGGTAAGCTATAGGGAGAGACGGGTCATATACAATATGTACAACAACCAAGAGGGAATAATAAGAGTGGACGATCAAGAACGAAGTGCTCGTATTAAGAAGGGTGTAAGACAAGGCTGTAGCCTTTCGCCCCTACTCTTCAATCTGTACATCGAAAAAGCAATGATGCAAATAAAACAAAGGTTCAGGAGTGGAATTAAAATACAAGGTGAAAGGATATCAATGATACGATTCGCTGATGACATTGCTATCCTGAGTGAAAGTGAAGAAGAATTAAATGATCTGCTGAACGGAATGAACAGTCTAATGAGTACACAGTATGGTTTGAGAGTAAATCGGAGAAAGACGAAGGTAATGAGAAGCAGTAGAAATGAGAACAGCGAGAAACTTAACATCAGGATTGATGGTCACGAAGTCAATGAAGTTAAGGAATTCTGCTACCTAGGCAGTAAAATAACCAATGACGGACGGAGCAAGGAGGACATCAAAAGCAGACTCGGTATGGCAAAAAAGGCATTTCTGGCCAAGAGAAATCTACTAATATCAAATACCGGCCTTAATTTGAGGAAGAAATTTCTGAGGATGTACGTCTGGAGTACAGCATTGTATGGTAGTGAAACATGGACTGTGGGAAAACCGGAACAGAAGAGAATCGAAGCATTTGAGATGTGGTGCTACAGACGAATGTTGAAATTTAGGTGGACTGATAAGGTAAGGAATGAGGAGGTTCTACGCAGAATCGGAGAGGAAAGGAATATGTGGAAAACACTGATAAGGAGAAGGGACAGGATGATAGGACATCTGTTAAGACATGACTTCCATGGTACTAGATGGAGCTGTAGAGGGCAAAAACTGTAGAGGAAGACAGAGATTGGAATACGTCAAGCAAATAATTGAGGACGTAGGTTGCAAGTGCTACTCTGAGAAGGTTAGCTCAGGAAAGGAATTCGTGGCGGGCCGCATCAAACAAGTCAGTAGACTGATGACCAAAAAAAAAATCAAGTAGTTCCGGGTTTCAGTGCTCCCTGTGGTGGCAGACATAACTGTTGACGGATGAAGAGCTTATTTGAATGCCTTGTGTGGAAGCAAAAGATAGTTCCTGGCATCAGCGTCGTTTAGGAAGGAGGCGAGTGTCCGTACTATTTCTGTGGACTCGCCGTTACGTGACGCTCTCTGAGACTACCACTGAGTACCGCGACTGGCGGCAACAAAGCACTTGCGTATAAAAAGGTTGCAACGCCAGAAATTTATGTGGAAATTCAAGAATTCCTTGCAGAGGATTCTACAATTAGTTCAAGGAGTGGCAATTGACTATCAGCGCAAGTATGGGTAGTACATTGTGTGGTGTCACCGCCAGACACCACACTTGCTAGGTGGTAGCTTTTAAATCGGCCGCGGTCCGCTAGTATACGACGGACCCGCGTGTCGGCACTGTCAGTGATTGCAGACCGATCGCCGCCACACGGCAGGTCTAGAGAGACTTCCTAGCACTCGCCCCAGTTGTACAGCCGACTTTGCTAGCGATGCTACACTGACAACTACGCTTTCATTTGCCTAGACGATAGTTAGCATAGCCTTCAGCTACGTCATTTGCTACGACCTAGCAAGGCGCCATTACCAGTTAATGTTGAGATATTGAAGCATGTACAGTCAAGAGTGATTTACACCAATTATGGAATAAAGTTAAGTATTACTTCAACTACGTACTTTATTTACTACTATAATTTCCCTTAACTGTTCCCGACCTCACGCCAGTCTGCGTGAGTTTAACGCGTGTCTTTCGGCTACCCGTCACTGTGGATTGGCTGTCTTGCCAGTCCACAACACATTGCACACAAAGAGTAGGAAAAACGCTATATTATTCCGTTACATGACTGGCGGTGAATTACTGAATATAGTCACGTATCCGTGGTAGATTTATAGACCAGCGTTAGGAACGATTTATAATGGAACGACCATGGTTATCTGGATGTCCGGCCTGGTTCACATTAGTTCTGTCTGTTACTCTTCGCATGAAGTGTTAGAAACGGTATTCTCGTGTGTTTTCGCTACCCGGGCGCTAACACCAGTCAAAATATTGAGCAACGAAATACATCTGCAATATCTGCTCACCACCCTAAAACACAATACCTAAATAAGTTGTTACTCACCAATTAATCGCAGCAGCAGTGATACGAAGTCTCCTCGTACGAGGGTCAAAAATCATGACTTCGTGTAGTGTTGGTCATCCGTCTAGTTGTAACATGCGCGAGCGCCAAAGATTTGCCAGTGTTTGTTTCCACCACATTATTTATAATGTCGTTCTGTAATGAAACTCCTTTACTTCGTTCTGGTCAAAACGTTTAGTAAGACATGGAGACCTCGATATTAGAGCAACTTGTTTATTTTCTCTGAAGTTATCTAAAATTAAAATCTCGAAGGCCGATTTATTTGCTATTTCGCAGACTGTACCAAGTAATTCATTCGTTACTCTAATTAAAACGTCACATAAATCGTGTATAGTCTTTGATAAATTGCAAGTAAATACACCGCCGACAACTTTCTTATTATCAGCGAGAAAACTGTGCCACATTTACATGACAATATTACTTGTAATAGGTATTTCTGTTCAGAGTTTTGGGAGAAGCAACAGAGGAAACTGAACATGCTTAAACAGAGTAAAGCTTTTAAGTTACAGCTGATGCTTGTGTATGTGACGAGAAGATGCATTACGAAAGAATATAATTGACTGCAACAACAGTTTTTGAAAATTTTAAATTTTAAAATATTATTAAATTATATGCTGAACAAAGAGAATATTTTATACGAGATATTTATAAAAGAAGGAAACAATTTTATGTATGTTTGTGGAGTATAACGTTAACAGTAATAACTGTGAAACCATGTCTGCAGTTGTTTCTATGGTGCAAGTTACTCGTAAGAAGAGTAAGCAATGAATACGTTCCGCATCAGCTATGTTTTATCCGATTTTACCATTATGCTTCATACAAAGGAGCGAGTAACATGTTCCTCTGTTTGGAACTTACATTCTCGCTATTTTAGCAGTCAGTCTCTCAGTGATGCAAAAACTTGCAGATCTCCGTTTACAGAGCATACCGTTAGCGGATTATGCATACAGATCTTTTCTGTCTCCTACGTTAGTTCCACCTGGCCAGGGTCCCAAACTGACGAGTAACATTCAAGAAGCTCTTCTGTGAGTGAATTCCTTCAAGAGTAAATACGAGTAATGGTTCCTTTGGATTCTTCCATATCATTTTTGCCATTTCCCTTGCAGTTTTGTGAAATTTGATTTTTTGTGATAAGAACGTTCACATACAGGGCCGGGTAAATAATATTTATATATTCCTTTTAGTATATTCCTTTATGTTAATTAGTTTTTGTAATCATGTTCGCCCTAGACGGTTACGCCATAGCTCATTCTCCTCTCCATTTCTGTACAGGATACCTGGAGCAGATCAGACGATTCAAACTGGTAGTTAATAAAAAATTAATTATTCTCAAACTTTGATGAGTCTGGAAGCTGACTTTCATCAAATGTTTAATTGAAATAAAAAAGAAACCTAACATTTAAAAATACTCGTAAGTCAGTAGTAAACAAAAATATCACCTAGATTGGGCCAAATATTGAGACAACCACGT
The DNA here is from genome assembly GCF_023864275.1 of Schistocerca cancellata. Classification (NCBI taxonomy): domain Eukaryota; kingdom Metazoa; phylum Arthropoda; class Insecta; order Orthoptera; family Acrididae; genus Schistocerca; species Schistocerca cancellata. The sequence goes on from NC_064626.1 coordinate 214,354,722, forward strand.
ATGGACTGTGTTTTCAGTACAGCATGCAGTGTAGACAGACTCAAACTTCTTGGAAATTGTACTGAAAACAGTTCATGAAGCTGCTTACTTCTGGACATAGCAAGAAACATCAATCCACACGCACATCCAGCTGCCAGTACGTACGGCTGTGTAAAATCATTAAAAAACTCCTATGCATACTTATGGAGATGAATTGAAGACGACTGTCTGTTACTGCTTTACGGCGATAACGAATGCCTAAAGCTCGTTTTACACGAGAGACTTCCTGGTGGAAATCAGCTGCTCGTACTGTGCGCCTATATCGCGCCACAGTGTAAGATAGCGACTTGGTATTTCTCCTACCACTGTTCTCCCACAAGAGAGACTAATTGCGTGTAAGCCGAGACGTATTTAAGTCTTACAATACCTGGACAAAGAAGAAGTCAATACTGTGAGTAAATAAGAAGGGATGGCAAAAATAGCTTCATCCCGACTCTCATATGAACCCATGAAACATACTTATTTCACAGAACGCATCACATTACACCAACGACGACCTTACACAGAACCATATCACGAACTGATTAACATTATAGACCTGAAGAACAAGTGGACAGATCTGGATTTCTGTAACATACCAGCCATGCTCGATGACAGCGGGACCAGAGAATGTAGGAGCCACAGACATGTACAACTAGACTCGCAATAAACAGGCACATCATAAAATATGTACCACACGCAAATTACTGGAACAGACTGAAGAGTATCAATGTGTGCTACGTGGACAAGGATGCAAAAAATACAACATTATAACCTGTGCGGAAAGAACGAAAGCTATAACAGAATACAGGAAAGACTAAAACTTATATAAACTTGTTCAGCGCACTGTTCTCGTAATAATAAAATAATATGGAGGTAAATAGACAATTTTTTAATGAACATTGTTTCTATAATGAAAAAATTAGATCTATTGAATGAGAGAAATAAATATCAATACTATTAGGTAGTTTGAAAGAATTCAGATTACAAAAAAGAGCTATTTTTTGCCTTCTGTATATTCTTTCCTATGTTTCTGTATATACATTCTTGAGAGAATAAATGTTATTGTTTTGAAACGTTTGCACGACACTTTCCCAGTGTTTCAGTTTCTTTAAGAAACCGCGCTGTAAATTTCGCTTTGGCCATTGATATATCCATTTTGATTGCAAGTTCCTTAACTCTGTTACAACAACTCGACTTTCTGTCAGGACGACAGTCAAAAAATGGTTCAAATAGCTCTGAGCACTATATGACTTAACATCTGAGGTCATCAGTCCCCTAGAACTTAGAACTACTTAAACCTAACTAACCTAAGGATATCACACACATCCATGCCCGAGGCAGGATTCGAACCTGCTACCGTAGTGGTCGCGCGGTTCTAGACTGAAGCGCCTAGAACCGCTCGGCCATACAGGCCGGTGACGGCAGTCCCTGACAACTTTATTTTCACTGTTCGAGGGTCATGTTGCACACCAGATAGGTCTCACGACACACTGAATTTTCACACCGACGTGTAAACTATAAACGACAACTCGCGAGAGACAAGAGTACAAAAATAACAAGCTAGGGACGCTTCAGTACACTCACTTGCAACGAGTAGTTGACTGACAGAAGAAAGTTGTCCGTGTAAAAGACGCTTAAGGAGTTACCCGAAAAATGTTTACTGCCTGGCTGTTGCTGGGATAATTCTTCAGTTGTTGGTGAATTTTGTTTCATGGGCATTGGACAGTGTTCCGAGGTATATTCTTGTGCCTATTGTTTCCTCTCCTAATGATGGAGACACTATCCAAGGTTGCAAAACCTCTGATACTTCCAAACTGAAACGAGTTCAGCAAACTGAGCTGTTATCTTTGTACACGCATCGGTCGGGTCATGACGTCATTAAACCGCTGCGCTGCCTTCGCGGTTTGGGGCCGACGAGCGGTGTAGAGCTGCTATTGGGGATGAGTTCTGCTTCCTGTAAAGGACAATCAAAAAGTTTCCGTTCGAAGATCACACAGTCCAGAATCGGTATTCCAATCAGGCAAACTCGCCGTGAGCATTGAGGCAGTCATTCCAGTGACGCACCACGTACAAGACAGCCGGTTAGAAAACCAACGTGTCCCGCTCGTGAAGAACTGCCTGCTCCACATCCTCATCCGACAAGAATAGTACACCTTTCAAGGTTTTTAATTAAGCGACCGAAGACGTGGTAATCGCACGGGGATAGATCAGGAAATTGGAAATTAGTGGTAAGTTCTATGGAACCAAACTGCTGAGGTCATCGGTCCCTAGGCTCACACACTACTTAATCTAGCTCAAACTAACTTACACTGTCGTTGTTGTTGTGGTTTTCAGTCCTGAGACTGGTTTGATGCAGTTCTCCATGCTACTCTATCCTGTGCAATCTTCTTCATTTCCCAGTACCTACTGCAGCCTACATCCTTCTGAATCTGCTTAGTGTATTCATCTCTTAGTCTCCCGCTACGATTTTTACCCTCCATGCTGCCCTCCAATACTAAATTGGTGATCCCTCGATGTCTACCAACCGATCCCTTCTTCTAGTCAAGTTGTGCCACAAGCTCCTCTTCTCCTCAATTCTATTCAATACCTCCTCATTAGTTATGTGGTCTACCCATCTAATCTTCAGCATTCTTCTGTAGCACCACATTTCGAAGGCTTCTATTCTCTTCTTGTCTGAACTATTTATCGTCCACGTTTCACTTCCATACATGGCTACACTCCATACAAATACTTTTAGAAACGACTTCCTGACACTTAAATCTACACTCGATGTTAACAAATTTCTCTTCTTCAGAAACGCTTTCCTTGCCATTGCCAGTCTACTTTTATATCCTCTCTACTTCGACTATCATCAGTTATTTTGCTCCCCAAATAGCAAAACTCCTTTACTACTTTAAGTGTCTCATTACCTAATCTAATTCCCTCAGCATCACCCGGCTTAATTCGACTACATTCCATTATCCTCGTTTTGCTTTTGTTGATGTTCATCTTATATCCTCCTTTCAAGATACTGTCCATTCCGTTCAACTGCTCTTCCAAGTGCTTTGCTGTCTCTGACAGAATTACAGTGTCATCGGCGAACCTCAAAGTTTTTATTTCTTCTCCATGGATTTTAATTCCTACTCCGAACTTTTCTTATGTTTCCTTTACTGCTTGCTCAATATACAGATTGAATAACATCGGGGAGAGGCTACAACCCTGTCTCACTCCCTTCCCAACCACTGCTTCCCTTTCGTGCACCTCGACTCTTATAACTGCCATCTGGTTTCTGTACAAACGGGGGAGCCGCGCGAACCGTTGCAAGGCGCCCTAGAACGCACGAGTGATCAGGGCTGTATGGACTGTGTTCGAGTGACTCACACTTGGCGTAACTTTTGCGTTAGGACATTTATGATATGAGGACGTGCTTTATCATGGATCGTACGATTCTACAACTGTGGTTTCCGACAGACATGCTGTGTCACACACATTCTTCAGTCTACGATGAATGTCTACCGCTGTTTATCAAATGTTCAAATATGTGTGTATTCCTAAGGGCCCAAACTGCTGAAGTCATCGGTTCCTAGACTTACATACTGCTTAAACTAACATGCTAAGAACAACACACACACACACCCACACATACACACACGCCCGAGGGAGGACTCGAACCTCCGGCGGAAAGGGCTGCGCAATGCGTGACACGGTGCATCAAACCGCGCGGCGCTGTTTATCCTTCGGCAGTCAAGAAAAGAATAATACCACGATGGTCCTGTTTGGACGCATTTGCTAATAACGTCGCCATAGTTCATGTTTCTGCATTTACCGCATGGAAGGACACGAATCCCACACTAACCTGTAGCGCACATGTCACTGCTTTCATTGATGCGTAAGTTCGTAGTGTTCTTGCACAAGCTTAATAAACACGGCAGAGACACATAACAGAGACTTTAGTCATCGGTTATATGTTCTCCTTCACGATTTGTAACAGCGTGCTAACAGCTGGGTAACTTTTAGATTCCGCGGCTGTAGAAATTACGTGATTTTTAGGCGAAGAACACATCGAACCATGTTCGGAGAGTATTTTCATCCGGGAAGGAAGTTCCTTGAAGGTTGTTCGGTAGACAGGCGAAAAGGTGAAAAATCTGAGGGCGCAACATCAGGTGAATAAGGTGGGTGCGGAATGACTTCCCAGCCCAACCCCTGTACAGTGGTTCGTCAGTCCAACAGAATGCGGGAGGGTGTGATCGTGGAGTAGTATCACTTCACGCAGTCTTCCTGGTCGCTGTTCTCGAACTGCGTCTGAAAGACGTTTCAGTTATTAGCAATAAATGTCAGTAGTGCTTGTTACAGCTCGAGGAAGCAATTCGTAGCACACCACACCGTCGCTGTTCCACCAGATGCCGTGCGGTTGTAGGCGCTACAGTCTGGAACCGAGTGACCGCTACGGTCGCAGGTTCGAATCCTGCCTCGGGCATGGATGTGTGTGATGTCCTTAGGTTAGTTAGGTTTAATTAGTTCTAAGTTCTAGGCGACTGATGACCTCAGAAGTTAAGTCGCATAGTGCTCAGAGCCATTTGAACCAATCCACCAGATGCCGAACATTATCTTTTCTGGATGCGTGCACTTCTCTGTACGGGAAGTTGCTGCTTGGTTTGGGTTCATCTACTCGTTAGTTGGTTCATTTGGGGGAGGGGACCGAACAGCGAGGTCATCGGTCCCATCGAATTAGGAAAGGATGGAGGAGAAAGTCGGCCGTGCCCTTCCACAGGAACCATCCCGGCATTTGCCTGAAGCGACTTAGGGAAGTCATGAAAGTCCTACATCAGGATGGTCGGACGTTGGTCTGAATCGTCGTCCTCCCGAATGCGACTTCAATGTGCTAACCACTGCGCCACCTCGCTCGGTACTCAACTGCTCCTGTCTTTTCCTTATGGTAGCTTAAAGACACCATTTCTCGTCAGCAGTAACGACAGAAAATGGGAATGCCCGGTGATGTTCACGTGCCAGTTGATGACGAGCTAGCAGAGATGTATATGTGGTCACCCGTTGATTTTTGCGATTCTGCTTAATGTGGTGCCCATATATCGCATTTTAACCCTCACCATTGTATTCAAACGTCATACGATGGTGGAATGATCACATTCATCACATTTGCCAATTCTCGACTACACTAACGTGGATCATTGGATTAATGCGTTTATAAGATCTTCATGAAACTGCGAAAGTCTTCCTGAACGTGGGAGATACACAGATGTCAACACGATTCTCCTTAAAACGAGAAAACCATATTCTCTCCGAGCTCTGTCCAGTGGTATTATCCATATATATGGCGCAAATGTTTCTGGCCTCTGCTGCTGTCATCCCTCTATTGAACTCATGCAGAAGAATAGGTTGGGAATATTCTGATGTCTCCACTTGGCACTAAAGTTTATAGCGGCCACAGCTCCCCTCAGCTTTCTCCAAATAGCAGCAATGAACTACAAATAAAAAATGACAATCCATAAATAAAGCGATAGCAATCGGTATACCAACACTCAAAACAAAAATGCTATGAACTTGTAAACGAACCTCATACATTCATATTGGAATCGCGCTAGGTTACATATGCGTAGCAGCAAAGCCCCCAAACAGAAACCTTTTGTTTGCTGCCTATATGTAACTCTGAGGCCCACGACTTGGGAGTTATCTGTTTAAATTTATTTTAGTAAAAGCGGATCTGTAATTTTGATTGATTTTTATGTCAAATTGTCTATTTGTCTGTGGGCATCGTTCTTTGAATGGCACGCATGACAGACTTTAAAGCTGATAGCTTGCGGAGCTCTTGCTGTTAGTAACAAGATTCAAGTGTGACAATGCATAGAGAAATCTAACTACGAAAAAACACTGGGTTGTTTTGGAAATCGTCCTTATGCAAACACAATTAATTTATGTTTATATTTCCCCTGACATGTTTCGACACCAATGTGTCATCTTCTGTGGGTCAAGTTTTTATTCCTGTGTTTTTTTTTTTTTTATGTCATCTGCAAACCAGCCAAGAAGAAAATTCTTGCGTATTTGTGGAAAGCTGTTTCGAGGGTAGAGGTTATGTACGTTTATGTACTTACATTTTTCGCACTGTTTCGTGTTCCTGGTTGGTGTCTCAATCATCAGCTATTTAGTGCATTGTTTTCACTCAGTTTTTCTCAAATTTCCGCCCACTACTCCACCTCACAAACACTTACACAAAATGTGGCGAAATGTGATCCGAGCAGACACTTCTGACAACACACTCAGAACTACACACAACACCAGCCGTGTACCATCTTCCTGGTGGAAGACTGGAACTGATCGGCTGTCGGACCCCCTACATCTAATAGCCGCTACTCATGCATGGTTGTTTACATCTTTGGGCGCGTTTACTGACATTTCTGAACAAAGGTAATATGTCTGTGATGCAATATTCACAGTGAACGTCTGTCTTCAGGAGTTCTGGGAACCGGTGAGATGCAAAACTATTTTCATGTGTATACGTCTGCCTACACATAATAAGACGAATAATACATTACTAGTGGTCCGAGCACGGGGCTCATAACCCGAAACATATGCCACTGTTAAGCACTAATGAAGGACTGGGTCCCTTAATTCGATTGCACATTAAGGTCAATCCAACACATTTATTGCAAATAACACAAATTAAGTTACATTTGAATACCTCTGACATTAAACAGAAACAAAAAAACAATTTCAATATCAGCTGATGTAGTGCGTGAAGAGCGAGTTAAGCCAATAACCAGATAAACTAAACAGTTCTCCGTAATTCAAAGGAAAGAGAAAAACAAAATTGAATCAATACACCCCACTGACAAATATCCAAAAAACCTTACAATACTACTCAAAAGAATACACTGAAGTGGGGAGCAGTCATTCATCCGACAGAAAACTTCAAAATGAGTTCAATAACATTACGCCACTCCTGTTTGAACTGCAGTGCCCGAAGACACAGGCACTTATTCTGAAAGAATCCTTCCCCTTTCTAGGCGGAGGCTGAGCCAGAAACACAGAATGCCACAAAAACACAGTTTTGCCGTGAAATGTTACAGGTCACCCGGAAGCAGTAACAGACAGTCGGCACCCACAAATAACAACACAGGCTAAGAGTCAGGCTGGGAGCACATCCTACGAGAACTTGTTCACACTATGCTCACCATAAACTGTAGATATTCCGGCCGAACATCCGCTTGCGGTGGCTGCCAGAAGGACGAAGCAACCAACAGTCCCATGCCGTGCTTCTCACACAGGCACCTCAATTTGTACAAACATCTAGGCCAACACCAACTCCGGAATCTCCTCTCACTGCGAGGCTTGGCACAGTTTATATGAAATGCCTTCCAGGCAACCTGTAACCGCCGCAGGAGTTTCACGATTAGCAAACAGCCCCAGCCTAACAGACATCACACATGTGCTTACGCCCCAGCCACAACTCTGCCAGTCTCACCGGCCGCCCCAAACCGACTGCCTCTCGCCATCCCGCGCGCGCCAGCCGAAAACGCAAAGATGCTCATGCCCGGGGACGCGCCAAAGATAACAAACCGATCGCTGATGATAGACCAGCGATCTGCCTCAACTACTTGTGTACAGTATCCTCGGAATAAAAGCTCTTTGAGCCTTCTCCTCCCAAAGGACGTTACCTTATGTACGTATACGATTTGCTTTTGTCCTGATCCCCAAAAATCTATATATATATATATATATATATATATATATATATATATATATATATATATATATATATATATATATATATATATATATATATATATATAGGGTGTTACAAAAAGCCCCGCATCTCGTGGTCGTGCGGTAGCGTTCTCGCTTCCCACGCCCGGGTTCCCGGGTTCGATTCCCGGCTGGGTCAGGGATTTTCTCTGCCTCGTGATGGCTGGGTGTTGTGTGCTGTCCTTAGGTTAGTTAGGTTTAAGTAGTTCTAAGTTCTAGGGGACTTATGACCACAGCAGTTGAGTCCCATAGTGCTCAGAGCCATTTGAACCATTTTGTTACAAAAAGGTACGGCCAAACTTTCAGGAAACATTCCTCACACACAAAGAAACAAAATATGTTATGTGGACATGTGTCCGGAAACGCTTACTTTCCATGTTAGAGCTCATTTTATTACTTCTCTTCAAATCACATTAATCATGGAATGGAAACACACAGCAACAGAACGTACCAGCGTGACTTCAAACACTTTGTTACAGGAAATGTTCAAAATGTCCTCCGTTAGCGAGGATACATGCTTCCACCCTCCGTCGCATGGAATCCCTGATGCACTGATGCAGCCCTCTAGAATGGCGTATTGTATCACAGCCGTCCACAATATGAGCTACATTTGGTACCGGGGTTGCGTAGACAAGAGCTTTCAAATGCCCCCATAAATGAAAGTCAAGAGGGTTGAGGTCAGGAGAGCGTGGAGGCCATGGAATTGGTCCGCCTCTACCAATCAATCGGTCACCGAATCTGTTGTTGAGAAGCGTACCAACAGTTCGACTGAAATGTGCAGGAGCTCCATCGTGCATGAACCACATGTTGTGTCGTACTTGTAAAGGCACATGTTCTAGCAGCACAGGTAGAGTATCCCGTATGAAATCATGATAACGTGCTCCATTGAGCGTAGGTGGAAGAACATGGGGCCCAATCAAGACATCACCAACAATGCCTGCCCAAGCGTTCACAGAAAATCTGTGTTGATGACGTGATTGCACAATTGCGTGCGGATTCTCGTCAGCCAACACATGTTGATTGTGAAAATTTAGAATTTGATCACGTTGGAATAAAGCCTCATCCGTAAAGAGAACATTTGCACTGAAATGAGGATTGACACATTGTTGGATGAACCATTCGCAGAAGTGTATCCGTGGAGGCCAATCAGCTGCTGATAGTGCCTGCACACGCTGTACATGGTACGGAAACAACTGGTTCTCCCGTAGCACTCTGCATACAGTGACGTGGTCAACGTTACCTTGTACAGCAGCAACTTCTCTGACGCTGACATTAGGGTTATCGTCAACTGCACAAAGAATTGCCTCGTCCATTGCATGTGTCCTCGTCGTTCTAGGTCTTCCCCAGTCGCGAGTCATAGGCAGGAATGTTCCGTGCTCCCTAAGACGCCGATCAATTGCTTCGAACGTCTTCCTGTCGGGACGCCTTCGTTCTGGAAATCTGTCTCGATACAAACGTACCGCGCCACGGCTATTGCCCCGTGCTAATCCATACAGCAAATGGGCATCTGCCAACTCCCCATTTGCAAACATTGCACTGACTGCAAAACCACGTTCGTGATGAACACTAACTTGTTGATGCTACGTACTGATGTGCTTGATGCTAGTACTGTAGAGTAATGAGTCGCATGTCAACACAAGCACCGAAGTTAACGTTACCTTCCTTCAATTGGGCCAACTGGCGATGAATCGAGGAAGTACAGTACATACTAACGAAACTAAAATGACCTCTAATATGGAAATTAAGCGTTTCCGGACACATGTCCACATAAGATATTGTCTTTCTTTGTGTGTGAGGAATGTTTCCTGAAAAGTTTGGCCGTACCTTTTTGTAACACCCTATATATATATATATATATATATATATATATATATATATATATATATATATATGTTGTCGCCAGTGGTCGGCGCGGAAGGTGCACGTGCCCGTCGACCTGGGACCGGACCGCAGCGACGCACGGATGCACGCCAAGACCGTAGGATCCTACGCAGTGCCGTAGGGGACCGCACCGCCACTTCCCAGCAAATTAGGGACACTGTTGCTCCTGGGGTATCGGCGAGGACCATTCGCAACCGTCTCCATGAAGCTGGGCTACGGTCCCGCACACCGTTAAGCCGTCTTCCGCTCACGCCCCAACATCGTGCAGCCCGCCTCCAGTGGTGTCGCGACAGGCGTGAATGGAGGGACGAATGGAGACGTGTCGTCTTCAGCGATGAGAGTCGCTTCTGCCTTGGTGCCAATGATGGTCGTATGCGTGTTTGGCGCCGTGCAGGTGAGCACCACAATCAGGACTGCATACGACCGAGGCACACAGGGCCAACACCCGGCATCATGGTGTGGGGAGCGATCTCCTGCACTGGCCGTACACCACTGGTGATCGTCGAGGGGACACTGAATAGTGCACGGTACATCCAAACCGTCATCGAACCCATCGTTCTACCATTCCTAGACCGGCAAGGGAACTTGCTGTTCCAACAGGACAATGCACGTCCGCATGTATCCCGTGCCACCCAACGTGCTCTAGAAGGTGTAAGTCAACTACCCTGGCCAGCAAGATCTCCGGATCTGTCCCCCATTGAGCATGTTTGGGACTGGATGAAGCGTCGTCTCACGCGGTCTGCACGTCCAGCACGAACGCTGGTCCAACTGAGGCGCCAGGTGGAAATGGCATGGCAAGCCGTTCCACAGGACTACATCCAGCATCTCTACGATCGTCTCCATGGGAGAATAGCAGCCTGCATTGCTGCGAAAGGTGGATATACACTGTACTAGTGCCGACATTGTGCATGCTCTGTTGCCTGTGTCTGTGTGCCTGTGGTTCTGTCAGTGTGATCGTGTGATGTATCTGACCCCAGGAATGTGTCAATAAAGTTTCCCCTTCCTGGGACAATGAATTCACGGTGTTCTTATTTCAATTTCCAGGAGTATATATATATATATATATATATATATATATATATATATATATATAGAGAGAGAGAGAGAGAGAGAGAGAGAGACAGGGAAACGAATCTGGTGAGCCTATGGTTAGACTCCACGGTCTCCCACTGCCGATTTCGGTGTGGAACTATACCTTGGACCGTAGACTACTGCCCATTGCAGAAAATTCATAAAGGACGAAAATGTCGTCCATGATAGCGTGCAGTGTATGATGAGTTCTTCAGCTGTTCTTGCGAGAAATGCGAGAAATGTACGTGGCCCTCACCTGCCGGAGCCAACCAGACTTTCAGAGAGCATGAGGAGCGGGGGCCAGGGAAGCGGAGCGATGTCTTCGGCGACGTCCAAATGCCGACCAGAGCCAGCCGCGCTGCAGCGAACCGCAGCCGCCGGCTGGCCCGCTCATCGCCAAGTCCGGAGCAACCCCGCCCTGCGGACCGCGGCGAGTTCAATCTGCTCACTCCGATGGAAACACCCTCCCTCTCCCGTCTTCAACACACACACACATACACACACCTACAGGCTGCACGCATCCGCGCTGGCCCACGCCCCAGTGCAGCGTTTATCTGTGCGGAAATATCGGGAAAACCGCTTTCCTCCCTCCCCCCCCCCCCTGGCCACCGTCCACCGTCGTTGCTCCTCCGTTCGACCACCCCTTCGCCGAACCCCACCCCCCTCCACGCCGACGCAGATCCCGGCTGGCCATATCGCCGCCGCGATGGCCTCGCCACCATCGTGCGTCACCATGGAAACGGCTTTCCAAGTTGGAAAACGCCTGCAAGCTGTTTGCATCCTTAAAAGGGCGCGCGCGCGGCCCTGAGAGCTCGCAGCGCGAGGACAATAAAAGTGCTCGTCGGCGAGTTGCCACGACACGCCGGCACTCCGCCTGCCAGAACTTCGAGCCGTAAACGAAGCTTCACACTCCCCACTACTACCGCACTTACCATCGGCTCAGCTGCTTGCTAGGGTAACACCCGGCGCTAGCTTCGTCTTGCCTCGGTGACGAGATGTGTTGACCATATTGGGATGAGACAGACCATGTCCTGCCTTGCATTTAACGCTGAGACAAGAGAAGATACACGTACATAGCACACCCTTGCTACAAAAGAGACACAACTCAGAAATCTTCATTTTTGAGTTGTTACTATGACTAAGTGACATGTATGTAAATACGAGGTCCAGCACCAAAAATTTGATTTTGAGATAATCAACGAAATGTGTAGAGCACTTACATAAAATCAATATAGAAGTTGGGGATCAAGACACAAACACGAAAATTATACAGATTTCTTGCCATATATACTATGTGATCAAAGGTATCGGGGCACTCCCAAAAATTTACGTTTTTCATATTAGTCGCATTGTGCTGCCACCTACTGCCAGGTATTCCATATCAGCGACCTCAGTAGTCATTAGACATCGTGAGAGAGTAGAATGGGGCGCTCCGCGGAACTCAGAGACTTCGAACGTAGTCAGGTGATTGTGTGTCACTTGTGTCGTACGTCTGTACACGAGATTTCCACACTCCTAAACATCCCTAGGTCCACTGTTTCCGAAGTGATAGTGAAGTGGAAACGGGAAGAGACACGTACAGGACAAAAACGTACAGGCCGACCTCGACTATTGACTAACAGTGACCGCCGACAGCAGAAGAAAGTCGTAATGTGTAATAGGCAGACATCTATCCAGATCATCACGCACGAGTTACAGACTGCATCAGGATCTCCTGCACGTACTATGTCAGTTAGGCGGGAGGTGGGAGTATTTGGATTTCATGGTGGAGCGGCTACTCATAAGCCACACATCACACCGGTAAATGCCAAACGACGCCTTGCTTGGTGTAAGGAGCGTAAACACTGAACGATTGAACAGTGGAGTGACGAATCACAGTACACGATGTGACGATCCGATGGCAGGGAGTGTGTATGGCTAATGACCGGTGAACATCATTTGCCAGCGTGTATTGTGCCAACAGTAAATATGGGAACTGTGCTATTACGGTGTGGTCGTGTTTTTCATGGTTGGTGCTTGCACCCCTTGTTGTTTTTCGTGGCACTATCACAGCCCAGGTGTGCATTAATGTTTTAAGCACCTTCCTGTTTCCCACTGTTGAAGAGCCATTCGGAGATGGCGACTGCATCTTTCACCAGAATCGAGGACATGTTCATTATGAACGGCCTGTGGGGAATGGCTCCACGGCAATAACATCCCTTTAATGGACTGGCCTGCACAGAGTCCTGACCTGAATCCTACAGAACACCTTTGGGATGGTTTAGAACGCCGACCGTGCCAGGTCTCAGTGACCGACATCGATACCTCTCCTCAGTGCAGCACTGCGTGAAGAATGGGCTGCCATTCCCCAAGAAACTTTCCAGCACCTGATTGAACGTATGCCTGCGAGAGTGGAAGCTGTCATCAAGGCTAAGGGTGGGCTAGCACCATACTGAATTCCAGCATTACCGATGGAGGGCGCCGCGAACTTGTGAGTCAGTTTTAGGCAAGTGTGCGGATACATTTGATCACATAGTGGACGTGTCTTCATTAAACGTTAGTAGGTTGAAGAACAAATGACACAAAATTTGAAGAAAATGAAACGTTCTGTACGCCATGGTTTTAACATGAATGATACAAATGCCATCTTCACTCATTTCACAAGGTCCTTGTAAAACCAATTTTCTCCTCTTTTACAAGTGGGATCATTTTAGTTAAATCCCTTCTCTTTTCTTCAGACAACCTTGGTTCACCGTAAAGTGCCTCCACTTGCACCGGTCGAGGATAAGATAGATTCACGTTTCTCTTCAAAGTTTAATATTATTTGAACTCTTCAACAGCATTGAGAGTTAACCGAACTTTCAGTACACTTAACTGTTCATAAGTCTGACCCTCAACATCTTACAGTCGTAAAAATCTGTTTCTCGCTGTTGTATGCGTAGTGAGCCGACTAAATCTTTCGGAACTTCTAACACAGACAGAATTTTTCGTTTCTGCGGTTGAGCATTATCTTTACCTTCCTCCCTCCGTTTTGTTGCAGCTTCTCTTTCCTTGCAAACAAACTACACATCTACTTCAATTGTCAGCAGTTCACACAAGTGCAAGAAAGACTAACAGAGGACATAGGAGTCTTTATATGAACAGCGATGCTGGTCTTAGACGCGAGTGCCAGCTTGTGACAACTGTAAACACAATTTCGCGCTGTTCTGACGCTTGTATCAGAATATATATTTTCGTTTTTTTGGCGGTTGCCCCGTTATTTGCTTACATGCCACAAATTATTCTTCACGAGTGATCAAAAGTCTGTTCCTATAATTTTTTTAATTTGCCCGTTAGAGAGCATTTGTGTCACTTTAACCGTTTGGAATTGGAACGTACTCATGCCAAAAAAAGCATGGCACTGTTAGTTGAGCTGTGAAATCTATAGCGAACAGATAGTTGTTAAGAAGTTTAAAATTGTGTTATTTTGAATTGTGTCGTCCTTTTGGATACAAGACCCAACAAAACAACGTGATACTTCCAATGTGTTGCTGCTGTCAACATAGGCATAGGACCGTTAAATAATTTGAATCATGACAGTTCTGAAGGGTCATTTCAGGGAATATTGCATTACGTTAGTTTTAATGAAGAAAGTGAAATGTTTCATTTCTGTAGTTTTGTCACAATAAATTCGTTATTTTCTAATTTAACCATTGTTAGCTATGCCAAGTAAACACGATACCCTTGATGACAGGTTGAATTGTGTTATTCGCGATGCTGTATTGCTATTATTTTGAATTCCTTCACTATACAAGAATTACTTTCTAACGTTCCCAGTTGTACCCTTTTGAAGAAGTAGATTAGGATTTTTGAGTTGTGACATTTTTCAAGAATATACCTATCTTTCTCTCCTACCCTCGCATGCAGGATAATGATGTTGTCATCAGGGCTTTCGCTTTTCGTATTGCAGGATAATACAGAAGATGGACATTCTGCTAATCTGAAAAGAAGCCCATGGAACAAATCCAACTGATGATGTATCAAAAGAAAAATGTAATAAAATATTCTATGAACTACATTGTCACAGAAACGCATCATCCGTAATGACTTCCTAGAATGAATATAGCATTAGTTGGTTGGTGCTACCAGTTCTGATAGGGTCAGAAGTGACATTTACACTGTTGCATGTAGATCGAAAAGTAGATTGTCTAAAGCTTACTCTACGCAGTTTCTTCTCACTGAAAACAAGGAGAAACATATTCAACATCTCGATAAAAATATCATTCTAAAGATTTACTGCATTTCGTATTGTAAAGACGTTCTCAGTGCTACCTGAATATTTGAATGATACTTTCATTTGACTTACACTTCTGAGTGCAACTTAATTAGAAACAAAACATTATTAGTTCGCACAAATGGAACATCAAAACTGATTTACTCTACAAAAGTGTCAGTACTAAATAATTAACAGCTGTAAGTCTGATAAAGACACTAAAAGAGTGGCATAACTAAAATAAAGGGCAGTTCCTTGTGGTTAATGCTAGAAATTACTAGAACACTATTTGATCCTGGTATTGTGTCCATTCGCACCAGTGCTGATAAATTTATTTGTCTTTAAAATATTTCGTTATTACCGAAAACCTTTTACTTGATTTATGGAAAACGTGATATTTTGAGCTGTGTCACTTTTGTAGCACGAGTGCTATAGGAACAAGAGAAATTACTGTGGAGCATTTAAAGGATGTTTCACATTGGATAGAATTTTGTTGCGCTGTTTTAAACAGACTGCCCTGCATTCTGGAGAATGGAGGCTGGAAAACGGAGGCTCTGATCTCCATGTAGCCATCTTCATTTATGTTTCCCATGGCTTCCCGAAACAATTTCAGGAGTAAAGTAAAGTAAAGGAAAGGTGTGTAGCATGAGTGGCTGGGAGACAGGTACAGCCGTGTAATTGGAAAGATTTTTCCTATCCTTCGTGCCAACAGGCATTTTTTCCGTCGCGAGCTATGAGCTGTCTGCGTAAGTATACGATTTTGTAACAAGTGTGTGTGTGTGTGTGTGTGTGTGTGTGTGTGCGTTTGTGTGTGTGTGTGTGTGTGTGTGTGCGTTTGTGTGTGTGTGTGTGTGTGTGTGTGTGTGTGTTAGAGATGGTGAGAGAAGTGGGACGGTGAAACTCGGCGCCGTCACATAGCATGCTCATAGAACCAAACCGGCAGCCGAGCTTAACGTCCGCATCCAACGGACGGATCGCCATTAACAGTGTCGCATGCCCTCACTTCCTGAGACACCGCGGAATTGATTCCAGGGCATTTGGAGCAAAGACTGGTGACCACGGAGTCGACGCCCCCACCCCTCCTGCCCTCTCTGCAGTAAAGGTAAAGCTGTGAACAGCACATTCTGTCAACGGTTGACGAGTAGACCGAGAAGAAGGCCACTGTAACGGTAGTCGGAACCTTTTTTTTACGTTATGACACGGTAATACATCCAGAATAGTTTCTTGTTAATTCTGATTTATCATGATGGGAAAAAAATATTATTACAAGGAAAGAAATTGTGCTAAGATTTTCTCGAATTACTGACAATCAAAATGTTCAAAAAGAAATTCTTGAGAGCTGCACTTTACAGATTCTTTTTGTAGACTCATTGTTGAATAGTTCAGTGACTGACCAACATCCTTCTCTCTCTCTCTCTCTCTCTCTCTCTCTCTCTCTCTCTCTCTCTGTCATCCTCTTTCAGCGTTTCTGTGGTGATTTTACGTCAGATAATAGCGGTCAACATCTTCCTCCGTCATCTCAGTATATCACCCTCAAACATACAGTTGTCAAGCTTCATCTCCCGAGTACCAGAAGTGTACACCGTATATCGAAAACCCACTTACTCGCTCAGTTCCTGCGTATGCAACACGTAATCCACAGCACTGGCTTGTAAAAACTGTTATGCTCGTAGATTACAGTTCGAAATCGTTCAATTTCTAAAATGCGGGGAGTCGTTGGTGTGTGACAACCGCTCTAAAGAAACGGCACGCAGGATATCATTATTTTCTCACTTCAAAAATTCCAACCCGAGCACCAACTTGCAGATTCGCTCTATTTTTACGAGAAAACCTCAACTTTTTTTTAACGGTACACCTATTTTGTGTACATCATTAGGCAGTTCGTGACAGCGGTTCCTCCGAAACCTGGGCTAATCCATAAAACCTAGAATTACTTCCCGAATTTTCGAGAACATATTTCCGCAGCTTTTCCAAATAAGGAGTTTTCGGTAGTATTGGTGTTCCTTACGGTCACACATTTATTTATTTATTTTTTATTGTTTCTAACGAGCACTGTCGTTACAATAGCTTCATCACTGTCAATGCAGAATGTAGTTCTTGAGTTGCTGGAAAAAATTAAAATAAAGGTAATCAGAACCGTAAATTTCCATGATATGGCACTTTTCGTACTTTTTTTTGTATTTATTACGTGTCTGTGCATATAACCTACTGTGTTTCCTGGTATACCAAATAATGTGCTGCCCTTCATTTACTACTTCGTATTTGTGCGCAAAACCGCAGTTAATAACATCTGTCTGATGGCCGGCTTTCAGTTAAT
This sequence comes from Schistocerca cancellata, assembly GCF_023864275.1. NCBI lineage: Eukaryota > Metazoa > Arthropoda > Insecta > Orthoptera > Acrididae > Schistocerca > Schistocerca cancellata. The sequence goes on from NC_064626.1 coordinate 214,371,980, forward strand.
GCTAATGTCATTTTTAACTTCTGTTTCAATGACAGCCACCGATTTTATGTGCGTTTTACCAAACATTTATGGTGCCTGGAATACATACACAATGTGGAAATGTGAGGGAACAGAGCTCATGATCGGTTAATAGGATTTTTTGGAAGAGTGAAATGCTCTTCTCGTAAAATAAGTATAAGTATCTAATATTTTGGAATGGAATATAAATAAATATTTTTATTATTTGTTACCTAACCACGACTAACGTAACATTCTGTAATTTTTTTCAGGTAAGAACCTACGGATATGGAGAAGCTGTGTACGGTAGGACACATTTCGTATTTCGTAGTCTCGACAGTTTAAGTAAGTTGTAGCTGAAGGTTTGGTTTAGGGAAACATCGCTAAACTAGAAATCAGTTTTGTCCAGTTTTTAAATTTCTTTCAGGCATCTAACAGACTTGATGCGGCCTAACACCATGATTCTCAACCTAAAAGATATATCTTGTATACCGATAGTTAAGCCTGGTATATTATCCTTTTTTCCATCGTCATCTACAGTTACCAACAACAATCTTATGACTCTGCGTGTGTCCTAGAGACATCAATTCTTTAATAAAAACTTGGCTTTCTGTTGACTTATTGCACGATGTGTTCTTTGCTTACTCGATCAATTACGTCGATCTTCAAGAACCTCTGCAAAATGGAATTTCAAGGCCTTAATATCGTGTCATTTATATCTTCATCAGTGTCCATGTTTCGAACTGGAAGAGAGCAGTGCTCCATACAGTTTTTCATGAATGTTCTTCTGATCTCGAGGCTTGTAATTATTTTGCGATGTTATTAGATGTTTCCTTTTGTAGAAAAGAACTCTACACCGTTATGAAATTTTTGTATTCATTATGTGGCCGAACAAGAAACGTGGATTTGCGATTACAATCAGTAGGTAAAACTGGAGTCGGAAAAGGGTGTTTGCGAAACAAGAGTGAAACGCACAGACACGTTGTAGATAGCATGTAATTGCTACAGGTAGACCATATTACCGGTGTAACTCCACATAACGTTTTTCCACAGTACTATCGTCTAATGTTTACGCTCCTTACACCAAGGGTATTTACTGGCGTGATGTGCGGCTTATGAACAGCCGCTCAACCATGAAATCTAAGTTTTATCACCTCCCGCCTAACTGTCAAAGTACTTGCAGTGGATACTGATGCAGTTTGTAATTCCTATGCTATTATCTGGATAGATGTCTGCGTATTACACATTACGACCCTCTTCAACTGTCGACGGCCTCTGTCAGTCAACGGACGACGTCGGTCTGTACACTTTTGCGCTGTACGTGTCCCTCCACGTTTCCACTTCAATACCACATCGGAAAAAGCGGACCTAGGGAAATCTCACGTATGGACGTATGACTCAAGTGACACCCAATCACCTGACCACGTTCGAAGTCCCTGAGTTCCGCGCAGCGTCCTATTCTTCTCTCTCACGATAATGACTACTGAGGTCGCTGACATGGAGTACCTGGAAGTAGGTGGCAGCACAGTGTACCTAATATGAAAAACGTATGTTTTGAGGTTGCCGAATGTTTTTGATCACTTAGAGTCTGTTGCATCTGAGTGGTACCCTCCTGGAGCACATAGCAGCTCGCTTATCGTTCATTATTTTTGTTATCTTTTAGGGGTTGCAGCCCAAGTCTCAAGCAATCATACCTACCATCACCCAAGCAGTCAGTAAGGAATCTGGCAACATCACTAATCACAGAAAAAGTCTCTTTCAAAAGAAATCGAGAAGATCTTGACTTCCGATGATACTTCACCAGACTTATGCTCTACCACAACTGTGGTTCGGTAGTTTTGGTACGCTACGTAAATGTCGCCGTAAATGGTAGAATTACCAGTAGTATTGGCGGCATTGGTAGGAAAAGAAACTCAAATGAATGTGTAAGAGAGGAACTGGGAACTGACGATTTCTCTGTGGTTTTAGTTTCCTCGTTTTGCACATTATTAGAACCGCACATTATTCAGCGATGATGTTTGGTTTGTGGGGCACTCAACTCTGCGGTCATCAGCGCCTGTACAAACTCCCAATTTTTACGCAGTCCGATTTAGTTACTGTCACGAATGATGATGAAATGATGAGGACAATACAAATACCCAGACCCCGGGCAGAGAAAACCCTAAATCTGACCGGGAATCAAACCCGAACCCCATGACCACGAGCTATGGAAACACCTCATTCAGTATCAGTCCATTGTGTACTTTATATCCGTACAGAACGAAAATTGCAATTTTATAAATAATAAGATTTAGCTGATCGTATAGCTTTAGCTCCTTAATGTCACCAAACCAATTACTGTTGATGTAAATATATTTTGACCTCAATAAACGTTCTTCACCATAATGAAAGGCAAGAGTTTACACATATTATTGTCGGCCGGGGTGGCCAAGCGGTTCTAGGCGCTACAGTCTGGAATCGCCCCACCGCTACGGTCGCAGGTTCGAATCCTGCCTCGGGCATGGATGTGTGTGGTGTCCTTAGGTTAGTTAGATTTAAGTAGTTAGGTTCTAGGGGACTGATGACCTCAGAAGTTACGTCCCATAGTGCTCAGAGCCAAATGGTTCAAATGGCTCTGAGCACTATGGGACTCAACTGCTGTGGTCATAAGTGCCCTAGAACTTAGAACTACTTAAACCTAACTAACCTAAGGACAGCACACAACACCCAGCCATCACGAGGCAGAGAAAATCCCTGACCCCGCCGGGAATCGAACCCGGGAACCCGGGCGTGGGAAGCGAGAACGCTACCGCACGACCACGAGATGCGTGCTCAGAGCCATTTGAACCATTTGAACAGTTATTATTAACAAATGCGAAAGTTGTTTGTGAATAAAATAAACTTGTTTTATACAAATTCGACGAATTCTCGAAGCGATGTTTGATATATTTTTGTATTGTGGATCTTTTATTGTACCTTTTTGTAGAAGAAACTGAGATTTCCAGCTCTAGATTATAAATACGTACTGTTTCCTTTAATTTCCGTAAAACATTAACTGTTTTCTTTCACAAATCAACAGTTTTCGAATAAAACCTGAGTTAAACATTTACAAGTTCAACTGTGCTATAGATACTGTTTAAGTGAAAAACAGGAAGACGACTATGTAGAGCAAAAATGTTGCATAGGGTACGCCACCCTCTACACTCATAGCGTAGGGATATGCACATATGCATATGGCGGTAGTATTGCGTAGACTGGGCATAGAGGTGCCCTCCATTGGCGGAGCATTCTTTTGTAGTCTGATGATTCATGTGAAAAGTTTTCCGACGTGATTGTGGTAGCACGATGGGAATTAACAGACTTTGAACGCGGAATGGTAGTTGAAGCTAGACACATGAGTCATTCCATTTCGGAAATAGTCAGAGAATCCACTATTACGCAATCCAGAATATCAAGACTGTGACGGGAATACCACATTTCACCCCTCACCATGGACAACTCAGGCCGATAGCCTTCTCTTAACGACAGAGAGCAGCGGTTTTTGCATATAGTTGTTAGTGTGGTACATAAGAATCTCCTGGAGTCGTGACCATATTGGTTGAACGACTGGAAGATCGTGGCCTGGTCATATGAGTCCCGATTTTAGTCGGGAAGGGCTTCCGGTGGGGTTCGAGTGCGGCTCAGACCCCACAAAGACATCGACCCAAGTTGTCAACAAGTACTGTGCAACCTGGTAGTGGCTCCATGATGGTGTGAGCTGTGTTTACATGGAATGAACAGGGTCCTCTGGCCCAACTGAGCCGGTCATTGACTGGAAATATTTATGTTCGGCTACAGTGCTCCTTTCACTGTACCACAGATACTCACGATTGGTTTCACGATCATTCCGGACAATTCGAGTGAAACTTTTTTCCACCCAGATGGGACGACATGAACCTCGTGGAACAATTATGGGGCATTATAGACAGGTTATTTCGTGTATAAAATCCTGCACTGGTAACATTTTCCTAAATATGGACGGCTATAGAGACAGCAGTGCTCAATATTTCTGCAGTTCCTGGGTCGATGCCATGTCCAGTTACTGCACTACGTCGAGCAAAAGGATGTTCGACACGATATTAGGAGCTATCCCATGACTTTTTTCACTTCAGTGTACAACCTTATTCAGTTTCTAGACGGTTTACCGCTGCCGGTTTATGGGGTAATCTACACTGAAACGCCAAAGAAACTGATATAGGCATGCGTATTCAAATACAAAAATATGTAAACATGGAGAATATGGCGCTGCGATCGGCAACGCCTATGTAAGACAATAAGTATCTGGCGCGTTTGTTAGATCGGCCGGCCTGGGTGGCCGAGCGGTTATAGGCGCTACAGTCTGGAACCGCGCGACCGCTACGGTCGCAGGTTATAATCCTGCATCGGGCATGGATGTGTGTGGTGTCCTTAGGTTAGTTAGGTTGAAGTAGTTCTAAGTTCAACGGGACTGATGACCTCAGCAGTTAAGTCCCATAGTGCTCAGAGCCATTTGAACCATTTTTGTTAGATCGGTTATTGCTACTAGTATGGCACGTTGTCAAGATTTAAATGAGTTTGAACGTGGTGCTATAATCGGCGCACGAGCGAGGTAGCAGCTCCGAGGTAGTGATGACAGAGATTTTGCCGTACGGCCGTTTCACGAGTGTACTGTGAATATCAGGAATCCGGTAAAACATCAAACCTCCGACATAGCTGCGGCCGGAAAAAGATCCAGAAGATCGGGACCAACAACGACTGAAGAGAATCGTTCAACGAGACAGAAGTGAAACCCTTCCGCAAATCGCTTCAGATTTCAGTGCTGGTCCATCGACAAGTGTCAGCGCGCGAACCATTCAACAAAAAATCATCGATATGGGCTTTCGGAGCCAAAGGCAGACTCGTGTAGCCATGATGACTGCACGACACAGAGCATTACACCTCGCATGCGCCCGTCAACAACAACATTGCACCGTTGGTGACTGAAAACATGTTTCCTGGTCGGACGAGCCTCGTTTCAAAATATATAGAGCGGATGGACGTGTACGGCTATGGAGACAACCTCATGAATCCGTGGACCCTGCACGTCAGCAAGGAACTGTTCAAGCTGATGGAGGCTCTGTAATAGTTTGGGGCGTGTGCAGCTGGATACGACTCTGACAGGTGACACGTACGTAAGCCACCTGTCTCATCACCTGCATCAATCCATGTCCATGTGCGTGTACATTTCGACGGACTTGGGCAGTTCCAGTAGGGCAATGCGACACCCCACACGTTCAGAATTGCTACAGAATGGCTCCAGGAATGAGTTTAAAGACTTCCAGTGGCAACCACACTCCCCAGACATGAACTTTATTGGGCATATCTGGGATGCCATGCAACGTGCTGTTCAGAAGAGGTCTGCACCCCTCATACTCTTACGGATTTATAGACAGCCGTGCAGGATTCGTAGTGTCAGTTCCCTCCAGAAGTAATTCAGACATTAGTCGAGTCCATGCCACGTCATGTTGCGGCGCCTATGCATGCCCGCGGGGGCCCTACACAATATCAGGCAGGTGTGCCAATTTCTTTGGCTCTTCAGTATAATAAGACAATGATCACATACGTAAAGCAAGCGACCGTTCTGAGATAACGCCGGATATGCACCACACCTAACGTACAGGTAACGCGCGTATGACCTTAACTGTCCGAAAGCTACGAGACAAACTATAGTAGCCTAGGCGTGTTTAGGATAGTCTTAGGTAGCCTACGGTAGTTGTTGGGTGGCGTAATAGAACAATGGATCACAAAATAAGTGGCAGGCGCATTCGTTGCTGCGTAGAACTCAGAAACATGACATGGAGCAAACTCTCTGCTTTAAGGCTGTCTTGGCGCGTAGGCTGCCTCTACCTGGTGTTCGTAGACCGTTAAATCGTGACGCGCAGACTGTTCTGTGCTTTTGAAGTTCAGCTCGCTACGGGCGCGCCAGCCTTGCGAGAATGAATCCGCCCCACGTTAATTGGGTCGGCAGACGCCGCCGGAAGAAGGAGGGAAGCGCAGTTGGAGAGGTTTCTTTTGCCGGCCGGCGTGGCCGATAATTTCGCGCACGCAAATATTAAGCCGCGGGAGCAATTTCTGCCGCAGATGAAGTGAACTTGCTGGGAGCTTTGAGGATTGCAGAAGGTGTAGAGGGCGAGGGAGCCAGGCTGGGCGCACCAGGAAGGGAAATAAAAGCCACGAAACGGAACGGGCGAAATCTGATTTACTCTGTCAGCCCCTCCATCTTTATTACGCGCGTTATCGATTATCCCTGCTCATAACGGGCCGCAGCGGGGGGCGAGATGGCCACTGCGAAAGTTTGCCGTTCTCGGGATCCGTGTATCGGGATACGCCCTCTGCGAGGCCGCTGTCTGCGGAAAGCTTACCAAAACTTCCCGCCGGGCACGGCAAACACCCTTCTAACCTCACTCTTTGCGAACAGTGCTCTACAAATATTAGGTAGCTTGTGGAGTAATGGTGTTTAACAATTCCTATTAAAGGCTTTCAGCGATTGTAGAGCAGACTAAGTAGAAAAATTTTTCATATGAAAATCATGTGCGTAAATCTACCGTAGTGACGTACACTACTGGCCATGAAAATTGCTACACCAAGAAGAAATGCAGATGATAAACGGGTATTCATTGGACAAATATATTATACTAGCATGTGATTACATTTTCACGCAATTTGGGCGCATAGATCCTGAGAACTCAGTACCCTGAGCAACCAGCTCTGACCGTAATAACGGCCTTGATACGTCTGGGCATTGAGTCAAACAGAACTTGGATGGCGTGTACAGGTACAGTTGCCTATGCAGCTTCAACACGATACCACAGTTCATCAAGAGTAGTGACTGGCGTATTGTGACTAGCTAGTTGCTCGGCCACCATTGACCAGATGTTTTCAGTTGGTGATAGATCTGGAGAATGTGCTGGCCAGGGCAGTAGTCGTACATTTTCTGTATCAAGAAAAGCCCGTACAGGACCTGCAACATGCAGTCGTGCTTTATCCTGCTGAAATGTAGGGTTTCGCAGGCATAGAATGAAGGGTAGAGCCACGGGTCGTGAAACATCTGAAATGTAACATCCACTGTTCAAAGTGCCGTCAGTGCGAACAAGAGGTGACCGAGACGTGTAACCGATGGCACCTCATACCATCACGCCGGGTGATACGCCAGTATGGCGATGACGAATACCCGCATCCAATGTGCGTTCACCGTGATGTCGCCAAACACGGATGCGACCATCATGATGCTGTACACAGAACCTGGATTCATCCGAAAAAATAACGTTTTGCCTGCCATTCGTGCACCTAGGTTCGTCGTTGAGTACACCATCGCAGGCGCTCCTGTCTGTGATGCAGCGTCAAGGGCAACCGCAGCCACGGTCTCCGAGCTGATAGTCCATGCTGCTGCAAACATCGTCGAACTGTTCGTGCAGATAGTTGTTGTCTTGCAAACGCCCCATCTGTTGACTCAGGGATCGAGAAGTGGCTGCACGATCCGTTACAGCGGATAAAATGCCTGTCATCTCGACTGCTAGTGACACGAGGCCGTTGGGATCCTGCACGGAGTTCCGTATTACCCTCCTGAACCCACCGATTCCATATTCTGGTAACAGTCATTGGATCTCGACCAACGAGAGCAGCAATGTCGCGATACGATAAACCGCAAACGCGATAGTCTACAATCCGACCTTTATCACAGTCGGAAACGTGATGGTACGCATTTCTCCTCCTTACACGAGGCATCACAACAACGTTTCACCAGCAACGACGGTCAACTGCTGTTTGTGTATGAGAAATCGGTTGGAGACTTTCCTCATGTCAGCACGTTGTAGGTGTCGCTACCCCCGCCAATCTTGTATGAATGCTCTGAAAAGCTTAACATTTGCATATCGCAGCATCTTCTTCTTGTTTGTTAAATTTCGCGTCTGTAGCACGTCATCTTCGTGGTGTAGCAATTTTAATAGCCAGTGGTGTATAGTAGGGTTGAACATCGGATCACTTTCAAAATCTCTCGCTTCACACAACGCACACGGCGGGGACAATGTGCTCTGTCGTACGTGCTGTGTTGGGTCCCATGGAATGGGCGATGTTTATCCTCCGTCAGGTTCTCTTCCACGTAACAAAGGACGCCGTCTTCAGAGTCGAGCGCCTCGCGTCCATGAAGCACCACAGTCAACCCTCATATTTGCGAAAGCAGCTGTTTCTCGCAACCGTTCTTGAGTCAGACAAAATGGTATGTAATGCCTTAATTACAACAGGAAGAACCAAGAGCATCCTCTTTTCATTCTACGTCTGTACCATTAAGCGGAAGATTTGAGAGTGATCTGACCTTCATGCATTTTATATGATGGAGAAGAAGAAATTTTACTTATTTTCTATGCACCAGGTACATTTCAAGACATGGGTTCCTTATCAAAACTACTAACGAGAAAACATTACGAACTTGACTTCATATTGCAAGCAGTAAAAAGAACACGTGCTATACGTTGGCTCCAGTAAGCCATCGCGCTCGAAAACGTGGACTATAATTCCGATATTGCGTAGTTATGGGCCGGCCGCGGTGGCTGAGCGGTTCTAGGCGCTTCCGTCTGGAACAGCGTGACTGCCACTGTCCCAGATTGGAATCCTTCCAATCCTGCCTCGGGCATGGATGTGCGTAGTGCCCTTAGGTTAGTTAGGTTTAAGTAGTTCTAGGGGACTGATGACCTCGGCTGGGTTGTTCGGGGGAGGAGAGAAAACAGCGAGGTCATCGGTCTCATCAGATTAGGGAAGAATGGGGAAGGAATTCGGCCGTGCCCTTTGAAAGGAACCATCCCGGCATTTGCCTGGAGCGATTTAGGGAAATCACGGAAAACCTAAATCAGGACGGCAGGACGCGTGATTGAACCGTCGTCCTCCCGAATGACCTCAGATGTTAAGACCCATAGTGCTCAGAGCCATTTGAAGCATTTTTGAACGCAGTTATGACCTTCTACATGTACAGCATTTAAATTTCGTGTGCGCCGAGACAGGGTTATAGTACAGCAGAGTAACAGGTTTGTGAAATATTGCTTTAACACTGGAAACATGCCTTGTTCTTTATGTCAGACGTATAGTTGTGCCCGCGATCTACATCTACATCTACATCTACATTTATACTCCGCAAGCCACCCAACGGTGTGTGGCGGAGGGCACTTTACGTGCCATTGTCATTACCTTCCTTTCCTGTTCCAGTCGCGTATGGTTCGCGGGAAGAACGACTGTCTGAAAGCCTCCGTGCGCGCTCTAATCTCTCTAATTTTACATTCGTGATCTCCTCGGGAGGTATAAGTAGGGGGAAGCAATATATTCGATACCTCATCTCTTTGCCTTGAATATTTTTGTGTTGCGATTCAAAAATGCAGCGTAAGTGAATGAAGCGAATCAGTGGCTCTCAGTAGCACAGCGCTGTTTCATTATTAATAGCACTGAAATTGTTAAAGTGACGTACATTTACAGGCATTATGCTGTTCTTAAACGTTATTGACATGACTAGATTGTAAATTTAAAATCATTTTGCGTTTGGGTTGTTTATATAGCTACATAATATCAATACGACGGTCTTGTTAAATAATACTGAATGTATAGGTCGTGAGGATGACATACACCGTGACAAAAATCATGGAATAGCGGTATGCACATATACAGATGGCGCTAGTTTCGCGTACGCAAGGTATAAAGGGGCAGTGCATTGTCGAAGTTTTCAGTTGTATTCAGGTGATTCATGTGAAAAGATTTCAACGTGATGTGACCGCACGACTAGAAGTAACAGCCTGTGAACATGGAATGGCAGTTGGCGCTAGACGCATAGGACAAATGGTTCAAATGGCTCTGAGCACTATGCGACTTAACTTCTGAGGTCATCACTCGCCTAGAACTTAGAACTAATTAAACCTAACTAACCTAAGGACATCACACACATCCATGCCCGAGGCAGGATTCGAACCTGCGACCGGAGCGGTCGCTCGGCTCCAGACTGTAGCGCCTAGAACCGCACGGCCGCATAGGACATTCCATTCCGGAAATAGTTACGGAATTCAATATTCCGAGACCCAGAATGCCAATGGTGTGCCCAGAATACTAAATTTCAGGCATTACCCCTCACATGGGACAACGCAGTGGTCGGCGGCCTTCACTTAACCACCGAGGACAGCGGCGTTCCTTCACACAACATTGTGTGAAGGAACCGCAGAAACCAATGTGGGACGTACGGCCAACGAATCCGATTCGACAGTGTGGCGAAGTTTGCCGTTAATGGGTTACGAGTATTTCAGAAAGCACCGACGCGAGTGCCTTTGCTAACAGCACGACATCGTCTGCAGCGCCTCATCTGGCCTGGTGGCCATATCGGTTGGACCCTAGACGACTGGAAAACCGTAGCCTGGTCAGATGAGTCCCGGTTTCAGTTGATAGGTTTCAAGTGTGGTGCAGACACCACGATGCCGTGGACCCAAGTTGTTAACAATACACTGTTCAAGCAGGCTGTGGCTCCAGAAAGGAATGAGCTGTGTACATGGACCCAAGTTGTCAACAAGACACTGTTCAAGCTGGCTGTGGCTCCAAAAAGGAGTGGGCTGTGTACATGGACCCAAGTTGTCAACAAGACACTGTTCAAGCTGGCTGTGGCTCCAAAAAGGAGTGGGCTGTGTACATGGACCCAAGTTGTCAACAAGGCACTGTTCAAGCTGGCTGTGGCTCCAAAAAGGAGTGAGCTGTGTACATGGACCCAAGTTCTCAACAAGGCACTGTTCAAGCTGGCTGTGGCTCCAGAAAGGAATGAGCTGTGTACATGGACCCAAGTTCTCAACAAGGCACTGTTCAAGCTGGCTGTGGCTCCAGAAAGGAGTGAGCTGTGTACATGGACCCAAGTTGTCAACAAGGCACTGTTCAAGCTGGCTGTGGCTCCAGAAAGGAATGAGCTGTGTACATGGACCCAAGTTGTCAACAAGACACTGTTCAAGCTGGCTGTGGCTCCAAAAAGGAGTGGGCTGTGTACATGGACCCAAGTTGTCAACAAGACACTGTTCAAGCTGGCTGTGGCTCCAAAAAGGAGTGGGCTGTGTACATGGACCCAAGTTGTCAACAAGGCACTGTTCAAGCTGGCTGTGGCTCCAAAAAGGAGTGGGCTGTGTACATGGACCCAAGTTGTCAACAAGACACTGTTCAAGCTGGCTGTGGCTCCAGAAAGGAGTGGGCTGTGTACATGGACCCAAGTTGTCAACAAGACACTGTTCAAGCTGGCTGTGGCTGCAAAAAGGAGTGGGCTGTGTACATGGACCCAAGTTGTCAACAAGGCACTGTTCAAGCTGGCTGTGGCTCTAGAAAGGAGTGGGCTGTGTACATGGAATAGACTGGGTCGTCTGGTCCAACTGAACTGATCATTGACTGGAAATGACGATGTTCAGGATTTGGAAATTATTTGCAGCCATTCATGAACTTCATTTTCTCAAATAACGATGGAATTTTTATGTACGACAATACGCCACGTCACCGCGCTGTAATTGCTCAAATGGTTCAAATGGCTCTGAGCACTATGGAATTCACATCTGAGGTCATCAGTCCCCTAGAACTTAGAACTACTTCAACCTAACTAACCTAAGGACATCACACACATCCATGCCCGAGGCAGGATTCGAACCTGCGACCGCAGCTGTTGCTCGGTTCCAGACTGAAGCGCCTAGAACCACTCGGCCACACCGGCCGACTGTAATTGTTCGCAACTAGTCTGAGGAACATTCTGGACTATTCGAGCTGATTATCTGGCCATCCAGATCACCCGGCATGAATCTCGTCTAAACACGTATGGGACATAACCGAGAGGTCTGTTCGTGAAATTATGGGCAGGTATAGTGTCCATGCCACGTCCAGTTGCTGCACTACGCTGGCCGAAAGGAGGTCCGACATGGTATTAGGAGGTATCCCATGGCTTTTGTCTTACTTTGTACCCACATTACGCACCTGGAAAACGTATAATGACATGTATTATCATAATACGCAAGACGTGTCAACTTCCGCCGTCCTTTTACCTCGCCTTCTACACCGCGGGAGTTGGAGGCCTTTGGTTATCGGTCTACTGTACTGTACTTCGCCCTCAGGCATTAGGTGGCTGCAGTGGAACACAAGGGGGTGCGCGAAATTTAAAAGCTGTACCTTCAGAAGAACACAGCTGCGTACTATCAGAATTATGGCCCAAATTTTCGAGCGGATCAATTGCTGAGAATGGAAATGAACGTTTGGCGTCATTGGCCGGGAGGCCCCTTGCGGGGCAGGGCCGCCCGCCTTGGTGCAGGTCTTACTACATTCGAGGCCACATTGGGTGACCTGCGCCCCGGTTGGGGATGAAATGATGATGAAGACAACACAAAACCCAGTCCCTGTGTGGAGAAAATCCCCGACCCAGCGGGGAATCGAACCCGGGCGTATAGGACGGCAATCCGTCACGCTGACCACTCAGATATCGGGACGGACAATTGCTGAGAATGATACCTTCGAAGTCTACTTCTTCCTTCTTGCAATATGAGGTCAAGTTGATTAAGTTCTCCTGTAAGTCCCCTCTTCAAGCCCTAAAGGACTGTAATAGGAACTGTTAAAAACACTGTATATTTCAGCGTGATGTTCTCCCGTTGTAGTGAGCTCGAGGTAGGTACACACCTGCAAGCAAAATGCTCGTGGGCGGCTCAGAGCTGAATTGTAGAGCGTGGCCTGAGTACTCTGCGGGCCTTAAAGGGGCTCCGGAACGCCCTATACTTGCAATGTTAAAATAACGCTTATAAATTACATCTTTCCTCACAAAGCATTTGAGGTAGGAAGTTGAACTTTATTAAGATTATTTATTGGAATATGGGCTACAACTTAACACAGGGATTTTACAAAATTTTAGTACAGTTATTAAAGATGATTTTGTTTCAATTTTAATGAAAATTCACAACATTTTTTTGCAATTTTTTATTTGTATATTCAAAAATATACAGTTTTTTGGAAAAAGGCTGTGTCAATTTATGCAGAAGGTACTGTGTAACATTTACTGAAAGTTTGAAACAAATACGTTTGGAAGATCCTTAGAAAACATGTAATTAGTATGAGAAAATAAAAGTTTTGGGAATCGAGCGACAAAGATTGGATTAACTTTTTAGTGCATTCCAGGTCCATAGGATGGATTATCTTCATCCTCTGCAAACTCCTCCTCCAGCTTCCTCTTGTTCCTCCTCCTGTTTACTCTTGCTTGTATTTCTAGACTCTTTACAGCCCTGTCTGCAGCCCGAAGGCGTTCCTTGTCTAAAGCAAGCATCGCTCGTACCATGTTAGAACCTATCTTCATTCCCATATTTCTAAATACCTTGCACCTTACAATGTTGCCATCATTGAAAGTCGCAACAGCATCATACACACCAAAGTGAAGTGTTTCTATTCCAACAAATACAGTCTTGGGGATTCTCGACCATATAACACTATTTACACTTTCATTGGGGTTTTGAGTTTTTCCGTGAATAGACTTTTTCAACAGTTCAGGTGCTGCTAAGTCTCTGAAAATAGGTTTAGCCACAACACATACTTTATCTCACATCACTAAAATGTACCTGATGAACACGGACGTTAATAATAACACCATTTGACAGCAGTTTAACAGCGCCACAGTGGGTCACGCCCATGTAGAACACATTTCCAAAAAAATTTAAAAATAGTTGTAGTCTTCGGAATTGAATAAATTATATATCTATTAAAAGGTAATAGTCTGCAGATTCAGAAAGCGCAAAAAAGTAAAAATTGAACTTCTCATGATTTCGAGCCTTTCGGGAGTCCCTTAATGCTCAGGAACACGCAACAATGTCGCCTCTTCGCGCTCGCCGGATAAGCCGACAGCAGCTCGCTGATGCCCGTAGCTCAGGAGTCGCTCGCAAGGAACTTGCACACTTGCGAACAACGTACCTGCGAACATGTGCGAACAACGTACCTGCGAACATATGCGAACAACGTACCTGCGAACATGTCGTGAGCCGCTCGACCCCATCTCCTGTAAACTGCGCCCAGTGTAATTTACGCCCGGTGAAATGTTCGCCTAGTGAAATTTAACCACAATGTTATTTGCACCCTGAAAAGGTCTAGGAATGATCCAGCAATATCTCTGACTACACTCTGCAGAAGAAAAGAGAACCACTTGCATTGGAAACCCAGTTCTAACCAAAGAAGGGAAAGCAGGAAGGTGTAAGGAGTATATAGAGGGTCTATACAAGGGCGACGTACTTGAGGACAATATTATGGAAATGGAAGAGGATGTACATGAAGATGAAATGGGAGAGATGATACTGTGTGAAGAGTTTGACAGAGCACGGAAAGACCTGAGTCGAAACAAGGCCCCGGGAGTAGACAACATTCCATTAGAACTACTGACGGCCTTGGGAAAGCCAGTCCTGACAAAACTCTGCTACCTGGTGAGCAAGATGTATGAGACAGGCGAGATACCCTCAGACTTCAATAAGAATATAATAATTCCGATCCCAAAGAAAGTAGGTGCTGACGGATGTGAAAATTACAGAACTATCATTTTAATAAGTCATAGCTGCAAAATACTAACGCGAATTCTTTACAGACGAATGGAAAAACTGGTAGAAGCCGACCTTGGGGAAGATCAGTTCTCTTTCCAGCAAAGAGAACTATCGTGAGTACTCTAATTACTAGAACCTTTCACTCAATATGAACTCAGTTGATTCTGTATACGCAAAAATCGACTGGAGGTGGTCTTTAGATATGAACTATTCTCGGTAATGAAGAATGCATTCCTGCAGCAGCCTTTTGGTTCTTAATAATGACTCTCTTCAAATCTTTAGAAAGCTTGGAACTTTGTCTACAGAAAATATCAAATAATTATGTGCAGTTACTAACGAAGAGCATCAATAATGGTGCCGAGGTACTGAAATTCGTGTTTGTTGCTGTACGACTGGAAATTTATAACGAATTTTTTACTATTATAAAAGCAGTGCCAAAAGTTTTATACAATTCATGTTTACAGAGGTCCTGCCGCATGACTGACTGAGACGTGAACGTTATTCTGACATATAAATTACATAAAGTATGCACGGTTCTTGAGGTAGAGCCCCAAACTTCTTAACACAACATGATGGAAAAAATGCGCTTAAGAAATTTTTCGTACTTTTAGTGCCAATAATGGTTACATGTGAACATAATATAGTTTTTTGCTATTAATCTTCCCTATTTTTCAAACATACCCGTTCATTTTTTGTGTATGATGAATGTACGATTGAATTTAATTTGCTGGAAACACACCTCTCCGAGATTTTCAACTTCGATCAGTACAATATGATGAAGCAATTTGAGTCACAAAAATGAGTTGGCAAATGACAGTGAAAGTAGATGGTCTACTTCGTGCTGCTATAAAAGAGAACTGCTGATAATATTACGTTTCTCATGAGATCTGTAGTAAACGTTATCCGATTCATTTGTGTGCGTTACGTAAAGCGCAGGCTGCCCGTTAAATCTTTTTACCCGGTTCCGATTTCCCCGTGCGTTAACGTGGACAGTTAATCACGTTTTACCAGCTACACACATCAGTGATACAATTCAGGAGCATTTAACGGTCTCTGCAATCGACATTTTATGGATATTACTGAGATTTGCAATGTCCGAGAATGTAATTACTAATCCGTGTACCGTAGTAGTGCAGAATGGTAATCGCAATGCGATACAATACTTGTTCGGTGAAGAGCTTTATGTACGAGTACGACAGTTGTTTATGTCACTGAGTCCTCAGTGTGCACACCCGATGGTGTCTATTGACTAATATTATACACGGTGATTCAGTTGCCCCTACCGATCTAATTCATGCAACCCGCAATCGCCTCGAAATCCACATGCGAGGTTTTCGCATCCACTCACTCACCACATGCAGATTATTCGTATTACAGAGAAAAAAAGAACGGGACCTTTGGTTGGAAATTTTATGTTCAAAAAAATGTGTGTGAATTCTTAATGGACCAAACTGCTGAGGTCATCGGTCCCTAGACTAACACACTACTGAAGCTAACTTATGCTAAGAACGCCCATGCCCGAGGGAGGACTCGAACCTCCAGCGGGAGGGGCCACGCAATTCGTGACATGGCGCCTCTAACTGCGCGGCCACTCTGCGAGGGGAAATTTAATGCAGTTAAATTTTGTACTGGAGTCTGTTTTCGCTGGAGACCACTGTTTTCGAGTTATCTAAGAAAAACGAATTTGAAGGTCACTTTTGTACGTTTTTTTTAATAATTCGGAAACTACGGCCTCTGGCGAAAACGTATCCCAGTACAAAATTTAACTACATTAAATTTCCTACAAAAAGGTCGTGTTTATTTTTTGTTTTGGACTCACAGTTTGGGAGTAGCGAGGAAGAGACTATCGAACTCTCGTGCATGTTATTTGAAGGCTGTATAAAACGCAGCGGTTGGGGCAAATAAACCACCCTCACCCTACATAATGGACGCCTATTATAGAAGAAAAGTTTCTGGTTCAAATGGTTCAAATGGCTCTGAGCACTATGGGACTTAACATCTGTGGTCATCAGTCCCCTAGAACTTAGAACTAATTAAACCTAACTAACCTAACGACATCACACACCTCCATGCCCGAGGCACGATTCGAACCTGCGACCGTAGCAGTCGCGCAGTTCCGGACTGAGCGCCTAGAACCGCTAGACCACCGCAGCCGGCAAAAATTTCTGGTATTTGTGGTTTATTTACTACTTGGTTTCTGTGAATCAGTTTGTGTCATATCCAATTGCTTACGTTGGTCGAAAGGAGTGTTAAGGTATCCATGGATGATTGTGCAACTGTTGTGTTTCAGGGCATTGTCTCAATAAGAATTTTTAGAGTCAAACGCTGTGAAATAAGCTCATGGGGCAAAACACCCGTCACACCATTAAGAAAGCTTTGGAGTACTGTGGGTGCTTTACAGCAGCTTTGTAATGATCTTGTGGTCATCTACCGCTGATGCAAGTAGTAGTAGTGAACCCATCTAAAATGCAAACGGTCTTAGCCGGTATCTTATGCGTCACATAAATAACTTTTTCTTCTTCTGCAAAGAACTTGGGGATAATTCTGGACCATCATTTAGACTGGACTAGACAGACAGGTGCAGTCTGTAAGAATGTGTCACTGACGCATCATTCACTTGAGAAATATGAATGGCTCTGAGCACTATGGGACTTAACAGCTGAGGTCATCAGTCCCCTAGAACTACTTAAACATAACTAACCTAAGGACATCACACACATACATGCCCGAGGCAGGATTAGAACCTGCGACCGTAGCGGTCGCGCGGTTCCAGACTCAAGCGCCTAGAACCGCTCGGCCACTTCGGCCGGCCGAGAAATATAAAGAAAGGATTTTCTATCGAGCTTAAAAAGAAGCTAGTAGCGACACTAATACTTGCTAAACTTGACTACGATGATGCCATTCACCAAGAGTTTTCGTACGAAAGCTCAGGCGGGCTGGAACTGCCGATGATTTCTTGTGTACGATACATGGGTGACGAGCTCTTTTTCGATATTATTACGCCAGCCTATGAGCAATTAACACGGCTACGTGCCAATAAGCGTACAGCCTACCATGCTCTGTGCCTGCTGTATCGTCTTCTCAGTTGTTGCTCTCCCTCGTATTTTTCAACTGAACAGCACCGCAGAAATACTTGTTCTCAACAAAGTAAAATTCACCCTCTACTGTCACATAGCAGTGCCATGTTCTCTTGTATAAGGAACCCGACTATGGAACAGTTTTCCTCAAAATATTAGAAAAGTTAATTTCATTCCAAACTTCAAAAGACAGCTTATGGTTCACCTTGTATCGTAATAGCCATCTCTGCCACATTCTGTGCAGCTCATTCTTGTCAGTCCCCGTCTCCCAGAACTTCTCCCTACCCCTTGTCGGCAGAGTTCCCTATTTATATCCTGTCCTTTGCTAACAGTCATTGCCCGTGTCATTTCAATCTTGTCCTCTTCCTTAACCATTCCGCTTCTGATAATAGTCAACATGGCTTGAAGTGTGACAGGCTGATCTATATCATTCTAATGCCCTTTACTACACTCCTGGAAATTGAAATAAGAACACCGTGAATTCATTGTCCCAGGAAGGGGAAACTTTATTGACACATTCCTGGGGTCAGATACATCACATGATCACACTGACAGAACCACAGGCACATAGACACAGGCAACAGAGCATGCACAATGTCGGCACTAGTACAGTGTATATCCACCTTTCGCAGCAATGCAGGCTGCTATTCTCCCATGGAGACGATCGTAGAGATGCTGGATGTAGTCCTGTGGAACAGCTTGCCATGCCATTTCCACCTGGCGCCTCAGTTGGACCAGCGTTCGTGCTGGACGTGCAGACCGCGTGAGACGACGCTTCATCCAGTCCCAAACATGCTCAATGGGGGACAGATCCGGAGATCTTGCTGGCCAGGGTAGTTGACTTACACCTTCTAGAGCACGTTGGGTGGCACGGGATACATGCGGACGTGCATTGTCCTGTTGGAACAGCAAGTTCCCTTGCCGGTCTAGGAATGGTAGAACGATGGGTTCGATGACGGTTTGGATGTACCGTGCACTATTCAGTGTCCCCTCGACGATCACCAGTGGTGTACGGCCAGTGTAGGAGATCGCTCCCCACACCATGATGCCGGGTGTTGGCCCTGTGTGCCTCGGTCGTATGCAGTCCTGATTGTGGCGCTCACCTGCACGGCGCCAAACACGCATACGACCATCATTGGCACCAAGGCAGAAGCGACTCTCATCGCTGAAGACGACACGTCTCCATTCGTCCCTCCATTCACGCCTGTCGCGACACCACTGGAGGCGGGCTGCACGATGTTGGGGCGTGAGCGGAAGACGGCCTAACGGTGTGCGGGACCGTAGCCCAGCTTCATGGAGACGGTTGCGAATGGTCCTCGCCGATACCCCAGGAGCAACAGTGTCCCTAATTTGCTGGGAAGTGGCGGTGCGGTCCCCTACGGCACTGCGTAGGATCCTACGGTCTTGGCGTGCATCCGTGCGTCGCTGCGGTCCGGTCCCAGGTCGACGGGCACGTGCACCTTCCGCCGACCACTGGCGACAACATCGATGTACTGTGGAGACCTCACGCCCCACGTGTTGAGCAATTCGGCGGTACGTCCACCCGGCCTCCCGCATGCCCACTATACGCCCTCGCTCAAAGTTCGTCAACTGCACATACGGTTCACGTCCACGCTGTCGCGGCATGCTACCAGTGTTAAAGACTGCGATGGAGCTCCGTATGCCACGGCAAACTGGCTGACACTGACGGCGGCGGTGCACAAATGCTGCGCAGCTAGCGCCATTCGACGGCCAACACCGCGGTTCCTGGTGTGTCCGCTGTGCCGTGCGTGTGATCATTGCTTGTACAGCCCTCTCGCAGTGTCCGGAGCAAGTATGGTGGGTCTGACACACCGGTGTCAATGTGTTCTTTTTTCAATTTCCAGGAGTGTATTATAATTTTATTATTTTTATTATTGTTGTAGGGAAGTTTTGTAATGACTTTTGTATGTGTTGCTCCTCGTCAGATGTAAGAGAGCCTTAAGGCCCTAATCCGATCAGGCTAAATAAGCAATAAGTAAATAAATGAAGTGAAATCGGGTACCTTGTGAAAGACCATTGATCACAGCGGCACTTCTCCAGTACGCCAAACGACATAGAAACGGGGCCCTGTGTTGTGTGATCCGACTAGTCGCGGTATTGACTCAGTGGAAATGTTGCACGCAGTCGAATACGGAGACGGCTCAGTGAAGCATTACACTTGTAGACTGTCCAATTCGGCTCTTTATGGCATTGACTCTAGACATGATCTTGATGCTATCTTGAAGCACTGTTGATGCTTCACTGATACGATGGAATACTAACTACCTGAGAGGAGACGTGTTTCGGCTTGTATCTGCGATTGGGGTATGGATATCCACTTGAGAATTATTTGTCTGACGTTATGTGGAAACATGAACTAGGTCTTGCTTTGTACGCTCAGTGTTGAAAGCTAGCCTTAACTCAATTGCACCTGAGAACTAGGTAACTCGCCGCCCTCCTATGTGTGGTTGTGTTTCCTATCTGGAGCACACAGCAAACTAAGAGAGAGAGAGAGAGAGCTTTACTTTGTTTGATAGTCAAATGATACAGATATAAGTCTGTCTGCTATTATACACTTACCGAGCGAGGTGGCGCAGTGGTTAGCACACTGGACTCGCATTCTGAAGGACGACGATTTAGACCTGTGTCCGGCCATCCTGATTTAGGTTTCCCGTGATTTCCCTAATCGCTTCAGACAAATGCCGGGATTGTTCCTTTGAAAGGGCACGGCCGACTTCCTTCCCCATTCTTCTATAATCCGATGGGACTCATAACGTCGCAGTTTGGACCTTTCCCCCCACCCCCCGGTCAATCAATCACTTATGAACTTGTATTCTCATTTGCTGTGCGTGACAATAAGTGAATATTTACATCTTACAATCGTGGGAAGACTTTGGAAACAGGTTGGAGACTATGGGTCAAGCTGCTGGAAAACCATTCTGGAGTGTAATTAGCAGTCTTCGAAAGGGAGGTAAGAAGGAAATGACAAGTATTTTGGACAGGTCAGGAAAACTGCTGGTGAATCCTGTGGATGCCTTGGGCAGATGGAGGGCATGTTTTGAAGAGTTGCTCAATGTAGGTGAAAATGCGATCAGTAATGTTTCAGTTTTCGAGGTAGAATGGGATAGGAATGATGATGGAAATAGGATCACATTTGAGGAAGTGGTAAAAATGGTCAATAGATTTCAGTGCAATAAAGCGGCTGGGGTGGATGAAATTAAGTTGGAACTCATCAAATACAGTGGAATGTCAGGTCTTAAATGGCTACACAGGATAATTGAAATGGCCTGGGAGTCGGGACAGGTTCCATCAGACTGGACAAAAGCAGTAATCACACCAATCTTTAAACATGGAAACAGAAAAGATTGTAACAACTACAGAGGTATCTCTTTAAGCAGCGTTGTGGGTAAACTCTTCTCAGGTATTGTTGAAAGGAAAGTGCGAGTATTAGTTGAGGACCAATTGGATGAAAATCAGTGTGGGTTTAGGCCTCTTAGAGGTTGTCAGGACCAGATCTTTAGCTTACGGCAAATAATGGAGAAGTGTTATGAGTGGAACAGGGAATTGTATCTATGCTTTATAGATCTAGAAAAGGCATATGACCGGGTTCCTAGGAGGAAGTTATTGTCTGTTCTACAAGATTATGGAATAGGAGGCAAACTTTTGCAAGCAATTAAAGGTCTTTACATGGATAGTCACGCAGCAGTTAGAGTTGACGGTAAATTGAGTTCATGGTTCAGAGTAGTTTCAGGGGTAAGACAAGGCTGCAACCTGTCTCCATTGTTGTTCATATTATTTATGGATCATATGTTGAAAACAATAGACTGGCTGGGTGAGATTAAGATATGTGAACACAAAATAAGCAGTCTTGCATATGCGGATGACTTAGTTGTGATGGCAGATTCGATTGAAAGTTTGCAAAGTAATATTTCAGAGCTAGATGAGAAATGTAAGGACTATGGTATGAAGATTAGCATCTCCAAAACGAAAGTAATGTCAGTAGGAAAGAAATATAAATGGATTGAGTGCCAAATAGGAGGAACAAAGTTAGAACAGGTGGACGGTTTCAAGTACTTAGGATGCATATTCTCACAGGATGGCAACATAGTGAAAGAACTGGAAGCGAGGTGTAGCAAAGCTAATGCAGTGAGCGCTCAGCTACGATCTACTCTCTTCTGCCAGAAGGAAGTCAGTACCAAGACTAAGTTATCTGTGCACCGTTCAATCTTTCGACCAACTTTGTTGTATGGGAGCGAAAGCTGGGTGGATTCAGGTTACCTTATCAACAAGGTTGAGGTTACGGATATGAAAGTAGCTAGGATGATTGCAGGTAGTAGTAAATGGGAACAATGGCAGGAGGGTGTCCACAATGAGGAAATCAAAGAAAAACTGGGAATGAACTCTATAGATGTAGCAGTCAGGGCGAACAGGCTTAGATGGTGGGGTCATGTTACACGCATGGGAGAAGCAAGGTTACCCCAGAGACTCATGGATTCAGCAGTAGAGGGTAGGAGGAGTCGGGGCAGACCGAGGAGAAGGTACCTGGATTCGGTTAAGAATGATTTTGAAGTAATAGGTATAACCTCAGAAGAGGCACCAATGTTAGCACTGAATAGGGGATCATGGAGGAACTGTATAAGGGGGCTATGCTCCAGACTGAACGCTGAAAGGCATAATCAGTCTTAAATGATGATGATGATGATTTATGTAGATTTGGGCACCTATTCCTGGGTTTCAAGCAGTGTCTCCAATTCGTCCGGAATTGAGATGCTATTCCAATACAGTTGAAGAGCCTCTGCAATGGTGTTCCAGTTTAGGGGCAAGACCAAGTCGGCTAAGCAGTGAATGGGATCTTGTATTGATGAGGGAGACGTGCTAGAGTATTCGTGCCGTTGTGCAAAGCCATCGTGCCAGGGTGGCGTCGTGGTTAGCGCATCTGCCTAGTGAGCAGGAAACCTGCGCTCTAATTCCACCCTTGGTATAAGTTTGCAAACGTTGCTTCAGTCTGCACTTATACCTCCAAATGATTAAACCGTGGTATGCCTTTCACGTTAAAGAATATCGCGTCTCTTGCAGATGTACTTCACTTTAACAGTGCCAGTTGTAGAATACAAAGATATTAACGCGCAACAGCCATGTTAATAATTATGCAGCGCTATGCTACTGTTTCATTCATTTACACTGCGTTTGTGACTCGCAACATAAAAATACTAAAAGAAGGGAGATACCTAGTCACAGATTAGAAACCGTGCTCTTTCACACAATAAACAAAGCATGTTACGGGTTTCGAAACAGCATTTCACAAATCTGTCTCTCGCTCCGCTGTACAGTACTTCTCTCTATGACACTAAGAGGCTACAGAGTGGCGGACTGAGAGACAACTGCTAAGCACGCGTTTGTGTTAACTGTCAGCATTATGGCCCACATTTTCGCGCTGGGTCGATTGCTGGGGCTGATACCTTGAAAGTTTGCTTTTTCCTCTTCAAAATAAGAGGTCACCTTTGTGATGTTTGCTTGTAATTAAGTTTGCCGCAATGCTAATGGACGGAGTTAGTACACCTCTATCACTAGGTCTTTTCAGATTGAAGAGACCTGAGGTAACCAACCTTCACTGCCTTCCTTTTATCGTTTACCTGAGAAAAGATACATTGAGGTAGACACAAATTCGTTTGTATGTCTAACAAGAAAAAAGGTTCTGTAGGTTTTTCTTTATTATCTATATATCAGCACAAGACACGTCGCCGAAATATCTTATAATCTCACCGTATCGTCAGTTCATGCAGCCGAACCATCTTCAACGAATGCAAGAACTCCTGCCTACCGATCATTGTCTACGATAGAACATCTGAATGTGTTTTGTTGTACAAAATACCACCCGATAATTTGATGTTTCAGTCGTATTTATAGATTAGATTAGACCAAAACTTATCACAACGCAAGATAGAAACCAGCAGGAGATGAATAAATGGGCTGGAATCGTAGGAGACAGTGTGATATGTCCGTGAGTTCACTCAACACATGGTATTTATTATTTATTTATTTATTTATTTATTTTTTTAACATGATCAGATTAGGGCCATCAGGCCCTCTCTTACATCGGACCAGTGTTCCAGACATGCAGCAATTCACACACCAGAGTTACATCATGACAATAGTTTAAATAAGAAAATTAGATTACTCTAGTGACAATATGAACAAAGAGTAATGACTAAGACCTAATAAAGTAAATGCTGGCAGTATTTATACAACATCTGCTATTCATACAAATTATCATAAAAGCAATAATAATAACAGTAAAAAAAATCAAATAATAATGCTAAACATGAGAAAAATTGGCAATGGTAATGAAGATTTGTGCAGATGTACATTAATATCTCGGTGGGTAAAGTAGATGTTTACTAGTATAGCAAGTTTTGGGGAAGGGAGATTTAAGGAGGGGGAAGAGGAAAGTAATGAGTTGAAGTGCATTCATGTACAGAGGAAGGCATCATGTTGCTTAAGTAGATACGTCATTAACTGTTTTTTGAAGCCGGACATGTTTTTAAGTTCTCTAACATAACGAGGGAGGTTATTCCAGAGTCGGGTTCTCGCTACTGTAAAGGACTTGGAGAAGGTGACTGAGCGATGCAGTGGAACAGAGAGGATTTTATTATGATGGGAACGTGTGTTTCTGTCATGTTGTTCGACATAAGCGTTAAGGACGGGGAGAGATGAGGGACAGTGTACATTTATAAGGCAGTAGATGAGACAGAGTGTATGGAAATCTCTGCGATTGCCTGCACGCAGCCAGGACAATTTTGCATATGCTGGTGAAATGTGATCAAAAAGTCGAACGTCACAGATACATCGGACGCAGGCATTCATGACCAGTTCCAGACGTAGCGAGTTTTCCTGAGAGAGGCCTTGTAGGATAATATAGCTGTAGTCAATGATTGGGAGTATAAGCGTTTGTACTAATTTCTTTTACAGATCGAAAGGGAAGAGCTTTTTATATTTTTGTACGACATGGAGGGATGCTGATGCTTTTTTGCACACTGCAGTTACGTGCTCTGTCCAATTTAGATTTTCGTCTATTATTACTCCCAAAGTCTTTGCTGGGGGAGAGAAGTTAATATTTGCTCCACTTAGGATAAGAGATGGTACGGATTCCCGATGTTTTGGGCTAATGAGCTTAGAGAGATCAACAAGTACAGCTTGGGTTTTAGATGGGTTTAGTTTTAGTCCTATGTTCTGTACCCATTTTGATAGTGCATCGAGTTCAGTATTGAAATTTTCAATAGCTTTCTTAAGATTGCTTGGCTTCGCACTTCGATACAACTGAAGGTCATCAGCATACATTTTTGCAAAATTTCTGTGGGCTGTGTCCGTGCAAATAAGGTAAATCATGAGATTCGCATGATAGGACAACAGCAGTTATCGTGGAGATGGTTTGTAATGCAGAAGCTATACCGTGATTCTGATTCCACATTAAACTACTGGTCTCCTTTAGAAGTGACAGTTCAAAAGTCGTAGGAATGCAAGGGAGTGTCACCCCAGTAGGACGATGCCTAGCAAAGCTCTGTGTTGTCCTAACCAAACAATGAGTTGAGGACAACTTCATCTTTATACGAGACCTTAACAAAATTGTTGCTACTATTCTCCGATCTAGCTGTTTCAATTGTTTTACGTAAGACACATAAAGCAAAACGTTCAGTAGAGATTATGAATCTGTCAAGCCGCGAGCTCTTGCTCACATTTGATTGCTTTTCGGCTGTACCCATCAGCAGCACCGTCAAACTCATGGCATTACATTACTTACTCTGTGATTGGCAGAATAAAACAGCCAGCTGAATGCGAAAGCGCGTTTTCAGTGGTGTCAACCACAATTCGCAACTCCCGCATGCCCTCCGCACAGAGGAATCTGTGTAAAGCCTGTAATTTTCACGGTGGATCGAACCCGTTTAACGTCAACGCACTGCCCGAGTGGATGACGAAATGGTTAAGTACAGTTTCGTGCGCGACAATTTTTACACGGATTTACCTCTTCCCGCGTGCAATTGGATCCTTGTGTGTGGATAAGTGAAAAATAAAACTGTCTCCTATTGAGAGTGTTGCGTGGCCTGTTGCGGATTAAACAAAGTGCAACTCGTGCAATGGGTGTTGTGGCAGCAGGGGATGTTACGTAAATCCGCACATTACGGCGGAAGTACCCGCGCATAATGGATTCTCTGCCTACGGTCCAGAAACAAGCTGTCCGCTAATCAAACACGTTGTGCTGTGTTGTGCTCACTGCACCGCTTTCGCATTTCGTTCAGCTCATCAGAGCTGCTATCGGGCATAGGCCAGTGGTAGATAACGCCAAAGAATCTGCTTTAGCTTATTCTGTTCAGATTGATAGTGAAATAAGTATATAGACCATGTCACACTTTGCAGTGCAGTTTAGAAATCACGACATTGGTTATTTGGCGTTTACAGTACTTTTCAGTGCTGGGCCGAATCGGAAAATTCAAG
The DNA here is from genome assembly GCF_023864275.1 of Schistocerca cancellata. Taxonomy (NCBI): domain Eukaryota; kingdom Metazoa; phylum Arthropoda; class Insecta; order Orthoptera; family Acrididae; genus Schistocerca; species Schistocerca cancellata. Next base: position 214,398,123 of record NC_064626.1, read on the forward strand.
GAATCGAGTACCCATACGAGAAATAAGTACTTTTACGAGAAAAGTGGATACGTGTCCGAAGCTTGACGTATTATTACCAAAGTAAATAATATTTCGTAAGTGGCTGCAGCATACGCTTTCTCAGACACCTTTTGTTATTGTTCAAATCCGGAGTCGAATTCCAGCCTTGTTACAAATGTTCGTCATTCGTTGCTTCAGTGTGCATGTACACATTATAGATGTTCGAGACCTGGAAAGCTTTCCGGGAACGTATAGTTTCATTTTGTTAATGTACTTGTGTCTGGGTTTCGCGGAGGATCCCCCGTTTCGTTGGGAGCTGAAGTACTATTCCAGTACAGCTGGAGAGCGTCTGTAGTATTGTTCGAGTTTTGGGTAGAATACCAAGGGGCCTGAGGCGTGAGTGGAAATTTAGATTGAGGAAGGAGGCGTGCTAGGGTAGTGTGTGCCGTTGTACAAAACCACTGTGCCAGGGTGGTGTAGTGGTTAGTGCATCTGCCTAATGGGCCTTGGTACAAATTTTCATTCGTTGCTTTAGTCCCGCATATTCACAGTATAGAGGTTTGAGACCTGGAAAGCTATTTGGAACCATATAGTTTCATTTGATCTTTGATGTTGTCGCTGCTGCAACTTTTACTGTTGTTCATGATGTCGTTTTCAGGGTGAAGATTGATTTGTTAAACCTCAGCTCACTAGTCAAACCTTTGCAAGCCTTTTGCCAAGTAGAGGATTCTTCGATGTCTCAAGATGTGTCTTATCAACCAATTCCTTATTTTACACTACTTACGACTACGTCCATATCGTCTGCAGTTGTCATAGGCCATTATACAGTATGAGGCAGTTACCTGTATTCATAACGAGTAGATAAGCAGTGGTGCGGCTTTCACTCAGAGTGTGTGGCCACTTTTCTAAGATATGGAAGTGTTTTGGCGTTTATATTTTCTGAGTTACTAAACATGTTTGCGTACTTTTGGTACGACAGACAATTGTGGTACCTACTATCCTGACGACTGGACGGTGGTTTGCGGCGCTGTTATTTTGTTCTTATTTTATCAAGTTCCACACATGCCGTGTAATTGGAGTCTTCATCGACTCCTTCCAGATCCACTTAAAGTAAAGAGTTCCGTTTGGAAAACGAATACGATGTCATAATTCGGCGGCTATAAACGATAAATACTACTTGCGTTTCGCTACCTCACTTTTAATACAGTTGAATCTATTTTGCGAACATTTTATATTGCCACGTTTTAAGTAGACTAATCTTTTACCCTTGGCACGTCTTATCTCAGTAACGGCTAAGTACACAAATACAGGGTGAGTCACCTAAGATTACCGCTGGATATATTTCGTAAACCACATCAAATACTGACGAATCGATTCCACAGACCGAACGTGAGGAGACGGGCTAGCGTAATTGGTTAATACAGCCATAAAAAAATGCACGGAAGTATGTTTTTTAACACAAACCTAGGTTTTTTTTAAATGGAACCCCGTTAGGTTTGTTAGCACATCTGAACATATAAACAAATACGTAATCAGTGGCGTTTGTTGCATTGTAAAATGTTAATTACATCCGGAGATATTGTAACCTAAAGTTGACGCTTGAGTACCACTCCTCCGCTGCTCGATCGTGTGTATCGAAGAGCACCGAATTACGTAGGAATCCAAAGGGAACGGTGATGGACCTTAGGTACAGAAGAGACTGGAACAGCACACACGTCCACATGATAGCACCTTTTTATTGGTCTTTTTCACTGATGCACATGTACATTACCATGAGGGGTGAGGTACACGTACACACGTGGTTTCCGTTTTCAGTTACGGAGTGGAATAGAGTGTGTCCCGGCATGTCAGGCCTATAGATGTTCAATGTGGTGGCCATCATTTGCTGCACACAATTGCAATCTCTGGCGTAATGAATGTCGTACACGCCGCAGTACATCTGGTGTAATGTCGCCGCAGGCTGCCACAATACGTTGTTTCATATCCTCTGCGGTTGTAGCCACATCACTGTATACATTCTCCTTTAACGTACCCCACAAAAAGAAGTCCAGAGGTGTAAGATCAGGAGAACGGGATGGCCAATTTATGCGTCCTCCACGTCCTATGAAACGCCCGTCGAACATCCTGTCAAGGGTCAGCCTAGTGTTAATTGCGGAATATGCAGGTGCACCATCATGCTGATACCACATACGTCGACGCGTTTCCAGTGGGACACACTCTATTCCACTTCGTAACTGAAAACGGAAACCACGTGTGTACGTTTACCTCACCCCTCATGGTAATGTACATGTGCGTCAGTGAAAAAGACCAACAAAAAGGTGTTAGCATGTAGACGTAATGTGCTGTTCCAGTCTCTTGTGTACCTAAGGTCCATCACCGTTCCCTTTGTATCCCTACGTAATTCGGTGCTCCCCGATACACACGATCGAACAGCGGAGGAGTGGTACTCAAGCGTCAACTTTAGGTTACAATATCTCCGGATGTAATTAACATTTTACAATGCAACAAACGGCACTGATCACGTATTTGTTTATATGTTCAGATGTGCTAACAAAACTAACGGGGTTCCATTTAAGAAAACGTAGGTTTGTGTTAAAAAACATACTTCCGTGCATTTTTTTATGGTTTGTATTAACCAATTACACTAGCCCCTCTCCTCACATTCGGTCTGTGGGATCGATTCGTCAGTATTTGATGTGGTTTACGAAGTATATCCAGCGGTAACGTTAGGTGACTCACCCTGTATATCTCTCCTCCCCACACCTAACACCCGTACACTCACGTCATAAATTTGGGTGTTATGTACGGTAGGTTCCATCACAGTCTACGCAAATTTCGAATATAGTTTACAATTTTATCTGAATTTTTCGATTATTTGTAATGAAATTAACCATTTAGTTTTATCTAGTGCAACGCAGTACAAATACTTTTTCGAGAACCTGCCATTAGAGTTGTATTATGAGCCAAACAATTCCATTACATTTATCAGAACTGTTTTAAAATGTTTTATCGATTTATAAGTTTCATAAATATCTATATCTACTTATCGCAGCAAATTTCGATCGTGTTCATAAAAACATAAATAATGCACGATCCAGTATTGATCTTTAGATACATTTTTAGAGTGCGCGTAACAAATGAAAGCCTTTGCCCGCGTTCCTACAATAAAGACCATTTGGAGCAAAAGTGAAGCGAAATTTCATCGTGATAAATTTAACAGCTGTCACGAAAAGATTCAGGGATTAGTTTTCGCGACGTCTATTAGAGAGTGTGACAGCAGATAAACAGACGTGCCCGAAAGTGCAGTCAAGTAAAGTTCTAGTAAATATAGAGTACATTCGAAGCGAATCAGTTCGCAACGTCAAACAGGGCGTTTTGTTCTTTCTGTCGTAGCTGGATACTGTGTATAGATTTTGTAGAGCACACATAATATGTTTTGGGCGAGAGTTCCACGTTTCTTGCTTTGCGCACCACTTTTCCTGTACCACGGCCAGCTCGATCGCTTTAAAAGGCAGCGACGAACTACTTCTCCTCGCGTTGTAATGTGAAAACTCTAGCCTGTCAAACTCCAGCGATCACTCGCGTGGCCTTGGATGCTACATTTGCCGCTTGTTACAGTTTTCAGGATACTCCTTGTTGTCTCACTGTGCAGTTTTTGAATGGAACTAAATATCAAAAAAATGACTCTGAGCACTATGGGACTTAACTTGTGAGGTCATCAGTCCCCTAGAACTTAGAACTACTTAAACCTAACTAACCTAAGGACATCACACACATCCATGCCCGAGGCAGGATTCGAACCTGCGACCGTATTGGTCGCGCGGTTCCAGACTGTAGCGCCTGGAACCGCTCGCCCACCCCGGCCGGCATTAAACATCAACAGGGCGGAAAATCTACTGGTTTTAAAGGCCCTGGACTGGTAATTCTAGCACTTAGATGGCTCATTTTTTTCCCTAGTACCGACGTTGTTGGCTGTAGCGAGTGGAGCTGGGAGAACAGTCTATTTGAATTTTTGTAAAGCGAGGCTGATACAGGTCACCAATACCAATAATAATAAATCTGAGACTCATGTGTGTCAAGAAAAAGTTAATTATATTGGATCTATAGATCACATGTGCTTGGGTACAGGCAGGATTTCCCCATTACGTTCAAAGCTGGGGTGTTTCTCCATTATCGGAGGGCCTCAGCAATAGTGACGATTTAAGAAGGGGAAAATAAGCTGAAGTCATGAATTGAAGATTGTGCTTGGGAGCGCAGTGGACATGGGTGGACCGTACAGCTGTGTTACCTATACTGCTACGATGGTGTATTTCCTAGCACATCTACCTAGTAAGCAAGGAGACTGAGGTTCAGCTCCCGGCTGTAGCACAAAATTTAATTCATTTCTTCTGCTTCATCATTATCATAAATACTTAACAGCTTTGCCACTACGCTGTCACTCACACACACCAAAACGTTGCATCCTAATTTGCCAAGCTTTAGAGATAATTATGTATATTCCTCCCTTCCTGGCCGCGCGGAGTGGCCGAACGGTCTTAGGCGCCATGACACGGACTGCGCGGCCCCTCCCACAAGAGGTTCGAGTCCTCCCTCGGGCATGGGTGTGTGTGTGTGTTGTTCTTAGCGTAAGTTAATTTAAGTAGTGTGTAAGAATAGGGACCGATGACCTCAGCAGTTTGCTCCCTTAGAAATTCATACACTCCTCCCTTCCTGGGAAGTCTGAAAAATAAAGTTCCAAATAACAATTAAAGTCCAAATGGCGATTATAACAAAAAGAACAGCGCTAAAAATGGAACAACAACGCAACAGGTAGAATAGCACCCACGAAACCTGTAAGTAGAACTTTAAATTATTAGCACATAGCAGAAAATCGAACTGCTAGAACTGTTTATAACCTACATTACCCCAAATGTAAACTCAATAGTATGAACAAAAATATGTACCTATTCCAGACCATTAAGATGCCTTGCACAGATTCCTCCATTGCTGTTTCCTCATCATCGTCAAAAACTAAATGTTTTGCATTCTAATTGATTTCTCAGTTTCTTTTAATGTTTTGCGTCCCTATTAACTCTTTTGATCGCTTCTCGCTTTATTCTTTATGTTGAATTGAGAATCCTTTAATCCTGCGCATCTTTTTAGCAGTTACGTCTTACTCGTTAATAAGTGTCACATGAGGCGAACTGTAATTTGCTACACGTGTCATTAGTATATGTGTCTGATGTGTAACGCAATACAAACAGCATAATAAAGCTGCCATGTAGAGGACATCTCGTCAGCACGTTTGTAAAGGACAATTAACCTGCGTTTATTTAGAAGCGACGCTTTAAAGTTCAGAGGGCATGACTAATTAGCATGGAATATTTATTAAGCTGTCGTGGAGACTGTTTTCTTTTCTTTCAACGTTCCGCACAGGATGCAAAGAACGGTGGCTTACCTGGATTTCATTCGCGTTACGTAGTCTCGATAGGCAAAGGAAAGAGACATTTACTGACGAAAATTAACAACCGGAACAAATGCAGTAAACTAATTTGCAAAGCAAAGCGAAGAAAAGATTTGGGTACCCTCTTACATGTCTGCACTACGTAACCTTCTCTATAACGTATCTTCCTCGGACTTGGTTATGTAATACACCTCCACATGATAACAAAACATACACTGGTGTCCAAAATTAAAGCAACAAACCGCTTTTTTCCCTTCCTGTGCGTAATTCACGCGCCGGAGGTTCGAGTCCTCCCTCGGGCATGTGTGTGTGTTTTGTTCTTAGCATAAGTTAGTTTAAGTAGTATGTAAGTATGTAAGTACCTCAGCAGTTTGGTCCCTTAGGAATTCACACACATTTGAACATTTTTTCTAATTCACGGTATAATCATATAAACTGTCAACCAGATGGCATTCCGGTCAACGGAGCACCATGCCAACGATGACGTCAGGGTACGTATGGAACGAGGTAGTGTTTGCCGGGTAGCCCCACATCCACAATCGCTGCGTACACAGTGTCACAGACGGTGCAGTATGGCACTACACAGAAAAGAAAATTCAGAATACATGAGACACCCACAGATAAAATCAACAGATCAGGAAAATATGAACTCACATGCAACACCTGTCAGTAGGACAAACACACAGGAACTTTAAAACAAGATGCTCAGAACATCGCAGAGCGCTAAAAAGTAACCTCAACCATAGCATATAACTGAACACAACCCAACTACAATAACAGCAGATTTGAAAACACTGAAAGCCAGCCACAGCCCATAACACAAAGAGACATAAGAGGAGAACTTCCACCACATACGGAAGGCAATAGCAGAAGCCAAACAAGTTTGAAATGAAAACTACAATTTACAGAACAGGCAACATAAATAGCTAAATGAGCTTATACGCACAGACACGCACACGCAGGCGGAAAGAGAGAGAAAAGGTAAACAAAATTCAAATTCGGCGCCAAACTCTCTTGGGAACAAATGAACGCCGACGGAGTTAGGAAAAACAACAACATAGCGCTCACCAAGTTGCGATGTAAAGAGGAGTTTATAAAGAAATAAATTACATTACTATGTGTGTGCAGTTCCCTTGGAACACGAAACAATATATATATATATATATATATATATATATATATATATATATATATATATATATATAAGAAAAACATTTTGACACGCCAATTTTTTTTAATCAAGGGATGTGTTAACTCGCTGGTGAAATTTACATTGTTCGGTTTGCAGAAGAAAAGCTATCAGTGCAGGGCACCGTACAGAGGTTCCTGGAAAACCATGTAATGTAAAATCACAGTAAGAAGCAACACGAACAAAAATGTTCTTTAGACCGCACTTTGTTAAATTAGTTCTAACCAAAAACATATTCACTTTTTACAGTTCTCAATAAACTAAAACCCACTGTTGACGGCACATAGGTGATGAAACATGTTTGGGTAGAAAGAAAAAACAGTGTGTTTGCAAAATGGCTAAGCCCATATCCTATAATTTAAGCGAAAATGCGAAAAGAAAGAACAAGAACTGCAGATCTAAAAGGGGAATAGTTCTGTTTAGGTAACGTATGTAAGTGAGTAACATCGCAAAACGCCATGTTAATGTAAGCACGATGTATGCCATTGCAAAGTGTAAAACGCTTCTACATTAATAACTGGTGTAACCGTCGCTGTGTTTAATGCAAGCATGAAAACGTGCATGTATTGTGTTGTAAAGGTGCCGGATGTCAGTTTGTGGGTTGGAATTCCATGCCCGTTGCACTTGGTCCATCAATACAGAGGCGGCAAATGGTGTTTGTTGATAATGCTTGATTTGCCGTTTGATGATGACCCATATGTATTCGATTAGAGACAGATCTGTGATCGAGCAGGCCAAGGCAACGTGAAGACACTTTGTACAAGATCTTGGGTTACAACGATACGGCTTTCGTATGACAACGGGAGCATTCTCATAACTACCCCACACACCGCAGCTGCCAATTTATATGCCAAACTGGTGATTCGATGACCCGACATTCATGAGCAGCATTCCAGGTGTTTTTTCCAACAGGATAACGCTCGACCCTAGACTAGAACATTAGGTGTCCAGTGTGTCTAGCACGCAGGCAGGTTGGTTTCAGTCCTTCAACTGGCCTCCTCCTAATCAACACGCGGCCATCAGTAGCACCGAGGCAGAACCAACTCTCAGCAGAAAACACAAGAGACCTCCACCCTGCTCTCCAATGAGCTCTCGTTTGACACTACTGAAGTCGCAGGTGGCGGTGGATTGGAGTCAGTGATATGCACGTTTCAGGACGGAGCTATCCTTGAGGTAACCTATTTGTGACAGTGGTGCCAACTACTCATCAGATTGCTATTGCAGCTGTAGTACGATACGACAAAGCCATATGCCAAACACGATGGTCTTCCCTCTCGGCAATGCTACGTGGCCGTATGAAGCCCGGTCTCCTTGCACCCGTACACTGTCATGACCACTGATGCCAGCAGTCATGTATAGCGGCTACATTCCTGCAAAGGCTTTCTGCAGTATCACGGAAAGGACGTCCAACTTCTCAGAAGCCTATTACACGACCTCTTTCAAATTGATAATGGCGCCTTTGTCACCTTAAAGGCATTCTTGACTAATATGATCTCACCACGTCCAATCTCAAAGGGGTCAGGGAATTTCACTTGCCTCGAGATGACTGGGTGTTTGTGTTGTCCTCATCATTTCATCATCATTCATGAAAGTTGCGAGCCGGCCGAGGTGGCCAAGCGGTTAAAGGCGCTTCAGTCGGGAACCGCGCGACCGCTACGGTCGCAAGTTCGAATCCTGCCTCGGGCAAGGATGTGTGTGATGTCCTTAGTTAGGTTTAAATAGTTGTATGTTCTAGGGGACTGATGACCTTAGAAGTGAAGTCCCATAGTGGTCAGAGCCATTTGAACCATGTTTTCAAAGTTGTGAGATTGGACTGAGAAAAGGTTGGGAATTTGTACGGGAGCTGATATCCGCACAGTTGAGCGCCCCACAAACCAAACATCATCATCATCATCCAATCTCAAACGTAAATAGCTCTCACGACCGTTACAGCGTGTATTTAAAGCAAACCTGATTTGCATCCTCCTAGTGGCGCTACTAGTACCACGTTTATGCGACTGGCACGAAATTTGAAAGTACATCATCTTCCAGATGTAGAAACACGGCTACCAACTTTCGTTTCGTCGCACTACTTCTTGGGGTTCCGAATTTTTTTTTTTCCGTCAGCGTATTCCACACTTTTTTAAACGCTCCCTGTATGATTAGATATAAATGTCTTTTTGGTAATGCCCATGCGTTGTAGATCGGCAAATGGTGACGTATTAAAGCATTTTATTCAAATAACATCATCATCATCATCATCATCATCATCATCATCATCATTTAAGACTGATTATGCCTTTCAGCGTTCAGTCTGGAGCGTAGTCCCCCTTATACGGTTCCTCCATGATCCCCTATTCAGTGCTAACTTTGGTGCCTCTTCTGATGTTAAACCTATTACTTCAAAATCATTCTTAACCGAATCCAGGTACCTTCTCCTTGGTCTGCCCCGACTCCTCCTACCCTCTACTGCTGAAACCATGAGTCTCTTGGGTAACCTTGCTTCTCCCATACGTGTAACATGACCCCACCATCTAAGCCTTTTCGCCCTGACTGCTGCATCTATAGAGTTCATTCCCAGTTTTTCTTTGATTTCATCATTGTGGACACCCTCCTCCATCGTTCCCCTCTACTAGTACCTGCAATCATCCTAGCTACTTTCATATCCGTAACCTCAACCTTGTTGATAAGGTAATCTGAATCCACCCAGCCTTCGCTCCCATACAACAAATAACAGACGGAAAATAATGGTGTATTAAAACATTTTGTACAAATAACAGCTTCAGCGATACCATCACGTGCTGGAATTCTCTCCCGCGCATACAAGTTGGCGTCACTGACGCTGAGCATACTCTCATCAAGTACGTAATGACTTCCACGTTCGACTCCAGCCGTTTAAGCATCCGCAGCAAAGCCGCCTTGGATCCTTGGTTAATTACCTTAGTGACGTCACTACGTACCCGCCGCCTGTGTCGCCGCATGGCAATAAAGAGGGAAAAAACAGTGGGCGGTGGCCATGAATATTTCAGTCCATAGGCAGCCGCCCCCCACTAATTATGCAGCGGGAGAGGTGGGGAGGATGGCGGAATGAATGCCTCATTAATGCCGCGCCGAAGGTCCCGTCTGGGAACTGAAGCGTGCTGGCGGGGTAGACCGGGGGAGGGGGCGGGGGGTGGGGGGGGAGCCGAATTTGCGCATCCTGCAGACGCCGGCGTCCTTGTCTATCGCTTCTAAGTATGTGGCCCTTAAGAGGGTAGCGAGCGCACGCTTCAGAAGCAGTTCGAATAACGGTTTAAAACTTGAGGTACAGGAACGTAGATGCTGCAGCGACAGCTGGCCGTAGAGTACTAGAACAATAAAAATTGAAACCAACATCTGTACTGTAGTTCAAATGTCGTTTATTCAAAAGACGCCTTTTCTAAACGAATGTAATGTGTAATGAGAGTACTGAAAACAGGTGTTTGTTTTGTTCATTTCGTATTTTACGAGTAGAAGTAGGGTACCTCAAAACTGTATCTTGCAAGCGGATGAAGATATAAAGAGAAGTTTCAAAATAGTCAAGATCGGTGTCTTACGAATATGACATAAAAATTTCAGCTATTTGCTGTGTATAGCCGTCTTGGAATCCTCGGCTGGGTTTTGGTCCGCTCGTGTCGGCAGAAATATAGTAAAAAATACTTTTTATAGGGTTTCCCGAGGAACCACTTATGAACTAATGAGTCCACCATAAGCGCCATCATTGATGATGTTTGGTTTGTGAGGTGCTCAACAGCGCGGTTATCAGCCCAATCTGGCTGACGATGAAATGATCAAAACAAATACCCAGCTATCTCGAGGCCGGTGAAAATCCCTGACCCCCTCCGGGAATCGAACTCGGAACCCCGTGTTCGGGAAGCGAGAACGCGACCGCGAGACCACGAGTTGCGGACAAGCTCCATTGAGCCTACCGTAGACCACAACAAATGCGAAAAGAACCAACCAACTGGCTCCATTTGCGTAAGTAGGAGGAGTGTGTAATATTCACATTTTGACTCTGTGCTGTAGGGTAGTGACACTACGAGGATCCTTTTGTTGAATATACAAATGGTCCCTAGCCTAAGGGACTTGACCCTAACTTGTTATCACCAATAGAACCCGAGGTATAAGCACTGGAGAATCTCCTTATTACGCGCGGAGCTTTGGAACGTATTAGGTACGTATCCTGTTGCAGGATACCGAGAAAAATCTGAATATCAGTGATAACGCTAAAATAGTAACTGAACACCTCTACGTGACATGGAAAAAATATTTTTTTTACTTTTGAACTTTTCAAAACGGAGATTTGGAAACATATTCTCGCCTTTTGCACGTAAAATAATACGAAAATAGTATGCTATAATCTGTGTGCTAAATTCGACAGAAAAAGTTATATGCAACTTAGCCAGTGGCGATCCAATGTCCGGATCCAAAAGAAAGACGTAAAAGATGCATTTTATTTCGTCGTTTATAGTCTTGTATCTTGTGGCCTCTCGCTGACACAGAATTTCCCTTTACAACGGGTCTCGCGCGCGCGTACGGCTCCGTACCCCGTAAGATCGCACCGTGCGACAATCGGCGGAGTTACTAGGTTTTAGCGGCACGGTCACTCAGGAAAAGCTATAGCCACGTAAACTCAATTCAGTTGTAACAGATAAAATCTAACCTTGAATTACAAGTCGAGGGGCAACTCCATAAATAAAGTAGAATTCTATGTTGTCCTAGACTGTTTTAATTATTTTAGTGGAGGGTAAACAGTTGACTTTAGAAATACTCATATATAGTGTAGTTAACACACATTTGATAGTAACGAAATGCTTAGGAATATATACTAAGAGCATCTGCTTAATAGAGGCACAGGTGAAAGCCCTCAGTAGCGCCATGACTGATCGCAACGTATTGGAAAATTTGGCACTGCACCACCTGTTTCTGTTGTCGACCCAATTTTGCATTTAGTTTCGCGTCAGTGTCCAGTAGCAAGCAGTACGCGGCGTACGGTTGCGTCATAAGCGGCCACCGTACAGCGCAGCTGCAGGGAAGGTTTACAGCTATAATGACCGCCATTCGATCATTCATCCGATATTCGACTATGTAATGAAATAGCGCCCAGGCCCCGTTAAGTAATTTTTCCTCTAATGCAGTTTGCAGATACCTAGCTCGAATGATCATTTGTGGGGACAATGGGCATGACTGCGTGTTTCACAATAAAGTTAACAGCGTTTCAGGTATCGACTCGTAACAAATGGCATCATTTGTCATTGTGCTCCCCCTCTGCAGTGAGGCACGAGTAAATCATTTATAGCTTCGACAGTAAAGGGGGGAAAGGGGAATTTCGGGGGGGGGGGGGGGGGACTGCGTGTGACGACCAGTTCGTATTGTACTTCCCACACTTACAACATATAGTAAGTTTTTTTAGGCGCTGCTGTATATAATGCATGCTGTTATATTAAAATATATTATAGATGCACACGTTATTGAGTATTAAAATTAAATAATCTGGGCAGATACGTACTTAACACAATGAATGACTACATTGTTGGGTGGGCTTAGTATTCAGTTTATCCTGACGACGTAATGGGTGGCTCCAGGTAAATTTTTCATCTTCTCCACACAACAGTTATTGTTATCAGTCAATACAGCCCACTAATTATCCGATTAACAAGCGTCGTTCTAAGTTTTAGGAGACCACAGATTTTTTGTCCTTCAAAACATGTGGCGAAGTATCACGTGGGCAATGAAACAAAGATCAGCTCCAAATTTGCTAAATTATGCCACAGTGCATTCCACAGCGTCTGTAAGGTAATATCTTTGCTACTTTCATATTTTTGGAACTAATGTTTTCGTTATCCATATGAAGTTGGCCCCCTTTTATGTTCAATGTTAATTGTAGTGTGCAGTCTCCTAAAATTTAATGCTGCTAATTAAGCCTATAGTTCCGGTGTGAATTGTGCTGGCAGGGGAGAATAACTATTCTGTAAAGAAGACCCCAAAAAAATGGTTCAAATGCCTGTAAGCACTATGGGACTTAACTTCTGAGGTCATCCGTTCCCTTGAACTTGGAACTACTTAAACCTAACCAACCTAAGGACATCACACACATCCATGCCCGAGGCAGGATTCGAACCTGCGACCGTAGCGGTCGCGCGGTTCCAGACTGTAGCGCCTAGAACCGATCGGCCTCTCCGGCCGGCCGAAGACCCCAAGTAAAAATTTATAGAGGCGCAGTAGAGATAATCGACAATATCGGCGCTCAAACACATTTTCAAAGTCACGTACTTATCAACATTAACACCATTTCCCGTACGAGTCTTAAGATGTTCCGAGATTAAATTTTAATAGACAGGTAGTATGTCTGTGACCTCAGGCGTTTGGAATTCTCTACAGCGCAAAAGAAACACCCATGTTGTAACCACACCCGCCAAGCGTCGCGTGTGAACGAAACTTACCAGCCATACGATTTGAACACACGTAGCAGAGACCAAGACATCTTCAAACATTATAATCTATCTAGGGAAACAACCATCTTTATGGAAATGAGCATGGGTCGCCAAAACACCGAACATGTGAAACTGAACTCACTGTATTCATACGGATACCCTTGTTTACTGAATTAATCTCTTCATTTATTTCTCATACAGCACCAAAGAACTGACGATCACAAACCGAGACCTCAGCATGAAAGCTTCAGAGAGCCATCTGACAATAGATTTAATATAAATTTGAAAGCTATAATGGTCTAATGTGAATAAACTTTTCATGTCATACCTGTATCGTATTACTCTACTAATGTTATAAACAAGTGCATTCGTAATCCTTGAAGATTACGTACGCCAGGAATACGTGTGGAGTTAGCATTGAGATGTGCAGAACAATATTTCTGTCGCCAGCATACACTACGTCGAACACTTATGCAATGGCGCAAGGTTTGTGCCTAAGCGGTTTGCAGAGTTTGAACGTCATCATGTCTGGAGTACAGCAGTTCAAAATTACTGTGAATTTTGTACACACGATTCATAGGCTTCACAACAGTTTGCATGCGATATGTGGAGTGAACTGACTTGGAAGCTTTGTAGAGATAAATGCAAGGATATTTCGCTTGTTTGCGACAAGGGCCACAGGTCAGATATTACAAATGGTTCCATTATGAGAAAATAGTGAGCTAGCCACGGGAATTTTTTAGGTTTTGCAATGTTCGTGAGTCTGTTGGCGGGTCTGTTTTGATAAATTTTACTATTGGAGCACGGTGAATTGACTTCCTAGTAAGCCTTAGCGAAAATGTTCCGAAAAAAATCGAATTTCGAGCTATGGCGTACAGCTATATTCTGATACAATTTTTGTTCATCTTGGAGAAACGAAAAAATTAATCACACATAATCACACGCTAGTTCAAAAGAACTGTGACTACTCTAAAAAGCACAATAGTTTTGAACACTAAATAATACCATGGAAATGACAGACTGTGTTATACAGGATATTCCGAAACTATTCGTTCAGATTATTACAGGACGTAGAAAACATCAACTCATACATTTTTCTTCAGATTATTACAGGACGTAGAAAACATTAATACATATATTTCGATAGGGAATATGTGGTCTCTGAAGTTAACTAGTAATGTTAGGGTGCATTTTGTTTGTGGTGTTGCAGTAAGCTGTTGTGTCAGTGTCGGTGACTGGGAATGTGCTCTGCTCTGTGTACGGCTAGTTGGCTATGAGTTCTGCTTGGAAACAAGCCGATTTATTCACAAGCACCACCGCCTTGCCACAACGGCGGTGACTTCCTTCTAAACACAGCGTTCCAGTCGGAATCACTACCGCCATGTGACAACAGAGAACGGGGAGCGGTTTACATATCCTGAAATTGTTGACATGCATTTGGTGTACTGGTCTCTAAACGGAATGGAAGAGCTGTAGTAAGAGAGTATCGACAGCGCTTTCAGAACCGTCGGGGTTCCACAATACAAAACATTCGGACGACTGCATCATCTGCTACGTGAAACAGACACCGTTCCTCACAAGCGTCTTCTAACCAAACTGCGTGCCTACGGAGTATCGTCTCAGTTGTGCGACTGGATTCGTGATTTCCTGTCAGAAAGGTCACAGTTCGTAGTAACAGTTGGAACGTCATCGAGTGAAAAAGAACTAATATCCGTCGTCCCCAAAGAAGGCCCTCTATTGTTCCTAATCTACATAGGAGACAATCTGAGTAGCTGTCTTAGATGGTTTGCAGATTATGCTGTCATTTGCCGTCTTGTAAAGTCATCAGATGATCAAAACGACTTGCAAAGTTATTTGGAAAAGATATCTGTATGGTGCGAAAAGTGGCAATTGACCCTGAATAAAGAAAAGTGTAAAGTTATTCACATTCACACGATAAGTGACACAAATCTGAAGGCTATAAATTCAAATAAATACTTAGGGATTACAATTACAAATATCGTAAATTTGAACGATCACGTAGATAATATTGTGGGTAGCGCAAACCAAAGACTGCGATTTATTGGCAGAACACTTAGAAGATGCAACAGGTCTACTAAAGAGACTGCTTACACCACCTTTGTCTGCCATATTCTGGAGTATTGCTGTGCGGTGTGGGATCCGCATCAGATGGGACTGACGGATGGCGAAAAAGTGCAAAGAAAGGCAGCTCGTTTTGTATTATCGCGAAATAGGGGAGATAGTGTCGCAGACATGATACGTGAATTGGAGTCGCTGTCATTAAAAACAAAGGCGTTTTTCGTTGCGACGGCATCTTCTCATGAAATTTCAATCACCAGTTTTCTCCTCCGATTGCGGAAACATTCTGTTGGCACCCATCTACATAGGGAGAAATGATCATCACGATAAAATAAAGAGAAATCATGGCTCGCACAGGAAAATTTAAGTGCTCGTTTTTCCCGCGTGCCGTTCGAGAGTGGACGATAGAGAGACAGACTGAAGGTGGTTCATTGAACCCTCTGCCAGGCACTTTATTGTGAGTAGTAGAGTAATCACGTAGATGTTTCCGTGCACGTATGCATGATACAGGTCGGAATCTAACAGTGCGAACCCTAGATATTCTAATACATCTTGAAGGCACTCCATCTAGAAGTACACACATTCTTGGCGCCAGACATGGACTGGTATGGAATGTGTTACATAACCAGCAGCTTCATTTTTTCCATCTTCTTGGCACCACTAGCGCATGCAGATCTCGCCCAGTGCCTTCAGTTCGCACAGTGCCTTCAGTTCGCACAGTGATTCTTACAATAGACTGCCCTGCACTATTCATCTCCAGCCGAGGTCCTGTGTACCGATGAGGTTTTGCTTAGTCCTGGACGCTGTCCAGTATCCACAGTTTGCGCTCGAATCCGCTCATAAACAGCTATTCTGTGTTAATACGAGGAACGGAATTCTCAGTGATAGGTTGATTGTACCACACATTCTTCTATTGTGCCTCAAAGGACGGGAGATACCGCATTTTCGTGGAGTGTGTGTTGTCAGAACTGCCAGAGGATGTATTACTGATTGTTAGACAAATGATGTGCTTCCAGCACGATGGGGCACCAGCCCATTACAGCATTGGTGTAAGCAATCATCTCAGAGCCCCTTCGGGAATAGATGGATCGACCGTCGTGGCCCTGTGTCCTGGGTTCCCAGGTCACCTGTCCTCACGTGCTGGATTTATTCGTCTGGAAGCATATGAAGCAGGTGGTGCATCAAACCGTTGTGGAAACAGAACATCTCGTCGCTAGAATTGCCGTCGCTGTTGGTACCATTTCGGACATCCCAGAAATTTTGAAACGGACACGACAATCAATATTCTGACGGTGTACTGCGTGAATACAGGCCATTTGCCGCCCGTTCGAGCAATCCCTGTGAATAACACAGCTGTAATTACTATGCTAAACTTTCTGTACAAATCGTCCCCAGCATCAGAGATTGCCGTCAGAGATCATATGTACCATAACTAAATATTTGTTTTGATGTTATCCAACTCCTGCATTAATTTCAACGAATGGTTTCGGAACACCCTATATAAATATTCTCTACACGTGAAAATAGCTCGAAATTCTTAAGCTTTCAGCGAGTTGACTACAACACACTACAACTCTAACAAATTTAATATTTGTCTTGAAAATACAGAGTAATTCAGCAGCCCCTACCTATTGGTCTTATACAACCCACAACGCCGTAAAAAAACACACGCGAGATTTTCATATTCTTTCGCCCGCAAGTCCTAACGAAAATTGAACAGGGCGCTTCTGTAGGAAATGTAATGTAGTTAAATTATGTACTGGGACACGCTTTTGCCATAGGTCACGGTTCTCAGATTATTCAAGAAGACCGTTTGACGGTCGCTTTTGCACGTTTTTCTTGATAAATTCGAAAAACACGACTCGCAGCGAAAACGTATCTCAGTGCATAATTTAACTAAATCAAATTTTGTAGGAAAAGGTGCTGTTCATGTTTTCTGTGGGGTTAATAGTTTGCGCGTAGCAAGCGAGAGAATATGAAAATTTGCGCGTGGTATTTGACGGCGTTGCGGGTTGCATAAAACCGATAGGTAGGAGCAGCTGAATCCCCCGTGTAAAGCAAAAAGTGACGTACACTCCTGGTACAATTTTATGCCGTTATTACAATGTATTTCGATATTAATAATCACAAAAAGCGTCTCTTACTGGCATTATACCAACAGTCCTCTTGCTTAGTTGAGTGGTAGCGTGTTTGCCTACTAAGCAGCTAGCCCGGATGCGATTCTCGGCGGGATTGGAGATTTTCTCCGCTCGTGGACTGCGTGTTGTGTTGTCTTCATCATCACCGGCGCACACGTCGCGCGATGTGGGGTCACCTGAAATAAGACTTGCACCCGGTGGCCAAATTTCCCCGGATGGGGCCTCCCAGCCAACAATGCCACATTATCGTTTCATTTCATTATAATAATAATAAGAACTTTATGGTTGCTACCTATAAAAATAAACTTTTCTGTCTTTGACGAATTTAGATTTGCATCCGTAACAGCAACAGTTCAGTGCGAAGTAATACACTACTGGGCATTAAAATTGCTACACCACCTAGATGACTTGCTACAGACGCGAAATTTAACCGACAGGAAGAAACTGTTGTCATATGCAAATGATTAGCTTTTCAGAGCATTCACACAAGGTTGGCGCCGGTGGCGACACCTACAACGTGCTGACATGAGGAAAGTTTCCAACCTATTTCTCATACACAAACAGCAGTTGACCGGCGTTGCCTGGTGAAACGTTGTTGTGATGCCTCGTGTACGGAGGATAAATGCGTACCATCACGTTTCCGACTTTTATCAAAGTCGGATTATAGCCTATCGCGGTTGCGGTTTATCGTATCGCGACATTTCTGCTCGCGTTGGTCGAGATCCAATGACTGTTAGCAGAATACCGAATCTGTGAGTTCAGGAGAGTAATACGGAACGCCGTGCTGGATCCCAACGGCCTCGTATCGCTAGCAGACGAGATGACAGGCATCTTATCAGCATGGCTGGAACGGATCGTGCTGCCACTTCTCGATCCCTGAGTCAACAGATGGGGACGTTTGCAAGACAACAACCATCTGCACAGTTCGACGACGTTTGCAGCAGCATGGACTATCAGCTCGAAAAAAAAATGGTTCAAATGGCTCTGAGCACTATGGGACTTAACATCTATGGTCATCAGTCCCCTAGAACTTAGAACTACTTAAACCTAACTAACCTAAGGACATCACACAACACCCAGTCATCACGAGGCAGAGAAAATACCTGACCCCGCCAGGAATCGAACCCGGGAACCCGGGCCCGGGAAGCGAGAACGCTACCGCACGACCACGACCTGCGGACGGACTATCAGCTCGGAAACCATGGCTGCGGTTACCCTTGACGCTGCATCACAGACAGGAGCGCCTGCGATGTGTACTCAACGACGAACCTGGGTGCACGAATGGCAAAACGTCATTTTTTCGGATGAATCCATGTTCTGTTTAAAGCATCATGATGGTCGCATCCGTGTTTGGCGACACCGCGGTGAACGCACGTTAGAAGCTTGTATTCGTCATCGCCATACTGGCGTATCACCCGGCGTGATGATATGGGGTGCCATTGGTTACACATCTCGGTCACCTCTTGTTCGCATTGACGGCACTTTGAACAGTGGATATTACATTTCAGACGTGTTACGACCCGTGGCTCTACCCTTCATTCGATCCTTGCGAAACCCTACATTTCAGCAGGATAATGCACGATCGCATGTTGCAGATTATGTGCGGGCCTTTTTGGATACAGAAAATGTTCGACTGCTGCCCTGGCCGGCACGTTCCCCAGATCTCTCACCATTTGTCAATGGTGGCCGAGCAACTGTCTCGTCACAATACGCCAGTCACTGCTCTTGATGAAATGTGCTATGTTGTTGAAGCTGCATGAGCAGCTGTACCTGTACACGCCACCCAAGCTCTGACTCAATGCCCTGGCGTCTCAAGGCCGTTATTACGGCCAGAGGTGGTTGTTCTGGGTACTGGTTTCTCAGGATCTATGCACCCAAATTGCGGGAAAATGTAATCACATGTCAGTTCTAGTATAATATATTTGGCCAATGAATAGCCGTTTATCATCTGCATTTCTTCTTGGTATAGCAATTTTAATGGCCAGTAGTGTAAACGAGTGAAAACTGGGCAGACATGTGTAATATTTAAACCTCGACGTTCACGCAAAAATGTAGCCAACACCTACATAGCGAAGTCGAGTGACGGTTTCAGTCTGACGTTGTGGGATATGCGCAGTACGCTATAGGCCCTCCATTCCAGTAGATGAACAGTTACTAGAAAATACGTTAAACAAGTCGTCGAGTGTGTCTCGCGCCCGAGTGAATGTGCAGGTAGAGGCGACACATTCCGCGAAGCTTTAGCGAGTTGACTGCAGGGCGCGTAACCAGGCTTGAAATGAGATCGGCGCCCTGAAGCAGCACAGGCAGTTAATTAGCGCGCGGAGTGGCAGCCGGCGGCAGCGGCGGAGAACGCAGGTCTGCGCCACGCGCGAGGAGCACCGCGTGACGTCACCGCCCAAGTCGATACTCCGGAGTGGAGCCAGCGGCGCGGCTGTCTTCGCGAACCTCCGGTCGCCCGCCGTGCAAGCTGTCACCTGCTGCTCCCAGTGTGTGTGTCTGGAAAGCCAACGGCACTAACGTTTGCGTGGTAGTGTAACACGCAGGTGCTTGACAGTGCAGAAGATACACGAAGGGCATTACATACGTAATGCAGCACATTTTTTTCTGGAAGTAGATTGGTTTTATTCAGGATTTCTATACACGTTTTAGTCCCCATCTTCTGGCTAGGAGGGCCTGTATACCCGTTTGGTACCACACTACTGGTCGATGTCGGAGGTTCCATCTTGTTACACTACTGGCCACACCGAGAAGAAATGGAGATGATAAACGGGTATTCATTGGACAAATATATTATACTAGAACTGACAAGTGATTACATTTTCACGCCATTTGGGTGCATAGATCCTTAGAAATCAGTACCCAGAACAACCACCTCTGGCCGTAATAACGGCCTTGATACGCCTAGGCATTGAGTCACACAGAGGTTGGATGGCGTGTACAGGTACAGTTGCCCATGCAGCTTCAACACGATACCGCAGTTCATGAAGAGTAGTGACTGGAGTATTGTCACGAGTCAGTTGCTCGGCCACCATTGACCAGACGTTTTCAGTTTGTGAGAGATCTAGAGAATGTGCTGGCCAGGGCAGCAGTCGAACATTTTCTGTATCCAGAAAGGCCCGTACAGGACCTGCAACATGCGGTCCTGCATTATCATGCTGAAATGTAAGGCTTCGCAGGGATCGAATGAAGGGTAGAGCCACGGGTCGTAACACATGTGAAATGTAACGTTCACTGTTCAAAGTGCCGTCAATGCGAACAAGAGGTGACCGTGTAACCAATGGCACCCCATACCATCACGCCGAGTGATACGCCAGTATGGCGATGACGAATACAAGCTTCCAATGTGCGTTCACGGCGATATCGCCAAACACGGATGCAACCATCATGATGCCGTAAACAGAACCTGGATTCATCCGAATACATGACGTTTTGCCATTCGTGCACCCAGGTTTGTCGTTGAGTACACTATTGAGTACACCATCGCAGGCGCTCCTGCCTGTGATGCAGCGTCAAGGGTAACTGCAGCCGTGGTCTCCGAGCTGATAGTCCATGCTGCTGTTCGGCAGATGGTTGTTGTCTTGAAAACGTCCCCATCTGTTGACTGAGGGATCGAGACGTGGCTGCACGATCCGTTACAGCCATGCGGATAAGATGCCTGTCATCTCGACTGCTAGTGATACGCAGCCGTTGGGATCCAGCACGGCGTTCCGTATTACCCTCCTGAACCCACCGATTCCATATTCTGCTAACAGTCATTGGATCATGACCAAAGCGAGCAGCAATGTCGCGATACGATAAACCGCAATCGCGATAGGCTACAATCCGACTTTTATCAAAGTAGGAAACGAGATGGTACGCATTTCTCCTCCTTACACGAGGCATCACAACGATTCACCAGGCAACGCCGGTCAACTGCTATTTGTGTATGAGAAATCGGTTCGAAACGTTCCTCATGTAAGCACGTTGTAGGGGTCACCACCGGCGCCAACCTTGCGTGAACGCTCGGAAAAGCTAATCATTTGCATATCACAGCATCTTCTTCTTGTCGGTTAAATTTCGCGTCTGTAGCACGTCAATTTCGTGGTGTAGCAATTTTAATGGCCAGTAGTGTACATCACTAAGCTCTTCGTCATCCACGTACTGCCTTTCGTGTAGTGCAGCCTCCACTGGACCAAAGACGTGGAAGTCGAAAAGTGCTGGTACCGGGCTGTTGGGTAGATGAGTAACAATGGTCCAACGAAGTTTTGTGAGCTCTTCTCCGGTGCGCAGACATGTGTGAGGCCTTGCGTTTTTATGGATAACGAGACGTTCGGGCAACGAGCACGCTGAAGTTGTTTCTTCAGTTTCCTGACGGCAGTACAGCACACTTCAGACTTGACCGTTGCGACATGAGGGAGGACACCAAACAGAATAACCCCTTCAGTCCTAGAAGACGGTCGCCACGGCTGTAACAGCTGAGGGTGCGCCTTCCAACTTTTTAATTGGAGGAGAGGTGGTGTAGTTCCACTCCATAGATTGCCGTTTTGTTTCCGGTTTGAAGTGATGATCTTAGTATTAAGAAAACAGTCTTAATCGCGTTTTTTTTATTTTTATTATTTAGTGCCGACCGGTTTCAGCCCATAGCAGGGGCCATCTTCAGTGCGAACATACCCTCGGCAATAGTTTGACATAATATAGAAGATTCCATAAGTAGGATACTCACCAAATCGGGAGTCTACAAACGGTGTAAGGATTGCAAGAAACTTCATATCGGGCACACAGGGAGAAACTTCAGGACAATTTTAAGATCATCGCGCAGTAAATCAGTTTTCGGACAGCATCCAGATACAGAAAAACACGCTGAAATAAATGTTGATGAAGATTTAATGATACTACATGTAGTCCAAAGAGAGCCGATGATGGATATTTTAGAAAATTTGGAGATCTTCATACATCATAAACATGAACCAACAGCTCTACTGTATGAGCAAGTGGAGTTTTGCGATAGAACATTTTTCGAGCTTTTCGGAATTATTATTTGCATATAAGGGTGATAGTTTCCCTTCTTGTAATTTTGATTTTAATTATAAAAAAGTATCATCCAATGTATACGACAATTAAAATTAAGTATTCCTTTGTAGCTGACTTCCATAAGTTTTCTAGTTATATGACTTCCCCTAGCACACCTTCCCCCTCAATCAAACTTCCCATTCACGCTCCAACCCATTTGGTATTCATCCTAAACGTGAATAGTATTGCTCAGGCTTTCCACCTGTATTGGAATAGCACAGTATCGAACAAAACGAATGAGGAGTATTGCGTGCTGTGGTAGTTCGTGCAGTTGTGCAAAGCCAGTATGCCAACGCGGGGTAGCGGTTAGCACATCTACCTTATGAGCAGGGACTCGGGTTCGAATCCTGGCCTTAGTCCAGATTTTCATTCGTCGCATCGTTCTGCATATATATGCATCATAGGTATGTGAGATTTGAAATGGTCTCTGGAACCATAGTTCGTTGTGACTTCGTTGGCAGATTTGAGGTGCTCTCCAGATCCCCTACAGCAATGTGGAACTTTGTAGACTGTTATTGTTTATGCCCGGTATATTCATTATTGTTGTCTTGACGGTCATTCCAAGACCCGGGCCGCCGCCACAACCAGGTGACGGGCAGTATTATACCTATCTCTTCTCTATTTAATTCTCTTCCTTCCTTCTTTCTAAATATTAAATTCCATTTTGTTTATTAATATCTCACTTGATTTTGTAATAGTTGTAAGTTTTTCTAATGCTGGACAAAAAAAAGATATCAAATGGATGTAAACAAATAGAGCCCGCCTTTACGTGGCGGGACACGGGCAACGGTGTGAGTGGGGACGGGAGCCGGTGTGGTGTTACTTTCAGTACACCGAACCCCGGACCCAGTCACAGCGGCCAAGTGGCAACATACGATCCACCATAAGAAATTAGACGGTGGGTCATAAAAAATAAGCAGCTAGTGAAAAAAAAGTGAGTGTCGTACAAAGAGCATGAAAGTAACAGCCGAATTTGGAAAGCGACTGTCAATGGTACTGCCGTCTCTAGCCTATTCTCAGCTCATCGATGTTATGTTCGCAACCGGTGCTGCAAGGTGCGCTAAGCTGAGCGTCTTCTGAAGCCCTTGCTCCACTCCACGTCAGAGGTGAACGTCAGCGCGGAGCAGCGGTCTCCCGCGGGGCCAATCACCATCCCCCGAGTATTGGTGCGCGGGGGGCCGATCTCCTCCGACTAATCCCGACCGGCGCCGGCAGCGCATTCCTCTCTTCCCCGCCCCACCCCACCCGTTCACTCCTCGTTCCTCTTTCCCTGGGAAATAACACTCCGCCCGGACCCCCACCCCATCACCGCGTCTGTTACCCCGCTACCCCCGAACGCCGGCTAAATCAACCCGCCGGCAAATAAAGCGACCACCGCCTCAATATCGATGTTGACTGCCCTTGTTACAGCAAACAAGCTTTAGGGCCGGCGATAAAACTGAACGAGCGAGCCTGTGGGAAGGGAGCGGGGGAAGGGAGGGGTGGGGGGGGGCAAGTGGCCGTCTGTCCTAGCGCACCCTTCCTCGCCTAGTGCTCACCCCTCCCATAAGGACTTAAAAACAGTGGCACGCCCCACCGACCCAGAAGCGCATATTTTCACGGCTCTCTCAGATGCATCGCTACCCTACTGTTTTCGTGCAACACGAGCGGGACTGCACATTACATTGCTGTTTTAGAAGGGCAAATAAACAGTCACTCCCATCTCAGTCTCACATCATCCCCAAAATCTATGGATACTGTGTTTCTGGGCGCAACAATCTCACTAGTAACCGATGGCAAGTCGTTTATCGAGTAAACAAGCCGAACTCCGGGTGTATTCCGACGTAAATCTGTCTTCTTCTCTCATTCCCTTATTTTTTAATCGAATGTGATTGAACTAATTTGGCACCGTCCTCTGTTTCTTTGTCTAGCATATTAATCACCTCAATATTGCTCCTACAAATTCAGTAAGTTTCGTCACCCCTACATTTTTCTGTACAGTTGTCTCTATTTAATGCTTCAAGGAAATCAGAAAACCAAAAATTAGTTATAAAAAGGCCATCAAAACTGACACGAATTCTAACATGAACAATTAAACATCGGTGGTAACTGGTTAACGTTAAACATTTCAGTGCGCCTTCAAAGGAAAATTACGTGACCAATAATTTACTTTAAAAATCAGATGAATTAATGAGAGGCGGACGAGAACAGGCAGCGCATACGCTAATGCACACCGACAATCTTCCAGAACGCAGTGATTTACTCTGGCTTAAGATTTACAATCACCAAGGTTAACACATATAAAAACTATAATATGTTAGCCAATGAATCAGTCTAGTGTACCAGAATTTGGGATCTCATTGCCCTTGGAATACCATGCAGACACGGGCGTCCGTACCTTACAAACAGAAGGGGGACAGACCGAAAAGACAGTACTTCCCTGACAGCTCGGTTCCCTTCTGATGAACCACAGCACAAACCAAGTCGGTGTTCAGTTACCTAAAAGGGGTAAGATGACCCCAATATTGGTGTCCCGCCAACAGCTAACGGCACGACGAAGAGGACACACCGAAAGCTCGTTATAGCTTCGTTCCTCAGCTCATACTGCCCAGAAAACCGGCCACCAAGTCCGCAACAGCCACGCCAAAGGGCGCTGCACTCCAACCGCAACATGTTAGACAAAGATCATAAGACTAGTGATATCGATACATTGCGAGAAAACCGCCACGGTGTAATGTTTATGCAATTTTAGAAACTTCGTTGTTTAAGTTTAGCTCCATTGGACATTCTTTTCCGGTATACAGTGTCTTCCCATTCCTTCGTCTCTAACACGTTCTTAAAATACTGGGGTCACCCACCAATCCTTTTATTATCAGCAAGAATGAAGTATACGTTTTTCTTTTTATCAATGTTCCTATTTTGGGTCCGACTCATTGCACGAAGAAGAAGAGGAGGAAGATACAAATACAGCATTTGTTTCGCAGTTTCTCCTTCTGAACGCCTCATTCACAAAAGTTTTTGATGGTTTTGAGCCACAGTCATGCAATACTTTTGAACGAGTAAACAACCGTTTGACGGTGTATTACTATAATTATCTTTTTTACTGTCCAGATTTCGGCTTTTATCAAATGCAAAGCTAAAAGTTGGCAGGCCATTATTAAGTCGTATCTGTTAAGGCAGTCCAAAGCAGGTAAACAAAGCTAACACAAGGATTTAGACCTTTTTTTTAAGAAAAACCCTCAGTCAGTTGGGAAAATTATCGACTTAATCGTGCCATCTAATCGATATCAACACCAAAATACTGAATAGGAAGATAATTGATGAGGTGGTTATGTTGAAGATGTCAGATGCTATAAAACCGTTCGAAATATGAGTTATTTAAAGCTAGAACCAATAACTGAGATATCTCAGTTTGAAGACGATTTGGGCTAATGACCTCAGAAGTTGAGTCCCATAGTGCTCAGAGCCATTTTTAAAGACGATTTCGTATTCGACGAACTAATTCTGAGCCAGATAATGACTGTAGATCTTCTGCAGATTGCGCCAGATGGATTGGTTCTTAATTACGATACATGTCTCTTTATGAAAGATCAGCAAAGGAAACCGCATACAAAACGGTGTTGTCGCCAATTATAAAGCATTTATGCAGTGTTTTGGAGTGCATATCAAGCAGTCATGGCGACAGACGGCAAAAGAATTCAGAGACGCGTTGCTAGAATCGCAACACTGGTCGGTATGTCCATTATGAAAGTGTAACAGAGATATTCGAAAACAGAATGGACTCTTTTGGTAAGTGTCGATGTAGTTCTCGCATAATCCTGTCAAAGAAGTCTGTGCGACCATTCTTCTTTCACCATGATATATCTAGCATGGGTTCACTGATAACAGGTTAACAGAGATTATGCTGCAAGATGCGACATAGTCATTTTTCCCTCAGTACTCCAGTGTAACAGGAAAGAAAATCGCTAATTTTAATTCGAATCCGCACGTCCGTGAGAAACAAGAGAAACAAGATAATTTTCTCCCGATGTCCCGGTCGGACTCATATACGTTAACGCAGCATATATAATTAAGATTTGCTACTTGTTCGAGGTATGTGCCATATAAGCATATTTTTTTTTTATTTTGCAGTTTCATTTCCTGCTAAGTCCATAGCAATATCTGTAATCAATTCAGAGTTGTATGGTTTGCCTGGGTCAAGGAGCATATGGACTGGTGGAGGCTGAAGAAAGGAAAGAAAAGGGAAGGAAATGATGATATCAACTGCATCGAGGCGTTATGCAGAATCAGCGGCGACGAGTGAAAACATTTGCTGGGCTGGGACTCGAACCCAGGCTCTCATGTTTACTAGGCATTTTCTTTAACCACTGCGCCACTCGGATACAGTGTTAATGATATATGCGCGGACTATCTCGACGTGCTCCTCTGTCAACCCACAATTCCACCAGCACCTTCACCTATCCACAGACCCCGTCCATGTCTTCCATGCTCGCCAATTTTAGATTCCCGCTGGAGATCGAAAGTAAATGTGCATCTGCATCGATGGCTCCGGATTCATAGCCCATAATGGTGTATCAATTATATGAATGCGTCGTATCTGCAGGAAAGTAACTATTGGAACATAAGCTGAAAACCTGCTTCAAATGGTACACTGTTCTATGGAAGCAAACAACATTAATAGGGAAAACTGTGTATGTCTGACTGCTGGAGGTCGTAATATGGATGGTTGTTACGCTGGATAGCAAGCTGTGGATTTTGCAGTTTCCAGTCATGTGCTGAGATTTAAAGAACTGATAAAGAATAAAGGGGCTCATCATTCCATTTCGTTGCAAGATCAGCATGTAATACATTACAAGTTGATTAAAATGTATTATGTCTATAGCTGATAGAGTAATAGCTACTCTTATTCATTTCTCATGGAACTAGAGTCTATTAACCCACACTTTGAAGCAGATACTACGTGATATACGAGCCACAGGTTTTTATATTCACGTCAAGGGAGCTGTGGACCCAAATGTTTGAAAGCTGTTGGTACATGTCTGTGCTACATCGGAAAAGCATACCGCTGTGTAGCGCAAAGACCATATTTGGTCAGAAACGCGCAGTACAAAGTGGTTTGCAGTAGCGAGGCCGCATTTAAGTGCCACTGTTATGCGTTCAAAATGTAACAAAGGTGTCGCAACGTTGCATGGTGAGCCGGCCCGGCGAGGTGTAGAGGCAGTTGACGTAGCTAAGTGGAAGACAGCAGAAGCCTCCCCACGCCATCAGCCGCCGAAGTGTGTAGTGCGTATGCTTCAAGGCACAGCAAAGCCCAAGCAAGTTCAGCTCGTAAAAATGTAAGTACCTAGCCATTTTACACTGTAGTCACTTCTGTTAGCATCGCAGCTGTATCACCACCGGGCTGTGATGCTTAGGGACCGTCCGGAATGCTGTTCATGGACCACACTTCGGCTCTGCAATAGGGCAGTCCACACTGACACCACGGGCCTGGACTCGGCACCACATCGGGCCAACACTGGATCCGGGAAGCAGCTTGCCGGCCATCAGTGTAGGTCACACCTAGAACATCAGTGAAAAAACAGTCTAGATCGCGATGGGTATTTTATCAAAATGGCCGGCTGAGGCCTAGGCTTACGCCATCTCCAGACAGCACCATCAGCCGAAGTTGACGATGGATAGAACAGTCAACTTCAGCTGATGGTGCTGCCTGAAGATGGCGTAAGCCAAGGCCGGAACCGGTCATTTTAATAAAATACCCATCGGGATCCAGACTGTCACTAATTTTATACATATTACATGATCGTTGTTACCAAAGATGTTGAAAAGTTGGGTATATCATCTGCCTGGCGCCTGCTGGACAGCTTAGGATGCGCAAGTCGTGCCGCAACACATTGACCAGAGATAGCGGAAAAACCAGATCCGGGCCGGCCGTTGTGGCCGAGCGGTTCTAGGCGCTTCAGTCTGGAACCACGCAACCGCTACGGTCGCAGGTTTGAATCCTGCCTCGGTCATGATTCTGTGTGATGTCCTTAGCTTAGTTAGGTTTAAGTAGTTCTAAGTTCTAGGGGACTGATGGCCTCAGATGTTAAGTCCCATAGTGCTCAGAGCCAATCCAGATCCGGGGTCGCCGCTGACAGAGATAGTTGCTCTATGAGCCACTGTCCAGAAACGGTGCACTGTGTCAGCATAGCAGTGCGACAATACAGAGGATCAATTATTCAAAATGACAGTCACAATCGCATTATTTATTTTGCCGCCAACCGGTTTCAACCCGCGATGGGGTCAACTTCAGGGCAATTTACACCATTTGGTCGCTCGCTGGAGCATAGATACCAACGGTGCACAGGCACTGTGAGGACTCCAGCGAGCGACAAAAGGGTGTAAATTACTCTGAAGATGACCCCATCGCCGGCCGCAGTGGTCTCGCGGTTCTAGGCGCGCAGTCCGGAACCGCGCGACTGCTACGGTCGCAGGTTCGAATCCTGCCTCGGGCATGGATGTGTGTGATGCCCTTAGGTTAGTTAGGTTGAAGTATTTCTAAGTTCTAGGGGACTGATGACCACAGCTGTTAAGTCCCATAGTGCTCAGAGCCATTTGAACCCATTTGATGACCCCATCGTGGGTTGAAACCGGTTGGCGGCAAAAACATAATGCGATTGTGACTGTCATTTTGAATAATTCATTATAAGTAAATTAATCGCTGTTATCTCCACATAACTAAATTGTCTAAAAAAATAGAGGGACTGCTGGTAAACCTTTCGGGATGTGAGGTCGTGGTCCAAGAAACTCTTCCGTTCCTGACGTTTCGTCCAGGACTGCGCAGGACATCTTCAGAAGCGCTCTTCCGCTGAGTTAGGAACGGGAGAGTTTCGTGGACCACGACCTCATATCCCGAAAGGTTTACCAGCAGCTATGTCACCTGGTCGTGAAAGGCTTCGTTCTATAATAACGAGGAGGCCGCTGGGTTACTCATCTACGCTGCCGCTCCCTGTATTGAGTCATGGCAGGGAACCATAATAATGCAGTTTAGAATTTTAGGCTCTTTAACTGGCATTGCACAGCGTCCCCCTGCACCCTAAATCCACAAGTTCCTGCAGTTATATTGCTCCGATGAAATAATTACTTATTTGTTCTCATAGGGTATAATAGTCCACTGAGGTGATAAATGTCATTGGATAGCATCATGCACATATACAGATAGCGGTAGTATCGCGTAAACAAGGTATAAAAGGATATAGCATTGGCGGTGCTATCATTTATACTCAGGTGATCATGTGAAAAGGTTTCCGATGAGATTGTGGCTGTACAACGGGAATTAACGGACTTGGAACGTGGAATGGTATTTGGAGTTGTACGCATGGGACATTCCACTTCGGAAATCGTTAGGGAATTCAATATTGCTAGATCCAGAGCGTCAAGAGTGTGCTGAGAATACCAGACTTCAGGCATTACCTCTCACCAAGGACAACACAGTGGCCGACGGCCTTCACATAACGACTGTGAGCAGCAGCGTTTGCATAGAATTGTCAGTACTAACAGACAAGCAAGACTGCGTGAAGTAATTGCAGAGTGCAATGTCGGACGTACGACGAACATATCCATTACGAAAGTGCGGCTAAATTTTATGTTACTGGACTATGGCAGCGGACGATCGAAGCGAATGCCTTTGCTAACAGCACATCACTTGCAGCGCATCCCTAGGGCTGATGAGCTTATCGGTTAGACGAAATCGTGGCCTGTTTAGGTGAGTTGTGATTTCACTAAGGGCTGATGGTGGGATTCGAGTGTGGCCCAGATTTCATGAAGCCATGTGCCAAGGTTATCAAGAAAGCACTGTGTAAGATGGTGGTGGATCCACGGTGTGGGCTGTGTTTACATGGAATGGACTGGGTCCTCTGGTCCAACTGAACTGATCATTGACCATTTTCAGCCACTCATAGGCTTTATGTAGCCAAACAACGATGACAATTCGCCGTGTCGCTGGGACACAAGTGTTCTCGATTGATTTGAAGATCATTCTGGACAGTTAGAGAGAATGATTTAGCCACCCATATCGCCCGACACGAATCCCACCGAACATTTGTGGAACATAATCGAAAGGTCAGTTGGCGAGAAAAACCCTGACCTGACGACACTTTCGCTATTATGGACGGCTGTGGAGACAGCAGGGCCCAGTATTTTTGCAGGGGATTTCCAAAAGACTTGTCGAGTCCAAAGCACGCGAGTTGCTGCACTACCCTGGGAAAATGAGATCCGACACGGTATTAGGACGTATCCCCTCAGTGTACACGCTACATAGAGAGTGAAAGAGGATACGTCACTGCTTGAATATCACACGTCCCACTGTGTGGTAATGAATCAGAATTCCGTATCATTAGAGTTACATTGTAAACTCGTTTTGATGTCAGTAAACGAATATACAGGGAACACAATAAAAGAAAAATGGCTCTGAGCACTATGCGACTTAACTCTAGGTCATCAGTCGCCTAGAACTTACAACTACTAAACCTAACTAACCTAAGGACATCACACATATACATGCCCCAGGCAGGATTCGAACCTGCGACCGTAGCCGTCTCGCGGTTCCAGATTGTAGTGCCTAGAACCGCTCGGCCACCCTGGCCGGCAGTAAAAGAAACCGTGGGGAGGATGGTGAAAGGAGGAGCCAAAGTGCAAGTTTACCTCTGGGCGCCACTGATACTATGAGGGTTATTCAGAAAGTAAGGAACGATCGGTCGCAAAATGGAAACCACAGTGTAAACCCGAAGCTTTGCACAGGTGTGTTGGGCAGTGTCTCTAGTATGCCTGTCGGTCGCATTACGTCGTTCTTTTTAGTTCTGAGCACACAGGGAGCACATAAAGATACCTAGAACAATAGTGCCTCCCGCCATGTACGAGGGCCTGGTGAGAAATTTCGCCTGAAGCTATGCAGCCAACATCGCATAACTGTTGTGCGTTTTATTCTTCAAGACAATTCTGAGCCGCATTCTGCAGAGGCAATCAAGATGCTCCTGCATCATTTTCAATGGGAAATGTTTGATTACCTACAATACAGCCCGTAATTGTCTCCCTCTGAGTTTCATCTCGGCTCACTTGAACCGCTGGCTATGGAGACAACATTTTGGCACAGGCAACGAGCTTGAACCGTGAATTTACTTTCAAAACTTTTTCTTGAGAATTTACTTTATTTACTAACGATTCATCAAGAACATTAACACATTTAATCACAATATGTGAGCGTGAAAGTAGTTGCTAGTGGGTAACTGACGAAAACAAATAAAATTTCTTTCAACAAATGGAAATTTTATTCCTAAAAGCACCCCGCCTTTTTTTTCGAAACAGATTTAAAATTATAATCAGAAATCACCCTCAAAATATCAAGTTACAATTTTATTCTGAGGCAGAAAGAACAAATATTGACAGTATGAGCTTTCGGGCTGAGAACCTTGCCGCTGCCTTTTGACAAGGCCGTAGTCAGACCGCTCACAACAACCTCTGAAAGACTACACAGGTGCAAATCTGCAACACACCAGATTACATTAAACTAGAAATTTTAACAACTCACACAAGCACATAAACCATGCACCCCGTATGAGGGATGGAAATGGTACAAAACACTGACATTTAAAAAAATTAACTTGCCACCGAGGGTGCAACTAGATTAAAAAAAAAAAAAACACCTCTTACGGTGGAAGGGTGGCAACTTTATATACTAAAATGACCATTTAAATAAAATCCATGAAATGCAGTCTTACATAAAATATACAGACATGCTCTACATTACACGTATACCGCCTCTCAAGATGATATTTCAGGAATTCGGCCGTTACACTTCAAGCAATAAATTATTAACACCGAATCCGACGAACATGACAGAGGCAGATATTAACGTATGGCAGACCGACAGACATACAGACAGACACGAACTGCGTAACGAATGCGGACGAGAAACTGACCAAGAGAAGTAGAATTTGACGAGTAAATGAAACAACATATCACGAATCACTTGACTTCTAACAAACGGCGATGTCTGGCGAAGACCTGGCGCAGCACCCTCAAAACGCTCTCCCAGTTCGGCCGCTGCCAGCCGCTTCAACGGACGCATGAAGGCGCGTCGATCTCCCGTCACACGGCGTCGCAGCTTGCGCCGGCCAGACCGATGTCCTAGGTGGGCTCCTGTTGCTCTCGTGTCGGCCGCGAAGCCACTACCCCTCGCTATACGGCGCGCCCACTGGACTCACGTGGCGACCTTCACATGCGCCGACGCTCAAGATGGAGAAGTCATCCTGTGTCTCAGTGCGCGACCGACCAACCGATCGATCCAACCTCCAATGCCCATTGGCTGAGCAAACTCAAGCAGACTGGTGGCCTAACACATACTAGCACTCCGGACGACAGACACTGACTGCCCTACACTGACCCGACTGACCAATTGACCAGACGTCCCCCCCCCCCCCCCTAGCGAGCTCATAGCGCCCCTTAAATGCACGTGAACAGGCTACCTTTCCCTTTCCCACCAGAGGGAGACACCAAAGCTGCGATTGCCACAGCGGCGCCACCGCCAGAAACGGAGGGCGACTGCTTCACACTATGCGCTGCGGCGCTCTCTTCAAAACAGCAGATTTTACCACCGCTTAGAGCTGTAGGCCAGTGTAGCGGGACTTTGAATTTCGCCGCGCTGCACTCGTTCCCTCAGACATGAATTGTGCCGTCGCAGCGGTATGAGCGCTCGACGGCAGAGAAAATACTAAAATTGTAGCTCTTTTTTGTTTCTCTATCCGTTTCTTGTTTGTCTCTTGATAGCCGAAGCTTAAGGCAGACGTGATCTGAGGAAGACGTTAAAAAAAAACTTGTTAGCTAGTCTTGATCTGATTTTAATGTGTACACATATTGTGGAAGTTGTTAAGAAATTCGGAGGATGGAAGTAGCAAAGCAAATTAAATTGCATACAGTATCAGGATGATTTTAATTGGTATAAATTAGTGATTCCTGGACTATTGCAAGATTTTGGAGCAGACTTTTCACGCCGAAATGAAGGAGATTTTTGAAGACCTGGATGCCGCACGAAAGAAGACAAGTTAACCTGGTAAAGGATGAACGCCACTTCCCCCTGTCAGTTACACTTTGTTATTCTCTGTTTCTTTTCTATAATTTTTGTAGTGGAAATTGGTTTAACTTTTGCTCAAAAACGCCACAACGACCACCCCAACTATAGCTTTTCTGTAATACGAAGTCCGACCTGCATTTCTTTCTTTCTTTCCCTTTCTTCACGATCATTAACGATTTTTAAAAAAAAACATTTTCACTTACGATTTCTTCCCACATTTTCAACCTTTTTTTCTTTTTCTTTTCTTCTCTCTTTTCTTTTTTTATTAACCGCTACACCAGCATAGAGAATTGGCGGAAAGCGCTGGCGGCTGCCTTCTATAACGAGGGTATTGGAAAGTTGGTACAACGCTACGACAAACGTCTAAGTCGGATCGGCGACTATGGAGAGAAGTAGCTGGAAGCTGTAGCTAACTCTTGCAAATAAAACAGTTTTGATTTTCACTTGATTTTACATTTCGCGACCTATCGTACCTTACTGACCCTCGTAGTTACACCCCTGGTTAAGTGACAAGGATGAAAAAACTTTTTACCGCACCAAGTAATGCTACAGTTTTGGGGACATCCCTTATACATCTCGGTCTGATTTTCAGCGACTGGAAAAAATGGGAGTAATAGCGGCCGGAGCTACAGATTCAGCTGAATGCGTAGCGCGGAGTATCAAAGGGCGCTAATAGTGCACAAAGCGGTTAGCGTGGGCGATCGCGAGCGGCGCCGAGCGACAAGAAGAGAGCACCAGTGGCGGGGCGGCAGTGGAATGCGGCAGGTATGCGGGGATCGCCGCGCGGCCGCGTCAAAGCGCTGCCCGGCCAGCGTCAATGGGCGGAGTTTAATTTCACCTCCGGCTCCGGCTAGCGCTCGCGAGTAATGCAATATTAGCGATCTAACGGCCGCGCCCTGTAGCGCGACGCTCAAAGCGCCGTAATGGACCGTGAACTGCTCACTTTAATGTCCGGCCGCCGCTATGAGTCTGCCAGGCGGCACGCGCTAGCGCGTTTCGTTCCTCCCGCAGCCGCCCCTGCAATCCGGCAGGCTGCAGGCCCGCGCAGCGGCAGCCGTTCGCAGAGGTTCCCCTACCGGACTGCGTCTGCCACCTGTAAGGACACCACTTCACAAGCAGCGGAAGAGTTCTCTTACAGGCCGTTTTTTAATACTGTATCTGATACATGTTTAGCTAAGACCAAGAAAAGGATAAAGAAATTCTTTACCTAGGTTTCGACAAATATAAATTTGTCTTCTTCAGAATGTAGCCTAAGAACAATGAACATCATAGCTTACGTTAGAAAAGTATGAAACTTAAGCCAAGAATAAATTTTAACACAAATTAGAGAACTCTTGCAGTACAGAAGTATGATAACGACGACTGGTACTTACAATTCTACATTAGTAAGGACTAATGTACCATCGCCGTTTTTACAATGTCGGCATAGATCCATGTGTCAAAAATAAAATATAGCCCTAGAATTAGGGTTTGTCACGTAAGTATAAAATAGTTCATGGATCTTGCAGAGCTTACAACCGACTGAGCGTAATCGGCGAGCGTAGTTACTCTGAAAACACGGCAGGTGGCGCTCGTGCCGAGAAACAGTTGCCAACTGGCGTACAAAGGCAACGTGTAAATTATCAGTATTTATAACGTCCTTAAGTGAAGTAACAATAAAAAAGGAAGGAAATTAACACTCCCAAACATCGTCCCTTATGTCCTTTTGCCTAGCTCTAAAATTTTGTTTTCCCTGTGAAGGTGTACTAACAGGATCGTGTACCAGTGTGCGTAATTCTTTCTTGACAAGAGCCATTATTGTCAATTTTAAAGTTCTGACATATATACCGTTTGTGGGCTTCACTAATATAGTAGTGTAATTTTTTTTATATTTTGACTGTATATGCCACTGGGCGTAAGTTCCTCGGCGTAAGCGCCACCTGTCTTTTTGATGTATAACTACATTATTTGTACCAATGCTCCCATACTGTAATACGGGAGTGTTAATTTCCTTCCTTTTTTTATTGTTACTTTACCCAAGGGCGTTATTAATACTGGTAATTTACACGTTGCCTTTGTACGCCAGTTGGCAACTGTTTCTCGGCACGAGCGCCACCTGCCCTGTTTTCAGAGTAACTACGCTCGCCGATTACACTCAGTCGGTTGTTAGCTCTGCAAGATCCGTGAACTGTTTTCTATTTACGTGACAAACCCTAATTCTAGGGCTATATTTTATTTTAGACACATGGATCTATGCCGACATTGTAAAATCGGCGATGGTACATAAGTCCTTACTAATGTAAAATTGCAAGTACAAGTCGTCGTTATCATACTTCTGTACTGCAAGAGTTCTCTAATTCGTGTTAAAATTTATTCTTGGCTTAAGTTTCATACTTTTCTAATGTAAGCTATGATGTTCATTGTCCTTAGGCTACCTTCTGAAGAAGACAAATTTATATTTGTCGAAACCTAGGTAAAGAATTTCTTTATCCATTGCAACTGGTCGGCTGTTTATAATTTTATTGCGAGGAGCCGTTGCTGTTGTGCAGCTATGTTTAAAATACCAAGAAAAGTCTTTGTATTTCGACATAACTCTCATCAAGGAGTGTGAGTGAATGAAATTTGAAATTTTTATTTGACACCACTAACGATCCTCAAGCCACAGTCACTAAAACAATGAAATTTTTAAAAGGTTACGTAACTAGTTTCGACGCATTCGGGAGGACGACGGTTCAATCCCGCGTCCGGCCATCCTGATTTAGCTTCTCGGTGATTTTCCTAAATCGCTCCAGGAAAATGCCCGGATGGTTCCTCTGAAAGGGCACGGCCGACTTCCTTCCCCATCCTTCCCTAATCCGATTAGACCGATGACCTCGCTGTTTGGTCTCTTCCCCGAAACAACCCAACTAGTTTCGACGCATTCAGTCGTCATTTTCAAAAGTAATCACAAACCTGGAAAACTGCATTAATAAGTCCAACCACACTTCTTTCAATTATCACGAAAAATACACTAAAGCCAGTAAACTGAGGCAAGGCAGCAGAAACGGGTCACAACACGTCCTGACAATTTTTGCTTTGGTTTTGATGAAAACTGCATCGGGATGAAGGATACATAGTCTTGAAGTACGTCCTGCAGTGATGCAACGATCATTTTGGTTCAAATGGTTCAAATGGCTCTAAGCACTATGGAGCTTAACATCTCAGACATAGAACTACTTAAACCTATCCAACCTAAGGACATCACACACATCCATGCCCGAGGCAGGATTCGAACATGCGACCGTAGCAGCAGCACGGTTCCGGACTGATGCGCCTAGAACCGCTCGGTCACAGCGGCCGGCTCATTTTGCAAAGACTCGCACGTTATAATCCTAACAACGTGCAGCAAGCCCAAAAGTATCGTTGAATCACTGCAGAACGTACTTCAAGAGCATATATCTTCCGTCCCGGTGACTATTCAATCAAAAGTTGTCAGGACGTCTTGTGACCCGTTTCTACTGCCTTTGCTTCAGTCCCAGTCCAGTGTATCTTTCGTTATATTTGAAAGTTGGCGGTTGGAACTGTTTATGCAGTTTCGTAGGTTTGTGATAACATTTGAGAATTACATATCAGTGCGTGGAAACTGATTATGTAACCTTTTATAAATGTCACTGTTATCCTGACTATGGCTTGACGACCACTTATGGTGTCAAATATACACTCCAAAATAGATTACCTTTTCGCTTGCCGTTTTTCGTCATCGTAGACATGACACTGTATGGGGGCCAGCTCATAGCAGGTAACATTAATGTTTCCACACCTCACCATGCCGACTCACCTTGCGACGTCGGGGGACGGCTGTGTTACTTTTTGTAAGGCATAAAACCCAGACTTGCCTGCTTCTGACGCTACAGCAAACCATTTCCTTTTTTGTGCGTTTCTGCCCAAATACGGCCTTCGCGCTACACAGCAATAAATTTTTTCGTTGTAGCACTGGTATTAAATTCGAAAACATCCCATACCAACATTTTTCGAACATTTGGATCCACAGTTCCCTTCACTTGAATATCAGCACCTGTGGTTCCTATCACACATGATAACGTGTTTAAAGTGTGGGGTAAATAAGCTCAAGTTCTGAAATAAATGAAAAAGTGTAGTGATTTCCTTATCAGTTCTTGACATATTACATTTCAATCGACTTTTCATAATTTGTGTTTGTGGGGTTCTACAGCCTCCAGATATTTAATCAACGTAAACGTGGTCGCCGCTGGCCGGTGTGGCCGAGCGGTTCTAGGCGCTTCAGTCTGGAACCGCGCGACAGCTACGATCGCAGGTTCGAATCCTTCCTCGGTCATGGATGTGTGTGATGTCCTTAGGTCAGTTAGGTTTAAGTAGTTCTAAGTCTAGGGGACTGATGACCTCAGATGTTATGTCCCATAGTGCTCAGAGCCATTTGAACCATTTTGAACCGTGGTCGCCAGTAGGCTGCAATGCGATGTTTATTTAATCGTGCGATTAGCTAACTTCGACTAAGCGTCATTGTCAGGCACATTTTTAACATCAATGTAAAATGACGGAATATGGGCACCTGTCACTTGAGATTAAGAGTGACTTGAAAATGACATGACAGTTAAAATGACGATATATGGCTACTTTTCACTTGCCATTAAGAATAACATGAAAATGACATGAAATAAATATGTTACAAATGTGCTTGATAACGACCTTTAGTCGTACGATTAAAGAAACATCACATTACAGCCTTCTACGGACCATGTCCACGTTTATCAAACTTTTAATGTGTTGCATGCTGTCCTTGCAACGGAATCACTGGGAAGGAAGACTGCATTCTTCCTCATCAGTTCCACAAATCTCAGCACAAGACTGGAAAATGCAAAATGCACAGCTTGCAATCCAGCGTAAAAGACATCCATACTATGATCTCCACCTGTACACAGGTCTACACGTACTTCCCAATTAATGTTGTTTCCTTCCATAAAAGAGTGCACCACTGCAATGAGGTCTACTGATTTTGTTTCAAGAATTATTTTCCTACAGAAAAGAATATCTGCATGTATTTTTGTGATCTGTGTAGACCACACATAAAAATATTATACACTACTGGAAATGGAAAAAAGAACACATTGACACCGGTGTGTCAGACCCACCATACTTGCTCCGGACACTGCGAGAGGGCTGTACAAGCAATGATCACACGCACGGCACAGCGGACACACCAGGAACCACGGTGTTGGCCGTCGAATGGCGCTAGCTGCGCAACATTTGTGCACCGCCGCCGTCAGTGTCAGCCAGTTTGCCGTGGCATACGGAGCTCCATCGCAGTCTTTAACACTGGTAGCATGCCGCGACAGCGTGGACGTGAACCGTATGTGCAGTTGACGGACTTTGAGCGAGGGCGTATAGTGGGCATGCGGGAGGCCGGGTGGACGTACCGCCGAATTGCTCAACACGTGGGGCGTGAGGTCTCCACAGTACATCGATGTTGTCGCCAGTGGTCGGCGGAAGGTGCACGTGCCCGTCGACCTGGGACCGGACCGCAGCGACGCACGGATGCACGCCAAGACCGTAGGATCCTACGCAGTGCCGTAGGGGACCGCACCGCCACTTCCCAGCAAATTAGGGACACTGTTGCTCCTGGGGTATCGGCGAGGACCATTCGCAACCGTCTCCATGAAGCTGGGCTACGGTCCCGCACACCGTTAGGCCGTCTTCCGCTCACGCCCCAACATCGTGCAGCCCGCCTCCAGTGGTGTCGCGACAGGCGTGAATGGAGGGACGAATGGAGACGTGTCGTCTTCAGTGATGAGAGTCGCTTCTGCCTTGGTGCCAATGATGGTCGTATGCGTGTTTGACGCCGTGCAAGTGAGCGCCACAATCAGGACTGCATACGACCGAGGCACACAGAGCCAACACCCGGCATCATGGTGTGGGGAGCGATCTGCTACACTGGCCGTACACCACTGGTGATCGTCGAGGGGACGCTGAATAGTGCACGGTACATCCAAACCGTCATCGAACCCATCGTTCTACCATTCCTAGACCGGCAAGGGAACTTGCTGTTCCAACAGGACAATGCACGTCCGCATGTATCCCGTGCCACCCAACGTGCTCTAGAAGGTGTAAGTCAACTAACCTGGCCAGCAAGATCTCCGGATCTGTCCCCCATTGAGCATGTTTGGGACTGGATGAAGCGTCGTCTCACGCGGTCTGCACGTCCAGCACGAACGCTGGTCCAACTGAGGCGCCAGGTGGAAATGGCATGGCAAGCCGTTCCACAGGACTACATCCAGCATCTCTACGATCGTCTCCATGGGAGAATAGCAGCCTGCATTGTTGCGAAAGGTGGATATACACTGTACTAGTGCCGACATTGTGCATGCTCTGTTGCCTGTGTCTATGTACCTGTGGTTCTGTCAGTGTGATCATGTGATGTATCTGACCCCAGGAATGTGTCAATAAAGTTTCCCCTTCCTGGGACAATGAATTCACGGTGTTCTTATTTCAACTTCCAGGAGTGTATTGGAATGACTGCGGCTGTCTTTACCTTTATCCAAATCATAAGCGAAATCACTACTATCTTCGAGTTTTGCAGCTAACCGATGATGAATGATATCTGCCATTTTCCTGAGTACAGCAAATATTTCATTTATTTTCTAACATAAATAGCTTTCAGTCTGAACATGTTCAAAAATTTTGGCGAAGCACACTAATTTCGTACATTCAGTATTTTAATCACAGTTTGTCCCAGAACAAGCGCCAATATACACTCTTCATTCATGAAATCTAAGTTCAGGACAGAGCAGGATATCAGTACAGCGTTCAAACTGTCAATGGCGTGAGCGAGGAACACAGCAGAGGAACGGCATGGCAGCTATCTGGCTCACGGTCGCGTATCCGGTGGAATTTTGTACAACGGCCGCATCTTGGGTCAAGAAGTGACAGCCAACACCTTAAGTCCAGACTCGCTGGAGAACAGACAGATGATGTCAATCACTTACTTACTTATGTAAGTACGCATTATACATTAATTGTTTTCATTATATCATTTTTACGTGATCAGGACCAATGGACCGCGCGCTGCTGTAACATTCCCTCTCCGTCTTCTGTCCATCGCTGCCATCTACCAGTGGTCCATATCTGTCGCCTTCTGTTGCAGGTCTTCAT
Organism: Schistocerca cancellata; assembly: GCF_023864275.1. Lineage (NCBI taxonomy): Eukaryota > Metazoa > Arthropoda > Insecta > Orthoptera > Acrididae > Schistocerca > Schistocerca cancellata. Next base: position 214,438,681 of record NC_064626.1, read on the forward strand.
GGAGGCCATCCGTCCACCTCTTCCTTGGCCATCCCGGGCTCTCCCTCCTGTGGTGATGAAATGGTTCAAAATGGTTCAAATGGCTCTGAGCACTATGGGACTTAACAGCTATGGTCATCAGTCCCCTAGAACTTAGAACTACTTAAACCTAACTAAGCTAAGGACATCACACAACACCCAGCCATCACGAGGCAGAGAAAATCCCTGACCCCGCCGGGAATCGAACCCGGGAACCCGGGCATGGGAAGCGATAACGCTACCGCACGACCACGAGATGCGGGCGGTGATGAAATCCGGGAGCTTCCGTGGCCACTTGTCTTCCATCAGAGCCACACGTCCCACCTACTTTGGTCGTTTGATTCTCATGATTTGCCCTATATCGGTAGCTCGGTACAGTTCATCTAATTTGTGGTTGTCTGTTTCTCCATTCATCCGACCAACATCGGACCATAGATCGTCTGCAGCACTTTTTTCTTAAATACGATAAGTTTGTGCAGGCTGCTTTCGGGTAATTCTCGTTCGAAAGCCACATAGTGCTACGGGTCAGAGTTTCGTATAGCCAAATCTGGAAATGTCGTGAGAGACATCTGAACCGAAGAAGTTGTGTTAGACTGTAGGAGGATCGGTTTCTACTTGGATCCCGGCGGTCATATCTACTTCGCACAGCTGTGATACTCTTCGACTCATCTACAGTCTTCTACCTGATGTGACTGTAGTTGTTTAGTATCTTGACTTTTTGAAGGTGTAAAAAGGAGGTAATCCGTGTTGGCTTCGCTTATGAGCAGTCCAGATTTGCTGGTGGCCATCTCCAGAGTCCTGGCCATTTGTATAAATTTATCTTCAGAGTTGCTAAAATATTATCTGTGTAGGCTGCATTTGCCAGATTCTTCCCTTCGACTTTGACTCCTTCGTATTGAAAAATCTCCCGTGTGATCTTCTGAAGGGCAAAACTGAACATGCAAGGAGATAAAGCGTCTGCTCGCCTGAGACCCATCGCTATATCAAAGACTGCTGTTACTCGGTTCTTCATATTCACGTTACCTCCGTCTCTGAGCTTCTACTCTGTCAAGGGGACCATACCAACATTCACTCACCAATCTGATTTATATTGACAGGATACACAGTAAAAGACACGACATAGATAAACAGGGCGATGTAGCTTTCACCCGATTCCAAGAAAATTGATTTTGACTGTTGTACGTGTGCTTATGAAAATTTTACACATGCTTCTATATAGGGTGCCTGGGTGAGAGGTACGCAAAAACATTTATTCATATTTCAGTACTAATTAAGGTTTATAACTTTCTTTGACCAACAATGACCACAGGAGCTCAAATATTTTTTTTGCATTTTGGTACAGTTCAGCAGTGAACCGTTTGTAGCTCGTCAGACATCGAAAGGGTGCTCTAATTTCGCAAGCTGCGAAATTGTCGCGAATAAAACAATGACCCGTATATGCAATAAGCTTCGTTTACTTTACGTCTATGGTCACGAACTTTTTGTTAACAGATTACCGGTTTCGGTCTATAATGACCACCATCAGATCTGTTTCATAAAAAGAAAGTCCTAATGTACTGCAGCCATAGTGTCATCGTCAAATGTTAAATGCAGAATCAGCACAAGTATCGTCAAATATATATATTTGCCAACAGCACTCGGCACACCGGATGGTCACCCATCCAAGTGCTATCCCAGCGCAACAGAGCTTAACTTCGATGATCTGACGGGAACTGGTGTTACCACTGCGGCAAGGCCGTTGGCTCATGAAAATTGTTTAAGAATAATTTAACATTACAGTCAGGACACAATTAAATGATTCACAGTTAGGCCTGTATTTCAAAATTGTCATCGGGTTCAGTTTAGGTGTAACTAATTTCATATTTCATTTACTTCGTCAGACAGACTTATTCTTACAGTGCAATGTTACATTCAAGTATGTGTCATCTGATGTTTGGAACTATATTTAGTCAGTTTAGTTACGAAAATTCACAGGACACTTTGAACAGTTACTCTTTCAAAATATGGTTTGTAATTTTATGTAGAAAAAAAAATGGCTCTGAGCACTATGGGATTTAACTTCTGAGGTCATCAGTCCCGTAGAACTTAGAACTACTTAAACCTAACAAACCTAAGGACATCACACACATCCATGCCCGAGGCAGGATTTGAACCTGCGACAGTAGCGGTCGCGCGGTTCCAGACTGTAGCGCCTAGAAGCGCTCGGCCACTCCGGCCGGCTTTTATGTAGAACTTTTATTCTGTTAGTTTTTTGTATTTAAACTGTAAGTCATGTTATGTGACGGCAGGCATTGTCGCAGGGTTACTGAACTGCAATGTAGAAGTTCACAGGATAGTTTATTTAGTTTCAGATTTTTTAAATTATTTTTGGCAAAAATTAATTTGCATTACAGCCATACAGTTTCAGGTAAATTTGGGGACCCTTTTATCTGATAGCGTTTACGTAAGCATACCACTTGCATTGTTCAGGATCACAAAACAGACACACACGATCTTAAGAACAGGAAACCAGTTTAGTTTACAACATCAGCAACGCACAAGAACATCCCGAAAAACGTAACTGTTACCATTTTCCCTATCATTGCTAAAGCCTTTAGCAATGTAAGTGATGTTATAAAAATCTGCAAAGCACTGGTCTCTTAGTCGTCAGTCGATGTCAAGCTGATTTAGTCCTTAAAAATGTGCTCGACACATCCAGTTTCCACAGACACACATGCGTCGTACTATAACGCTTGCCGATCCCTGCAGTTTTGTTTCCGTTGTCGCACGAAAAGCTGCACTCACTGGGAACTGCTCAAGATGCCGGAAAGGCCACAGAGATCGTTATGGGCGGCCGTGGGTGGCGAGTCCCCATAACCCCATCGATCCCACCGCAGGCAGCCGTGCACCTGGATCAGAGAGGCCCCGCACGCCAGGTCAGCTTCGCCACCTCCGCCCAGGCACCACTCTACATTCTGAGCACCCTTCATGCCGGGGCAGCCCAGTTACCTTCCACAACGAGCTACGAGGTGCATTCAAGCTCTAAGGCCTCCGATTTCTTTTCTAATTAACTACTCACCCGAAATCGATGAAACTGGCGTTACTTCTCGACGTAATCGCCCTGCAGACGTACACATTTTTCACAACGCTGACGCCACGATTCCATGGCAGCGGCGAAGGCTTCTTTAGGAGTCTGTTTTGACCACTGGAAAATTGCTGAGGCAATAGCAGCACGGCTGGTGAATGTGCGGCCACGGAGAGTCTTTCATTGTTGGAAAAAGCCAAAAGTCACTAGGAGCCAGGTCAGGTGAGTAGGGAGCATGCGGAATCACTTCAAAGTTGTTATCACGAAGAAACTGTTGCGTAACGTTAGCTCGATGTGTGGGTGCGTTGTCTTGGTGAAACAGCACACGCGCAGCCCTTCCCGGACGTTTTTGTTGCAGTGCAGGAAGGAATTTGTTCTTCAAAACATTTTCGTAGGATGCACCTGTTACCTAGTGCCCTAGGAATGCAATGGGTAAGGATTACGCCCTCGCTGTCCGAGAACATGGACACCATCATTTTTTCAGCATTGGTGGTTACCCGAAATTTTTTTGGTGGCGGTGAATCTGTATGTTTCCATTGAGCTGACTGGCTCTTTGTATCTGGGTTGAAAAATGGCATCCAAGTCTCATCCATTGTCACAACTGACGAAAAGAAAGTCCCATTCGTGCTGTCGTTGCGCGTCAACATTGCTTGGCAACATGCCACACGGGCAGCATTGTGGTCGTCCGTCAGCATTCGTGGCACCCACCTGGATGACACTTTTCGCATTTTCAGGTCGTCATGCAGGATTGTGTGCACATAACCCACAGAAATGCCAACTCTGGAAGCGACCTGTTCAGCAGTCATTCGGCGATCCCCCAAAACAATTCTCTCCACTTTCTCGATCAGGTCGTCAGACCGACTTGTGCGAGCCCGAGGTTGTTTTGGTTTGTTGTCACACGATGTTCTGCCTGCATTAAACTGTCGCACCCACGAACGCACTTTCGACACATCCATAACTCCATCACCACATGTCTCCTTCAACTGTCAATGAATTTCAATTGGTTTCACACCACGCAAATTCAGGAAACGAATGATTGCACGCTGTTCAAGTAAGGAAAACGTCGCCATTCTAAGTATTTAAAACAGTTCTCATTCTCGCCGCTGGCGGTAAAATTCCATCTACCGTACGGTGCTCCCATCTCTGGGACGTATTGACAATGAACACGGCCTTATTTTAAAACAATGCGCATGTTTATGTCTCTTTCCAGTCCGGAGAAAAAAAATCGGAGGGCTTAGAACTTGAATGCACCTCGTACAGCAGCTAGGCTCACAGCCGAAGCGCACTACGTAACTGGTAGGGGACTGGACTCAGATCGATGTCCGTGTCAAGGGGATTCTCTAATATTTTAATCGAACAGTGTGCCTTGTGTGTATCGTCTCAGCTGTACGACTTGAATCGTGATTTCCTGTGAGAAAGATCACAGTTTGCAGAAAATAATAGTTCCCCAAGAAAGTGTTATAAGCTCTCTGCTTTTCCTGACCTACACACAGAAAAAAACTTTTGCAACACCTCGGTTCGGAGGTTTCCGGAACCTGTACCGAGAATTGGAATCGATATCAACATAAACATCATTTCTGCCCTTTTTATTGCTCATGAAAACCACATATTGTATGCTGTACCACCATGCAGTGAGACCGTCACAGGTGATCGTCCAGACTGCTGCACACATCAGTACCTCTAATACAAAGTAGCACGTCCTCTTGCATTGATGCATGCCTGTCTTCGATGTGGCATACTCTCCACAAGTTCATCAAGGCAGTGTTGGTCCAAATAGTCCCACTCCTCAACGGCGATTCGGCGTAGATCCCACAGAGTGGTTGATGGGTCAAGTCGTCCATAAACAGGCCTTTTCAACCTATCCTAGGCTTGTTAGATAGCGTTCATGTCTGGAGAACATGCTGGCCACTCTAGTCGAGCGATGTCGTTATCCTGAAGGAATTGATTCACGAAACGTCCACGATGGGGGCGCGAATTGTCGTCCATGAAGACGAATGACTCGCCAATATGCTGCCGATATGGTTGCACTATCGATCGGAGGACGGCATTCAGGTATCTTACAGCCGTTGCGACGCCTTCCGTGACCACCAGCGGTGTACTCGTCGGCCCCACATAATGCCACTCCAAAACAGCAGGAAACCTCCACCTTGCGACACTCGCTGGACAGTGTGTCTAAGGCATTCAGCCTGACGGTCTTGCCTCCAAACACGTCTCCGACGATTGTCTGGTTGAAGGCATATGCGACACTCATCGTTGAAGAGAACGTGATGCCAATCCTGAGCAGTCCATTCGGCATGTTGTTGTGCACATCTGCACCGCGCTGCATGGTGTTGTGGTTGCAAAAATGGACTTCGCCATGGACGTCAGAAGTTGAGCATCATACAGCCTACTGCGCACAGTTTGAGTCGTAACACGACGTCCTGTGGCTGCACTAAAGGCATTATTCAACATAGTGGCGTTGCTGTCAGGGTTCCTACGAGCCATAATCCGTAGTGATCCACTGCAGTAGTAGCCCTTGGGCGGCCTGAGCGAGGCATGTCATCGACAGTTCCTGTCTCTCTGTATCTCCTTCATGTCCTAACAACATCGCTTTGGTTCACTCCGAGACGCTTGGACACTTCCCTTGTTGAGAGCCCTTCCTGGCACTATGTAACAATGCGGACGCGATTGAACTGCGGTATTGACCGTCTAGGCATGGTTGAACTACGGACAACACGAGCCGTGTACCTCATTCCTGGTGGAATGACTGCAACTAATCGGGTGTCGTACCACCTCCGTCTAATAGGCGCTGCTCATGCATGGTTGTTTACATCTTTGGGCGGGTTTAGTGACATCTCTGAACAATCAAAGGGACTGTGTCTCTGATACAATTTCCACATTCAACGTCTATATTCAGGAGCCCTGGGAACGGGGGTGATGTAAAACTTTTTTTGATGTGTGTGTATTAGGAAATCTGAACAGTCATCTTAGATTTCTTGCCAATTATTTTGTCATTTACCGTTTTATAAAGTCATTAGGTAATAAAAACCAATTACAAAATGAGTTAGACAAGATTGTGTATGGTGCGAAAAGTGGCAGTTGACTCTAAATAATGAAAATGTAAAGTCATCCACATGAGTGCAAAAAGGAATTCACTACGTTTCGGTTACACAATAAATCACACACGTCTAAAGGCTGTAAATTCAGATAAGTGCTTAGCGAATAGACTTACAGATAACTTCAACTGGAAACGACAGTGTTGATTTTGTGTTTGCGTCTAACTACGGCAGGTCAAAATTCGGTAAACGGGTCACAAATTTATGTCAACACCTGTTTCGCTAGCCTTGATGTGTTAGCGCACTTCCTAAGAAGGTAGAAGCGCAAAAAATAAATCACGTTTTCTGCAGAGACAACATAATCTTGCTTATATATTCCGTCACATTTTTCTTTAGCACTGTAACTGGTTTTATTTATCATCGTCAGTAAAGTTAAACCTTATATTACTAAATCTTTGTAAAATTTACGATTGCAGTTGGTACCAATCTGGTATTGTCAGTATAGGGTATAAAACAGGACATTTTGTGGTTTTTTTGTATGCGACGTACTGTAGTTCAGAAGCAATGAAGTACAGTTCGAAGTCTACTATTACTGGAAATAATAAACCGAAAACCGATTATTTCAGAAACCGGCTATTCTGAGCTGTTTCAACACTCAAGTTAAAGTGGAGATGAAAAATTTTTTAAATTCAGAAGTGGTTGTTTGAATGATAACCGACATCCCTAGACCATCGTAGATTGGTTTTCCAGCCTTCTGGGTTGATAAAAGAACAGCAACTTGTGTTAACCAGTTTGATGTAGAAAATAGCCTAAGTTGCTAAATTTAGTTCTTTTTATTTTATTAATGATTGGTTTCTGGCATCAGAACCCATTCTCACGTGATCCAAAGATAATGAAGGGTGTTTTCGCGATACCACGCAAACCATGTTAATATTGCACATACTTGTATCTAAGTCAGTTTCTCAGTGACCTTTGGCAGACAAACATACACAAACTGGTGACTGAAAAACGTGACTGGGAAAGGAAACATCCTTCAAATATCTTTTGACCTGATCAGACATTTGTTTACCAGATTTCGATGCTTACACAAGAACATTTGGGGCTTCACAAAGAGACTCTCGAATTCCGAGTCCAAACTTACAATTAGTTTCTATTAAGACTATGAAAAGGAGGGTGGTCAGCGTGAAAAAAACCGTTTTGCGCGTTGTACCCGGAAACAAAAAAACATCTGGTTATCCCAAGGGGCTCGATAGCTCAGGTAAGCCGTGGAACGTATACGGCTTTCGGTGTTGGAAGAACTTTGCGAAAAGATTTTCAGATGTAACTCTGTTAAATGATTGTTACGTCAGTCTCCACTTTCGAATCAATACAATCAAGCTCCAGTTATTAGTGCATAATCAGTTCTCTTCGCCAAGGCTTGCCAATGTACTGAAATATGCCTAGTAAAAATCAGGATATACAGAGGATTACCCGTGACAGTTTGAAATCTTGAAGATTTTTTTTTATATCGTCTTCTCCGTCGTGCATATTACGTGAAGAAATTTCGTTCATTTTGTATGCATCGTGTAAACAAAATTTTTTTAGCATTTTGTTAGAGCTTATGATTTTTGTAATTGTTTTCTATCATAATAATGGGTTTCTTATTATTTTCATAGAGCAAAATAGACATACGTTAAGCCGTAAAATAAAAACAAAAAACATGAATGTTAACAGTTGAAAACATAAAAGAAATATAAGGAAAATAAATAAATAGTATAGTAATAAGTGTTTAGATATTTGAATTAGGTATATTGAAAATACACCGACAGCATATTCAGTATAGCTTATTTTCCAAAAATTGTATATCAGAAACCCGCTTTATACACAAGATGTATGTGGCTTAAAAACTCCTTTAATTTGTGTTAATGATGGTGGGGTGTATCAAAAATTTGAAATTATTAGAAATATTGATTATACAGTTTTCAAAAACGTTAATTACGTATCAAATTTTATATTAAGAACATTATTTTTTGTATCATCGTTACGAAGATATTCCCTCTATACCTAAAATGCCAAATTCTCTTTCAGCTTGTGTTTTACTCCTTAAAAGTGAAATTATGCACAAACAAAAAATAAGTATTGCACTATTTTCCACGCACGCACCAAGTTTCATCAAGATCGTTTATTGACATTTGGGAATGTTCTCTTGTTAGTTGGCATTACGGCAGGGTAACTAGTAATACATGGAATGGCAGCAGCAAAAACTGGCACCGTCGGTAGGGAAGCGGGCTTTATATAAGCATTTATATTTTAGTGCAACTAAATGAGTTCTTGAGGCGCGATCTTACAGTCAGCTGTAAATCGCTGCTGGTGGACGTTTTGTAAGCTGCTCACAGGACCTTTCGAACCTCCACCGGTGGCTACGCGGCCCCTAGTCGCTGCGTCGCAGTGACCGCCGCTGACGCATAATTGGTCTCCACGGCAACGCGACGCGTGCGCGCGGTATCGGAAAAGTAATTCCTGCGGCCTCTGGCTACTGCCATTAAGTGACGTCACAGGGCTTCAGGTCGGCCGCGGCCGGTCGGCCCCTCGGGGCGCGCGCTTTGCGTAGCCGTGGCCTCGTTTCTGCTAAATGCCGTCTCTACTGCGCTGGCCGGTCTCTGAGACTCCAGGGAATACCACCGCACACCACATCTAGCTGGTGGTGAGTTTGGAAGTCAGTTCAAGTGCTGAGTACTCAGGACGTCACTGACTATTCCTTTCTACGTTATTATAGGACGGCGATGATTTATATCCGTTAAATACTAGGGCGTGCTGAAAAGTACTGCCTTAAAATTTTTTATGGGAAAACTCTTAAATCTTGATAAATAAAATAAACTTTATTACCGTTGTACATTTTTACTTCTCACGTCTTCATATTTATTTCTCAGCTTAGTCACTCTGTTGACGAACATATTTCTCTCGATGAGAGACCGCTCTACTTATTGCTACGATCGCTGTGGAATGTTTGACGTTGTTGACGGAGAGACAACCTCATCTCTTCTTGCACCAAATAGTTAAAAAATGGTTCAAATGGCTCTGAGAACTATGGGACTTAACATCTGTGCTCATCAGTCCCCTAGAACTTAGAACTACTTCAGCGTAACTAACCTAAGGACATCACACACAACCATGCCCGAGGCAGGATTCGAACCTGCGACCGTAGCGGTCGCTCGGTTTCACAGTGTAGCACCTAGAACCGCACGGCCACTTCGGCCGGCCTTCTTGCACCGCTTCGTCACTATCAAAATGAAGTCCTCGAAGACGTTATTTGTTTTTATATGATTTTTTTTTTTGGTCATCAGTCTACTGACTGGTTTGATATGCGGCCCGCCACGAATTCCTTTCCTGTGCTAACCTCTTCATCTCAGAGTAGCACTTGCAACCTACGTCCTCAATTATTTCCTTGACGTATTCCAATCTCTCTCTTCCTCTACAGTTTTTTTTCCTCTACAGCTCCCTCTAGTATCATGGAAGTCATTCCCTCATGTCGTAGCAGATGTCCTATCATCTTGTCCCTTCTCCTTATCAGTGTTTTCCACATATTCCTTTCCTCTCCGATTCTGCGTAGAACCTCCTCATTCCTTACCTTATCAGTCCACCTAATTTTCAACATTCGTCTGCAGCACCACATCTCAAATGCTTCGGTTCTCTTCTGTTCCGGTTTTCCCACACTCCATGTTTCACTACCATACAATGCTGTACTCCTCAGAAATTTCTTCCTCAAATTAAGGCCGGTGTTTGATATTAGTAGACTTCTCTTGGCCAGAAATGCCTTTTTTGCCATAGCGAGTCTGCTTTTGATGTCCTCCTTACTCCGTCCGTCATTGGTTATTTTACTGTCTAGGTAGCAGAATTCCTTAACTTCATTGACTTCGTGACCATCAATCCTGATGTTAAGTTTCTCGCTGTTCTCATTTCTACTACTTCTCATTACCTTCGTCTTTCTCCGATTTACTCTCAAATCATACTGTGTACTCATTAGACTGTTCATTCCGTTCAGCAGATCATTTAATTCTTCTTCACTTTCACTCAGGATAGCTATGTCATCAGCGAATCGTATCATTGATACCCTTTCACCTTGTATTTTAATTCCACTCCTGAACCTTTCTTTTATTTCCATCATTGCTTCCTCGATGTACAGATTGAAGAGTAGGGGCGAAAGGCTACAGCCTTGTCTTACATCCTTCTTAATTCGAGCACTTCGTTCTTGATCGTCCACTCTTATTATTCCATCTTAGTTGTTCTATATATTGTATATGTATTTTTACAGATGAACAACCATTTTCAGCTCGGGTGGTTAACGCAAAGGGTGCAGTACCAGTGTGTGGCCGCTGCAAGCGTTTAGCTGGGCAGCGGCCTGTTGTGTGGTGGCTCCCAATTGACTCCTCTCCGGGACCCTACTCTGCAGCCGCGGCACGCGCCTCATCTGCATACCCGCTGCCCTTCCACCTCTCTCCCTCTCCCGTTAGGTCGGGCCGCTTAGCATAGCGCCTCCGCGCATGCACAGTAACCCAACTGACGCTGACGTCGGCGCCCCCCGGACGGCCTCTCCTGGGCCACTGCTCAAATCTCCACCCGCTATGAGCTTCCCCGTCCCCCGTCCTGCCCGGATGGTGCAGTGTGTTCCGGTTCTCCGCCGTTTCCTGACCCCATCTCGTACAAGCGACCGCTGACAAGGCTCCCTGGCTTTACGACACGTGTTATCGACCAGCGTCGGTGAAGTGACGGCGGTGGGGCGTGTTTCATTAGTTACTCAGAAAACAAACTGTTACTGTATGAAAGAGGTCCTCCTAATGGCGAGTCATGAAATGATACCTTTACAAAAAAAAAAAAAAAAAAAAAAATGGTTCAACTGGCTCTGAGCACTATGGGACTTAACATCTGTGGTCATCAGTCCCCTAGAACTTAGAACTACGTAAACCTAACTAACCTAAGGACATCAAACACATCCATGCCTGAGGCAGGATTCGAACCTGCGACCGTAGCGGTCACGCGGTTCCAAACTGAAGCGCCTAGAACCGCACGGCCACACAGGCCGGCTATACCTTTACAACGACGTCAAGTTAGTTTCAGTGACGTTTGCTATTCTCTTTAAGTTCACGGGCTCTCACATCCAAAGTATTTATTGTATAATGACATAGTGTCAATATAATTCGCGGAAGTGCAAGGTCAAGAGCGGCACAGTATTATTCCGAAATATTTCTGTCCGGGAGCGTCCGCTAGAACGCTGGCTCCGTACTGAGCATATCTGCACTCGAGGTATAGAACTCGAATGTGTTGAGACGAAATCGCTACTTGCTACAAAAAGAGAAGCGAGAGGAAAACTGGCCTGGGAGGTATTCTACGAGGTGCATTCAAGTTCTAAGGCCTCCGATTTTGTTTCTAATTAACTACTCACCCGAAATCGATGAAACTGGCGTTACTTCTCGACGTAATCGCCCTGCAGACGTACACATTTTTCACAACGCTGACCCCATGATTCCATGGCAGTGGCGAAGGCTTCATTAGGAGTCTGTTTTGACCACTGGAAAATCGCTGAGGCAATAGCAGCACGGCTGGTGAATGTGCGGCCACAGAGAGTGTCTTTCATTGTTGGAAAAAGCCAAAAGTCACTAGGAGCCAGGTCAGGTGAGTAGGGAGCATGAGGAATCACTTCAAAGTTGTTATCACGAAGAAACTGTTGCGTAACGTTAGCTCGATGTGTGGGTGCGTTGTCTTGGTGAAACAGCACACGCGCAGCCCTTCCCGGACGTTTGTGTTGCAGTGCAGGAAGGAATTTGTTCTTCAAAACATTTTCGTAGGATGCACTTGTTACCATAGTGCCCTTTGGAACGCAGTGGGTAAGGATTACGCCCTCGCTGTCCCAGAACATGGACACCATCATTTTTTCAGCACTGGCGGTTACCCGAAATTTTTTTGGTGGCGGTGAATCTGTGTGCTTCCATTGAGCTGACTGGCGCTTTGTATCTGGATTGAAAAATGGCATCCACGTCTCATCCATTGTCACAACCGACGAAAAGAAAGTCCCATTCATGCTGTCGTTGCGCGTGAACATTGCTTGGCAACATGCCACACGGGCAGCATTGTGTCGTCCGTCAGCATTCGTGGCACCCACCTGGATGACACTTTTCGCATTTTCAGGTCGTGATGCAGGATTGTGTGCACAGAACCCACAGAGATGCCAACTCTGGAGGCGATCTGTTCAACAGTCATGCGGCGATACCCCAAAACAATTCTCTCCACTTTCTCGATCACGTCGTCAGACTGGCTTGTGCGAGCCCGAGGTTGTTTCGGTTTGTTGTCACACGATGTTCTGCCTTCATTAAACTGTCGCACCCACGAACGCACTTTCGACACATCCATAACTCCATCACCACAGGTCTCCTTCAACTGTCGATGAATTTCAATTGGTTTCACACCACGCAAATTCAGAAAATGAATGATTGCACGCTGTTCAAGTAGGGAAAACGTCGCCATTTTAAGTATTTAAAACAGTTCTCATTCTCGCCGCTGGCGGTAAAATTCCATCTGCCGTACGGTGCTGCCATCTCTGGGACGTATTGACAATGAACGCGGCCTCATTTTAAAACAATGTGCATGTTTCTATCTCTTTCCAGTCCGGAGGAAAAAAATCGGAGGCCTTAGAACTTGAATGCACCTCGTACACGCGGCCATACTTACATGCTATGAGAACTTGCAGCAGAGGAAGATGACTATCGAAATTTTTTCATGGTGAAAGAGAAATCTTTCAAGGAATTGGTGAACTTGATTCCACCTGATGTACATTATCCAGTCACATTAATGTGACCACCTGTCAAAACAATGAATGTCCAACCACGGACCGTTGCGGGACGTGCATGAAGAGAGTTAATGTGCCGTTGCCAACTCCGCTACGATTCTCGGTTGAGGATTCATGGCGCGAACAGTTCGATCCAGATGGTCTGGCAGATTATCGATTGGTGGACTTGAAATGGGGATCTGGTGCGCAAGGGAGTACGGCAAACTCATCCTGGTGTTGAAACTTCCTGGCAGATTAAAACTGTGTGCCGGACCGAGACTTGAACTCGGGACCTTTGCCTTTCGCGGACAAGTGCTCTACCAACTGAGCTACCCAAGCACGACTCACGCCCCGTCCTCACAGATTTACTTCTGCCAGTACCTCGTCTCCTACCTTCCAAACTAAACTGAAGCTCTCCTGCGAACCTTGCAGAACTAGCACTCCTGAAAGAAAGGATATTAAGGAGACATGGCTTAGCCACAGCCTGGGGGATGTTTCTAGAATGAGATTTTCACTCTGCAGCGGAGTGTGCGCTGATATGAAACTTCCTGGCAGATTAAAACTGTGTGCCGGACCGAGACTCGAACTCGGGACCTTTGCCTTTCACGGGAAAGTGCTCTTATTCCGTATATAAACGAGACTTTTGCTTTCTAGATTAATTTTCTCTGGATGCGCTACTTCTCTCTGCCGGCAATTACTTTTAACTCCTTGCCTGCGCTGTTGCGTCACATTATTCATAGATCAATAATTTTAGAATCTTATTTATAATATTTTACAATAAGCATTCGTACCTGTCGCCTACTGACACCAGGAACCAGGATGCGACTGGTTTTTTCGACACCTTCATACAGCTGCTAGTTACAGGTGCAGGGGTTTCGTCGAGGTATTTCCTATTACAAAGTATCCTTTGACCTAAATTACTGACTAAATCGTTGGTTAAATAAAAATACAGACGATCAATTATCATTTGCGGTTATCTTTTCATTTTTCGGCAACGTCTCCGTGGCCGTCGCAAAGATGGTTTGTATAAGCATAAAGAATAAAGGTTTCTACACGTCAATGGTTGACTACCTCCATATGTCTTTTAATGGCTTGCACTACCATCGTTAAGTAGAAACTAAGTTGATACTTCCGTGGTGTATGTGACTGTATTTACATCAGTACCTCGTAGTGTCGGTTTAGAACTATGGCTGTATTTACCTCAGTGCAAAGATATAAAACACCTTTGAATAAAGTAACAGTTTCGTATCATATCGTGTGCAGTGAATTGCACGCAAACAAATGGGAGTATGCACCATAATTTTCGTTTTACTTAACCCGTAAGCACACATATTTTCGCATTCGGAGGAGATTGTTGGTGGTCGGAATTTCGTGAGAAGATTCCGTCGCAACGAAAAACGCCTTTCTGTTAATGATGTCCAGCTCAAACACTGTAATATTTCTGTGACAATCTCTCCCATATTTCGCGATAATACAAAACTTGCTGCATTTCTTTGAAGTTGTTCGATGTACTCCGTCAGTCCTATCTGGGAAGGATCCCAAACCGTGCAGCAGTATTCTAAAAGAGGACGGACAAGCATAGTGTAGGCCATCTCCTTAGTAGTTCTTTTACATTTTCGAAGTGTCCTGCCAATAAAACGCAGTCTTTGGTTAGCCTTCCCCACAACATTTTCTGTGTGTTCCTTCCAATTTAAGTTATTCGTAATTCTAATACCTAGGTGTTAAGTTGAATTTATGGCTTTTAGATTAGACTGATTTATCGTGTAACCGCAGTTTAACGAGTTCTTTTTACTACTCATGTGGATGACCTCATACTTTGTGTTATTTAGGTACAACTGCCACTTTTCGCACCATTCAGATATCTTTTCTTGATCGTTTTGCACTTTGTTTTGATCTTCTGACGACTATTAGTCGATAAACGACAGCGTCTTCTGGAAGCAACCGAAGACGGCTGCTCAGATTGTCTCCAGAATCGTTTATATAGATAAGGAACAGGGAAGGGCCTATAAAACTACCTTGGGGAACGCCAGAAATCACTTCTGTTTTACTCGATGACTTTCCTTCAGTTACTACGAACCGTGACCTCCCTGACAGGAAATCACAAATCCAGTCACATAACTGAGACGATATTCCATAAGCACGCAATTTCAGTACAAGCCGCTTGTGTGGCACAGTGTCAAAAGCCTGTCGGAAATCCAGAAATATGGAATCGATCTGAAATCCCTTGTCAATATCACTCAACACTTCATGTGAATAAAGAGCTAGTTGTGTTTCACAGGAACGATGTTTTCTAAACCCATGTCGACTGTGTGTCAATAGACCGTTTTCTTCGAGGTAATTCATAATTTTCGAACACAATATATGTTCCAAAATCCTGCTGCATATCGACGTTAACGATTTAGTGTATTACTCCTACTACCTTTCTTGAATATTGGTATGACCTGTGCAACTTTCCTGTCTTTGGGTACCGATCTTCCGTCGAGCGAACGGTTGTATATATTGTTAAGTATGGAGCTAACGTATCAGCATATTCCGAAAGGAACCTAATTGGTATACAGTCTGGACCAGAAGACTTGCTTTTATTAAATGATTTGAGTTGCTTCACTACTCCGCGGATATTTACTGCTGCGTTACTCATGTTGGCAGCATCATAGTTACATCCTGAAAATGATGTGAACCATCGAACAGCTTAGTTGTACAATAATGAAGTGTATGATGGCAGGAAAAATTCCGCTCACAGCTGGTAAAATTGTTGTTTCTTAAAGCACGACCGTTTTCGCAGCTTTAAGCCGCATCATCAGGTGAACAATGTTAAAAGATCAAAGGCATACCCATTGCTCCTGGTCAAAAGTTACTATTCAGAGAACTTCGTCAATGTTATGGCGAGTGAAAGGTAATGAAGATGTGCCCTATTCATTAAAATATGCTGCATCAGTTTGACAGCAGGGCTGCTCAGTGGAGGGCAAGGCAAAAGCGGCCCGCACGAACGAGAAAGGGTGACTTTTCAACAGCGGGGGTTGCCCGGAATGTAAAATTGTTTGTAATAAAGAAGTGACTGATGCAGAAAAGTCTGGAACCGCGCGACCGCTACGGTCGCAGGTTCGAATCCTGTCTCGGGCATGGATGTGTGTGATGTCCTTAGGTTAGTTAGGTTTAAGTAGTTCTAAGTTCTAGGGGACTGATGACCTCCGCTGTTAAGTCCCATAGTGCTCAGAGCCATGCAGAAAAGTTTTTTTACTGACTTAACAGTCACTGTTTTTATGATATAAACTCCTGGAAATTGAAATAAGAACACCGTGAATTCATTGTCCCAGGAAGGGGAAACTTTATTGACACATTCCTGGGGTCAGATACATCACATGATCACACTGACAGAACCACAGGCACATAGACACAGGCAACAGAGCATGCACAATGTCGGCACTAGTACAGTGTATATCCACCTTTCGCAGCAATGCAGGCTACTATTCTCCCATGGAGACGATCGTAGAGATGCTGGATGTAGTCCTGGGGAACGGCTTGCCATGCCATTTCCACCTGGCGCCTCAGTTGGACCAGCGTTCGTGATGGACGTGCAGACCGCGTGAGACGACGCTTCATCCAGTCCCAAACATGGTCAATGGGGGACAGATCCGGAGATCTTGCTGGCCAGGGTAGTTGACTTACACCTTCTAGAGCACGTTGGGTGGCACGGGGTACATGCGGACGTGCATTGTCCTGTTGGAACAGCAAGTTCCCTTGCCGGTCTAGGAATGGTAGAACGATGGGTTCGATGACGGTTTGGATGTACCGTGCACTATTCAGTGTCCCCTCGACGATCACCAGTGGTGTACGGCCAGTGTAGGAGATCGCTCCCCACACCATGATGCCGGGTATTGGCCCTGTGTGCCTCGGTCGTATGCAGTCCTGATTGTGGCGTTCACCTGCACGGCGCCAAACACGCATACGACCATCATTGGCACCAAGGCAGAAGCGACTCTCATCGCTGAAGACGACACGTCTCCATTCGTCCCTCCATTCACGCCTGTCGCGACACCACTGGAGGCGGGCTGCACGATGTTGGGGCGTGAGCGGAAGACGGCCTAACGGTGTGCGGGACCGTAGCCCAGCTTCATGGAGACGGTTGCGAATGGTCCTCGCCGATACTCCAGGAGCAACAGTGTCCCTAATTTGCTGGGAAGTGGCGGTGCGGTCCCCTACGGCACTGCGTAGGATCCTACGGTCTTGGCGTGGATCCGTGCGTCGCTGCGGTCCGGTCCCAGGTCGACGGGCACGTGCACCTTCCGCCGACCACTGGCGACAACATCGATGTACTGTGGAGACCTCACGCCCCACGTGTTGAGCAATTCGGCGGTACGTCCACCCGGCCTCCCGCATGCCCACTATACGCCCTCGCTCAAAGTCCGTCAACTGCACATACGGTTCACGTCCACGCTGTCGCGGCATGCTACCAGTGTTAAAGACTGCGATGGAGCTCCGTATGCCACGGCAAACTGGCTGACACTGACGGCGGCGGTGCACAAATGCTGCGCAGCTAGCGCCATTCGACGGCCAACACCGCGGTTCCTGGTGTGTCCGCTGTGCCGTGCGTGTGATCATTGCTTGTACAGCCCTCTCGCAGTGTCCGGAGCAAGTATGGCTGGTCTGACACACCGGTGTCAATGTGTTCTTTTTTCCATTTCCAGGAGTGTAATTACCCTGAACTAGACCGTCACTTCGCCACCGAAACGAGGCCCCGACACGCGTATAGTTTAGTAAGAGCGCTATTGGAATGTTGGTGGTAGCTTGCAGAGGACGAGACATCAAAGATGGGGTTCTTTATTTGGTGGCTCGCGCCGGCAGCCGGCAGCCTCGCCAGCGGCTAAGTCCGCTTCAAGGTCACCCGCCTAGCGCGCAACCAAGAGCGGCACGGCCACCAAAACAAAAAGCGAATACATTTTTTTTAATAATAAAAGGAAAGGAGATAAGGAAAAGAGATAAGGAAAGGACAGCGCACACCTTATTGTCTATAATAAATCACACAATCACCGTTGATCAAAAATGGTTCAAATGGCTCCGAGCACTATGGGACTTAACATCTTAGGTCAACAGTCCCCTAGAACTTAGAACTACTTAAACCTAACTAACCTAAGGACATCACACACATCCATGCCCGAGGCAGGATTCGAACCTGCGACCGTAGCAGTCCCGCGGTTCCGGACTGCAGCGCCTAGAACCGCAAGACCACCGCGGCCGGCCACCGTTGATCTTTATTTTACAATTGCCATTACCGACTTTAGCCCATATAAACAGGTACTCATCGGCATTTAACTTCTTTTTCCTTCTCGTAGTCAAAACAAATGGCATACTTGGAACAAGAGTACCATAAGGCTGTTTAGCCAAGAGTCCTGTAGCCTCAGCTATACTCCATGTCTTCCAAGCCAATATGTTAGCATCTGGAAATGCTTCAAGGCCACCATAATCTGCGTGATTGCCCCATACAACAGCAAGTGTCAACAAGGTACTACCTCCAAACACTGCTTGTACATCACAGGTGAAGTTCAGATGGAGTCCACGAAAAACATTTGGACCTCCAATCAATTGCTGTTTATTAAACTGCCCAGCCAAGTCAATATCAATCGCCTTCAAACTGCGATACACAGGTACGCTGCGCCGGCAGCGACGACGCCATGCACGTCGCAGAGGCATTGCTGTGGCACGTTAACACAACCGAAATGAGGCCCCGACACGCGTATAGTTTAGTAAGAGCGCTATTGGAATGTTGGTGGTAGCTTGCGGAGGACGAGACATCAAAGATGGGGCTCCTTGTTTGGTGGCTCGCGCCGGAGCCCGACCTCACAGGGAAATGACGGCCGCAGAATTTGGTAGGACCCTTGCCGGCTAGCGCCACGGTCCAGTTTGCGGGGCGCCGTATTAAGAGCGGGGCGCTTTGAAGCGCTGCCCAGCTGCCGGAACACGCCAGAGGAACTGCCTTCCACTTCCCGCGTCACTATAACACCGGCAGATCTATCGACACTACAGCTTCACATGCGTCCACAATAGCTGTAGCTGTTCACGTGTAACCTCCCCCCTCACTTATCGACCTTAATGACAGTGAAAAATTGAACCGCGTGTACCTAATGGAAATTTGGGAAAAGCAATCGTCACCGAAGTTAATTTGTCGGTAAAGATGGAGGAAAGGGTTACATCTAAATGAAAGGAAATATTCTAATGAAACTGGTGGAAATTAATTTTGAAAAGGGGTAAAGTTAATAAAGAAAGTAAATGTGCGGCCGTTACGTTAACAATCAACTAGCGGTAATTAGATATTTGAGATTTGGGGGAAATTACGGTCGCCAGTCCTAAGGACAATTACTATAGTAACTGAAAAAGAAAGATTATTACACCTATAATTAGCACTAGAAGCGTGGCTACTGAAGGTTGACAAGTGTAGTGTGAAAACTGAAAGTTTGTCAGAAGTAATAAATTTCGCTACACTCTGACTTAATTTAGCAAAAGAATTAATAAAACCGGAAAATCGAAAGTTAATTTAGTGACTGAAGTTAATAGTGAGCTTTCTTTCTGAAGCACATCGAAATTCAGTAAAATACGGTTAGTCTTGGACTATCTCAACAATCATTTCAAAAGCTACTTGAATCTACGCAATTTAGAAACAAGAGATTTAACTTTGAACTTGAATTAAATGATTCTGAACAATTAACAATAGTAAAATTTAGTACGTACCAAGCTGAGCTGCAGTCACAGGTAAGCTAAAATATGGTAACAAAACTCGCACTCTTAATTTGTGCTTGTGTAATGTAAGTATTGTAGCCAGCTATGAATACTTTAACTGAACTTTGAAATTAAAGTAGTGAAATGGAATGATTGTACTTTAATGCTGGCGTCTGAATTTGAACGACACTCGGGTTCATTCCGGAAAAGGAAGGGACCCTGCTTGGTAATGCAATTGGGACAATAAGCAACAAAGGTTCATGCTAAGTAGCTGTAATTTTGTGATGCAACAATTTTAAAAGTTTGAAAAGCTGAGGTCTGCCATACAGTTCTAAAACTTTACGTGCTTCCAGTCTTCCTTGTTGGTTCATTGAAGGTTTGAAGCCGTCGATCGAGGAGGTGGCGACAGTCACTCATTGTCGGCCGTCGCTGTTGCAGAAGCTGGATGTTGGCGCGCCTTCTTCTCGACACGGTCGCCAGACGAAACGGGCTCTTGATGTGCGTCAGCTAATGCTTCCCGTCCGCGACACCATGTCAGAAACTATCATCGCAAGTCGAGCGCAATTACATGCTGCCAAACCCCGAAAGCGCGGCAACTCGCGGGAGCTTCACACAACACACCTGCTCCACTCGCTACTCCAGCCAGACTCTCTCTGCCCGCGCCCCACGCGGCAGAGTTAACACTACCAAAGATCCTAAACACTTTCGTTCTCCACACGACCTATAGATGTATTCGTTAGATAGCATAGCTTTCCCTAGGCAAGACCCAGCGTAAAAATACAAATAATATTAACAAAACAACCAATTATACATCGACATAAGTTCGTAAAACAATTACAATATGTAAAGAGACACAAATGTCATAACAAAATAAGGAAAAAAAATTACAGTACAATAGATGGAAATAGGAGGATATGCATTTCCGGCGTTACACACGTACACGTTTCCACAGCGCTCTGCTACTGCAATGTGAACTTCTAAATTCAACGGTTAGTCACCCTAGTGCGCACGCACGGTTGAATCGTTCAGGCTTTACAAATGGTGCAGTGCAATCACGCACATACTGCCTCTACGTGAGTGTAAGGAAGTAGCGTTCGGTGAGACATTTTTGATTCAAGCGGACATGGATAAATGTAAGGACATCCCAGAGTTGCCATTGATGTCATACGGTGTGTGATGCTGCCGGATTTGTTGCTCTTGCGCAGCGTACTCTTCAACGTGTCTGTAAGCAGCGTTGTAATACACACGGCCACGAAACGCAGCGTCAGAATCGTGCTCGGGAAAAGATCCTGACCGAGAAAAGACCAGAGACGCATTTTACAGATAGTTAATAGAAATCGCTTGAAACCCCGACAGGACTCGATACAGGTAGTGAATTAAGGTTCATCCCCGTCTCTGAGCGAGAGAACACTTCGACAGGAACTACAGGTGTCGGTCATCTAGAAAGAGGTCCTTGCTCACTCAGGCGCATAAGGCTGCGCGTCTTCAATGCAATAGAAATCATCGAATTGGATAGGAGCTTGCTGGCGGAAAAATGGAAATGAGCGTACGGCATTGCGGGCAGGGAGTTCCCCATTCGGGGAAATTCGGCCGCCGAGGACAAGTATACTTATTGCGTTCGACGCCACATTGGGCGACTTGCGCGTCGGCGCATGAAATGATGATGAGGATAACACAACACCCACTCCCTGAGCGGAGAAAATCTCCTGCCCCAGTAGATATCAAACCCGGGCTCCTTGGCGTGCATTCCGCCGCGTTGACCACTCAGCTAACAGGGGCGGACTGACTGGCGGAACATTATGTGTTCTGACGGATCACGTTTTTGCCTGTATTCAAATGACGCACGTCGCAGATTGCACCGAAGGGCAAATGAAATATTCCATACTGAATGTGTGCAGCGTCAGGTTCAAGCCGTGGGTTGTGTCTGTGACTTTTTGTTTGGGGGGGGGGGGGAGGGGGGAGGAGCGTTCACTGAAGTTGTAAGATACCGCTTATTTGCAGATAAGAGCCCATTTTACTTTATTTCAAATTCTGATATTTCACAAACGTTAAGTAAACGAATCAGCGCTGCTGTATACCGGGTGATCAGAAAGTCAGTATAAATTTGAAAACTTAGTAATGTAGATAGAGAGGTAAAAATTGACACACATGCTTGGAATGACGTGGGGTTTTATTAGAACCACCCCATATTGCTAGACGCGTGAAAGATCTCTTGCTCGCGTCGTTCGGTGATGATCGTGTTCTCAGCCGCCAATTTCGTCATGCTTGGCCTCCCAGGTCCCCAGACCTCAGTCCGTGCGATTATTGGCATTGGGATTACCTGAAGTCGCAAGTGTATCGTGATCGACCGACATCTTTAGGGATGCTGAAAGACAACATCCGACGCAAATGCCTCACCATAACTCCGGACATGCTTTACAGTGCTGTTCACAACATTATTCCTCGACTACAGCTATTATTGAGGAATGATGGTGGACATTTTGAGCATTTCCTGTAAAGAACATCATCTCTGCTTTGTCTTACTTTGTTATGCTAATTATTGCTATTCTGATCAGATGAAGCGCCATCTGTCGGACATTTTTTGAACTTTGTATTTTTTAGTTCTAATAAAATTTCATGTCATTCCAAGCATGTGTGTCAATTTGTACCTCTCTATCTACATTATTCCGCGATTTATTCAGTTTTCAAATTTATACTGACTTTTTGATCACCCGGTATATTGAGTATGGAGCGAGCGGTATGTTCCCACGTTGGGTAGCAGAGGCAGCTGGCCATCTGGCGCTTTCAGAACCAGTGTGGTGAGGTGCCGATGCAGATATCGCTTGTGACGTCAGAAGAGAGGTACATTTATTCTGGCGCGAATCAAGTAATTGTTATTAATAACTATTTGCTAACAAAAGTTGCCTTTTGCCATTCAGACATTAGGAGTCTACCTGCCATAAATACTAATTTTACAACCCAGGAAACGTTATTATTAATAAATAAATGAATAACTTTAACATAACCGAAGATGTAAGACCTTCTACGAACTATACCGATTGTACGCTGAGGTTAAAAACTGGGCGCCATAGTGGGCAGTCGTCGATAGGATGCGTTTCTATCTAGTCGTGCGATAGACCACCGTCTCGTCCCGTTACTAGTTAGCTTGTAGTCAATGTGGACAAGTTCATTTTACTGCGTGTCTTAAATAAAATCACCATAATGGCATCCTGTATAAAAATTATTTCCATAAAAAAATTCTTCCCACTTTACTATATAGAATCCAACGGCGCTGCTACGGCTCTGCAAAAGTGGTTCGAATGTCTCTGAGCACTGTGGGACTTAACATCTGAGGTCATCAGTTCCCTAGACTCAGAACTACTTAAACCTAACTAACCTAAGGACATGACACACATCCATGCCCGAGGCAGGATTCGAACATACGACAGTGGCAGCAGCGCGGTTCCGGACTGAAGCGCCTACAACCGCTCGGCCACAGCTGCCGGCACGGCTCTGCAAGAGGGCGTAAAAATAGGAGAGCATCTCCACATAACATGTAGGAAGAATTGCTACTCGGTGGCGCACTCAGGTCAAAGACAGATTGGCTTAATTATCGCCAAACTCGAGAGGGAAAACGTGGCCAGTTGTTCTGTACGCCCCTTATACCACCGTCTACGGACTCATCGGCTAAACTGAGGCACTTCTGGAGGTTTAGTACGAGTGGAGGTTTTTGTCAAGTGACCACTAACATGAACCAATTTTTTTTAAAGAAAAAGAAAGCTTGCAGTCAACATGACGAGTATGCTATTTTTAAAGACGACAACAGCATAGTTCGTTAGGCTAGAAGAATATATGACTGAGTTTCTGAGTATTCCCCCACTCCCTTACATGGCTTGAAACATCACCTCACTTGAACTCCATAGAAAATCTGTGGGACATGTTGGAGCAGCGGTTAAAACTCCGACGTCAGCATATCTGCAATTTGGTGGAAATGCGTGATCAAACCCTCAGCGAGTGGATTAACCTGGGTGTTACAGACACAACCCTGTGTACTCCCTTCCTAACTGAATCCTGGAAGTTATCAAGGCCACTGCTGGAATTACACTGTATTAAGTGATGCTTAAAATACTTACTCTAGGGGTGACTAATATTCTGCACTGGGTTGTGTAGAGCCTCAACAAAGAACTAAGAGGAAGACATTGTATTTCATATGCTCCAAAAAAATCCCTTAAGATTCTGCGAAATGAGAATGTAAGTTACTCCACAATACAATCACGTGGAACCTAAATCAAGGAGGTTATACGAATGCTGTTCTTCACTAATGTGCAAACCATGAAGTATGTGAGTCATAGAGAGAATGACATTAGAAACCGAACAATATCATTTTAAGTATACTTTTCTCATATCCTGTATGGCGCATCACAACCATAACAAAGCACCCTAAGCAGGAATATTCATTGTTTATCACCACATTCTTATGTTAGTTTTGTTTTTGTTTGTGCTTACACTGTGCCTCATAACCTAGCATCCTTACTTTGAATCATGTACAAAACTTCGCTGTAATTTGACAAGCAATTTCAGTCTGTACCACTATTTTGAACTCTTCTTGGGTACTCAGGCAGGTAGTTTCATTCAAATAGTGCGATAATGCGGAAAGACGACGTTTTGCCTCAGGCAGTCCTGAAGATGGCAACAAAATCAGTTTGCCTAAATATCGCACCATCTGGACGACACTACCCAATTGAGTACCCCAAAAGTGTTCGAAAGTACCACACCATCAGGAACATATAAAATTACACATCTTCTATGTCATTTAAAGAATTATAATGGGCAAGCAATACATATTCTAAATTTACTCTACGCTTAACATTGACTTCACAACGTTGTTCTTCACACATTATTCTGATGTTATTACCACAACAAAATTGGGTTATTCTAAGGTGTAACCGGCCGTGAATAATCGAACTTACCATTCAGAACTGGAGCCATTTTCTTTGTTCTATTTTATCCTATGAATTGTTTGTCAGTATAAAGTTACCCTTTTTAACGTCAACAGTTTCAGCTTCCTGCTCAGATGATTTTCAGTGGACGCTGTTCTCCATAAGACATAACAGTGCATATCAGGGCTGCCTCCATCATACAACGTTACAAACGCACTGATGGAACTTCCTCAAGAATCACTGCTCTTATTGCCAGCGATAAAGACTCGATGTTTCGTTACCACTGCAGCAAACCTTCTGGATCACTCATGAATTCTGTATCAGGACAGTATTCAGTATGGTGACGACGTAAAAGGCAAATCGCTAGAGTATTTGAATTCATATGTATTGACGATGGATACGAAAGCTCACTATTTTGGAATCATGCGACAGTGGGTCCACCTTTACCTTCTGTATGTTCTTTCTATCTTTTTAGTAAACGGAAGGATTATAAAGTGCTCAAAGTAATTCGTTTATTGTCATCGTGCATCATTACAGAAAATGCAAGGCAGTGGTCTTGTGCGATCAGGCCACATTTTCATTTTGACATGAGATTTCCTTCAGCCCTCGACTCGCTCAACTGTCAAGCGCAAGCTAATTTTGCTAAATAATATCGGCTTTCACCTTTTTTTCTTCAGTGAGCAAGTTGATCATCTTTATCTGTATCTATTCTAACACTAATGATAAAATTAAGAAACTGTCGTCTCTGTCTGTTTGAACACGCTAACCTCCAAAACTACTAAATGAATTTTCATAGGGCTTTCGTAGGTAAATTGAGCATTGTTGTTGTTGTGGTCTTCAGTCCTGAGACTGGTTTGATGCAGCTCTCCATGCTACTCTATCCTGTGCAAGTTTCTTCATCTCCCAGTACCTACTGCAACCTACATCCTTCTGAATCTGCTTAGTGTATTCATCTCTTGGTCTCCCTCTACGATTTTTACCCTCCACGCTGCCCTACAGTGCTAAATTTGTGATCCCTTGATGCCTCAGAACATGTCCTACTAACCGGTCTCTTCTTCTCGTCAGTTGTGCCACAAATTCCTCTTCTTCCCAATTCTATTCAGTACCTCCTCATTAGTTATGTGGTCTACCCATCTGATCTTCAGCATTCTTCTGTAGCACCACATTTCGAAAGCTTCTATTCTCTTCCTGTCCAAACTATTTATCGTCCATGTTTCACTTCCATACATGGCTACACTCCACACAAATACTTTCAGAAACGACTTTCTGACACTTAAATCTATACTCGATGTTAACAAATTTCTCTTCTTCAAAAACGCTTTCCTTGCCATTGCCAGTCTACATTTTATATCTTCTCTACTACGACCATCATCAGTTATTTTGCTCCCCAAATAGCAAAACTCCTTTAGTACTTTAAGTGTCTCACTTCCTAATCTAATTCCCTCAGCATCACTCGACTTAATTCGACTACATTCCATTATTCTCGTTTTGCTTTTGTTGATGTTCATCTTATATCCTCCTTTCAAGACAATGTCCATTCCGTTCAACTGCTCTTCCAAGTCCTTTGCTCTCTCTGACAGAATTACAATGTCATCGGCGAACCTCAAAGTTTTTATTTCTTCTCCATGGATTTTAATACCTACTCCGAATTTTTCTTTTGTTTCCTTTACTGCTTGCTCAATATACAAACTGAATAACATTGGGGAGAGGCTACAACCCTGTCTCACTCCCTTCCCAACCACTGCTTCCCT
Organism: Schistocerca cancellata; assembly: GCF_023864275.1. Classification (NCBI taxonomy): domain Eukaryota; kingdom Metazoa; phylum Arthropoda; class Insecta; order Orthoptera; family Acrididae; genus Schistocerca; species Schistocerca cancellata. The sequence continues at coordinate 214,464,978 of NC_064626.1, forward strand.
TTCATGTCCCTCGACTCTTATAACTGCCATCTGGTTTCTGTACAAATTGTAAATAGCCTTTCGCTCCCTGTATTTTACCCCTGCCACCTTTAGAATTTGGAAGAGAATATTCCAGTCAACATTGTCAAAAGCTTTCTCTAAGTCTACAAATGCTAGAAACGTAGGTTTACCTTTCCTTAATCTTTCTTCTAAGATAAGTCGTAAGGTCAGTATTGCCTCACGTGTTCCAATATTTCTACGGAATCCAAACTGATCTTCCCCGATGTCGGCTTCTACCAGTTTTTCCATTCGTCTGTAAAGAATTCGTGTTAGTATTTTGCAGCTGTGATTTATTAAACTGATAGTTCGGTAATTTTCACATCTGTCAACACCTGCTTTCTTTGGGATTGGAATTATTATATTCTTCTTGAAGTCTGAGGGTACTTCGCCTGTCTCATACATCTTGCTCACCAGATGGTAGAGTTTTGTCAGGACTGGCTCTCCCAAGGCAGTCAGTAGTTCTAATGGAAAAATTGAGCATAGCTTGGGTAAAATACAAGCACTATTTTATCAAAAGCGGAACACGCAAAAAAGTCGTCTGCTCTGCTTAGTTGTTCGGATACTTAACGATCACAGCGTAGTGCACCAAAGAACCAAGAGATGGCGCTATTAATTTCGTAGTACACCAAAGGACCAATAGGTGGAGCTGCTAGATTTTTTAACTTAGTGACATATGTACTTTTTGAAGTACACGTCAATGAGAGAATTAAGTTCCATAATGCTACGAATACAAACTAACAAGCCGGCCGCGGTGGTCTAGCGGTTCTGGCGCTGCAGTCCGGAACCGCGGGACTGCTATGGTCGCAGGTTCGAATCCTGCCTCGGGCATGGGTGTGTGTGATGTCCTTAGGTTAGTTAGGTTTAAGTAGTTTTAAGTTCTAGGGGACTTATGACCTAAGATGTTGAGTCCCATAGTGCTCAGAGCCATTTGAACCATTTGAACAAACTAACAGCAAATGTACGTTGCTGTGATATACAGATTTACTGAGTTCGCTTTGCATATTATAAACTACACGACATTGCTGTGCTTCTTTCGATAGGTTTCGTTTATATTCTTTGATAGTAAAAAGTTTGTTTTTTTAATTTTATTTGTTATTTCGGTCCCTAATAATTGCGATTTTATTTCGCTTTGTTTGAGAATAACAGCTGAGTCTTTCTGAATACACCAGAGTGGTGTATCTTGAGTCTAGACGTGCTGAGGTTTCAGTTGATCAGGCTATAATGCGCTGTCTGGAAACTCTTCGCAAAAGCGAGGCGCGGCGTACATCTAATCGCGAGCGTCGTGCATTATCTCGCTTCTCAGAACGCTTCTCTCGCAGAGGCTCAAAGTTACTTCTATCCAACCTAACATAATAGAAGCGCAGATTTCAACACGCAGTGGCGTAGGCGAGCCAGATGTTATACACCGAATCCCGCTAATTCCTCACAATTTACCATTTCGCTTGGAACGTTAACAATTGCTGCCGAGCTTATGTTACACAATGACGATAAACAAAGCACACGGCCAGACGCTGCATTTTAGGCGTATGGACCTTAAAGTGGGTTGCTTTTTGCAAAGCGAACTGTATTTGGCACTCTCCCACGTCAGTGAAGCAAACAAACTCTTCGTTCACGTCCCGAGCCGTACTACTTCAAACGTTGAACTGGAAGAAGCTTTATAAGCGAAAAATAAATTCCGCGCATATGAAGCCTCTGACACAGCTATCACCAGATACCTACGCTGGGTTTTACAGTTAGTACACAAATAACAACATGTCCTAGAGAGCTAACGTAGTAGTTTGCAGTAATTTAACATCTCTACATAAATCCCAGTAGTTAGTTTTCGAAATTTTTGTACTTTAAATGAAGAACATTGTACACAATTGAAAAAAAAATTGGAAATTTTCCTCGTCAGCTCTCATCCAGCATGGGAAGCGGAATAGTAGCTACTCATTTTTCGTACATGACACTGTACCAATGACCAGTGTGGCTTAAATCCCAAAACTGTCCCCTGTGTGACATGGATTTAATGAGCATATGGAACTGTCGATTTTAGCTCGTTCGCCAGTTGCGGACTGTCCCATTGGTGTTGTTTTGGGGGAGTAGTTAACGTAATAGCATGGGGTTTCGCTCTAACCTTTCTTTCATTTCCATAACACTAATCTGCATTTCAGAACTTTAGTCAGACGATTTGTTGAAAGTAGATGTTCCCGAGTCAATTTTGTATGCTGATTCTAGAAATAACTAGCGTTTTCGTCTATCACGTCAGGTTTTACATAAAATAAGAAGTAATACCTTGAAGATTTTTCACTTCTGAGCCCACAAATTCTAACACCATTTCACACAAGGTGAATTTTGAATCAAAACACATTTAAAAAATAAAATATATTTAAATAATACTCCTCAGAACTCTCCTAATTTGTTTCTTTACTACCGTGAATAAAAATAAGAGGTCAAAATTGTACCATAAATTTTTAAATTTTCTCTTCTTTGACCTCCTTGCAGATCTCTGTATATCATGAATGCCTTTTTTCAACATCCAACAGTAGTCGGTCGACATAGCTGCTGTCCAGTGCTTCTCTTCATATCTCAGTGAAAACGTGCAGTCTGCTCTTCAATACAATGTCCCAAATTTCCGGAAAGCAGTCGATATGTGAGTGTAGAAAGTGGACTTTCACACTCATTTAACAACCCATCTTCTTGAAATTTTGCAGCGTTTTTTCAATAACGGCTTTGTAATCAGGATCGTTGTCACTCCTTACCAAGCTTTCAGTAACTGGCGGGAAGACGGTCATGCACCCTTTTCTGTTTTCTTCATTGTCTTCTCAGAATATTCATCCTACATCAATTCCTTTATTTGAGGACTAAAAGAAAAATTCCATCTTTCGATTTGTCTCGTGTGGTGAAGAGAAATTTCCTGGAAATGTATTTGATGCAGGGTTGATCCCTTGTTTTGTCCACAATCTTAACCTTTCCACACAACAGCGGCAGACCGTCTCTGGCGCCCATCCCTTGTGCTGGTCACCAAGTTTCATTTTAAAGTATGTGTGGTAAGCCTTTTACACAAATCTGTTTAGCCACTGTATAATACCCAAAATTTAACAGAAAATATTTAGGTTCTTCACACACTTGCGTTTTGACATAGTAGTAACTATCAACAATAAGGGAAGTGTTTTATTAATACTGTCTTAAATACAGAGAATAATCACAATATAGCACTGGTAATCCAAACCTGTGAGACAAACAACACTTTCAGGATCACAAAACAACAACTAGCATCAACAGGTGTAATAACCTAAAAGTATACGGGGCCGTACTGAGAAATTTCCCCCCAATAATACGCATAACCTACTGACACAGCAACATATCTTTGAAGTCAAATTGCGGCGAAACTGTACGTAATAGAAAAAAAAATGAAAGCAGATTTGGAAAGTAGAGGTAATATCACATATTAGTTTTCAATCATGTGATACCGTGCAGACTAGTGTAATCATCCAAAATAATGCAAACAAAGCGCTACATCTCAGAAACACTTATCAGTCACGCACATAACATCCTACACCGAAGAAACTAAAGTTTTCTTTACCTTATCACTGGGGGGTGGCACGTAAGCTGTCTTGATTAGACGTATTACGTCACAAACAGTCATCCGATTTCACAACACTATATCTTCCATGTGAGTCAAGATAGAGACATGGGCTGAATTTTAAGTTGTGCATCAAAACTAAAATCTTGCCTTGGTGGCAGTTGTAAGCTTCTCGTTGCTTTAGCTGGAGGGACGGTGCTTCCTCGTGCAACTAGCTTGCGCGCTCGTTTATTAAGAGTTGTAAAACTCCCTCAAGTTACTGTAGACAACCATAAGTAACAGAAGACTACGGTTCTTTGCAAGTAACCCTGGTCAGTAAAAATTGTAGGTGCGTTACCAGTACATTAGGTACGTTGCATACCTTATGGATGTTACCTCATCTCGATCGCTTTGTTCACGTGTGCGATCAGTGTTTTACTAGATTCTCCTAGAAACCGGAAGCGGCAAGCCGTCAAGAAACTGAGGAGGATATAGAAAGGGCCGCATAAGCTACGAAACATTTTTTTATGTAGTTATCCTCCTATCTATTATTTAAAAGAGTGTTAATAGCAAAACCGATATGACAAATTCTGATTCTGGTTTCATTAGAAAATCGTTGATTTGTAATGTGAAACAGACGGATGTAACAGAAAATTAAAAAAAAATACAGATTTATCAACTAGCGGTGGAAAACGTAATTTCCTTAAGAAAGTGAAATTAAAAAAACACAAAACGAAATTATACCAAATATCACTTCAATAGTACGTCGAGCTTGTCTAGAACATGTTTCTGCTACTCATAAATAACTTCACACTTATCAATAAAAAAAGCTAATTCTTGCCTTTTATTGTGATAAAGAACTTTCTGTTGAGTACAAAATAACAATAATTACATAGTTTATTTGATGTTTGTGCGTGTAAACTGTTCTTGCATCAAAAGTAACTGCTTTGGTTACATAAACAGCGGAGAAGTTACGCGATCAACAATTATTTACAATATGTAATTTGTATTTTTAAGGATATTATACACACAACTGACTAAAACTGCGCGATGTGCGGTTCTCATTATATGTAAAGCAAACAAACAAACAGAAAGCAAGGTGTAGTCGTCCGGCCGGCCGGTGTGGCCGTGCGGTCTAGGCGCTTCAGTCTGGAACCGCGTGACTGCTCCGGTCGCAGGTTCGAATCCTGCCTCGGGCATGGATGTGTGTGACGTCCTTAGGTTAGTTAGGTTTAAGTAGTTCTAAGTTCTAGGGGACTAATGACCACAGATGTTAAGTCCCATAGTGCTCAGAGCCATTTGAACCTTCTATTTTTTTTTTTTTTTTTTTTTTTTTTTCAGTCGTCGGCTCCAAGATTCTTCCTCGCACATTCATTAATGTTTTTCTCCACACCAATGCTACAAATTCTACAGGTAGTCCTACCATTTAGTACATCATTTATTCAACGTACCAAACCTATTGAACTGTAGTTCACTCCGAATGCGCGTCGGCTCGAGCAACAAAAGTAGTTTTAGTTCGGCGTTCTTCGTTTCAACAGGTGCAATTCACTTAAAATAATGCGACGCGATTCTCGTTGAGAGTATGGTACTATACCTCCTGCAGCTAAGCATTTGACGGCGGAACCTGTAATTTCAAGACACTAGAGTTCTGTGAATTCACGTACGCGGTGACATGAAGGATAACTATTTCCTCTAACGCCGAGAGTCCAGTTGAAGCTAAGTTTCATTTACGTGCAAAAGAAACCGAAATAACATAATAATGCAGTTGGTACATACCGCGATCGAACACAGTATCTGCAAAGCTTCAAGTGGTTTGCACTATTTCGTTAGAAAAAGGTTGTTGTCTAATGCGGAAAAGACGTTTGCGGGAATTACGTAGCCGGATATGTTGGAGATCTGCTTTTATCGATTACTGCGAAAACGTATTGAAAATTGTGTTTTTCGGCAGGATGGAACCCCTCGCTCTAGCACCTGCGTGTAAGAGCGTTAATCAACAACCAATAAACCCCCGGTTGTTAAAGAAGCTCCCACTTATATGAAACAGTTTCCCAGTTCTGATTACTTTGCAAATGGATTAATGTGTGAAATATTTGACATTGAGCATGTAACTGAAAAAAAGTTTAGGAAATAGTTGACACTATGCGTGTTGGATTTCACGATGCGCTCTCATTACGAAATATTGAATGAATTCATTCTGTGTAATTTGCTCTCAGTTGTAAATCAGGGACACGTTTCTCATACATCTCAAAGTTGATGATGTGGTATCTCTCGAACTATGAGCAGCAGAATGATATAATTTTGTAGGTAGATTCATGGGCATAACATGTGGGTATTGTCTGCAATCTGTCTTGTGAATAAAGTGGGTAGTGAAGAAGTATTAAATTAAAACATCGTGCTTGATGCTGAAGTGGAACATGAACATCGACAATACAGTACGCGACAAAGTTTCTTCCTTTTATCATTTGAAGAGGGGTTGTCAGGGTCCTCTCATTTTCAAATATTGGATGAATAAAGTCCAGGTATTTGCCCGCCACCAGTTACGCTGCCTCAAGGAAAACACACAGTTAATTGTAATACTTGTCTTATTTTGTTAAACCTTCAGCACAAGATTATAGTTCTTAATGAGTAGATCATGGTAGAATATATTTTTTTTTAATTCGACCAATAATCACATGAAATACTGAGACTCAAATTTTGTTGCACCTGCAAGCCGTTAGTTAGATGACCTGCTACTAGTATTGGCATCCAGGGTATTCGCTTAGCAACATAGATGAGCCACCTCTATGACAGATCAGCCGTAATGGAAGTACAGATCTCGCATTGCACCATGGACGAAGTGTGTGTCGCCCGATCTCGGAGTATGACTTCTGTGAAAGCTCCTATCTTACACGTAATTGTAGGTTACCCAAAGGCTATATTCGCCACCACTGTAAAATCAGATCATTCTGTTGAAAACGAAGACTTTGTAGTCGTAAGCGTAAATTAAAATTTACCCCAAGTTTCTATCGTCATAAATGAAGAAGATAAAGTCTTTTGAAATCAAATTATTTTTTTTCTTATTAATCTGTCAGCTTTGCAGTAATGACTTGTAGGATGTCTACAGTGGCCGCGTTCAGCCCGATTTCCTTCAGGTTACGATGAGGACATACGATTCCTCGTATAACTGTGTATCTTCCAGTATACAGCGCCATCTTTTGAGCACTATAACGAATGCAGCATTAAAAATATGTTCGATTAAAACTCGCTGGTTCGGTGCTGGCTGATTAGATTGGAACAGCGGCATTGTCAAACTGGTGGTGATGAAAATGCCGCCATTAATGGAAATCTGGTTTCGTTTCTGTGACAGAGCTCTCTAATTACAGCGAGTAAAATGGTTATATAAATGAGTTACCGTTCGCTACAACAGCAATAAAATCTTTCGCGCTGCGCAGAAATGTATGGCGCTAAACGCATTTACTAAATGTCCCTCTCGTGGCCGAAGCGAATAAAGCGCATTGTCATTTCTGAACCGATGTATTCATAGTGGATTAGGGATTACGCATTACGTGTACTGAACATATGGTATATTCATAAGTAACTTTCGCTATTGTCTTATTAGAACGATAGCTTCAATGCAGGGCGACATTGTGACGGTACTCGGGATGACACAGAAGATGTCTTTACTCTTTAATCTACATTTTTTGTATTTTCTACTCACATATCTAAGTATTTTGCGTGTTGAGAGAAATTATTCGAATTATCGTAACTGATTCCGACTGTCTACCATTACTATCAAGTTCTCTCTTACTTGACTCCAGTATTTGGCTGAAAGACCCTGTCTCGATATCGGCTCATCCCTTGAACATCCCGCTCTATCTTTAAGCCTAGGGAATGAAAAGCTTAAAAATGAAGTCATTAGAGACGGGAATCTCCGAAGACTTATGCCACCAGCAAGAAAGTTGAAGTTATCTGATGATAACGGAGAAAGGAAGAATATTGTTGAACTCACTCATCTTCTAAGTAATTGTCGGTATCAGTGAAATTCGTCAACAGCTGTGTAACTGAGATGTTATTTTATTTTATTTTATTTTGACTACCAGTTTCAGCATTCCACTATGAAATCTTCAGGCCTCATATGCATCATTCAGAATGATTGATATTGTCATACAGTGTGGTATATTCTTGGATGTCGTGAATTTAAACTGTTTCACAAGCGCTTCATTCAGGGACTTGATAGCACGTAGTTTTAGCGTAAGCACGGATTGGATTCCATAATGGCTTGGCTAGTCATTCGGTATGTGTAGTTGGTCCTATGGTAACGATAAAGGTGAATAACAAGGTCGACGAAACTATTTTAAGAGACCATGTTCATTAATCATCCAAGCTATATCGCCATTAGGGGACAGTACCTCCCACTATAACAATCATTCACCCACCCTCCTGAGGATGCCCTAGATGGGACGAAATAATAAGTCTTCTTAGGCCTCCTCAATCGCAGGATTTGTAACTTTACCTAATGTATCTAAGTAAATGGATACGTTTTTTTAAATTTTTGATACAGTTCTAAGCAGCTGAACTGTTCCATACTCAACGTTCGTCCCTCGAGAAATCGCAAGATGACAGAGCCCCTTAGCTATAAATGAAGTACTACCTTATATTTCCTCCATGTATGTTTAGCTGCTTGGTACTCACTGTGAGAATATATTTTGATAACGTCGGTTAAGGCGTTCATATTTACAGATGCTGATTCGCTTCCACAGATGACAAATTTCGATCGAAGTAGCTGAAAGGACCATTCTCTCTCACCCTCTCTCTCTCTCTCTCTGTCTTCCTTTCCGTCTTTCACACACATAAACACACACACACACACACACACACAGCTCCTTTCTTTTGGGTTTGTGAAACACACACGAACAGCCTCTTTCTTCCGTGTCTGTGAAAAACACAAAAGCCAGATGCTTTTAGTAATGCACACCTGCCGTATATTCAGTCGTGAAGCTTTCGTTACTGAAAAGACGAACCGCGAATTAAGAGAAGTAGGGAGCATTCTCTCATGTGTACGCACTTCTCCAAAATTCGGGCCGAACATGTTCCTGCATTCTGTTCGGCCCAGGCATAATACAAAATATACGTAACTTTTGTTAACTCTCATCAATCAATTGAACGATCTGTGTTGTTTTATTTTTTTCTGTTTAAAGGTATAGAGTGCGACAACTAATGTTTCATTTGTGCTTTCACCCTCAAAAAATAAACCAACGCTTACATATTCTCTCAGGACACACCAATGTTCCAGTTCTCACTGATCGTAAGGGCTTCTTATAGTAATGTGAAAGGGCTCTAGATGAAAGTATTATTCCGCTTTTTACTCTGACTCTTAACATTGTTGTTTCGTGGTCGCCAGCTGCATCATTAGCACTATACTGTGGGGTTATTAGAGGCTTTACTGATCATGTAAAACAATACGTACTCTTCGTTTACCGTAATTTGATAAATTACTGATATCCTACAAATTAAGACCGGCCACGGCGTGCCGTGCCAGATGTGAGCCGGATGTACGGGCCCTTCTCATATTTGCTCTGTCCTCCCCGGAAGCACTCGGTACGTGGCTGTCGCATCACAGCCACGTAATAGGGCCGAGGCAGTTCTAGATAAGTTTTATAGTTTGGCAATAATTTATGGATTTGTAGTTTTGGCTTGACGATGTCCACTATGGACAAACGGTAATAACTGTTATTCTGAAGAAGGTTGGGTTATCCCGAATGGAACCTAGGTAAATTCTAGGTAAACGGTGCAACTGAGGCTGTTGATTATTGAAATTAAAATTAATATTTATACAGTTGCTGACAGGGCCGCGAAATGTGGAAGATATTTAAAATTTAGGATGCTGTTTAGAGAAATATCCTGGGCGACCTTTTTTCTCCGGTGTCTACATCTACATCTACATCTACATTTATACTCCGCAAGCCACCCAACGGTGTGTGGCGGAGGGCACTTTACGTGCCACTGTCATTATCTCCCTTTCCTGTTCCAGTCGCGTATGGTTCGCGGGAAGAACGACTGTCTGAAAGCCTCTGTGCGCGCTCTAATCTCTCTAATTTTACATTCGTGATCTCCTCGGGAGGTATAAGTAGGGGGAAGCAATATATTCGATACCTCATCCAGAAACGCACCCTCTCGAAACCTGGCGAGCAAGCTACACCGCGATGCAGAGCGCCTCTCTTGCAGAGTCTGCCACTTGAGTTTGTTAAACATCTCCGTAACGCTATCACGGTTACCAAATAACCCTGTGACGAAACGCGCCGCTCTTCTTTGGATCTTCTCTATCTCCTCCGTCAACCCGATCTGGTACGGATCCCACACTGATGAGCAATACTCAAGTATAGGTCGAACGAGTGTTTTGTAAGCCACCTCCTTTGTTGATGGACTACATTTTCTAAGGACTCTCCCAATGAATCTCAACCTGGTACCCGCCTTACCAACAATTAATTTTATATGATCATTCCACTTCAAATCGTTCCGCACGCATACTCCCAGATATTTTACAGAAGTAACTGCTACCAGTGTTTGTTCCGCTATCATATAATCATACAATAAAGGATCCTTCTTTCTATGTATTCGCAATACATTACATTTGTCAGTAGAAAGTAACTGCGTTTGTTGTTTTCTTATCCCCATTTATGTTTATATGTACATAGCGCTGAAAATATCTACACAGCAGTACAAATACGGACAGTAAGTGCTGATGTCTTGTTTGCAAACAAACTTGTTCCATTCACTCATGGTGCATGCTCTTGGCAACAGAAATGCTCACTGTATTCCTGCCCTTCCCGTATACATGCAGTACTGCTCTGGTCCGTATCGGGCTTGTTTTTCCGGCAGTGTTAGTTGATAATTGATAGTGACACACAGCAATATGGACAGGTCTGCTGATGGGCTGGCTCATGTAAACCTCTTGGGGTTAACTGAATGCTGTTGAAGCGCGACACAACGAGTATATGCTGAGTTGCTACCGCAGTGACATCTACCACATTGCAGTAGTTTTGCTTTTGAGGGTTATTGAATTAGTCTTTGTTTTGTGATGTACGTTTTGCTGGTTGAATAACAGCGTCTTTCGACTGTTACGAAACTATTTCCCCAAAATAAGGGTAACTGACATCATCATCACCTCTATCATAAAATCTTTCTCTATTCTCTCTCTCTTATTTTGTGGTATTTCATCGTAATTTTGACACTTTATTTCCAATAGAGGAATATTTTCGTTCTTAGCCTCCTCTTCATGTCATTTAAACATTTTTCCTCCCGCGCTAAGAACTTTATTGTTCCACAATAAATGTCCAGATAGTTTGAGTTTCCTTGTTTGTGGTAGTTTTTTCGATGCTTCTCCGCTCATTCATTCAGAACATCTTTGTTTTCCTTTCTGTTGAGCCGATCGAGCGAGGTGGCGCAGTGGTTAGCACACTCGACTCGCATTCGGAAGAACGACGGTTCAATCCCGCGTCCGGCCATCCTGATTTAGGTTTTCCGTGATTTCCATAAATCACTCCAGGCAAATGCCGGGACGGTTCCTCTGGAAGGGCACGGCCGACTTCCTTCCCCGTCCTTCCCTAATCCGATGAGACCGATGACCTCGCTGTTTGGTCTCTTCCCCCAAACAACCCAATCCAACACACTGTCGAGCTGTGCTTCGTACAACCTTTTCAGAGCGACGCTTCTGTCTCTTCGAATTGCTTTCTTCCTGTCTTTAGCAGTCTCCAACTTTCACAGTTATGCATAGGGTGGGCAAAGTCAATCTCGCAAAAAAAAAAAGCAATTGGAAACACCGGCAGAAATTTATGTTTTAACATAAATGCAGATGCCAGCCAAGCTTCAGGTTGCGCTGTTGTATTTGGCCACTAACGGCACCTCCTCAATACCTTGCAGGTTTCACTTGTGGTCAGAAGAGTGTATTTGTGAGTGCATTACGTCGGAGCTATGTGCATTCGAACGTGCACAAATTGTTGGTGCTGATGTAGTGGGTGCTTCTAGAAACCAGGTAACCGAGACACTGTATCGAAAGCGGAAAATTATCCACTACGTCACAACGCGGACGAGACTGAGTTGAGTGATCGTGACAGAGGGTCATTGAAGAGGATCGTGACGAAAACTAGCGGAAAGACAGCTGCCAAAGTCACTGCAGAAATTAATGTCGCATTCGCGAACTTTGTCAGCACTAGAACACTAAGGGGACTCCACAATTAGGCAATTCCAGGGCAATGTGGGATTACAAAAGTACACAATAGGATGCAAATGCCAGTAACAGAGAAACGTCGTGCCGAAATCGTAAAATTGTGGATGGCTTTTAGGCGGTTTTCCATCTGCCTCGGCGATTGCGGGCTGGTTCCCCATATTCCGCCTCAGCTACACTATGTCGGCGATTGCTGCGCAAACAAGTTCTCCACGTACGCGTACACCACCATTACTCTACCACGCAAACATAGTGGTTACACTCGTCAGGTGTGAGACGTTCCCTGGGGGGGGGGGGGGTCCACAGGGGGCCGAACCGCAAAATAACCCTGGGTTCGGTGTGGGGCGGCGGAGGGGTAGTCGTCGTGGGGTTGTGGACCACTGCGGCTGCAACGGGGACGGAGTCTCTCCGTCGTTTCTAGGTCCCCGGTTAACATACAATACAGTACAATACAACATACTGTTTCCAACCTCTGGGTAGTTTACGTCCCAAGAGAAGAACATGATTTGGGCAGCCATATTGTGGCATTCCATGGGCCTCATGGTGATTCTGTGAGGTCGCGTTACTGCCAAAGATTGCGTCAACCGTTAGGTTGATCATGTCCATCCCATGGCACATTATTCGTTCCCCAATTGTGATGGCGTGTCCCAAAACGACAGAGCCCCTCTTCAGACACATTACATCGTCCTGGACTGGTCATTTGAGCACGAGGATGAATTTTCACACCACACTCAGCAGATCTCGAGATTATTGGACCTTTCTGGTCTACTTTGCAGAGAAGTGTCCACGATCTCTAGCCACCTCCTTCATCATTGCTTGCACTTGCCACTGTTCTGCAGTAATAATGTACAAGATATCCTCGAAAACAATACAGGGCCTCTGCTTACACTTTGCAATGTGTCTGGATGCTGTTTTTAATTCCAGCGTTTTGCTGCGCCGTGTTAGGCATGATAATACCTTGTATTTTTGATGTTCCCATATTTATGTTCACTGCCTCTATACAATTCAACTTAAGGTGCGCAAACCGTCTTACATCATTCACACCTTGGCCGGTAATGTAAGTTGTGTTGCCTACCTTAATGTGTATGAATTGCTTTCAGGGCCAGAATTAACACACGTTGCTCACCCTGTAGAGGCACATTCGAGACGAACATCTTGATGTTTTTGTTAATTCTAATATACGTTTTAATGTTAGTTGTCTAACTTCGTTGAAAGTTCGTTTAGCGGTTGCAATTCTAACTGAATAAATGATAATTGCATTTTTGTTATGTCACGAGCCATATTTAAACTAAGATAATCACGAAATGTGCCAGAACACAGTTGGCAATGTTGTTGGTTTAGTTAGACCATCGTTGTAAGAACGGCCGAATCGCTTCCCAGTTAGGGTGAACATACGTCCGGATTAATCCGGACATGTCTTCCTTTTTAGCTCTTTGTCCGGGGTCCGGGCGGATTTTTACAGTGTCCGGCTTTTTCGCAAAGTTGAGAGTAATACAGTTAAATTTAAAATTCATACAGTTCTATTGCTCTTTTCTTAAATACTTTAACTATTGGCACAGCCTTCGTTATAAACACGCACGAAGGCGGTGTTAGTAGGTGGCTCCAGGATCGTCGATGTCATCGTTGATCGACCTACACTCCTGGAAATTGAAATAAGAACACCGTGAATTCATTGTCCCAGGAAGGGGAAACTTTATTGACACATTCCTGGGGTCAGATACATCACATGATCACACTGACAGAACCACAGGCACATAGACACAGGCAACAGAGCATGCACAATGTCGGTACTAGTACAGTGTATATCCACCTTTCGCAGCAATGCAGGCTGCTATTCTCCCATGGAGACGATCGTAGAGATGCTGGATGTAGTCCCGTGGAACGGCTTGCCATGCCATTTCCACCTGGCGCCTCAGTTGGACCAGCGTTCGTGCTGGACGTGCAGACCGCGTGAGACGACGCTTCATCCAGTCCCAAACATGCTCAATGGGGGACAGATCCGGAGATCTTGCTGGCCAGGGTAGTTGACTTACACCTTCTAGAGCACGTTGGGTGGCACGGGATACATGCGGACGTGCATTGTCCTGTTGGAACAGCAAGTTCCCTTGCCGGTCTAGGAATGGTAGAACGATGGGTTCGATGACGGTTTGGATGTACCGTGCACTATTCAGTGTCCCCTCGACGATCACCAGTGGTGTACGGCCAGTGTAGGAGATCGCTCCCCACACCATGATGCCGGCCGGGTGTTGGCCCTGTGTGCCTCGGTCGTATGCAGTCCTGATTGTGGCGCTCACCTGCACGGCGCCAAACACGCATACGACCATCATTGGCACCAAGGCAGAAGCGACTCTCATCGCTGAAGAGGACACGTCTCCATTCGTCCCTCCATTCACGCCTGTCGCGACACCACTGGAGGCGGGATGCACAATGTTGGGGCGTGAGCGGAAGACGGCCTAACGGTGTGCGGGACCGTAGCCCAGCTTCATGGAGACGGTTGCGAATGGTCCTCGCCGATACCCCAGGAGCAACAGTGTCCCTAATTTGCTGGGAAGTGGCGGTGCGGTCCCCTACGGCACTGCGTAGGATCCTACGGTCTTGGCGTGCATCCGTGCGTCGCTGCGGTCCGGTCCCAGGTCGACGGGCACGTGCACCTTCCGCCGACCACTGGCGACAACATCGATGTACTGTGGAGACCTCACGCCCCACGTGTTGAGCAATTCGGCGGTACGTCCACCCGGCCTCCCGCATGCCCACTATACGCCCTCGCTCAAAGTCCGTCAACTGCACATACGGTTCACGTCCACGCTGTCGCGGCATGCTACCAGTGTTAAAGACTGCGATGGAGCTCCGTATGCCACGGCAAACTGGCTGACACTGACGGCGGCGGTGCACAAATGCTGCGCAGCTAGCGCCATTCGACGGCCAACACCGCGGTTCCTGGTGTGTCCGCTGTGCCGTGCGTGTGATCATTGCTTGTACAGCCCTCTCGCAGTGTCCGGAGCAAGTATGGTGGGTCTGACACACCGGTGTCAATGTGTTCTTTTTTCCATTTCCAGGAGTGTATAAACGAATGCAAATATCGATTATTTAAAATTTTCATTTCGTATCTTCGCTTTGTATAGGCTTGGCTTCCTTTAGTGCACGTGTGATTTGCGAATATAATTTGTAACCGAGTGAGTTACGTAAAATATTTGGCGATGCCTAAACGGAAGTATAGATTTTCTGATGTCCTTCCTGCAAATATCCGGCTTTCAAAAAAGGGAGAAATGAATTTGAAGCGGAATCTAAAATATGTGGAGCTGGAACGTACGTCTCAGTGGCCAATAAAGGTAAGAAATAACTACAGATTAACTGTCATGGTTTTATTTCATTGTTTCATAGTCATTCAATTTATTTGTATTCGGAAGGTTAAAGTGCAGTTTACATGTCGTCAGCTGCTGCTTGAATTGTAGATGTTGGTAGCGGTGCTTCGAATGAAGGGAGGTGAATAGTCTTAGTTTATCGCTTTGTAAACAATTCCGTGTTATTGACATAACAAAACAATTGACGCCTCACTGCCACCACAATCAATGTTTTTAATTATTTTTATACATTTCTCAGTTAACCACCACCTGACTATCAGTAACAATTGACAACTAGTTTTAATTCCCCGCAGAAACACACAATCGTATTGGCTGCCTGAACGCTATAAAATGCATGCATGTTGCTTTGTCACTGAAATGTCAAATTTCTTGCACAGGTGGCCAAGATCTTGAACATCACATTGCCACACAGAAGCATAAAAAACCCTTCAGGCTTCCAGTTCAATATCTAGGATAGAGACGTTATTTCAGCAACAACGATCTACTTCTGCTATACGCCACAGAGTTCTTGTTGGAGAAGGAGCATTAGCATTCCATAATGTTAGGCATCATTTTAGCTACAGAACAATGGATTATACGTCAAAATTAAATGAAGCAATTTATTTTGACTCGGATGTTGCTGAAAAGATTTTCTCAGCCAGAACCAAAACTCAAATCCCAGTAAAGGAAACAGCACCATAGCTGAATATTTGTGTGAGGTGACAATCAGGGAATCGGTATTTGCGCTGGGTAAAGAAAACGCTGTGGTAGTTTAGTAGTAGTTGCAGCTCAGTGTATGCGCACGGTTAGTCGAACAGGGCAGCAAGGAAGCGACCGGGAGCCGTGTGTGGGGGCTCATGCCTTATCGACAGCCGGCGTCCACCTGTCAGGGCCGCGCCGCATCGATCCGCTTGACCTCTTGGTCGGTGGTCGATGATCGGTGGTCGCCGCTGCCACAGCTGGTTCCCCTCCCTCTTGTCTTCAGGGAGAACTGTAAAACATCGCTGCTCTTGTAGAAAAGTCTGCTGTCTGCGTATCCAAAACTGGGGGAACTACACTACTGGTCATTAAAATTGCTGCACCACGAAGATGACGTGCTACAGACGCGAAATTTAACCGACAGAAAGAAGATGCTGTTATATGCAAAGGATTAGCTTTTCAGAGCATTCACACAGGGTTGGCGCCGGTGGCGACAGCTACAACGTGCTGACATGAGGAAAGTTTCCAACCGATTTCTCATACACAAAGAGCAGTTGACCGCCGTTGCCCGATGAAACGTTGTTGTGATGCCTCATGTAAGGAGGAGAAATGCGTACCATCATGTTCCCGACTATGATAAAGGTCGGATTGTAGCCTATTGCGAATGCGGTTTATCGTATCGCAACATTGCCGCTCGCGTTGGTAGAGATCGAATGACTGTTAGCAGAATACAGAATCGGTGGGTTCAGAAAGGTAATACGGAACGCTGTGCCGGATCCAAACGGCCTCGTATCACTATCAGTCGAGATGACATGCATCTTATCCACGTGGCTGTAAGGGATCGTGCAGCCATGTCTAGATCCTTGAGTCAACAGATGGGGACGTCTACAAGACAACAACTAACAGCACGAACAGTTCGACGACGTTTTCATCAGCATGGACTATCAGCTCGGAGAGCATGGCTGTGGTTATCCTTGACGCTGCATTACAGACAGCAGCGCCTGCGATGGTGTGCTCAACGACGATCCTGGGTGCACGAATGGCAAAACTTCATTATTTCGGATGAGTCCAGGTTCTGTTTACAGCATCAAGATGGTCGCATCCGTGTTTGGCGACATCGCAGTGAACGCACATTGGAAGTGTGTATTCGTCATTACCATACTGACGTATCACCCGGCTTGATGGTATGGCGTGCCATTGGTTACACGTCTCGGTCACCTCTTGTTCGCATTGTCAGCACTTTGAACAGTGGACGGTACATTTCAGATGTGTTACGACCGGTGGCTCTACCCTTCATTCGATCCGTGCGAAACCCTACATTTCTGCAGGATAATTCACGACCGCATGTTGCAGGTCCTGTACGGGCCTTTCTGGATACAGAAAATGTTCGACTGCTGCCTTGGCCAGCACATTCTTCAGATCTCTCACCAATTAAAAACGTCTGGTCAATGGTGGCCGAGCAACTGGCTCGTTACAATACGCCAGTCACTACCCTTGATGAACTGTGGTATCGTGTTGAAGCTGTATGGGCAGCTGTACCTGTACACGCCATCCAAGCTCTGTTTGACTCAATGCCCAGGCGTATCAAGGCCGTTATTACGGCCAGAAGTGGTTGTTCTGGGTACTGATTTCTCAGGATGTATGCACCCAAATTGGGTGAAAATGTAATCACGTGTCAGTTCTACTATAATATATTTGTCCAATGAATACCCGTTTATCATCTGCATTTCTTCTTGGTGTAGCAATTTTAATGGCCTGTAGCGTATAATACATTGCTGCTCTTGTAGAAAAGTCTGCTGTCTGCGTAACTAAAACTGAAAACAGAGAAGTGTGTATTGAATTATAGTTACAGAGTATATTACATGGTGAACAACGAACTACTGGAAACACAAACATTTATGAATACAGAAAGGAGAGCAATATTTGACCGAAGTTTTGGAAATTACACTGATCTAATAGCATTAAATCAGTAACTCTTCCACTATCGATTCTTTACATACTCGACCTTCCATTTCTCTTTCTTGTGTCTTTACCGCGCATCGGCGCAGGGTCGGCATGATTGGCCGGCCGCTGTGGTCGAGCGGTTCTAGACGCTTCAATCCGGAACCATGCAGCTGCTACGGTGGCATGATCGAATCCTACCATGGGCATGGATGTGTGTGATGTCCTTAGGATAGTTAGGTTTACGTAGTTCTAAGTCTAGGGGACTGATGACTTCAGATGTTGTCCCATAGTGCTTAGAGGCATTTGAACCATTTCGGCGTGGTTACTGACGGGGCGTGGTTAAATTTAGGGATACCCGGGTGGCCTTCCTTTCGCCATCGAGAGGAAAAAGATAGTCCATATGCCCCCGCACGAATTCTAATTTCTCGTATCGTCTTCGTGGTCATTGTGAGAACTACGTTGGAAGCTGTAGAACTCTCCCGCAGTCACCCCCAAATGTCGGTTCTCCAAATTTTCTCAATAGTGTTTCGCGAAAAGATTTTCGTCTTCTCTCCAGAAATTCCCCTTTGCGAAGTTAAGTCCCATAGTGCTCAGAGCCATTTGAACCATTCTGAACCATAGGAACTTACAAAAATTTCCAAAATTTCCTTTATAGATAAGCTAAACTTACCAAGAATTCTCCCAATAAACAGAAGTCGACCATTCGCCTTCCTTACGTGCTCGTTTAATTTCGTATCACTTTACAACGTTACGCCTATATATTTGATCGATGTGACTGTGTCACGCAGCGCATAAAAATGCTCTACTCGAATATCACAGGATTCATTTTCATATTTAAGTGCATTACAATCGATACTGCCACATTTAGAACATGCTGTCATTTACCACACCACGCAGAAATGTGGTTTACGTAATCGTACATCCACCTACAGTCACTTAACGACAACACATTCCCGTACACTGCAGCCTCATCAGCAAACGATTACTTATCGCCGATCACCTTATCAATCAGTCCTTTTATGTTTATAGAGAACAAGAGCAGTCGTATCATACTTCCCTGGGACACTCCTGATGACAACCTTGTGTCTGATGTCTCTGTACGTCATCAACGTTGTCCACGTCTGCTAAGCAATCTAAGAGTGATAGCATGTCTCACGATACCTATGACAATTGAGACAGTGTGTCGCTCTCCACCTGCTGCAGAAGCAGCGATATAGGAGACAATGTCAGTAGCCGTCTTAGACTTTTTGCAGATTATACCGTCATTTACCGTCTTGTACAGTCATCAGACGACCAAAACGAATTGTAAAATGATTTAGATATCTGTTTGGTGCCAAAAGTGGCAATTGACCCTAAATAAAGGAAAGTGTGAAGTTATTCATATGAGTACTAAAAGGTAACCACTAAATTTCGATTACAAGATAACTGACACAAATCAGAAGGCTGTAATTTCAACCAAATACTTAGGGATTACAGTTACAAATAGCCTAAATTGGAACGATTACATAGATAATGTTGTGGGTGGAGCAAACCAAAGACTGCGATTCATTGGCAGAACACTTAGAAGGTGCAACAGGTCTACTTAAGAGACTGCTTACACCACGCTTATCCGCCCTATTCTGGAGTATTGTTGTGAGGTGTGAGATCCGCATCAGGTGAGACTGACCGATGATTTCGAAAAAGTACAAATAAGGGCGGCTCGTTTTGTGTTATCGTGAAATAGGGGAGTTAATTCCGCAGACATGATACTTGAATTGAAGTGGGAATCATTAAAACAAAGGCGTTTTTCGTTGCGACTGGATCTTATCATTAAATGTCAATCACCAGTTTTCTCCTCCGGTTGCGAAAACATTCTGTTGGCACCAACCTACATAGGGAGAAATTATCATCACGATACAGTAAGAGAAATCAGAGCACGCACAGAAAAATTTAAGAGCTCGTTTTTCCCGCACGAGAGTGGAACGGTAGAGAGACAGCTTGAAGGTGGTTCATTGAACCCTCTGCCAGGCACTTTATTGTGAATAGCAATTATGTAGATGTAGATGTAAACCTATAGCAAAACGCCACCACACTTTTTTCACTGCTTTTACGTGACTATTGCAACATACACACAGTATATGAGAAGGCTACCCATCTGAATCTTCGATCTGAATTATATCATTGGTCCGTTTTATGTGGTGGCTTGTGCTACGCGTTCTTTACTTTTATGAGGCGTATCAGTC
This sequence comes from Schistocerca cancellata, assembly GCF_023864275.1. Taxonomy (NCBI): domain Eukaryota; kingdom Metazoa; phylum Arthropoda; class Insecta; order Orthoptera; family Acrididae; genus Schistocerca; species Schistocerca cancellata. Next base: position 214,484,970 of record NC_064626.1, read on the forward strand.
GTGTGAAAGTATTGTGTAGAGTCAGTTGTCATCTAATCCACTGAAGAAGGTCTTCTTGTTCACAGGTGGTGTTCAAAATACAATTCAATTCTTTAGTCAGATATCAATCAAGACAGGGAATGAGACCGTTTGGTTTGTGATATCCTTTTTTTCTCTTAAGACGAATAGCGTTAATTAGCAGTTCTTGGCAAACAGCTTGCTAATCAAGATGCCCTTGTAACGCTGTGGCACAGCTGAATTAGACCACTAAAAAGTCAAACCTTCTGGCTGAAAACATACTTTTTTCATTCCTTACTTACCTGTTAAAGCCATTCTACACTCTACAGAACAGCGTCGAATCTGTCAGTCTGACATCGAATCACCATTTCTTACACAGGTATTCACAGCTGCAACACTTCATTTTGCTACTTTTGCATATTTATGTGGCATCGTTACACATATGTGTCTTTCATTTGTCAGATTTATTAGTGAATTATGGATAAAATCGGCAGTGGAAACCACGATTATACAACTTATACCAAAAAGTCATTTTGGTAGGAATACATACAGTGTGAAATGGTATAGTGATAGAGTGTTACTAAATGGTTTATGCTTTCTTCTAATCGCCTATTTCTAAGTAAGTAGTTCCTGTGATTTGTCACCTAAAGTAATAAGACATATGTATTGTTAACCTTCCTGAATTCATTAACTACCACTAATCTGACTTTCCTTTTTTCAGGTAAGAAATTATGGCCAAGAAGAAGCTTGTACGGTAGGACCAGACATCATGTCCCTGATAGACCTTACGTAAGTTGTATGATAATTGGCACTATGTTTTATGTTAAGATTACATGCAGAAACACCAGTCAACTGAAGAAAGTTAAATTTGCCGTCACTTCAGGAGTATCTTTTACTGATTTCTGGTTGAGAAAAACCTATACAACAAACAAAACATTTTGTTAGCTCTAGTTTCTATGACATAAAATCGGTGAAGTGTTTTATTCTAATGGGTTAAGAGAACTGGATACGTTTGAGTTACATACACCAACAATATTAAAAGCCCATTTCACATTTTTTATTACGAGTAACATTCTATGAATAAATTTATGGAAGAATACCAACTATTTGGGTCAAAACAGAATCTTGTGGTGGCTTTACGAGATTGTTTTCTTTCGGCGTGCATCTTATGAGTTCCGAAGCGTCCCCACACACATACCAGCAGTAAGACGCAGGTCTTGCTTCATTTCAATGACCCTGGTATCTCTGTTCCCTAACAGAAATATCCTGTTGGAATCTTTCTCTATTTTCATCAAAGACAACTCCGCAACTAGGAGGGAAAATGCTAGGTGTAAATGGAGAAAATGGATTTTAAGGGATGGTGTTTTTGCAGAATTATTACCACAAGTTGATTGTATTTTTATTGACTCAACATCCCTGAATAATTGCCTTTAAGCCTTCCCAAGCTACGTTTTCTTTCCCAACCTAAATTCGGCCAAACGCAGGATCGTTTACCAGTTGTCGTATTTGTGGATAAACAAAATGCTTCCCTCAACTTTTGCATCACTTAATGTAGGAAATTTGTCTCTTAAGTATTTAGAGGCCTGCTCTTCTCTGTTCATACTTGTGCCAAAAATTGAGATTCGTCAACGACATATCTCTTGATAGAGTTAAGATTTCATGCAGGCCAGCCCGCTTGAATATGATGTGATTCCCTACCTCTGTTCTCCTACAAACATAGAAAGCAGCAGTATTTACTGTGCCATAGTTACGTTAATAAGAACGCAATGATGACTTTTAGATCGCTACAGATTTTTCATTTATGTTCAGCATATCTGTTTGAGTCAAGGAGGCTTGCCTAGTTTGCATGAGTTTCCTTCACGTGAACTGCATGATTAACAGGAATAGAAGGAAGGCAGTTGCCAGTATGAGGTAATACAGTTTTCAGACTAATCTCCAAGAAGTCTATCAGTAACCTCTAATCAAATATTTCATCAAGCCACTAACATCGCAGCAATCGACAAGATTGTTTTTCATCTCAAAAAAGGAAACGTTGTGACAGAGTGCGCACTGTGAGAACCTGAAATCACGTTGGAGAACATTCATTTGCTGTAGCCTTGAACCTAGGAGTTCTGCTATCCCCATCGACCAATCTAGGTCCCGAATGAGATTACTCGATTGCGCCTGACTCAGCATGTGCACTTTATCGTCTTTTTCGCTGAAGTCAGACTCGTGGTATGTGAAAGGCCTGCTTGGTTCTTCTTTCATGCTGTCTTCATTTTCTACTTCAAGCTCATACATCTGGGGAGGAATAGTAACTGATGAATTATCTGAACTAAGAAACAGGTAATGAAACGTTAGAGTATTCCACAGTCCCTCTTTCCTCCATTGACGATCCTGGCTTTATAGGTGGAGTAAAGCAGAAATAGCAGTTATGTGTAGAGTCTGTAAGTGTTCGGCGAAGCATAGACCTTGCAAAAGCCTTTTTTTATTCAGCCATTCACGTAGTATAAGAGAAAAACATTTCAATATAAACTTGGAGTCCTTGGCTTATCCTGGTTCCCTACCTTCATTTTAAAATAATGCTGATAGGCGAACTTCAGAAGAGGCGTCAGATTTCGATTCTGTGACGAAAATGTTATTTCACTTCGAATGAAAAATATAATTCACTCAATTACACATTTTCTCGGCGTTTTGATTTAACAAATTTTGTACTTCAAAATCACTCGAAAACCAGAAATTCTATACTAATTGCAACAGAAACAATATCAAACGTACAATCACAGAAACAGTAATAACGTTTATAGCCTACAAACAGTTGTAGAAAGTTGTGTTTTGTTATTAACCGGTTTTACAACTCCAAAAACAAAATTACCCTCAAACTAAATATGCAGATTAGGAAAAAATGTAATTGTATGGTCAAAGCAAGACATAAGCGTTCATTTTTATGACGATATTTGTATTCATCGCGCAGAAGCACAGAATAAGAAGCCATTTCTGACCTCGGAAGGTTTTCCTTTTGGGGAGCGTAATTACTAGGGTTACTAGTCACAGCTGTTGTTTCATTCACTAATACTGTGGCTGGTCTGAAGCAGTGCTCTAGTGATTGCTCCATCCTATGTTATCGAGGACCTACCTTGTATACTCATATCTAGATCTGCCCCGTCACTGTTTCCTTCCAACCTCTTCAAAAACAGTTTCCATTGTTTATTCATGTCGTAATATGTACACAAATATTTTGATTCTTCGATTCATTGTGTTCACTGTTTCGCAGTTACAGGACTTCTCTATTTCTTACTAGACAAAACCACCGGATATTCGAAAATACCACAAACTTTTGAAGGTTTCTAATTGTGTAATTTCTGCCTTTCGCATTTGCCATTCATCCAAAGCTGTGGTCTAAATACGTCGTTTCGCAACGCTAATATTTCCCTAGTGTCTAGATACATATTTTTGGATTTTAGCAGTTGTTTCTCTATACAGAAAGCTCTGCAGTCTTGTGCCGTCCATGCTACTACATATTTCTCGTAATTTTGTTCATCTGTACTAGTTCCCATAAACCAAAACTCACCCATCTCTTCGAGAGTCTCTTGTGCAATTTAAATACAAGTATGTCCAACTCGTTGTGTTTATATTTGCGTGCATATTACAACCGTCAGCTGGCACACGAAAAATTTTAGTAAACAACCGATCCCTTTCCTTTTCAGTTAGGGTGACCCATGGAATCTCGTTAGGAAATGGCATTGTGTTGCTTTTCTTTCCGTTACAGAAAATATCCCACGTGGAGATACTCCTTTACTTGCCTCCTTACCTGTGTTAAATGCAAAATAGATATCAGTGGTGACAAGGAGCAATCCTCCATTGCAACGTTTGTGGTTCAAGCGTCTCGTCCCATTCCGTCAGTTTAGTTTATTTAATAGTTAAAAAAGTTAAAAATTACACTACTGGCCATTAAAATTGATACACCAATGATAAACGGGTATTCACTGGACAAATATATTATACTAGAACTGACATGTGATTACATTTTCACGCAATTTGGGTGCATAGATCCTGAGAAATCAGTACCCAGAACAAACATCTATGGTCGTAATAACGGCCTTGATACGCCTGGACATTGAATAAAACAGAGCTTGGATGGCATTTACAGGTACAGCTGCCCATGCAGCTTCAACGCGATACCACAGTTCATCAAGAGTAGTGACTGGCGTATTGAGACGAGACAGTTGTTCGGCCACCATTGACCACAAGTTTTCAGTTGGTGAGAGATGTGGAAAATGTGCCCACCAGGGCAGCAGTCGAACATTTTCTGTATCCAGAAAGGCCCGTATAGAACCTGCAACATGCGGTCGTGCATTATCCTGCTGAAATGTAGGGTTTCGCAGGGATCGAATGAAGGGTGGAGCCACGGGTCGTAGCACATCTGAAATGTAACGTCCAGTGTTCAAAGTGCCGTCAATGCGAACAAGGGGTGACCAAGACGTGTAACCAATGGCACCCCATACCATCACGCCAGTATGGCGATGACGATTACACGCCTCCAACGTGCGTTCACCGCGATGTCGCCAAACATGGATGAGACCATCATGATGCTGTAAACAGAACCTGGATTCATCCGAAAAAAGGACGTTTTGCCATTCGTGCACCCAGGTTCGTTGTTAAGTACAACATCGCAGGCGCTCCTGTCTGTGATGCAGCGTCAAGGGTAACCGCAGCCATGGTCTCCGAGCTGATAGTCCATGCTGCTGCAAACTTCGTCGAACTGTTGGTGAAGATGGTTGTTGTCTTGCAAGCGTCCCCATCTATTGACTCAGGGATCGAGACGTGGCTGCACGATCCGTTACAGCCACGCGGATAAGATGCCTGTCGACTGCTAGTGATACAAGGCCGTTGGGATCCAGCACGGCATTCCGTATTACCCTCCTGAACCCACCGATTACATATTCTGCTAACAGTCATTGGATGTCGACCAACGGGAGCAGCAATGTCGTGATACGATAAACCGCAATCGCGATAGGTTACAATCCGACCCTTATCAAAGTCGGAAAATTGATGGTACGCATTTCTCCTCCTTACACGAGGCATCACAACAACGTTTCACTAGGCAACGACGGTCAACTTTTGTTTGTGTATGAGAAATCGTTTGGAAACTTTCCTCATGTCAGCACGTAGTAGGTGTCGCGTCGGGCGCCAACCATGTGTGAATGCTCTGAAAAGCTAATCATTTGCATATCTCGGCATCTTCTTCCTGTTGGTTAAATTTCGAGTCTGTAGCACATCATCTTCGTGGTGTAGCAATTTTAATGGCCAGTAGTGTACATTAACTTTCTACACCTCTAGTTGATAGAACTCTTCCTAAGAATGGAAAACCTTTAATAGCATTCCATGTCGTAAAAGGCCTTCACCATATCTACTAATGGAATATATGTGACCTAAATCTGCCCTCTACAATTGACAGCAGAGCTGGAATTGTTTCTCTAGAGCCGCAACTTCTCTTTTAATAAAGTCAGTCTTCTACAAATCTAACGTTCACTAAAAATGAAACTGTATATTTTCGCCTGGGAAGTCTCTCGGGGTGGATTTAGCCGCCTTTCTTTGGGGAAATGTGAGAATTGTGTCGCATGTGTATTTGAAGCGAGTATGCGAGTGTAACCGAAGTGTGTATAGCGTAGTGTTACTTTTGGAGGATGACATCCGGTGCTGGCACAGGGACTACTCCTCTCGATTATGATCAGGGCGCCCACCGCGCACCCATCCGGCGGGCGGACCATCATCCGTCAACAGCGTCACATGTCTTCACTACATGAGACACAGCGGAGATGTCTGAAACTTAATGCAGCGCATTGGTAGGCGGTTGATCAGGACCTTTACTCCACCACTTCTCCACTTCTGGCCAAATACTGGTAAAGAGAATTCGTCCACCATCTGAATACGAGCCGGCCTGCCTTTGAGCCGAGCGCTAATGCAAAGGCGTGTATCGGCGATCTCGGCTACGGAGACAACTTTTATTTTCCCCTTGCAGTCTTCGACAAAATATTCTTGCAATATTATTGACCCTTGTGATATTAGATTGATTATGCTGTAATTTTAACTATCCGATAACGGATTCTTCAGTATACATAGTGCTCCTTAGTTATTTTTTCTTTAAAGTTGCAGTGTTATTGCAGTCTAGTGTATCGCTCTAATATTGTTTGTAGAGTAGGTCTAAGGGTAGAGCATTATACGAGTTACTAATGTTTTTGGTTAACTTGAAGTTAGCGTCAGTGTCCAGGCGTAGCTTGAATTACATAAACATGTTCAAAAAAACTGCGGTCCTGGGTGCCATTTTTGATAAGACTGAAGTATAATATTCAAAACTTGGTTTAAACATTTTTTTATTTGCGCTTCACACAATTCAAGAAACAGAAACTGAGAAACATTTCCATACACAGTATACCACAATGTTTACACAAAGACTCAAATCACGGTTTTTCATTGTTATACGAACTTCCCAACTAAGTGTCGTGAAGTGAACATATGAAGTATAGAGCAACAAGTGACCAAGTGTTCCAGATTCAATATATATATGAATTACATTTTATCCTAGAAGCATCGAAAATATCGGCGAATATGTGTGTGTGTGAAATCTTATGGGACTTTAGTGCTAAGGTCATCAGTCCCTAAGCTTATACACTACTTAATCTAAATTATCCTAAGGACAGACACACTCACCCATGCCCGAGGGAGGACTCGAACCTCCGCCGGGACCAGCTGCACAGTCCGTGACTGCGGCGAATAAAATTAGCACTACCGTCATTTGTGCTTTTACATTTAAGTCAGATTTAAATAAAGCTATATTTTTGTAAATGAAAAACTTTAAGAAACATTCTGGAAATAAGACATTCGTGTGAACGTGAGAATAAATTGGACATTTTTGTGATAATACGACACACCGTAAGCTTTACGTAATACAAGTTATTAAATGAAATGTAAGTGGCATCTGTTATGAAGGTATTACAATAATTTTATGAAGCGGAAATAAAACAAAGTTTTATTTTTATTTTGATATGTCAATTATAGGAAAATCAATTTTATTAACATAAACCAGAATTATTTAAATTAACGATACATACTCCGTTAACTTTGAGCATGGGAGAAATTCGTGGATTGTTAATACATTGTATTTTAATGTAAAAACATGAATCAGATACTTCATTTCCGAAAATAGTTACAACTGTGTATGAAAAACAGATTGGTATCGTAAGCTTTCGTAATCTGAAAAGTTACTGGAAAATCTTGGTTCGTTTTAGGGAGCATGGTAATTAAATTCTACTTCAGTTTTTACCCAATATTTCAGCATTCTGCAACACTGTTTTAACAATAGCTTTCGTCCCAGTTTGCCTATAATGCATTGTAACGAGCATCTTTAAAGACAGTCGAGTATGTAATATAGCACTACAGAGTTCGTTTAAGCAAGACATTTTAAAAACGTTATTTCCGGCATTATTTTCGGTAAAGAATAATCCCACTCAATCCGCTTGCCGAGTACTACGTCACGCATAAAGCAATCTAGCTGCGCAGATACGTAATAAAACACGTTCAGCAGTTACAGTCGGCGTACGAGTTATTACTCGTTGGCTTTAACACACAGTACGACGCTCTCTGAAGCACAGGGCGATATTAATCCGTCAAAGACTGGCGGCAGTGTGCGCAGTTGCACGTCTAAACAAAGGACTGTTTAACGACCAATCGAGCAGCAGTTTACTAGCTTCGGAAGATTATTATTTGCGTTGTAGCGGTAGTGGTAGCGGCGGCAGTGAATGAAATTACAATAAATCAAGTGCCGCGGCTTGGGTGGAGGGTCGCCACGCGTTCGATTTGTGAGCCGCTTAATCCTGCTGCCCTCCGGTGGCGCCGCGCCGCACCTCGCTGTCACTCGCTGCCACAGCGGAATTACCCGACAAATGACGGTGGATAACCGGCCCCCCACCCTCACCACACCTGGCTCGCAGCCACGCGGCCTGTGTATTCCGGTACTGCCGACGTATCAGGCGCACGCTTTGCTCAACCTCAACCACGATCCTTACAAAGCTACACCGTACGTCCAAAACGAGACTGTATTCCTGGCGTATAAGCGACGTCAGCGTAATAACTGTGGCAATAGCTTGAACTAACAACTGTAAACAACAGTTCGCATTCAGCCAGACAGCTGTGAGCAAACAGTGGTAAGCAGTGGACGTGTAGCCGTGATGGTCAACGAAATAGTCTCTCACAATTTGAAGTGCAACAACATCTGTATATGAAGTGTTCAAGTACGGCAAGAAAAAAGGAATAAAAGTTAGCTAGTGTTAATACTTTCATCCGTCTTTACCTCCTCTGCATTACTGCAGATGACGTGTCACTGAGCACATTTGTACTGTGCATGCAGTACACGTGAGGTGCCTAGTTGTTTCCACTGCCCTGTGTGGAATACATAAGTTCTTGTACACTTCACTAACCTGCTGTCTTCATGATGATGATGATGTCTCCAGCGCAGAAAACAGCACGCAGGTCGTGGATTATTTTTCTTGAGGCTGAAATTAACTTCGCAAGAAACTGCTGCTGCGAAAAAACTATAACTCATTTGGGATGCCACTCGCGTTTTTATTGATACAGACACGAGAAACTATTCTTGATCACAACGTATTGCACATATCTTTCCACAGTCATTATATCTTGCTAAAATAACATAAAATACATCCTGCCACAGACAACATGTCTGTCTACTGGAACCGTCAGAACTGGAGAATAAAATTACATGAATCAAATACTACTATTACCGACAATATGTCTGTACGTAGCGACGGTTGGAACTGCAGTAAATAAAATTGCATGAACCAAATACTGCTATAACAGAAAACATGTCTGTCTACTGGAACGGTCAGAACTGGAGAGCCGGACTGCCCGAGACACTTCGTGCACCAAGCCAGCAAGGCGTGACCCGACCGCCACAGAAGTGCATCGGCAGTAATATCGTCAGTCTTTTGTTTTAGTAATATTATGATTTTAATCATTTGAAATGACTGATTGATAGCTGGCTGTTGAGAGATGTTTATTTAAAAAATGAAATAATTTGGATGACAGGTTTAATTAATAATAGCAACTAAAGTTTAACGTTTGCGCGCCCTACCGCCGAACACAGCAGCCAATCACAGAGCAGCAGCATCATGCCGGCGGTCTTTCTCACGGGAATGGTACCGAATCTAACATCTGTCACCGCCACCTCATCCCACATTGCGTCATCTCTATGCTTCTTGCATCTCCACTGCCCTGGGAATAGCTTCCTGGAGCCTAATATGATGGCTGAATAAGCCGGAAATATTACACAAGACACTCTTCAGAATGTTTAAATTTGTTCCTCACACCTTGATTGCCGAATAAAAACGACGGCTCGTAGATTTCTGGCTCAACTTGAATGGAATGCGGAACGCTGACAAATCTTTTTGGTTACAAAACACAACGTGTGACGAGACTTCGAGTTCTTAAAACGAATTCAAAGCTTTGACGACATAACCGACATTTAAACCAAAGCGACGTGCGAATTGGACAACATCCCAAAGAAGGATACTTCAGACAGATTCAAATAGTTCTATGAACGTTCTCTGCATTGTACTCAAGTTTCGATGGAGGCATGGCGGTGGGGGGGGGGGGGGGGGGAGGGGGGCGTGGAGAAACTATGTAGAACACCTAAAGCATTAAAAAGCATGATCATAAAGTTTCCCTTTCTTTTGTTGCTCCCGTCTCGAAACTTTTAGACTAACATGGCACAGTAATACATTGTCGTCCCCACATCTCGTACAAATTCATTCGCTTGTCGCCGGCAGCTCTAATTCGGATTACTTGGCTTGTCGCCGGCCGTTCTGACATTATCGGGAGATTATAAATTATTACGTTTTACTAGTCTCATCGTTAGTTCTCAATAAGTTCTCAACCCCGTTCCCCTACTTTCATGAAATTTCGACGATATAAGTACGTGAATAAATACATTCGTTTGTTTCACATATTTGTTTATTAGCATTGTCTTTGGTACTTAGTATTTCTCTTTCATAAGATATGCAGCAAAACAGCCTCCAAGATGTAACGCATCTCCACAAAACTTGCGCAGTAAGTTTGTTGTTCCTTTTCTTTTGTTTTTTGTTTTTGGAACATTCATTCATTCATTCGTTTCGGAAATAGGTAATGCTATTCGTTGGTGTTGCTTTATGTGACCGGGAAGTCTGCCAACCGGATCCTGATGAGACGTACACGATGTAGTGTCAACCTCCAAGTTTTGCTCCGCGCATTCATCGTAAATAGTCGTATCGTCTCTTCTGTCTGCCATGATTAAAGGGCACAAGTACTTAAAAAACCAAGAAACTGGTTGATGTGTGTAACGTATTGTTACCTAAACAAAACACAACAGAATGCAAAAGATACTAAAGTGCTGTCGCCGCGATGCTATTCTAAAGCCACCACTATGGTGTCGCCGGCCACTGAGCGACACTATGCACACGGCACCACCGTAGTGTCGCCGGCCGTTGACCGCTATTTCGCGCGCAACACTACTATGGTGTCGCCGGACGGCAGTGTTAACATGTTACAGTCGGCTACTTCAAGTTGTGGATTTACTGTATAATACCATGAATTAGAGCAACAAAAAACTGATTTATAGTATTACATACAAATACTGACTGAGTTTAACAATTTAAAATTGCGTCATAGCCTACCTTTTGAGAACCATATACGTCTTGAGGGGACTTAAACTACGGCGCGCAAATTACTCAGACTGCATTCACCCAGAATGTGAGAATGAGAACACTTAACGACTTACATCGGACTTTACGCATACAATCCAAAGATTTTCGACATTATTTGTCACTATTAGATCGCCACACACAAAACAATGAAAGGAGAAACGTTCAACGTTTAATACATTTCCGCTGTTCACCCAGTAAAAATTTACGATCAGGTATGACTTTTCAGTTTACAAATTTTTTACTTGTAACTCCATTTGAAACCCGTTTTGTAGACAGTATCCACATATACAACTTAATGTATTCTCATATTATATGATTGTATCGTTGCACCATTAATGGTTCAGGAGGTTTGAAATCGTAAACGTTAACATAAGTGAAAAACAACCTTGTCGTAAAACGGAATGGGAATTTCTCAAACCACAGTGAGGTCACAGAAGTCATGGGATACTTCCTAATACTCTAAAATCGCGTCGGATCCCCTTTTGCCCGAAGTAGTTCAACAGCTCGACGTGGTTTGAACTCAAGAAGTTGAGCCATGCTGCCTGCATAGCCGTCCAGTGAATATGTTGCCGGTACAGGATTTTTTCCACGAAGAGATCTCTCGATTATGTCCCATAAATAGTTGATGGGATTCATGTCGGACGATGTGGGTGGCCAATTCATTCACTCGAATTGCCCAGAATGTTCTTCAAACCAGTCGCCAAAAGTTGTGACCTGGTGACGTGGCGAATTGTCATGGGAATATGAAGTCCATGAATGGCTGCAAATGATATCCAGGTAGTCGAACAGAACCGTTTGCATTCAGTGATCGGTTCAATAGGACCAGAGGTCACGGTTCATTCTATGTAAACAAAGCCCACACCATCATGAAGACACCACCAGCTTGTACAGTGCCTTGTTGACATCTTGGGTTCATGGCGTCTTGGGGGTGTGCATCAGCTCTTACCAACTAAATCGCGACTCATCTGAGCAGGCCACGGTTTCCCAGTCGTCCATGGCCCAACCGACATGGTCACGATCCCAGGAAAGGCACTGCAGGCGATGGCGTTCTGTTATCAAGTCCACCCCCGTGGTCGTCTCCTGACATAATTCATTATCGCTATATGTCGCAGCACTGTCCTAACATATACTTCCATCTTACGTCCCACATTGATCTCTTCCGTCATTCACGCACTGAAAACTCTACGCAAACGCCGCTGCTCTCGGTCGTCAAGTGAAGGCTGTCGGCCACTACGTAGTCCGTGGTGAGAAGTAATTTCTGAAATTTGGTATTCTCGGCAAACTCCCCACCTTGTGGATCTCGGACTATTGAATTCCGTAACGATTTCCGAAATGGAATGTCCCATGCGTCTAGCTCCAGCTACCATTCTGCTTTCAAAGCCTGTTGATTCCCGTCGTGGGGCTATTATCACGTCGGAAGCCTTTTCACATTTATCACCTGAGTACAGATGACAGATCCATCAATGCACTGCCCTTTTATACCTTGTGTACGCGGTACTACCGTCTTACACAGGGTGGTCAGAAAATGTGAGAAATGCTTGTAGGGATGTTACAGAGCAGGCTGTACTGAGACATAAATGTTAAGAAAGAAATTCGATACGTTGCGCCGTTTCCGAGTTATTTAGCATTGAAATTAGCCAATCAGATCGTCGCGCGCGTAAATTCAAGATTCAGCTAACGAGACAAAGCACTCGTTGGGCAACAGCGCCCCTGGCAGGCCGCTTGAATGCGAGCGTGCAACGCCCCGATTGGCTATATTCTATGCTAAATAACTCGGAAACGGAGCAACGTATCGAATTTCTTTCTTAACATTTATGTCTCAGTACAACCTGCCCTGTAACATACCTGCAAGCATTTCACACATTTTATGACCACCCTGTATATATGTGCATATTATGATCCGATGACTTGTCACCTCAGTGTATATTTACTCTGCGTTTAATAACGAGGATAGTTCGCGATTTCAAAGAAACTTTAAGTATAATTAGTTACAAATCTTGTGTAAACTTTTTCTGTCTAACAGCGTCTTTAATTATAAAGGTTTTACATGCTCAGAGTTGTCATTTGCAAAGTAATAGCCGGCCGGAGTGGCCGAGTGGTTCTAGGCGCTTCAGTCTAGAACCGCGCGACCGCTACAGTCGCAGGTTCGAATCCTGCCTCGGGCGTGGATGTGTGTGCTGCCCTTAGGTTAGTTAGGTTTGAGTAGTTCTAAGTTATAGGGGATTGATGACCTCAGCTGTTAAGTCCCATAGTGCTCAGAGCCATTTCAACCATTTTTTGTAAAGTAATCAGACTCGAAGCTGTTTCGATTCATTAGAAAATCAGGCGTGGGAGACGGCATGGTTCACTGGTACGTTTCTTTCGTGTAACATCTCATTTTTAATGAGGATTCCTCAAAGGCTTCAGAGGTGGCATGAGCCCCCTCTCATATTTCTATCTTACGATTTTCCTCTCTAATTGCATGCGGTGAAAAGTTGCTATTCCTTCACACGCGGACTTCCCACGCAGCGTCTCGTCACCCGGGTGGTCTGGTGACAGGCGGACTCGGATGATCTTGAAAGGGTAAGCCGACGGGTGTGAGGGAGTCGAGTGAATGCTTTCCAGACACCGACATTGTAGAATAGCGGCGGAGACATGCTCGCAGGGGCCGGAAGTAGCGGCTGGGCTAGAGGTTCTGTTACTTCGCAGAAACTTAGCGAAAACACTTTCTGGATGGCTACCAGCGAGGCGTGGGAATGACTTGTGTACCAGGCAGTTACGACGGGAAAATTCCCGCGCTTTCTGCAAAATCGTAACTGTGATTGGCTTGCTCAGCGCATAGCTCCGTGACGTAGCAAAATCGGCGCAGAAATTGGCGCCAAGAATCTCCATTGGTGGAATGGTAGTGCTCCGGCAATAGAGTGGAATTTTCTGCCGGTTTTCGAGTTGCTGATTGGAACAGTTAACCACGGCCACTGTCGTGGGGGCGGGAATGTTCTGTGTTCGGTTTGTACGGGTGCTCTTGTGGGGAGTCGGCTCTCGCCTTTCAGTCGGAGTAGGTTACAAGACTGAGCTCTCGCTGCTCTGGTCAGCCTGCCTTCCGTTGGCTGTCTAATATACTTTTATTTAATTGTAACTGTTTGACGAAGTTGCTGACGTTTCGACTTCAACGTAACTTTCCGAGTACAGTTGGCAATTGAGCATTCTGCGTAAAGAGGCCTATGTTGTCTGTCTTGAGCAGTTTTGGTTAAAGTTGACTGTATTGGAGTTACTGTTTGTCTTTTCTAACTTTGATCTGTCTTGGGTGTTCATTGTCTGAGTTCTCACTAATGTAGCAGCAATTAATGCTGGGTTGGCTATGTGTCTCTCTTAAGACTTGAGTTGCAAGGAATTGACTCCACATACCACTTCATCATAAATGTCACAATCTAGTTTAGGGACAACTTCACCTTCACAGCATTTATTTGAGTATCCAATTTGAGCCAATTTGATGTATTGTAAATTTTTCATGTGTTTTTGTTTATTATTTTGAGTTATAATAAATCATATTGTTATTTTGGACAGAACTTTCATTATGTTAATCGGTAGAGCAACCCTATCATTTCTCACTACGTTAATGAAACTTTCCTGTATTTAACTTATTTATCAAATGAAATTATTGCAGGTGCCAAACTCTTTTCTACTCCACTTGTAGGGTCGATTACAGTCAGTTCGCGTTTCTTTTTAATCCATGTGCAACAGCAAAAGTCGGAGTTAGAATAGGGAGGGCTTAGAGCATCATTTACATATGTAGATTCTAGAAGAATTTAGTATTAAATACACTGCTAGCCCCGGCACCTCGCAGGCTCATCTACAATAAATTTACAATTCTTGTAATTAACACAATGGGAAGCACTGTGCATTTATGCTGTGACGAAAATTTGAATGGATATTGTGGAGCTTGATCCCAAACAAGCGAGAACCAAGCATCGTGTGCAGCTCTTCGAGTACGGAAAGAAGCGAGGCTGCATGTAACGTATCTGCTAGCGGCAGCAGTAGCAGACCAGGCCGTGCTGCGTACAGCCGTCGGTAATAACACCGTACCCGCGCCCCTCTGCATAATGACATGCAAAATAATATGGCCGCGTGCGCTCGTTACCACGGTACTTCTTTTATTTTTGTTTTGTAGTCGCAGCATTTTTATGTGTTTCCTCTTTTACAAACAAAATATGACCCCTCGAAACAAAGCTCACGGGTATTTCGTTAGAGTGCACACTAAACGAAGAGGGTAACTCTGCTAGACGTTTTCGTGCTCCACGAGATTTGTTAGAAAAGAAATGATGCTGATTTTTGTTGTAACCATACATTTCATTATGTGTGTACGCATCACAGGGACGGAGGTGATATTCCCAGTTTTCGTATTACGAGTGTCGTCCAGTTGTTAATATGAGATACTTTTTCAGAAAGCAGGATTACAATACACGATTGGATTAGATTGGTTTGCAGGAAGAGACCAATCAGCGAAGTCATCGGTCTCATTGGATTAGGGAATGATGGGGAAGGAAGTCGGCCGTGCCCTGTCAAAGGAACCATCCCGGTGTTTGCCTGAAGCGATTTAGGGAAATCTAGGAAAACCTAAATCAGGATGGCCGGACCCAATATGCGATATTGTTCCCCACAGCTTTGGCTACGAAAGATTATTTTTGAACATAATCTCCGTTCAGTGCAACGGCCTTTCACCACTTTATTGGGAGGGCCTGTAAGCCCCGATGCTACCACTCTGCTGGTCGACGTCAAAGCGAAACTCTTGTCGCATTAACAACCTTCCCCATCCCCCATACACCTATTGCTTCCTTTGGTGTTTATCCTTCAATGGGCAAAACAAATGGTCACTGTTAATCAGCGAGGAACCCACCAGGCACAAACTGTGTACCTCAGATAATGGACGTGTGTGTCAGCGCTACTAAGAGTGACGTCCAGTTGAGCAGCAAGGTGCTTGTTTGTGACCCGTCGCTCATGTCCAATGAGAGTGTCCGCACGTTCCAACACTGCAGGAGTCACAGCTGTTTGAAGTCAGCAGACACGCAGCAGATCGGACACATTTGCGCGACTCTGTTGCGATGATGAAGGACGCCTCGCCCAACGACTCACCGTGCTTTTTATTACCACCCGTAGACATTCTGCAAGCGCCTGTGAATATCTGCGATGCTCTGGTTTTCCGCCAAAGCTCAGTGACAACTCTTTGCTTGAAACGCACCCGCGTTACAGACGTCACTTTGAAGGTATGGTGCCATCACCCATCGGAACTTCGTGAAACCATTCGGGCTCAAGCGGGAATATTCCACGATGTCCCACAACAAATTCTGGATTTTTTTCAACCGAAATTGGGCAAGGAAAGAAATGTGTTGCATTACTTACCTAACGTCGCTCGTAGTCCTGCAGGTTCCTGCTGGAATACTTTCGACTGCCGGTTATGCTCATCTGGATATTAAGTAAAATATCATTGTGACGCCCTTTCAAATGGATTTTGACCTGGGGAGTAAGAGAAAGCAATAGGGACTGATATCTGCCGAATAGGACGCTTACGATTCGCAGGAACGTCTTTCTTGTCAGAAATCAATGGCCGAGTTGCAAAGAGCACCCTAGCGGTGCACCATTCACGCGCGGTACCACAAACGCCATCTTTCTCTTGTTTTTCGAGGAATTCACGACAAAATGTTTGGTCACGATTTGAACTGGGGTACAGATTCTTTGTGTACGTTCCGCTAACTGTAAGAAAATGGGTCAATTTGATTTTGGGGTTTGTTGTTTCTCACTTCGTTGTGCCATGGAGTTTTCAGTGTCCCACTCCAGACTTCGAGACAAATTTCGTGTTCTTTGACCAACGTTTGCTTGATGATATCTTTGGCATTTCGCCAGCATGAGTGGCTGGCACTGTCAAAGCTTCACCCTGCACTGCTGGTGCTGTTGGACACTGCTGTAATGAATGGTGAAGTTTTGACAATGCGAGCCACTCGTGCTGGCGAAACGTCAAAAAATTCGAACAAACGTCGGTCGAACAACCCGAGACAGAAGTCAGCAGGAAATGTTTCAACAAGTGTCGAAGAAAACTAGAAAAATTTTGAAAAAATGCATGTTTCGTCAAACGTCATAACGGGGACGACAGTGACAGACATGAGCCAACAAGTTTGTTTGCATGACCATTAGCTGCAGCAGTTACATAAATATTTGGTTTATAAATCCAAAAGCCTTCTTTTGTGGCTGCAATCCATATTTCTTTTCGTTCCAAAGGCGTCTTATATTTTACATTAGGACAGCTTGAGTGGATATATTCTGGAATAAAACAGCTTTTAGTTTGTATGCGGACTTATAGACCTGAAAACAGTTCAAGTCAGATGTGTTATATTAATAATTTATTACCCACAATTGTTGGTTTTTCCGGCCGAAATACGTCAATATGTCGGAGGTCACGCCATCACTTCAGTTGTGCAACATCGGCACAGCAGTTACGTTACAAAATAAGAAGACTACGAAAAAGAAAGAGCGAGACGCGACAGTGTGCCAGTGTTTTGTTAAGTGAAGTTATGTTGCCATCTCTAACGTATGACCAGATTTCTGCCGGAAAAACGAAAAACTGTTAGCAATAAATTATTAATTGAACAGTTATGACGTGGAGTGCTTTCCAATCCATAAGCCAGCATATGAATTATTCTAGATTAAATCTACTGAATGTGCATTAATGTAAAAGGCGAAACATGTGTGGGACATAAATAACTACAGACAACAGTAAAAGAAAGGCGTTTGACTGTATAAACGAAAGAAATTAACGAAATTTATACAGTGCTGTGTAACTGATACAAATCATGAACAATGTTTTCCAAAGTGACTTGTGCACCAGATGAATGGCTCTGAGCACTATGCGACTTAACTTCTGAGGTCATCAGTCGCCTAGAACTTAGAACTAATTAAACCTAACTAACCTAAGGACATCACAGGCATCCATGCCCAAGGCAGGATTCGAACCTGCGACAGTAGCGGTCGCTCGGCTCTAGACTGTAGCGCCTAGAACCGCACGGCCACTCCGGCCGGCGCACCAGATGAATCCCATGTGTTTAAAGAACCATAAGAATTGAAAGAAGTCAACCATATGACGTAAATATTAGGTTGGTGAATAAGTTCGTAGCGTATTTCCATAAGCTTAATAAACATAACAGATACACATAACAGAGGCTTTAGGCATCAGTAATATATTCTCTTTCAGTATTTACAACAGTGTGACCACCTTCTGTATAGTGTTTTTTGCCAATCTAGCTGAATTCAGGCTGTCGTTATCATGGAGTAGCATCAGTTCACGCTATCCTCTGGTCGTTGTTCTTGGATTGCATCTGCAAGACGTATCAGTTGTTGACAATAAATGGCATGAGCGATTATTACACCTCGGGGAAGCAATTCTTAGTACACCACACCGTCCCGGTTCCAACAGAAACATGTCATTAACCTTTGTGGATGAGCGCAGGTCTTTTTACGGGGAGTTGCTGCTTTGTTTTGAATCAACCATTCTTTATCTTGGCATAAAAACACCAATTCTAGTCACCAATACCGATACAGGATAGGAATGGTCGGCGTTGTTCACAAACCAACCGATGACGAGCAAGAAGAGATGCACATATGGCCACCAGCAGATTTTTGTGTGTTTGACTTACAGCGTGCGGTATTCATACACCCAGTTTTTGTACCTCTCCCATTGCATTCAAATGTCGGACGATAATTCATCACATTTGTCATTTCTCGAGTACGCTGACTTGAATCACTGTGGATTAATGCGTGTAAACGATCTTCGTCAAATCGTGTAAGTCTTCCTGAACGTGTAGAGCCACTAATATCAAAACTACCCTCCTTATAACGAAAAAATATCGTAAATATACCGTTCTCGGTTTTCAAGCCGTGCCAATTCGAATAAAATCCTCGAGCTTTCGATAACCATCTCCACCACCGTCGTCAGGAGTTCAGTGTATGCGGGGCGACTACGGTTTCTCGCTTATATAGGCATGATGGCATCATCATCAGTGACAAGGGACATCGCAAACGATTCCAGGGGCCGTCGACTAAGACAGCTGGTGAATCAGTAGAAGAGGTCGAACGGACTGCATTCCTGCCATACTGTGGAGCAACTAGCAGTAAGTTAGGACGTCTGCTGCAGAAACCAGTATTCCGGACCGCCCCCAAGATGCGAGATATGTTGCGCCCTGTTAAAGACGACATTGCTCTTCGAGTGTCCGGCGTGTATGGTGTACCTTGTGAATGTGGCAGCACGTATATCGGACAAACAATTCGCACGGTTGCGGAGCGTTGTACTGAGCACAAGCGCCATATAAAACAAAGGAAACTTGACAAGTCGGCCATTGTCGATGATTTCCTAGAAAACGGACATAAAATACAGTTCGAAAATACGAAAGTGTTGGCCCACGCATCTACATATTGGGACTCCGTTATAAAGGAAGCGGCCGAGATTTGTTTAAATAGCAACAGTTTCAACAGAGACCAGGAGTAAACACTCAGCAAGGCATGGCGGTGGGAGTTGGACATCGAAAGAAAGCAATGACAGATGCTGCAGTTTCAAACGTGGTGCCTGCCCCTAGCGCCACCTGACGTCATCGTTGCTGCCACGAGCAATAGCTCCGCTAGCTGCCCGGGTCGACTTATGTGCGCGCCGCATTGGGTCTATCTGATTGGCTCTGATGATGTCATCATGTCTATATAAGCGAGAAACCGTAGCAGCCCCGGCAGTCAGTGAACTCCTGACGACGACGGTGGAGATGGTCATCGAAAGCTCGAGGATTTTATTCGAATTGACGCGGCTTGAAAACCGAGAATGTTTTATTCCTGTATGCCGTCGCGAAAGACTCCGAGGACACAAAATAATATCTTGCCGCGCTCTGTCCTGTGGTATTATCCCCATACACGGCGCACCTCTCTACTGAACTCAGATATACGAACATACCGGAAACGTTCAGAATTCTCCACTTGGCACTCTATTTTCTAGCGTCCACAGCTCCACTCTCTTTCTCCATATGAGAAAATGACACTGTATAAACAGAGATAACAACAATGAACACAAATAAAAAGTCCCAATCGATAAATAACCCCAAAGCACCCGGAATACCAACATGCAAAACAAAGCTACGAGCTTATGCCCCAACCTAATAATTCCAGGTAGGTAGACATTTTCAGTGCTTACTTGTCTCGATCTTTTTTTGTAAGTTGCCACAGTTACACCATTATCACCATAATGTTATTAAGGGGGGTAGGACGTCAAACGGGCCGACTTCGAGAAGAACAGGCACCACAGGACATTTTAATTTGCACTGTCTATACTTTTACAAATAAATACATAAAACTTTATCAACATGACCAGGAAGGATTCAGGATTCACACTTATAGCAGTGAAAGTTCAAAAAATGACAAAATAATTTTTTTAGATGTGAAATTTCATGATTATTTTCACTTACTGTTGGCTGCATTTGTTGCTGTAGGTCGACTTTTCTTCATAAGTGAGAGAGATTCTTCGACGAATTTTGCACAGCTTACAAACCATACTTACAGGTGTATGAGACTCTAGAATTTATTGAATCTATGAAACAATGAATGAACTGTTACGTTTTAAACTTGATGTTTAGAGAAAACTCGAGTTTTATAGTTAGTTATCTCAATTTTTACCACAGTTTTCAACATACAGCATGGTTTTCATGCTGTGGAAAATCCATCGAAGAATCTCTCTTACTTATGAAGAAAAGTGTACCTACAGCAACAAATACAGCCAATACTAAGTGAAAAAAATGACGAAATTTCACATGTTAAAAAAATTGTTTTGTTATATATTTGAACTTCCACTTCTATGAGTGTGAATCCTGAATCCTTCCTGGTCATGCTGACAAAGTTTTATGAATTTATTTGTAAAAGTATAGACAGTGCAAAGTAAAATGTCCTGTGCTGCCTCGCCTTCTTCAAGTCGGCCCGTTTCACTTCCTACCCCCCTTAAGTGATAAAGTGTGTAAATTTGGCGACCGATCAGTAAGGCTACTGTCTGTACTTACTTCTGAAAACGTCGATGATTTTGGGGGTCGCTTTGTAGGGAGCAGTTTGGTAGAGGCGGTGCAAAGGCTTAGGACAGGTATCGGCTGTCTGCTGTCGCTAGTGACAGGTGTTTACCGCGGCGCACCGCTAACCAAGTAATTGTCGCTGCCGCTTACTTGCCACCGCCTCGGCGCGTCTAATCCTATTAGACAGCGGTGGGGCAGGAGGCCCGCTGTCAGGTAGGGCGGTTAGCAGTTTACCAGACTGCCCGCTTTCTTTCCCTGCTCCCTGCTGCTGCCTTAAAGAACCCATCCCAATAGCTCAGCACGGCAGCTGGTACACATTATGGCCTTCCTCTGCGTGCCGTTGACCTTTGTAAACACATAACTGAACTTCGGCAGGGTTTAAGCCCCTTATCATTACCACCCATATGCAGGTGGCAAAATTTTCTCAAGTACCGATTTTCGTATCCTTAGGTGGGTTTATAGCCCTAGAACTGGTTCCCAGATAGAAATAATGCAAAAGGTAATTTCAATAAGACTTGCGCTCTATCAAAACGACAGTTAGTAGTTTCGGTACAGTACATAAATGATGCAGTTTATCAGTGACATTGGTAGCAGTGGTAGGGTAAGAAACCTTGTTGTTTCTCTTTTTCTTGTTTTTCACATAACTGGAAAAGAACATTGTTTAACATAAGTCCGTTATGTATCTTATATCCTTTCCAAATATAAATTGCATTACATAAGTAATAAAAATTAGTTGACTTCTGTGTTTCTGTATAACTGAAGCGGTTACTTTTGAATCAAGTATAGTTTACATGGACAGGCATAGAAAAAAATCTATATAATTATTGCTGTTGTTGTGAACTTAATACAATTTTCTTCATCATGATCAAAGGGAAGTTGTTTACCAATATCAGAAAAATGTTTTATGTAATCTCGTCAAAGTACTGAAGTGATTTTGATACTTTTTTGGCAGATTTTTTTTTAGTTACTTCTTTCGAGGTAATAGCGTTTTCTAGCGCTATATCGTAAATCTGTATTTTTTATTTTTACTACAATGTCGCTCTGTTTCACGATACAAATCAACATACTTCCAAAAAAAACTGAATTAAACATCGCAATTTTCAATTTTCCTGTAAATACTGCTTATTTTTAACCAACAATCACAAGGATAATTATACAGAACAAAAACGTTCCATACGTTAAGCGGCCCTTTGTATATCTTCACTATTTGTAGACGCTTCCGGTTTCTAAGGGGAATATACACACATCAAAAAAAGTTTTCACCCCGGTTCCCAGAACTCCTGAAGATAGACGTTGGATGTGGATATTGTATTACAGACACAGTAACTGTAACTATTTAGAGGAGTCACTAAACCCGCCCAAAGATATAAAAACCATGCATGAGCAGCGGAGGGGGTCCGACAGCCGATCCGTTTCAGTCTTTCCACCAGGAAGGAGGTACACGGCCCCTGTTGTCTGTAGTTGAACCATGCTTAGACGGTCAATGCCGCGGTTCGTTCGCTTCCGCATTGTTACTTTGTGCCAGGAAGGGCTCTCAACAAGGGAAGTGTCCAGGCGTCTCAGAGTGAACCAGAGCGATGTTATTCGGACATGGAGGAGGTACAGAGAGACAGGAACTGTCGATGACATGCCTCGCTCAGGTCCCCCAAGGGCTACTACTGCAGTAGATATCGCTACCTACGGATTTATGGCTCGGAGGTACCCTGGCAGCAACGCCACCACGTTCAATAATGCTTTTCGTGTGGCCACAGGACGTCGTGTTGCCACTCAAACTGTGTGCAGTAGTCTGCGTGATGCGCAACTTCACCCCCGACGTCCGTGGCGTGGTCCATTTTTGGAAACACGACATCATGCAGCGCCGTACAGATGCGCCCAACAACATGCCGAATGGACCGCTAAGGGTCGGCATCACGTTCTCTTCACCAATGAGAGTCGCATATGCCTTCAACCAGACAGTCGTCGGAGACGTGTTTGGAGGCAACCCGGTCAGGCTGAACGCATTAGACTCACAGTCCAGCGAGTGCAGCAAGGTAGAGGCTCCCTGCTGTTCTGGGTGGCCGACGGGCCGACATACGCCGCTGGTGGTCATGGAAGGTGCCGTAACCGCTGTCGATAAGTGAATGCCATCCTCCGACCGATACTGCAACCGTATCAGCAGCATATTTGCGAGGTATTCGTCTTCATGGACGACAATTCGCGCCCCCATCATGCACATTTTGTGAGTGACTACTTTCAGGATAACGTCATCGCTCGACTAGAGTGGTCAGCGTGTTCTCCAGACATGAACCCTATCGAACATGCCTGGGATAGATGGAAAAGGGCTGTTTATGGAACACGTGACCCACCTACCACTCTGAAGGATCTACGACGAATCGCCGTTGAGGAGTGGGATAACGTGGACCAACAGTGCCTTGATGAACTTGTAGACTGTATGCGACGACAAATACAGGCATGCATCAATGCAAGAGGACGTGCTACTGGGTATTAGACGTACCGGTGTGCACAGCAATCTGGACCACCACGTCTGAAGGTCTCGCTGTATGGTGGTACAACATGCAATGTGTGGGTTTCCATGAGCAATAGAACGGGCGATGATGTTTATGTCGATCTCTATTCCAATTTTCTGTGTAGATTGCGGAATTGTCGGAACCGAGGTGATGCAAACCTTTTTTTGATGTGTGTAATTAGACATTGATCGCATACACAAACAGATCGATAGACACACATCACACGTACCATACAGGTAACGCGGTTATGATTGTAAACGACTAATGCTACTAGGAAAACTACAGTGGTGTATGTATGTTTATTTGTTATAGGGTACGGCAATTTACAACTCCAGTACTAAATTAGCGGCGAGGTAGTAGCGCCAGGGAGAACCGTACCTCCAAGTACAGGAACCGGTAGCTTACAACTACCACCACTGTGAGAGTTTCGTTTTGATGTCCAAGTTAAAATTCAGCCCACACTTTCAAGAGTGGCTACCATGGGGAGGATAAAAACACGGTCTTTTACGTAACCCCTAAGATAAAAGTCACAAGGAATGAGGTCTGGAAAGCTGATTGGGAAGAGGAGGATCAGAAAGTGAACTACATCGCCGGTGGTCTCCTGGGTGTCCAGACCTCACACATCGTGACTCTTACCAGTGGAGTTACTAAAAGTCTGCCACATCGTTTTGCTGAAGCTGTTAATTCGACAACGAAAAACCACCTAGCTTGTGGTAGCAAATGAGCCACCTTTCTGATTTTTGTCGTATAACGCACGATGTTCACATAAAATGCATAAAAATTTGAACTTTTCACTTTCCATGAACGTTGGAATTGTGTTTCTGTCTTTTGTAGTTTGGGAGCAATGAATGTTTGAAATTTGTTCCTTGTTTTTGAATAGCTCTGTAGAACAGATACAAGTGAACATGAACGGGTGTACAGATGAATTCAATTTATCATTCACAGTTCACAGCTTGCAAATTTTGCTTCATATGTGATTATCGAGGGTCAGTCGATAGTGTTTTTAATTTTTTATACTGAAAGAAAAGTAAATGCCTTATACACAGGGTAACAGCTACAACATTATCTATGAATCTGTCAGTTTTCAATACTTTTATCTTTGTCCAAGAGCAACTGTTGGTTTTCCTTCCTCAGCCACTGTCGCACAGAACTTTTCAACGTCTTCGGAGTGATGTCCCTACTGACCTTCTTTAGTAGGCTGATCATATGAAAGCCCGATGATTCAAGAGAGCAGATGCAACCGTTTTCCTTGCCGCTTTATTCTGGTCGGTGAAGATTTTCGGTAACCTTCTTGCCCAAATCTTGGAACATTCCTGTTTATCAGTAATGAACGCCACACAACCTTTACCGATAAGTGGTGACAAAATCCAGCTGCACGATATTGTAGTGTCTGTGTTATTCCGAATTACGATGTGAACATTCTTCGCACAATTATTCATGTCCCATGGAACAGTCACTGCGGCGATTGCAGCCGTCATGAAATACATGAAATTTATTAGCAGTTACGAATACGGAGTACCATCAGCTGTGTAATCGACCGACGACTATAAATTTATGCCGGACCCAGGCTCGAACCCGGACTTCCCGATTATCGGGAGCGGTCTTCTTACCATTTTTTATCTCATTTTGTTCGTTTTCGTTCGTTGCATGAGCTCGGTGCCGACGTCGCAAGACACCCGTTTCAGTTCGTCGTTGATCAATTAACTCAGTTGTTTTATTACAGATGGCAGCTATCCCTCTGACCGAACACGCTGAGCTACCGTGGCGGCGCCATTTGGCCACCGGAGCACAGCTCGCAAGCAGACCGAAACTTCCGTATGTCGTTAACCACATGTCTACAACCTGGAATCGTACAACCATTACGTATATGAATGCGTGTCCAAACGAAATTTACGTCGTAATTCGGAATAACAAAAAAATGGTTCAAATGGCTCTGAGCACTATGGGACTTAACTCCTGAGGTCATCAGTCCCGTAGAACTTAGAACTACTTGAACCTAACTAACCCCCGCGTCCGGCCATCCTGATTTAGGTTTTCCGTGATTTCCCTAGATCATTTCAGGCAAATGAAGGGATGGTTCCTTTCACAGGGCACGACCGATTTCCTTCCCCATCCTTCCCTAATTCGAGATTGTGCTCCGTCTCTAATGACCTCGTTGTCGACAGGACGTTAAAACACTAATCTCCTCTCCTCCTAACTAACCTACGGAAATCACACACATCCATGCCCGAGGCAGGATTCGAACCTGCGACCGCAACAGCAGCGCTGTTCCGGACTGAATCGCCTATAACCGCTCGGCCACAGCGGCCGGCTCGGAATAACACAGGCACTGCAATATCGTATTTAGGAACATACGTAATGGATGTATGAATGAATACAAGTTGTAAGACATATGGAAGTTTGGCCGTGAATCTTGCTCGGATAGCCAAATGGTAAGGCGAGCGGTCGCTATAACCGGAAAATCCCGGTTCGAGTCCCGGCCCAGCACAAATTTTCATTGACGTCATTCCACCATTATACAGCTGATGGTAGTCCGTATTCGCAACTGCGAGTACATCATGTAAATCCATCTATTGTTAGCCAGTGGTCGTGAAGTATTATTTCCTCAACACGCTGGATGTAGTGTGAAGTCAATGCACTCGCTGGCCGGGCGCTACATGTTGCATCAGTTAAATGTTTGCTTCACTACAGTGACGAAACCATCCTCTTCACGGTTCTGAAGTCAACAGTAGCATCTCTATACACTGACATTCGCCATTAATGAATGCTGCTGGGCGTTTCACCTTCTTATGTAAGGAATTCAATGACAGAATGCTATCTTGTAAGTAAGTCAATATCAGCTGTTTTATAAACTCTAACAGTGCTGCCATCTGGTACTACAGGGCGCTGTTACTGAACTGGGCTGCAGAAGGAGGTTTTCGGATGTGTGCAAAATTTACGATTACTAGCTATTTCATTAAGGAGATCCTACTTTCTGGTAGACCGTCATAAGTCCCTGCAATGTAAGCAGGAGAGGTGAGAATGCTGAGAATACGTGCGAGTTTCGGCTATGCCAGCCTGCGAGCCCAGCCCCCATCGCGTGCCCACAGCCAATCCGTCTGAGGCTAACTCGGGCTGCAGATCGCCCTCGTATGGGAAGCCAGCTCTATTGAGCTGCCCCAGAATGCGAAGGTCGGAATGGCGACTACGTCACTGCATGTCGGAACAAGGTAGTTTATTTTTGTTAGTGTCAGTCACTTTCGTGCTGTATTTCTACGGACAACGAACTGGCATATTCTCATTTTCATTAATATTGACTAACGAACATCGGTGGCGTCAGGTGCAGTAACAGAAATCGTCTACACCAGTGATTGCAGCATTTAAGAGACCATTACCCCTGCCTCCAATAATCGTCAACGTTAACGATTTACTAAAGTTTAGAAAGAAAAAGAATTTGATTTGAAGAATTATTTTTTCAATGACAAGATATAAATGATACTTAGTTTTTGTAGACGTTTTATTAAACCACGAACTAATAGCTCCGTGACGCATTTGATGCTGCTTATTTCTACCAACCTTTATTTTAGTTCGTACTGCAACGTGAGTGACAATCAAAACTCCTTCTCACAAAAGGAAGATAACTGTCCAAACTGAGGGTAGAAATTTCTTACAAAAATGCTTTCTCTGAATCCTCTTCGTAGTGACACTTGTTTCACCCACATCCTGCGCCCCCTTTTAAAATCAGTCAAGTTAAAATGCGTGCACTATACATTCTGCTTGCAAATCACTTCATTGCTGGACTCCTTGCTTCTGAACTGGCAGAAATTGAGAGATTTCGTGCTTTGTGTCTTCCAGCGCTACTACTACTGATAATAAAATAATAATAATAATAATGTTACACCATTCATCACTGTAGTAGCCATTACATATTTACTGTCAGATATTTCATTTATTTTTGTAAAGCGAATATGAATGCTCTTTTGTGAAAATATTGATGAGATATTTAATCATAAGTGGTATACGTGTCTCAATTTTTCTATTACAGACGCATGGTGCAAAGAACAAAGAATGTGTGTAGCAGGTGGACTATGTGAGGAAGATGATGTTCATACAAGGGCTATTTTTTCAACCTCTTTCGTCACGAAATAGAAACCACAAAAAAGTTTTATTTGCAATATTTAGCTGCACTTTTCAGCTAGGCCCCCACTCCAACTTATGCTGTCACAGCATGCCACCAACTTTCAGCTGCCAGTGATTTCTGTCAATTCCCTACACTGATCTGCAGCAAGTTGTCTACAACAAAACGTCCTCACAACCAGCATCTCATGTGAGTGAAGAGATGAAAATCAAATCTGGGCTTCGTGGTGGTCTTCGTTGCACCAGCAGTGTGCTGCTGAGAATTTTAGCGAAGAAAGAAACGCGTGACTTTCATGTTATACGGACTGCATGAAATCAGGCGAAACGCCGCTACAGGACTTCACACTTGGCGTGAGACACTTTTGTGTTGACATCTTTACGTGCCCACTGTCCTCTCAGAACGGAAAAGTGGGATGTGACGCGACAGAAGGGCATACTACAGACACTGAACAACACATCTGCGCAAGGTGTCACCGGATTTCTGTATGGTTTTAGTTTCGCGACTGCCCCGAGATTAAAAAAAAATAATTGTATATCCATTTCACAAGCTGTAACCTCCACCACATTGTAGGCATAAATTGATGGTAGTGTTTCAAAAAAAATTATTATTGTTACCTTACGTCATCTGTATTACAGTTTTATGAAACAAATATTTTTTAAAAAATAATTTAGTTTCACGACCGAAAGACAACTCAAAAACTTTTGATTTTAGGCCTCAAGCAGTTTAATTTTACCCCTCAGGAGATAACTACTCCCAGATTGGGAACCAATGCTCTACACTGCATCGGACGACAATTTCTCATAAAGTTATCATCAGTCTACTGACTGGTTTGATGCGGCCCGCCACGAATTCCTTTCCTGTGCTAACCTCTTCATCTCAGAGTAGCACTTGCAACCCACGTCCTCAATTATTTGCTTGACATATTCCAATCTCTGTCTTCCTCTACAGTTTTTGCCCTCTACAGCTCCCTCTAGTACCATGGAAGTCATTCCCTCATGTCTTAGCAGATGTCCTATCATCCTGTCCCTTCTCCTTATCAGTGTTTTCCACATACTCCTTTCCTCTCCGATTCTGCGTAGAACCTCCTCATTCCTTACCTTATCAGTCCACCTAATTTTCAACATTCGTCTACAGCGCCACATCTCCAATGTCTAGATAAGGTCTTGAAAATTCAGTATAGCAGTCGCTTGTCTAACTATGCGACCTTGTAGACTGGGGCTTTTATCTACACATATAGGATCCTGGGACTGTTGGAAACAGTTGCGTGATGTAACGGCCGCTGGCAAATTCGCGCGGCATCGCAATAACGCGGAAGTACGTCACCGACAGGGTCCAGGTGATAAACGGCGCGCTGATGGTCAAGCACCCCCCCCCCTCCCACCTCCAGATTGATAACTTTTAATATCGGCGGGCGCCGCCACGGATGCTCACAATAGCGACGTCTCCCGTCTCCATAAATCAGCTCCGGCCGTTAAGGTAGCCTCTGACCACGTGGGGACAGCGGAGCTACTGGCAACAACGCACGACGCATCAAGCAGTCTTCCTATCCACTTGCCATAAAATATTGCTCGTCTGTAGGATTGCCGATCTGTCAGGGAGGTTCCGGGAATGCGTAATAGTACTGATGGCAGATACTATTATTGTATCATAACTACAAAATTACAATGAGATGGGTCATGGGATACCTCCTAACATCTTGTCGGGCTTCCTACTGCTCGGCGTAGTGCAGCAATGCGACTCAAAAAGTCGCTGGAGGTCTCTCCAGAAATATTGAATCATGTGAAAGTATTCTCAGAGCAGGGTTTTGTGCACCAACTGATATCTCGATGGGATTCCTGTTGGGTGATATGGACGGCTAAATGATTGGCTCGAATTTTCCAAGATCTTCTTCAAATCAATCGCGAATAATTGTGGCCCGATGAGACGGCACATTGTCATGCACAGATATTCTGTCGTCGTTTGGGAACACGAATTCCATGAAAGGCAGTGTAGATGAAGTAGATGAGCATAACCATTTCCAGTCAGTGGTCGGTTCAATCGGACCGCTACGGTCGCAAGTTCGAATACTGCCTCGGCCATGGATGTGTGTGATGTCCTTAGGTTAGTTAGGTTTAAGTAGTTCTAAGATCTAGGGGACTGACGACCTTACAAGTTAAGTTCCATAGTGCTCAGAGCCATTTGAACCATTTTTGGAAAATTAAGTGGACTGATAGGATAAGGAATGAGGAGATTCTGCGCAGAATCGGAAAGGAAATTAAAATGTGAAAAACACTGATAAGGAGAAGGGACAGGATTGTGGGACATCCGTTGACACATCATTGAATAACTTCCGTGGTACAATAGAGGGACTTGTAGAAGGTAAAAACTGTAGAGGTAAATAGAGATTGGAATACACACAGCAAATAATTGAGGATGTACGTTGCAATTGCTAGTATGAGGTGAAGAGGCTAGCACAGGGGTAGAATTAGTGGCAGGCCGCATCAAACCAATCAGAAGACTGACGACTGAAAAAAAGGTAACATCTAGAAACATGGTGGAGTTCGACCAGTTCGGTATATATCTTGGGCCGTCAATGAGCGCAGTTGAGCCATTGGGAGCGGACTTCGAGGAAACCACGTGGCTGGTGAAAAGACTGTGCGGGGGGAGGGCTAGTTAACCGCCATTGTGGCGTGCTGCGCGCTGAGCCAGCGTTCTGGGCTGTCGGCTGTCCTCGGCGAGCGCACCCGAGCGAACCGAGGAAGGCTGGGCGGCGGCGAGGGCGGAGGCTGGCGGGCGAATCCCGCCTAGACGGTCCATTGTCTGTCGCTTTACAGCTGCGGCGCCGCTCTGCCTTAGAGGAATTACTCGAGTCAGTCAGCCGTTATGTAGCGTGTCTGGCGGACGCCGCAAAGCAGGTGGGGCCGTACTCTCTCTGCAGATCTGGTCTTCATTTGGGTTTCCTTTTTTTCGTGGCTGAACTACTGGATGGTCCTTAGACCAGAGGCGTACCGATGGGCGCATGTGGGGGAGCGAAAAATATGACCGGTACCAAGCAGCAGAGAGACAGTTTAAGAATTAGCTGGGAGAAGTAGCTAGTTCCTTTACCCTTTATGTTCCTACTTCTGCCATGATGTCGCATCCCGGCACAGCCTCACTATACCAGAATGAAGTAAGTGCCAACTGTGTAGCGCAATCGGGACGTTAACGACAATGGGTTAGTTATAAATTGCTGTCAACCTTTATATCAGAGATGACAGGGAGGGAATCTCCTTGGTTTGAAGCAAATAAGTTTCCTGAAAATAGGTTACAGAATTGCAATAGGCAGAAAAGATTGGTTAGTTTCTATCAAGTTTATTCTCACATATACTTATGTGAGGTGTTGGACCATAAACCCCTTAGTAAGATTCAGTCTATTTATTCGGACTTGCTACTTCAAAGCTAATTGCCGGTACATATAAGAAACATGTACTGAGCAATCACTTGTTATTGGTTAGCACTGAAGTCTCTCTAAGTAACTGAGGCAAATACTGACAGCCTCTGTTCAACACTATTCCAATGAAACACTAAAAATCCTACTTGACCTGCAGTTCCTGAGTGTCCACCAGAGTCTATCACCGTCTTCTCGTAGTTGAAGTCTTTATTAGCTGTATCGGCTGCTATGGGCCTACTCGGCCCCGCTGGCGTCTCGCTGCAGAATCTCCGAACTGCCGGCACTGGCTCTGACTCTGCATCTGAATCTCTGCTTCTAGCTATTCCGTTGCCTGGCCTTTTATTTCGTTTCTCATGTACTTGGGTGCACACGAGTTAATTTGTTTCGCACGACCCTTTCATTTCTAAGTGATCAGATTATGGTTCAACACTACACTCTTGTTGGTTGGCTTGCGCAAGAATGCCTTCGGTTCCACATGACACTTTCGTTTCTAGCTGCACACAATTTGATTTGGTTCCACACGATTCTTTTCTGCACGTGACTGACACTCTCTCTTTCTGTATTATCGCCCTGGTGTTTGCGTCTTCCATTGCGCAAGTTTGATTCATGCTGCTTCCTCTGACAGGAAGTCAAACACTAAGTTGTCTGATCAACAAGCCATACTTGGCAGCCTCCGCCGCTTATCTTGTCCCTACGTCCTGGTGGACTATTTCTTAATGTTGCCTATGGAGCCTGGACTCTTATTATGGTCACAAAAGCAAGAATAAAAATTAAAATTTTCTACGGTCACAACAATGAGAAAAAGTCTTACCCTCAGCCCTCGACTCCAAAGACACGATGTTTCATGGTGTCGTTTGTATAGTGTTATTTTGTATCGTCATGGACTAACGACTGCTATCAAACAGACGTCTGTCCCTAACGTGGTGCCGGCCGGGGTGGCCGAGCGGTTCTAGGCGCTACAGGTTAGTTAGGTTTAACTAGTTCTAACTTCTAGGGGACTGATGACCCCAGCAGTTAAGTCCCATAATGCTCAGAGCCATTTGAAGCCTAACGTGGTTTTAGTAACGACAATGAAGTTGGTTCGCACATCTAGGACCTACATTGCTCTCTCATGTTAAAAAAAATTATAGGATCTCTAAAGACGGCGAAGGTGTGCTGGTTGCTAAAGCAAATATTTGTTTTTTTCTTAAAAAATTATTGCTGTGGTGTGGATCCACAGGTTCTAAATAATAAAAGAAAGTATGGTCCGTAGTAGGCTGTACTGTAAACTAACTTGAATCAAATCATACAATTAGCAAACTTCGACATCTTGTCATTTTCAAGCACATTAACATACCACCTTACCATGCAATATTCATATGTACATGAACAATATTACGTGTTATGTAATCGTAATTGGCAAATTATTTTTCAAGGATGGAGTATAACGCCTACTTTTTATGTGCAGTGAAAAATAATTTGACAGTTGAGATATGTAGTATTAGACAAGTAAGCAGGACTGTTCCGCGTTATGTTCGTATGTAATGTGCTCGAAAACGACAAGTCGAAATTACCCAATCGCACGATTTAAATAAAAATCGCTTACATTACAGCTTACTTCAGACCTTGTCTTCTTCTATGAAGCAGACATGTTACTTGGTTCCGATTTTAGCCGATTTCTGCCGACTAAGGAATACTAATAATTAATGAGGAGCGAATGAAATCTGTTCTTAATTATACACCGTACTAAACCCAAAGTACAGTAGTAGAAGTAAAATAAGAAATTTATTTTACTTTCAGACGTCTTAGAAAGTTTGTAAGATTTGTAATTTATTTGCTACCATGATCCGCCAGCTTCTTTGTTGCATATTATTCAGCAACCGGTAATAACCCAGTGTTATCAAACACTGGACACCGGATGAGTATAATATGTGTAATTTGTACTCCATGTTAAGAAAGTTTCTCACGCATCTCAGTGTTTACGTCGTCATATTTGCTGAACTATACATCGAACATTGTTATAAGTGGTTCAAGTGGGTACTGTCTACAAAATGTCATGCGTAAAGCGTTATTAGTGAGAAAGTAGTAAACTGAAACGTCATGCCTGATGCTGAACCTTTACTGCACGAATAGCGACAAAGTAGTAAGTGACAAGGTTTATTCAAATCTCAGACGCCTTACTGGTCTGATACAGATATGATTTTATGTATATAGACTGAAGTGGCGAGTGAAAATTTGTACCAAGGCCGGGAATCGAACGCAGTCTTCTGCTTACTAGGCAAGTGCGTCAGACACTAAACCACCTTGGCACAGCTGTTCACAAAACACTGGGACGATAGTGAGAATTTACATCCAGGAGGCAGGCGTGCTAGGTTAATCTGTGCGGTGGTGTGAAGCGCTGTGCCAATGTAGCTTACTCGCTAATGCACCTGCCTCGTAAATATGAGACCCCGATTCAGATCTCAGCGTTAGTATTAATTTTCACTCGCCGCTTCAGTCTATGCACATAAAAAAGATGAATTTTCTTCCTAACAGCGAAGGTTCGAAATTATGCTTAAAATTTGTTGTAAGCAGCTATGTGTTATACTGGATGTGAAATACTGGATGAATATACCCCGAATAGCCAAAAAAAAATAAATAAAAAATAAATCTGGTACACCTGCGTAATATCGTGTAGGGCCCCCGCGACCACGCAGAAGTGCCGCAACACGATGTGGCATGGACTCGACTAATATCTCAAGTGCTGTTGGAGCGAAATGGCACCATGAATCCTGCAGGGCTGTCCACAAAGTCGTAAGAGTACGAGGGGATGGAGATCTCTTCTAAAAACCACCTCGCAATTCGTCCCAGATATGCTCAATAATGTTCACATATGGAGAGTTTGGTAGCCAGCGGAAGTGTTTAAACTAGGAAGAAGTGTTCCTGGAGCCACTATGTAGGAACTCTCGACGTGTGGGGTGTCGCATTGTCCTGCTGGAATTGTCCAAGTCCATCGTAATGCAAAATGGAAGTGAATGGATGCATGCGATCAGATAGGATGCTTACGTACGTGTCACCTGTCAGAGTCGTATTTAGACGTATCAGGAGTCCCACATCAGTCCAACTGCACACACCCCACACTATTACAGAGCCTCCGCCAGCTCGAACAGCCCCTGCTGACATGCTGGGTCCATGGATTCATGAGTTGTCTCCATACTCGTACACATCCATCCGACCGATACAATTAGAAACGAGATTCGTCTGACATGTTTCCAGTCATCAACAGGTCAGTGTTGGTGTTGACGGCCCCAGGCGAGGGGCAAAGCTTTGTGTCGTGCAGTCGTCAAGGACACAAGTGTGGGCCTTTCGGTTCCAAAAGCCCATATCGATGATGTTTCGTTGAATGGTTCGCACGCTGACACTTGTCGATGGGCCAGCATTGAAATCTGCAGCAATTTGCGGAAAGATTGCACTTCTGTGACGTTGAACGATTCTCTTCAGTCGTCGTTGGCCTCGTTCTTGCGGGATCTTTTTCCAGCGCAGTGATGTCGAAGATCTGATGTTTTGCCGGATTCCTGATACTCACGGTACACTCGTGAAATCGTCACACCGGAAAACCCTCACTCCATCGCTACCTCGAAGATGCTATGTCCTATCGCTCGTGCGCCGACTATAACACCACGTTTAATCTCACCAAAATCTTGATAACCTACCACTGTAGCAGCAGTAAACGATCTAACAAGTGCGCCAGGAACTTCTTGTCTTATACAGGGTGATTCAAAAAGAATACCACAACTTTAAAAATGTGTATTTAATGAAAGAAACATAATATAACCTTCTGTTATACATCATTACAAAGAGTATTTAAAAAGGTTTTTTTTCACTCAAAAACAAGTTCAGAGATGTTCAATATGGCCCCCTCCAGACACTCGAGCAATATCAACCCGATACTCCAACTCGTTCCACACTCTCTGTAGCATATCAGGCGTAACAGTTTGGATAGCTGCTGTTATTTCTCGTTTCAAATCATCAATGGTGGCTGGGAGAGGTGGCCGAAACACCATATCCTTAACATACCCCCATAAGAAAAAAACCCCTGGGGTAAGATCAGGGCTTCTTGGAGGCCAGTGATGAAGTGTTCTGTCACGGGCTGCCTGGCGGCCGATCCATCGCATCGGGTAGTTGACGTTCAGGTAGTTACGGACAGATAAGTGCCAATGTGGTGGCGCTCCATCCTGATGAAATATGAATTGTTGTGCTTCTTGTCCGAGCTGAGGGAACAGCTAATTCTCTAACATCCCCAGATACTGTAGTCCAGTTACAGTAGCACCTTCGAAGAAAAAGGGACCAAAAACTTTATTGGCTGAAATGGCACAGAAAACGTTCACCTTAGGCGAGTCACGTTCATACTGAGTTGTTTCCCACGGATTCTCAGTGCCCCATACTTCGTTCGAAATGCACTGTCGATTCACTTCTGCCGTACTCAATAACACAAAAAGCTTTCTGTTGAGCGGTCGCCATCTTAGCATCAACTGACGCTGACGCCTAGTCAACAGCGCCTCAAGCGAACAAATGTACAACTAAAAGAAAGTTTATAGCTCCCTTAATTCGCCGACAGATAGTGCTTAGCTCTGCCTTTTGTCGTTGCAGAGTTTTAAATTCCTAAAGTTGTGGTATTCTTTTTGAATCACCCTGTATAAGCGTTCGCCGACCGAGCGCTGTCTTATGCCTGTTTACATATTTTGAATACGCGTGCCTATACCAGTTTTTTGGCGCTTCAGTGCAGATGAAGAGGTATGATGTGAAAATGCAACCTGTTGACAACCAAGTCCCCATAATACAAAAAGGCTCGACCTAAGCGAAAAACTGCTACTGAGACAGCAGGCGCCTCGTGGTCAAACGGCTGCTCCCGAAGACCCAAGAGGTGTGGTGTCACGGCGCGACGGCGTCTGTCAGTGGAATCCCCAACTCCAGAGCTTTTTTTCAGTCTTGGACGCTCCGCAGTGCCACAAAAACCGCGGCGGAAGTGTGTGCCAGGCAGTACAGCCGGCGCTTGGTTCGTGAAATGCGGTTAGCCGCGCCCCTGTGTGGGTGGGTGGGTGGACTGCTACCCCAGCTGCCACTGCCCCTTCTACAGTCTATCAGCCGGTCCGCGGCGACAAGGCCCCAAATTAGATCGGCCGCGCTGGATCCGCGACGCTGCCGCTGTTGTGTCGTCTACAGTGACGGCTGCCTCCTGCTGCTTCTACTTGGGTTCCTTCCCGCTCTCTCTCTCCGTCTCTTTCTCTCTCTCTGCTCACCAGCGTGTCCGGTGCGGTCATCCTTCTCCTCCTTCTCACAGTCACCATATGGTGCCTTTGTCCCGGAAGAACTGCTGGCGATACTGTGAAGCCTGCAGCTGTCTGCAGGCCAAGCTATTGCTGAGACACGATCTCGGATGAGAGCAGAAAATACAGTCTACTCGCCCGCTCCCCAGCGACGTTTAGCACGATAGCAGAGTTAAGAGAGGCGCTGGCGGCACTGAGATATGCCTTGCAAAACGCATACACACAAGAGAACGAAGATGGATGGGGAAGTTTTGCGAAGAAAAGGACGACAAGATGGCTGTATTTAACTAACGACTCTGCTTGTTGTTTAAAGAGCTAACTGAAATAATGGTAATATATCCGATGTAGAACTGGACTTAGGCTATGCAGTTGGCAGAACTGCCAAAGATGGTCCCTCCCCCTCTCCACCTTCCCATATCTTTCCTATACGTATTACTTTACTGCATTTTGTTCTACACAGTTTTATCAAATTTAATAATTGTGCAAGGAGGTTTACTAAAAATGAAACTTTACTGAAAATTTTTTTAAAATTAACTATATCTATTAGTTCTACAGCATAACTTCCGCCGTTTGTTTTTCAAATTTTGAGCTTCTACTGTGAAATATTCACGAAAAATTTCCGATTCAAAGTACTGACCACTTTCTCTCATCTTTCGGATACAATACAAATCTCGCAGTGGAGGAACTGGTAGTCTTTTGAAGAGATCCTTGAATCGATTTTTGCACTTTTTAATATGATTGGAAGGGCTCGTCGGGCAGGCTGTGTGCCGTTGCTCGAGGGAGCAACGTCTGGAGAATACGGCAGATCGGATAGGACTTCGCGTTTATACGTTTCCAAGTGTGTACTCACGAGCTTTGCGACGTGGGCTCGAGCACTGTCATGCTGCAGAATCACCTTTCCGTGTCTATCGTTGTTTCTGGCCGTCTGTCTTTCAGAGCTCAGCTCAGACGCATCAATTGCTTTCGCTAACGATCTCCTGTGATTGTTTCCGTCGGTTTCAGTAGCTTTGAAAACCTTCTCTCTTTCACCGCCATGCCAGTCTTCGACGTCAGAATCAGTTCTTGAAGCGCAGAAACCAGCCTCTGCACGTTCTTTCACTAATAGGTGCCTCACCATAGGTCTTATCCAGCATTTGTGTCTCTGGCACAGGTTTCTTCGTGTTAGAGCAGAAAATTAAAACTTTCCGCAAATGGCGAGAACTGGAATCGTAATTTGACATATTAAATCCCGAGTAACTTTCTGGTGAAATCACAAATATACTAATATTTTGATGGAAAGTTAAACTGTGTGCCGGACCCAGACTCGATCACGGGACTTCTTCCGTTCGCGAGTAAGTGCTCTACCAGATGAACTACCCGAGGACTACTCATGACCCGAAAGCAATTGATCCCTTTGGAAGGTAGGAGATGAGGTATCGGCGGAAGTAAAGCTGTGAGGACGGGTCGTGAATCGTGCTTGCGCAGCTGAGATCGGTGCCAGCACGATAGTTCAGCGTGTTCAGTTAGAGGGTTGGCTGCCCTGTGTAATAAAAAAACTGAGTGCATGGATCACTGATGAACTTGAATGGATGGCTTAGAACCCGCAAAGAAATAAGATCATTAACAATAAAAAAAGTTGGTAGAGGACTTTCCCGCGATAGGTAAAGGTTTAGAATTTGAGGTCTCGGCCCGGCACACAGTTTTAATCCGCCAGGCAGTTTCGTATCAACGCACATTCCGCTGCGGAATGAAAATTCGTTGTGGAGATATTTTTATGGCTTCGTATTTACAAATGTCTAAGCTTACCGTACGCCCACTTACGACTTACCACTTGATCCACCACTTGCCGCTGCTGACATCTATTGCAAAACACGCTAGTTAAGTTGTAGACCTAATACATCACTAAATGGCTAAAATGTCACCCAGACCTGCTAGCAGCCTGCCTATCCAACGGCTTCCAGGGGTAACAAAAATTTACTTTACAGTACCTCATACAATTATTGACCGAATTAACAAATTTAAAATGCTGTCACAATCTAGTCACTAAGAGGTATAATACTGATGATGGTTTAATACAGTGTCACACGTATTACAGCTAGAAAAAATTACAGGCATAGTAAATCAAGGAGCGCATATTATCCAGACTACACTGGAGCGCAGGATTCGTGGTGTCAGTTCCCTCCAGCACTACTTCAGACATTAGTCGAGTCCATGCCACGTCGTGTTGCGGCACTTCTGCCTGCTCACGGGAGTCCTACACGATATTATGCAGGTGTACCAGTTTTTTTTGGCTCTTCAGTATATAATGACGTCGCGACAAAGTCAACAAGCGATATTGGAAATTATACTTTTTTATCTGTGGTTATCAAATTATTACAATAACTAGCTTAGCGCCCGCTGCTTTGCTCGTGAAGACTGTGTAGCCTGCATATATTTACTTTTTATTAATCGAAATTTTATCTTATTCACTAATTGCAACACCGTCTAAGCTTTTGACGCTAACTAAGCGTACACAAGCAGGGTCTTTTCTAAATGAACTTTGTAATATTCTTTTATAAAAATATTATTATTTGTGCTTGTTATGGATACGCAATGCGTAATGTTTGCCTTACGGAAACTTACTGTGTAATGTGTTGTGGAGCAAATGGCTTGCTTAATCAGTTTTATTGTAATCCAAAGAAAAATTAAACAACTTAATCTGGAAAACCAGTATTTAATGTAGCACCGAGTTCTATGGCTCTGTGCAATAAACTGATAAAAAAGTCCCTATACAAATAAACAAGATCCATACCATCTCCAAATTTCAGTTTTCTATCGTTAGTGGTTTAGGCTGGGCTATGATGAGTCATTCAGTCGGTCAGAACGTTGCTTTTTATGTACAGATATTTGTCTGCAAGGTGAATTTTGAATGCACTTTGTTTCATGGAGCACAATGCGTGTTTTCTCAAACTATGACTGACTTCTCTCAACATCTATAAAAACATATTATGCCTCATATTTTGCAGTTAGGGGTATAAAAGTAAAAAATAACTACTTGTTTCACTTAATACAGGCCTGACCAAACAGGATTCCACGATCGCGAGTGATCGAGCAGTGCTCCTGATCGCGTTCCGAGCGCAGCGGCAGGTGGGGCTGAGAAATGGTTCAAATGGCTCTGAGCACTATGGGACATAACATCTGAGGTCATCAGTCCCCTACTTAAACCTAACTAGCCTAAGGACATCACACACATCCATGCCCGAGGCAGGATTCGAACTTGCGACCGTAGCGGTGGCTCGGTTCCAGACTGAAGCGCCTAGAACCGCTCGGCCACCAGCGGCCGGTGGTAAGGCTGAGGAGCGGGGAAGAAGAGGAAGAAATCCTTCAGTCGTGCAATGTTTTGATATCTCTTGCTAGACTTGTTAGACGTCAAGCAGTTTGCTGACAGCACTACTTGCCTTAAATTAAATTTACGTACTGCTTGATGAATAATATGGCGACCATGAACTTGTCAAAAAAAAAAAAAAAAAAAAAAAAAAGTGAAGAAGCCCCATCATTCAATGCCAGATGCAAGCTGCCTTACACGTCGTATCGTTTGAAGGGCACGCAAAGTTCTTAATATGTAACCGTGCTTTTCTGAGCTCAAAAAACACTTATTGGACTGTCATTACAACATTAGCCACAAAGATGATATGGTGCACTTGTCGTGTGACCGTTCGCCGGGTGCAAGTCTTTTGATTTGACGCCACTTCGGCGACTTGCGCGTCGATGGGGATGAAATGATAATAAGTAGGACAACTCAACACCCAGTACCTGAGCGGAGAAAATATCCGACCCAGCCGACAATCGAACCATTGTCCTAAGGATTGATATCCTGTAGCGCTGACCACTTTCTTTTTCTTTCTTTTTGTTTCATTGACTTTGTTCGTGGTGGGCGTCCGATGACACTCGTTCAGGTTGCTCGTTGATCCGTTCACTCAGTTTTTTATTACAGAGGTTAGCTAAACCCTCTGACCGAACACGCAGAGCTACCGTGCCGGCAAACTCAGCTACCGGTGGCGGACGCACTTGTCTTAAACGACAATGAATACTGGCAGCCATTGGCGAAAAAATTGATTTACGGATAAGTAGAGCGATGAAAAAATCTTTTGTGGTCGACATCACCAATTATTTGGATTTCTTAAGTGTCTTAATGCAAAGGGAGTATCATTTGCTGAACTATATGGCAGTCAAGATTGATGCCATCAAACAAAAAACAATCATGTGGAAAACTCAGCTTCGAATCCATGACATGGAACGTTTCCCGTAAGTAAAGGCAGTCATTTGTGGACCATACAAGACTGAGAACGCCTTAGTAACTGAAACACTTTATGAAGAGTCCCTCAAAGAGATATCAAGACATTGCACGACTGAAGCATTTCGATTTATTTGTCAGACCATTCTCGGCTTTGGCTGCTAATGTACCTGATATTACGTCAGATTTAAAAATTGCTTCACAACTTGTCAGACATTTTATGGTATTGGACAATTGATCAAAAATTTTTGTTACTGCACATTGAAATCCTTTCTGGGGCACTGAAAGCGTTAGTGATGGGTAATAATAATTGTTTTTTTTGTTTGTCCTCTAGGTATGGATATTACTATCCTCCTCTGAGTTTATTATTTATGACGAGTTTCGTTAGCGAATATACGTATCGTGATGGTGTCATTAAAATGTCCAACACCTCAACATGAGGATCTCTGGTGTACACGACTTACAGTAACATTTTAAGACAGAGCACTGCAAAAATTCCAATAAAGAAAGAAACGATCAAACGTGTTTAGATAAAGAAAAACTAAACGAACAGTTTCTTGCTTACTGCGGAATATCCCCCCAGTTTTTTAGAAAACTTGACTGAACGCCCGGAAGTTCTCTATTACGCAATTGCACCGAGGAAACTTGAGAAGTTACTTTCATGGACGTTCCAGCCAATACTCTATGAGCAGGAGTCACTAGAGCACGATGGAGTACTTCCACGCACCGGAGCTTAGGCTTTCCTCGAAAGCTCTGACGGAGAATCGACCCTGGCCGTCCAGACTTCAGAGAGGTCCTCTAGCGACTGCGCCCACTCGCTGGATGGGGGACGGTGCTACGCTATCCAGCTCTCCAGGACGCGGGCTGACCGCGCCGCAGCGAGGAGTGCTGAGTGACACCGAATCCAGCGGCTGCCTTCGTCACAGAGCCGAGGAATTTCATTATGGTCTCGCCGCTGCTCACCAGGTATGCCTCTCGGTATTAACCAAGTTGAGTGGGAGGGGGGAGGGGGGGCTGCAACGGAGCAGCCACTCCGCAAGCAGTCTCGCAGTCTCCCGTCTGCCTAACAGAACCGTGGCGGTTTACGTCATCCACAGTGAGTCAAATCGCTTCACATTCCTCCCATGTCAGTTCTACTGGCAATCGTTGCCTGTGCAGAACAACTTGCGGGTTCTTCCAACGGTCATATAGAAACGAACGGCCGTTGGTACTTCATCACCTTCTTATTCGGTGCAATGACGGCCCTGTCAGAAGATTTTTTTTCTCATTTATTTATCTAGTCAACTAATTACAGTCTGATTGAGTTTTAATGGTCGGAATTCACAATCATTTAAAATTTCTAATGGGCATCATGTTCACCGTTGACACAAAAAAATTATTTAATAGTCAACATCAATGAAATTCTACGACAGCCGTGTACTAAGATGTTATTTTATTTTGATGACATGCAGTTTCTGCATTCCACTATGCCATGCACATCTCTCAAAATACACTCCTGGAAATGGAAAAAAGAACACATTGACACCGGTGTGTCAGACCCACCATACTTGCTCCGGACACTGCGAGAGGGCTGTACAAGCAATGATCACACGCACGGCACAGCGGACACACCAGGAACCGCGGTGTTGGCCGTCGAATGGCGCTAGCTGCGCAGCATTTGTGCACCGCCGCCGTCAGTGTCAGCCAGTTTGCCGTGGCATACGGAGCTCCATCGCAGTCTTTAACACTGGTAGCATGCCGCGACAGCGTGGACGTGAACCGTATGTGCAGTTGACGGACTTTGAGCGAGGGCGTATAGTGGGCATGCGGGAGGCCGGGTGGACGTACAGCCGAATTGCTCAACACGTGGGGCGTGAGGTCTCCACAGTACATCGATGTTGTCGCCAGTGGTCGGCGGAAGGTGCACGTGCCCGTCGACCTGGGACCGGACCGCAGCGACGCACGGATGCACGCCAAGACCGTAGGATCCTACGCAGTGCCGTAGGGGACCGCACCGCCACTTCCCAGCAAATTAGGGACACTGTTGCTCCTGGGGTATCGGCGAGGACCATTCGCAACCGTCTCCATGAAGCTGGGCTACGGTCCCGCACACCGTTAGGCCGTCTTCCGCTCACGCCCCAACATCGTGCAGCCCGCCTCCAGTGGTGTCGCGACAGGCGTGAATGGAGGGACGAATGGAGACGTGTCGTCTTCAGCGATGAGAGTCGCTTCTGCCTTGGTGCCAATGATGGTCGTATGCGTGTTTGGCGCCGTGCAGGTGAGCGCTACAATCAGGACTGCATACGACCGAGGCACACAGGGCCAACACCCGGCATCCTACACTGGCCGTACACCACTGGTGATCGTCGAGGGGACACTGAATAGTGCACAGTACATCCAAACCGTCATCGAACCCATCGTTCTACCATTCCTAGACCGGCAAGGGAACTTGCTGTTCCAACAGGACAATGCACGTCCGCATGTATCCCGTGCCACCCAACGTGCTCTAGAAGGTGTAAGTCAACTACCCTGGCCAGCAAGATCTCCGGATCTGTCCCCCATTGAGCATGTTTGGGACTGGATGAAGCGTCGTCTCACGCGGTCTGCACGTCCAGCACGAACGCTGGTCCAACTGAGGCGCCAGGTGGAAATGGCATGGCAAGCCGTTCCACAGGACTACATCCAGCATCTCTACGATCGTCTCCATGGGAGAATAGCAGCCTGCATTGCTGCGAAAGGTGGATATACACTGTACTAGTGCCGACATTGTGCATGCTCTGTTGCCTGTGTCTATGTGCCTGTGGTTCTGTCAGTGTGATCATGTGATGTATCTGACCCCAGGAATGTGTCAATAAAGTTTCCCCTTCCTGGGACAATGAATTCACGGTGTTCTTATTTCAATTTCCAGGAGTGTAAACGGTAATCCCACACAGTCCCATATGTCCCTGGGTTTCGTGAATTAAAACCGTTTCAGAAGTGCTTCAGTCGAAGACTTCGTAGTAACTGGTACCAAGCGTTCGGTTGAAGCACTTGTAAAATGATAGCAACTGCTACCAAGTCTTCGATTGAAGCACTCGTGAAACGGTTTTAATTCAGGAAACCCTGGGTTATATGATATATGGCACTGTATCGCATTATCTTTTATTCTGAGAGACGCATGTATGGCCTGAAGATGGAATAGTGGATTGCCGAAACAGGTTGTCGTCAAAATAAAATAAAATACACTACTGGCCATGAAAATTGCTACACCACGAAGATGACGTGCTACAGACGCGAAATTTAACCGACAGGAAGAACATGCTGTGATATGCAAATGATT
The DNA here is from genome assembly GCF_023864275.1 of Schistocerca cancellata. NCBI lineage: Eukaryota > Metazoa > Arthropoda > Insecta > Orthoptera > Acrididae > Schistocerca > Schistocerca cancellata. Next base: position 214,528,626 of record NC_064626.1, read on the forward strand.
AGCTTTTCGGAGCATTCACACAAGGTTGGCGCCGGTGGCGACACCTACAACGTGCTGACATGAGGAAAGTTTCCAAACGATTTCTCATACACAAACAGCAGTTGACCGGCATTGCCTGGTGAAACGTTGTTGTGATGCCTCGTGTAAGAGGAGAGATGCGTACCATCACGTTTCCGACTTTGATAAAGGTCGGATTGTAGCCTATCGCGATTGCGGTTTATCGTATCGTGACATTACTGCTCGCGTTCGTCGAGATCCAATGACTGTTAGCAGAATATGGAATCGTTGTGTTCAGGAGGGTAATACGAAACGCCGTGCTGAATCCCAACGGCCTCTATTACAAGCAGTCGACATGACAGGCATCTTATCTGCATGGCTGTAACGGATCGTGCAGGCACGTCTCGATCCCTGAGTAAACATATGGGGACGTTTGCATGACAACAACCATCTGCACGAACAGTTCAACGACGTTTGCCGAAGCATGGACTGTCAGCTCTGACATTGTGGCTGTGGTTACCCTTGACGCTGCATCAGACAGGAGCGCCTGCAATGGTGTACTCAACGACGAACCTGGGTGCACGAATGGCAAAACGTCATTTTTTCGGATGAATCCAGGTTCTGTTTACAGCATAATGATGGTCGCACCCGTGTTTGGCGACATTGCGTGAATTCACATTGGATGTGTTTATTATCTGCATTTCTTCTTAGTGTAGCAATTTTAATGGCCATCTTAGCTACACGGCTGTCGGGGAATTTCATTGATATTGACAATTAATTAAACAGCTGATGTCCCCTGTCCATGATGGACCAACAGAGATCAAAAGTTATTTATTTTTACTATTGCACTTTCGGCTGTTGCTCCATACCAATTGGGACTGCGAAAGATTATGCTTCAGTAGATGTCAGACTTTAAAATTCCCCGACACGTGTACTGTCATTGTGAGAACTAAGACCTTCCGCTGTAGGAATGCAGTAATGTCATTGAAGAGGCTTAGTTCTGTCGATGTTATGTGTACATGTCGGAGGATTTTCAAGTGTGACACTCGCCGAAGCGAAGTTTTTTGCATTACTGCTTGATAACGACCCAAAAGACCGTAATTGCAACAGTAAAGTAAGTAATTTCCGTGGTGTACTGATAGACCACAGAAGAAGAGTTGGTACCAGAAGCACCGTGTACGTCCGTCCGCAGAAGGAACATCGCTGCTCGAAAACTAATCACGCTGCCCGCGAGAATCACGGCCCCTGGAGCACCACTGCCACCGGGAAAATATAAGTCCGCTTAAGCAACCGAGCACGAGTAGAAGCTGTCCGTTGTAAGTGGACAGTCAGTCAGTCCGAGTCCTGCTGGGGAGTTCCTGCAGAACGTTCGTCGTTTCTTAAAGTCATCGAGTGAGATAGGAACGGTTCCCGCTAGATAGCTAGCGGTTAGTCTTCAGTAGAAACAGAACAATGAATAGAATTATCACGTATGGAGAGGGGCCGCCTGCCTAGACATTTAACTGATAACTGATAGTCTGGAACTGTTATTTGAGTAGCACATCAAGAGAGAAGATTAGTTTTCTTCCTACTTGAGTCAAGAGAACATTATTAAGTTTGTGTTCGCGGAGTTGTAGTGAACGAAGGACAGATAGGCTAAACCTGCGTCCTACAATTGTTGTAATCAGAGTTACCAAAGTTCAGTAATACTTTGTACTACTCACTTTTCTGTGTTACTTTCATTAAGTCTCCGCTGCCCTATGTTGTTGTTGTTGTTGTTGTCTTCAGTGCTGAGACTGGTTTGATGCAGCTCTCCATGCTACTCTATCCTGTGCAAGCTTCTTCATCTCCCAGTACTTACTGCAACCTACATCCCTCTGAATCTGCTTAGTGTACTCATCTCTTTGTCTCCCTCTACCATTTTTACCCTCCACGCTGCCCTCCAATGCTAAATTTGTGATCCCTTGATGCTTCAGAACATGTCCTACCAACCGGTCCCTTCTTCTTGTCAAGTTGTGCTACAAACTCCTCTTCTCCTCAATTCTATTCAATACCTCCTCATTAGTTATGTGATCTACCCATCTTATCTTCAACATTCTTCTGTCGCACCACATTTCGAAAGCTTCTATTCTCTTCTTGTCCAAACTATTTATCGTCCATGTTTCACTTGCATACATGGCTACACTCCATACAAATACTTTCAGAAACGACTTCCTGACACTTAAATCTATACCCGATGTTAACAAATTTCTCTTCTTCAGAAACGCTTTCCTTGCCATTGCCAGTCTACATTTTATACCCACTCTACTTCGACCATCATCAGTTTCTTGCTCCCCAAATAGCAAAAGTCCTTTACTGCTTTAAGTGTCTCATTTCCTAATCTAATTCCCTCAGCATCACCCGACTTAATTCGACTGCATTCCATTAGCCTCGTTTTGCTTTTGTTGATGTTCATCTTATATCCTCCTTTGAAGACACTGTCCATTCCGTTCAACTGCTCTTCCAAGTCCTTTGCTGTCTCTGACAGAGTTACAATGTCATCGGTGAACCTACTCCGAATTTTTCTTTTGTTTCATTTACTGCTTGCTCAATATACAGATTGAATAACATCGGGGACAGGCTACAACCCTGTCTCACTCCCATCCCAACCGCTGTAAACTGATAGTTCGGTAATTTTCACATCTGTCAACACCTGCTTTCTTTGGGATTGGAATTATTATATTCTTCTTGAAGTCTGAGGGTATTTCGCCTGTCTCATACATCTTGCTCACCAGATGGTAGAGTTTTGTCAGGACTGGCTCTCCCAAGGCCATCAGTAGTTCTAATGGAATGTTGTCTACTCCAGCGGTCTTGTTTCGACTTAGGTCTTTCAGTACTCTGTCAAACTCTTCACGCAGTATCGTATCTCCCATTTCATCTTCATGTACATCCTCTTCTATTTCCATAATATTGTCCTTAAGTACATCGCCCTTGTATAGTCCCTCTATATACAAAAATCAATAGCCCAGGGAAAAAAATGTTGCTAAATGGATACACATCTTTCTGGAAAGAAACACTGTTTGCCACAATAGAGGAAGTGTATAAATAACCAACCTTTTCCGCTATACTCATACACACACACACACACACACACACACACACACACTCAACAATGCAGCGTTAATGGCACGCGCCAACCTTCAAATAAACGCACAACGTAAGCAATGAACATCATACAGCTGCAGTAGCATGCTAGACGACAACCGAAACCTTGTATATCGTGCCAGAATAAATAAAAGTGGCTGTATAACCACCAAAACTTCCGTTCAAAAGAGCCGTGGCACATCGGAAATAAGGGAAAATTCGACCACTGAATGAATAATCGGAATTGACAGACTAAATAACATGCTTCTCCGTCTGAAATGGTTAAAAACTGAAAAATAGAATCCGTTCGGCTGTCTTCAGATGAGAGGCTGTTAAATGTGTGGTAGTTATAAAGCTACCGTCATAGAATAATTCGTTAGCATCATTTTGAGTATGTCCTACCAGGACAATTTATTAGTCTGTTTCAGCGGCATTAAGACTTAAATTCAAGTGGACGCCCCCAGTCTATAATAATTCCTACAGTCAACGGCGAGCGTGATGTCTTCTAGCAGAGTGACGATAAACTGCGGTTATTATAGGCACAATACGGCATATCGACCGTGAATCAAGCAACTGTAACTGTATCGTTCTGTAGCGTCGTTGATTTAACACATTTTGCTTAGGTGTCGCTTAGAACCTGCTCATAAACAGTATCTGATCAAAAGAATCAGTAATCCACAGTTAAGCACTAAATATCATGAGAGGCGGACCCCCAAGTATAAACGAAGGCGGGGAGTTTTGTGCCACCAGTAGAGAACCAGTCAGAAGAGTTGAGTGACTTCGAAGTTACAACGTGGACAAGTAATTATAAAAAGACGCTTGAAATGAACACGAAGAATCACTCGTGAGTTCCAAAGTGCCGCTAGCAGTCCAGATAGTACAAGGACTGTGTATAGGGAGTTAAAAATAATGGTTGAACACAGTCGTTGAATAGCTCCACACAAGCGACACATTGTATAGTGCTAATCGAAGCTTAAGGTGGTGCAAAGAAGGACGCCACGGGACACTGGCCGGCTTGAAACGAGTGATTTAGAATCAAGAATTATGCTATACCCTGAAATGAAATGATCGTATGGCATTACCGGCCGAGAGACACGGTCTGGAGTAATTCGGCCGCCCTAAAGCACCTTTTTCCATTTGACGCCACTTCAGTGACGAGCCTCGACGATGACGATCATGATGATGGTGATGATAATGATAGTGATGAGGATGATATGAAACGAAGACAACACAAACACTTAGTCATCGTCCAGAGAAAGTCTCCAGCCCGGAGGAGAATCGAGACTCCAGGGTCTAGAGGCAGCAAAGCTAACCAATGGACCATGAACGCTACAGGAACAGTTTTTTGTATCCGTATGGAAATGTAACCTGTAATATAGCAGCATCTGTGAGATAATAGTTCGTGGACAGTAACGTTCCTGAAAGTCACGACCAGAACCCACAGGAACACTTTTGGGATGAGTTTGTTTCAGACCCAGTGTCCGACGTCTCTACCCTCTCTGATTTCGGCTCTTTATAAAGAACCGGCTCCCATTCCTCTACAGACATTCACACTTCTTACTGAAGGTGGCCCCACCAGATCACAAGCAGTCATAATGGTGATGGGTGGACATAACACAGCGCCTTGCGCGTCGATGATGATGATGACGGTCATCGGATGAAAAGATGAAGACCAAACGAATACCCAGCCGTCAACTTTCCTAGAGAGGGTGATGAGTTAGACAGCGATATTGTTCGAGCATAGTTGCGAGAAGATGCTGTTGTATGAAGCTGGCGGGAAGCTTTTCCACTGTGTATGTCAAGTCGTTTCAGACTTAACTGCACCGATGTCTCATAATGAAGAAAGCTAAATGCATAAAGTACATGCAGCACGTTATTTCGAGATAATAAACCAAAACATGAATATTTTCCACCAAGAGAAATATACCTCTAGCTGCGAAGCCAACAACGACGTTGAAATACATATAATGAGAATAACAAGTTCAATAATGAAAATTACTGATACGCGGAGTGGCCGCGCGGTTTGAGGCGCCATGTCACGTATTGCGCGGCCCCTCCCGCCGGAGGTTCGAGTCCTCCCTCAGGCATGGGTGTGTGTGTTGTTCTTACCATAAGTTAGTTTAAGTAGTGTGTAAGCGTAGGGACAGATGACCTTAGAAATTTGGTCCCTTAGGAATTCACACACATTTGAACATTTCGAAAATTACTAATTTCAATACAAGATTAAACACCAAACCGATTACACATCATCGTCAGGTACTTTGACCTGCTGTGTCTTCGTCAGAATGAACAGTTGCTAATCATAAAATTGGAATGCTAAATAGCAATAGTCAGAATTCGGAACAGCTATGCTCAATCCAAAGTAAAACAAAATGTTGTAGTCTTTGCTACGAGTACCCAGCTGGGAAAAACAGCAAACCTAGGTCAATGTACCTAATGTTTATATGCAGTCGGTTGGCTGTTTAATATTATACTGAAATCAGTATTCGGCTGCTGAACAACAGCCATGTTCAAAACTTAAAATTACTAAATTAATTATTATCATAATCGTTATTCTACGATAAACCCTGCTCATATTTGTTCTCAGTGGCACAACATTTCACGCAGACGGTTGCAAAGATATACTTTGGGAAGTTTGTTATAACATTAAGATGTGAGTATAGAAGGATTAGAACTAGCACCAACGTTGCATCCATCGTCGTCTTCATTAAGCGTAGTTTATGACCAAACTGTGGGCCCTGCTTCACTGCACCAGGAGCCAAATCTTCACAGGAATCAAGTTCATTTGATGCGTATTACTGTATTCGATACTACACAGCCACCCAGCTGTTTTCAGTAGTCTCCGATTGCACATCCACGTTCTTCTATTCTTAAAGCACGCTACAATTTAGCTATCGATTTACACTGAGGTGACAAAATTTATTGGTTACATCGTAGTACAGCGTCGGATTCCCTTTTGGCCTTCGCAGCAGCTTCATGTGGCGTGGACTCAACAAGTTGCTGGAAGTCCCTAACAAAAATATTGAGCGATGCTGTCGCTATAGCGTCCATTATGGGGAAGGCGTTGCCGGAACACAATTTTGTGAAATAACTGACCTTTAGATTATGTCCCATAAATTTTCGATTGGATTCACGTCGGGCAATCTGCGTACCTAAATGATTCGCTCGGATTTCCCAGAATATTCTTCAAACCAGCCGCGAACAATTGTGGCCCGGTGATAATACCATTCATAAAAATTCCATCTTTGTTTGGGAACATGAAGTACATGAATGGCTACAGATGGTCTCCAACTGGCCAAACATAACCATTTCTAGTCAGTGATCGGTTCAGTTGGACCAGACGGCCCAGGCCATTCCATGTAAACGTAGCCCACTCCATTATGGAGCCACCACCAGCTTGCACAGTGTCTTGTTGACAACTTGGATCCATGGCGTCGTGGGGTCTGCGCCACACTCGAACCCTACCAAGCAGGCCGATGCGGCCGAGCGGCTCTAGGCTCAGTCCAGAACCGCGCTGCTGCTACGGTCGCAGGTTCGAATGCTGACTCGGGCATGGATGTGTGTGATGTCCTTAGGTTAGTTAGGTTCAAGTAGTTCTAAGTCTAGGGGACTGATAACCGCATATGTGAAGTCCCATAGTGCTTAGAGCCATCTGAGCCATTTTTTTGAGCCTTACCATCTGCTCATATCAAATGACCAGACCACTGTTTTCAAGTCGTCTAGGGTCCAACCGATATAGTCACGAGTGCAGGAAAGGTGCTGTAGGTGATGCTGTTTGCAAAGGCACTCGCGTCGGTCGTCTGCTTCCATAGCCCATTACCGCCAAATTTTGCCTCACAGTCCTAACAGATACGTTAATCTTGTAACTAGGCTGTTTATGTTTTCTTTATGTAAGTAGGCTGTTTATGTTTTCTTATTGGCATCATTACGTAGCGCTCTATATGAAAATCACTGGCTGTGCTGTGTGCAGTCTGTGGCTTGTTTGCATTGTTGTCTGCCATTGTAATGTTGGGCAGCGGCAGCTGGATGTGAACAGCGCGTTGGCTGCTGGCCATCTCTACAAGGACTACAGTGGGTCTACACCTTTGATGACCCACCAATACCGTTATTTCTACAAGGACTACAGTGGGTCTACACCTTTGCTGACTCATCAATACCATTATTTCTACAAGGACTACAGTGGGTCTGCACCTCTGGTGGCCCACCAATACCATACTCTCTACCAGGACTACAGTGGGTCTGCTCTGTGATGACCTACCTACCAATCTTCTTCAAAACGTCGAATGACTCTGCTGTGGGTTTGCTCTGTTGTGGCCCATTACCTGTCAGCATGTCAAGAGTCAGCACTGTCTTTCAGTTGGAAGGACAACACTACTTCTTCAAGACTGCATGGAAATCCACTACTTCCGTTTGCATTGTCTTTTACTGCTCATACTTTGAAAAAAAAACCACTGCAATTTTACTGTGATGACCAATCTGGACTGTCTTTATGGACTGTGAGAAAATTTTAGCTTTTGACCAACATTTTATCAATAAGTGTGTGCATTGGATATCTTTGTTATTGTAATTATGAAAAACTTTTTCAAATCATTATTGGCCACTGCCCAAAACAATTTGTAAAATTTTTTGTGGGGAGCATGGGGGCTATGTAAGTAGGCTGTTTATGTTTTCTTTATGTAAGTAGGCTGTTTATGTTTTCTTATTGGCAACGTTACGTAGCGCTCTATATGAAAATCACTGGCTGTGCTGTGTGCAGTCTGTGGCTAGTTTGCATTGTTGTCTGCCATTGTAGTGTTGGGCAGCGGCAGCTGGATGTGAACAGCGCGTAGCGTTGCGCAGTTGGAGGTGAGCCGCCAGCAGTGGTGGATGTGGGAAATGAGATGTCATGAACTGCTATATATATTATGACCATTAAGGTAAATACATTGTTTGTTCTCTATTAAAATCTTTCATTTGCTAACTATGCGTACCAGTAGTTAGTGACTTCCGTAGTTTGAATCTTTTATTTAGCTGGCAGTAGTGGCGCTCGCTGTATTGCAGTAGTTCGAGTAACGAAGATTTTTGGTGAGGTAAGTGATTTGTGAAAGGTACAGGTTAATGTTAGTCAGGACCATTCCTTTGTAGGGATTTCTGAAAGTCAGATTGCGTTGCGCTAAAAAATATTGTGTGTCAGTTTAAGCACAGTCTTGTATAAATTGTTCTATGGGGACGTTTCAATCTTAAGTCCAAATTGATTTCTGCGGTTATGTCATGCAGTTTTGCTTGTTAGCACTGAGAGTTATATGCAAACACCGCTGCACTGAGTCGCTAAGTGACTGCGTTGTCCGTGGTGAGAAATAAATCCTTTTAACTCACGTTACAATTTAGGCATCGATTTATACAGCGATGAGCTCAGACGCGCTTTGTATATTTGAATGTCGATGACATGACTTATTGAACCACCCTGGTAGATGTAGCTCCAATGGCGGATCAAGAGACCAGGGTATGAGCCGACGGTCTGCAGCAGAGGCCAGGGACGATGCATCACAGGAAGAGCCCCTGCTCCTTCCTCCCCCTCGCTCCCTGCCTCCCTCGCCGTCAGCCCCTCCATCTACCCCTTGGCAGATTTGTGGCCAGCCTCGTAGACCACTACGGCGGAACATTGGCCTGCCCCGCACGTAGCGTTTTCTGCTACATTTACCTGAACCCCCACGACCGGACGTTCGACGTGTAAAGACTTCATACTTCCTGTAATGCTCTGGACTCGGGCCGCGGCGTTTGCCGAAGCGAAAAGGAGCTGTTTTATCGCCGTATACCGCTGCTTTCCTGCGAGAAATAGCTGTTATATTTCGCCACTAGACCTGCATCGGTTCCAAAGTTACCCATTGCTAGCTGCAAATCTCTGTCTACGTCTCTGTGTCAGTATACATTCTTGACGAGAATTGGAACTGATTGCATATCAGATTCTTGTTTCCATCGTGCGTAGATGTTCTGTCTACTGCTGACGAGCCGATGAGACGCTTTACTCTAAGGTTGTCTGTGTGTGTGTGTGTGTGTGTGTGTGTGTGTATGTGTGTGTGTGTGTGTGTGTGTGCCGGCCGCGGTGGTCTTGCGGTTCTGGGCGCTGCAGTCCGGAACCGCGGGACTGCTACGGTTGCAGGTTCGAATCCTGCCTTGGGCATGGATGTGTGTGATGTCCTTAGGTTAGTTAGGTTTAAGTAGTTCTAAGTTCTAAGGGACTGATTAAGATGTTAAGTCCCATAGTGCTCAGAGCCATTTGAACCATTTGTGTGTGTGTGTGTGTGTGTGTGTGTGTGTGTGTGTGTGGCGAACGGTGTTGACAGGAAGATGCATATGACGTGTACAGACTTACATATTGCCCGTAGATAACGAGATTGGATCTTGTGCCTTGTGGAGCACTCGTGTGGAAGAAATGAGAAAGTAGTCCACATTGCTGGCAGGTAACGAAAATCACAGTCGTGACGTAGGGCTGCGTTTCACTTCCCACCTGCGTTGTAGTGAATCCAGATAAATGCTTATAGCTACTAGAATTCCCAGTATGTCATTTTTACACTAAGAGAACTTCCAGCCCCCACCTCCCGCCCCCCAGACATGTCGTGCAGGCTCTATATCTAACCATCACCACCACCACCACCACCACCACCACCACCACCACCACCACCAATACCATCTAGCATTGGATAATCTCGTCCACACTTACCAATGAATGTCTTTCCTCGGTGATATGTTGTTGCTGCAAGTTTCATACGAAGATTATTCGGAACGTAAGGAACGATCGGTCGCGAAATGGAAAATACAGTGAAAATCTGATGAAGCTTTGCACAGATGCGTTGGACACTATGTCTAGTATGCCCGTCAATAGCATCATGTGTCTCTTTTCAGTTCTGAGCTCACAGTCGCATTTCCTCCAAGTTTATTTTCAGGCTGATTATGTGTTTATAAACTGGCACGTGGTGGCGACGATGACGATACACACGTCGGCGAGGCATAGTGCTTCAACGCTGTTGCAGATAGAGCTCACAGTGGAAGATTCCGCTGGCGTGCACTGCCCTCTTATATAGAGAACGCGTGACCTTCGTTACGTAACGCGCTGATAACGGAGCGCCAAGTATGAGGGCCTGGCGAAAGATTTCGCCTGTAGCTATGCAATCCACATAGCATAGCTGTCATGTGGTTCGTTCTACACGACAATTCTTGGCCGCACTCTACAGGGGCAGTGAAGATGCTTCTGCAGCGTTTTCGATGGAAAGTGTTTGATCACCCACAATACAGCCCGTAACTGGCTACCCCTGACGTTCATGTCTGCTCAAATGAGCCGCTGCCTATCAAGACAATATTTTGACACAGACTACGAGCTGCAGTCCAGAGAAGAAAATTGTCGGAAAGCACTCGTGGCTGTCTTCCATAACGAGGGAATTGGAAAGTTGGTACAACGCTACGATAGATGTCTAAGTCTGAGCTTCGACTGTGTAGAAAAGTAGCTGGAAGGTGTAGCTAAGCTTTGCAAATAAAACAGTTTAGATTTTCACTGTGGTGCCGGCCGAAGTGGCCGCGCGGTTCTGGCGCTGCAGTCTGGAACCACGAGACCGCTACGGTCGCAGGTTCGAATCCTGCCTCGGGCATGGATGTGTGTGATGTCCTTAGGTTAGTTAGGTTTAACTAGTTCTAAGTTCTAGGGGACTAATGACCTCGGCAGTTGAGTCCCATAGTGCTCAGAGCCATTTGAGCCATTTTCACTGTGGTTTCCAACTTCGCGACTTATCATTCCTTACTTTCCGAATAGCCCTGGTAATATTACCTGCATTCTTTTGAACTTTCCTAATAATTTGCAATCAACCAAAGGAAGACAGACAGAGGTTCACTGAATGTTGCAGGGACTGGCACTTGATACTGAACCTTAATAACTGATGTAACATAGTGTGCATAACTAGACTAAAACCTCCACTACTGAATCAATCTTTCACTCTGCAACGGCATTTGCACAGTTTTGAAACAACCTGGCACACAGTTTTAACATGTGACGAAGTTTCACTAGGCTTCTCTTGTGGGCGACTGTAAACACGACCCCGATGATGAGGTAGTGCTCATACTATGCAATGCTGTGCGATATTTGCTGATAGGAGTCACACGTCTAATTATAACGGCGGGTGGTGCTCACTTGGGAATAGTCTGAGTGACGTCAGCCGTATGTGTCGAATAGGCCTTGCTATTTGCGCCCTCTAAGGAAGCTAACTGTAACTATGGTGTGCCTGAGTTGTAGCTATCTCGCCCCGCTTATGCGCATGGCTGTATTCTGTATCTTCCTGAAGATACAGCATCAAATCAGTTAACTGCATGACTGGAGAGAATGGCCTGCTCAGTTTTTCATTATGTAGTTAAAGTTACTTTCGTCATTATTCTGAAAACCACTACACGATTTTTCTTGTTTAATCTTATTTACCCCTCCATAGCTGTTATAGCACTAACACTCACTTTTGCACGCCACGCTTTCCGTGGTCTACAAGAAAGTTTTCTCCAATTTGTTGATGAACCCTTACTGCTTTCCAAGTTATGCGCATTATTTTTCAGCTGTTCCAGTGTGTTTTTTAGCTGAGCTACTGTTTCCTTCGTGCTTTTACAGAGGAATTTTCCGGTATATGGTCATCGATGTTGCTGAAAATTATGAGGTGAATTCTGCGCAACAGCTTATCCTTCTTTAAATATACATTCTGGAGTCTGTGATTCTCGACTATAATGAACGACTGGAAACCTATTCTGGTAGCACGTCTGATAAAAACAAAACTTTCGACCAACAACATAGGCGAACCATGCTCTCTAGTTTCCGAGAACTTTTCCAGTGGAGAACGAACATCTGTTGGCATTTCCGACAAAGTTTACGTTTGCGCCAGCCACAATGCGACACTTCCTAATGTCAAAAAATGAAAGCACCAGCAGCAGTATTCTGGGTAAAACTTTCCGTTTCCGCTGATCCGAGGTATTTTTACTGAATTTCCGCTTTAAAGTCGGCAAATTCTACAGCTTATTTTTCGCATGTCGCGGAAAAGTTACTTCACATTACAGCTACGTAATGCTCGCCATCGCATTCACCTGCAGAAGTTCTTCAGATGAGTCCTTTTGTAGAATTCCTCATATATTCATATTACGTACTTTTATGATGCACTTCGTGCTATACTACTCGTATATTATAACATCTTCGTTGCTCCGTATTGTCTCTAATGTGGACTGTGGAACTTTTCAGTATTTAATATGAGATAAATTTTATATTTCGCTTCATGTCTAGTGACCTGTCTAGAACAGTTGACATGAAGTTCACGGGAATGTCATGTTAAAGATCATCATATTAGCCAGTATGTTTCTCAGTCGCCATTATTTTAAACTTAAAAAACCTTTTAAGCTCTATTTTTCTGTTGTTGTGCCGCAATGAGAAAAAAAATGTTGTACGTATATTAGTGATCTTACAGGAATAATGGAAACATCAAACGCAACATATGCAGTTGCTTCTCTACTTTAGCGGCCTATAGGTCATACTGTTATGAAGAAAACGAAGGAATACAGGCGTTTAACATTCCAACACTCACGAGAGCGTTAGATACGATGCACTGAATTTTGCTGTGCCATTTTGAAAGACATTATTCCGAAATTGGCTTGCACTCATTAAGGGAAGCACGAAGAACGAAAATGAGCACAGCTGGACGTGGATTTGAAACTTGCCCTAACGAATAATAGTCAAGCGCACATATGCGTCTCTCGTTTTTTTCCCCACAGTTTTCTTACTGCTTTCATGCAACCCGCCACAATGCCTCGCTCTGTGTCGATCACATCATCTTACAGTACCACTTACAACGTACGCTCTTACTTATTGCTTGTATTTCAATCTCTGTCATCCCCTGCAGCTTGTGTCTTCCATGGCTCCTTCTGGTACCATGGAAGTTATTCTCTGATGTCTTAACACATGCTCTGTCATCTCGTACCACTTCTAAAAAATTCTCTACATGCCTGTACCCTTTTCTCCACTGATTTTGCAAAGGACTTCCTAATCAGTCCACTTAATTATCAGCAACCTTCTGTAACATCGAAACTGAAAACGCTTCGATTCTCTTTCTTTCGCAGGATTTCCACAGTCCGTGATTCACTTCCGGTGATCCAAACGTACTTTCTCAGAGATTTCATTCCCCAAATTAAGGCCTAGATTTAATGCTAGCAGAATTCTTCATGCCAGGAATGACATCGTTGTCTCTGCTAGTTTTCTTCTGTTGTGCTCCTTGTTTCGTTGGTCACGTGTCATTTTATTCCCAAGTAGCAGAACTCTTTCACGTCGTCCTCTTTGTACTGCCCGCATTTCAGATTAAGTTTATAGCTAATCTCATTTCTGCTACTCCTCTTTACTTTCAAGTTTCTTCGGTTTACTCTCAACCCGCAGTCGTAAGTCATTAGATTGTCCATCATCATCCACATGACTACTCTGAAAATCACACTTAAGTAAGTGACAGAGGGTTCATCGAACCACCTTCACATTAATTCTCTATTATTCCATTATCCAATAGCGCGCGAAAAAAAAAATAAATAAAAACGGACGCCTATATCTTTCCGTGAGAGCTCTTACTGCCCTTATTTTATTATGGTGATCGTGTTTCCTTATGAATGTCGACGTCCACAAAATATTTCGCATTCGCAGAATAGAGCTGGTGACTGAAATGTCGTGAGGAGATCGCGGCGCAGCGGAAAACTCATTCGTTTTAATGATTTCCACCCCAAATCCTGTATCATGTCCGTTACACTCTCTCCCCTATTTCTCGATAATACGCAACGTGCTCCCATTTTCTGAAGTTTCTCGACGTACTCGGTTAATCCTATGTGGTAAGGATCCCACACTGCGCAGGAGGACTTCAAAAGGAGACTCCACAGGGGTAGTGTAGGCAGTCTTTTTAGTAGAACTGTTGCATCTTCCAAGTGTTCTGCCAATAGAACAAAGTCTTTGATTCGACTACCCCACAACATTTTCTATGTATTTTTCCAATTTAAGTTGTTCGTAATTGTAATTTCTGGGTCTTGAGTTGATTTTACGGCCTTTCGATTGGAGTGATTTATAGTGTAATCAAAGTTTAAGGGATTCCATTTAGCATTCATATGGTTGACACTTTTCATTATTTAGGGTCAACTGCCAATTTACATATTTTTGCTGTATGTTTTCATCTTACGATGACTTCGCTAATCGATAGCGTCATCTGCAGACAACCTAAGACGGCTGCTCAGATTGTCCCTCGATCGTTTGTAGTGGTAAGGCCTATAACACTACCTCGGAGAACACCAGAAATCGCTCCGGTTTTACTCGATGACTTTTCGTCAGTCACTACGAGCCGTGACCTCTCTGATAGGAATCACGAGTCCAGTCCCGGAACTGAGGGGATATTCCATAAACACGCAATTTGGTGACAAGCCGCTAATGAGGTACGATGTCAAAAGGCTTCTGGAAATCTAGAAATTCGGAATCGATTTTAAATCGAAATGTCGACCGGTTTTAGTACGGGACCATCTTCCCGGATAAGGGTTAAAATGGTTTAAGCTACAACAATACATTTGTCATTACTTAAATAATGTGTAGAGCATGTCATGAATATCAATACACGACACACCGGACTTTCAGAAGAAAACACACTAATAACACGTTACAAAATAAGATTTTGTAATCGGACGAGTGAGGAATAATGTGGTACATTGGAATCCTAAAAAAAATGCTTGAAGGAAAAAAAGTATTCTACTACATATTGAACGGCCACTGTTTAGTGCCACCACCTCCACTACATCGGTCCATTTGTGTTGTTAGGAATCGAACAGAACTACCACCTCCGTTGGATCATCACAAGTGTCTTGCCTCTTGGCCTTTTCACGTTGATAAAATACGAATGCCTGTAACTGTTTCTAGTGCCACGTTGCAGAGCGTTACCTACGGGAAGAACAGCATCTCATCACCATTCTCTTCCAGTCCATGGTGTGGAGGTGGACTGGAACTGAATATCGCAACTAGCGACACTTACTTATAAATCGGGCGACTGCCGCACCAACTACTTCAGTTTCTACAGCACACCACTATATCGCGGGAAGCCCCACTGAGGCGACTCGAATCTCCTCAGCAGGGGTGCAGTTAAACTAGACTTTGGCTGCGCAGGTAAGAAGGAAGCAGGGAGCGGCGGATTTTCTTGGGAGGCAGGCGGCCTGCGCCAGACGGGAAGCAAAGTTTCTCAATTTTGCGTGGGCGGGTGGCGGCTGCAGTGCGTCAGGTCGCCCCTCCCACGCCGCCCCGGCACCGGAGCGCACGGCCCGAGCGGGTACCCGCGGAGGCCCGCGCTGTTGACTGTTAAATCGACTCCAACTCGTGCCCGACTTCGTCCTCGGCCTTAGCTTTATGAGGTAATCCTGTTTGTGTCTGCTCCACGCGCGCCATTCTTCTGCAGCTGTTCACTACGTCAGCGAATGGAAACATACACTACTGGCCATTAAAATTGCTACACCACGAAGATGACGTTCCACAGACGCGAAATTTAACCGACAGGAAGAACATGCTGTGATATGCAAATGATTAGCTTTTCAGAGCATTCACACAAGGTTGACGCCGGTGGATACACCTACAACGTGCTGACATGAGGAAAGTTTCCAAACGATTGCTCATACACAAACAGTAGTTGACTGGCGTTGCCTGGTGAAACGTTGTTGTGATGCCTCGTGTAAGGAGGAGAAATGCGAACCATCACGTTTCCGACTTTGATAAAGGTCGGATTGTAGCCTATCGCGATTGGAGTTTATCGTATCGCAACATTGCTGCCAGCGTTGGTCGAGATCCAATCGGTGGGTTCAGGAGGGTAATACGGAACGCCGTGCTGCATCCCAATGGCCTCGTATCACTAGCAGTCGAGATGACAGGCATCTTATCCGCATGGCTGTAACGGATCGTGCAGCCACGTCTCGATCCCTGAGTCAACGGATGGGGACTTTTTCAAAACAACCATCTGCACGAACAGTTCGACGACATTTGCAGCAACATGGACTATCAGCTCGGAGAACATCGCTGCGGTTACCCTTGACGCTGCATCACAGACAGGGGCGCCTGCGATGGTGTACTCAACGACGAACCTAGGTGCACGAATGGCAGGCAAAACGTCATTTTTTCAGATGAATCCAGGTTCTATTTACAGCTTCATGATGGTCGCATCCGTGTTTGGCGACATCGCGGTGAACGCACTTTGGAAGCGTATATTTGTCATCGCCATACTGGCGTATCACCCGGCGTGATGGTATGGGTGCCATTGGTTACACGTCTCGGTCACCTCTTGTTCGCATTTACGGCACTTTGAACAGTGGACGTTACATTTCAGATGTGTTACGACCCGTGGCTCTACCCTTCAAGCGATCCCTGCGAAACCCTACATTTCAGCAGGATAATGCACGACCGCATGTTGCAGGTCATGTGCGGGCCTTTCTGGATACAAAAAATGTTCGACTGCTCCCTGGCCAGCACATTCTCCAGATCTCGCACCAATTGAAAACGACTGGTCAATGGTGGCCGAGCAACTGGCTCGTCACAATACGCCAGTCACTACTCTTGATGAACTGTGGTATCGTGTTGAAGCTACATGGGCAGCCGTACCTGTACACGTCACCAAACTCTATTTGACTCAATGCCCAGGCGTATGAAGGCCGTTACTACGGCCAGAGGTGGTTGTTCTGGCTACTGATTTCTCAGGATCTGTGCACCCAAATTGCATGAAAATTTAATCACATGTCAGTTCTAGTATAATATATTTGTCCTATTAATACCCGTTTATCATCTGCATTTCTTCTTGGTGTAGCAGTTTTAATAGCCAGTAGTGTATAAAAATGGCTTCAGGATATAAAGCGAGTTGCGGCCGTCAAGCAGCATAAAATGCCAGATTGTGAACAAGGTGTATGACTAAGGAGGAACCAAGAACCATAACCCCCCCCCCCCCTCTGTCGAGAAGACAACACGCTAATACTGCATAACGCCATCTATAGCCCTGATAATTGCCACAATTTCGAGAGGAACAGACTCGTCGTGGCTTAACAAACAAATTCGAAAAATGCTGAGGATGCAAAGGCTGCTGCATTCTCGGTCCAAAAGAGGATGCACAAATAACGACAGGCAAAAGTTAATTGAAATTCGTGCGTCTGTAAAGAGATCGATGCGTGAAGGTTACAACAACTACTACCGACATACCTTGGCAACAGATCTTGCCACGGACCCGCGTAAATTCTGGTCCTACGTAAAATCGCAAACTGAATCTAAGGCTTCCAATCAGTAACTCGTTGGTCAATCTGGTGTGGCTGTAGACTAGAGTAAAAGTAATGCCGAGGTTTCAAATTTCACATTTCAGGAATCGTTCACACAGTAAAACCGTACAAACATACCGCCGTTTGACATCGCACAGACTCTCTTATGGAGAAATAATCAGCATTCTGGCTGTAGAGAAACAACTTAAAGAATTGAAAACAGATAAATCGACAGGTCCTCATGGAATTCCAAGATGGTTTTGCAACGAGTGCTCTACAGCATTGGCCCCTTACTTAGCTTGCGTTTGTCGCGAATCTCTCGCCAAGCGCAAAGTCCCAAGCGATTGGAAAAAAGCTCAGGTGACTCCTGAAAACAGAATGTTTGAGAAGTGATGGTCAATATTCAGGGATATGACAGGAATGACCATCCTAAACAAAAAACTCAAGTGAACATGGGCTCTAAAATGCTTACCTTAAGATCTACGACCAATTCTTGATCTTCGATACAGTGAAACAAATCTCTACTACTGCAAACACTTTGCTTTCCATATTTTGGGAACTGGTGGTATAGACCAAAACAAGAAAAAATGGCCAGTAAACATGTGGTGTAAAATAAGTACCTCAAGAGCTAATGAGTAAGTGCTCGTCGCTTTTAAGGTATGCATTTACAGCTCTTCTAATGAGCAAGTGCCATCTATTTTAAAAAGAAATACAGCCATTTGGGTACTTTCAGGTAGCTGTATGTTTTCAGGCGGTATTTCCAATCGTTTATTAATAATTAATTACAGTCAGTCTACTGCGAGATGAACCTTAACCATTTCAGTCTAAGTGGTTTCATAGAGCAAACGCCGTAATTATTTTGACTTTCTGCGTACTGAAACGGTGGTTTCTCAGTAAATCCACCATGACTTCACTGATACATGCAGCTATTTTGCGGCAAAACAGAAACCACGGGCTCTAAGCAGATACAGCGCAGCATGAAACAAATAAAGGTCAAGGAAAATTTTGTGGTATTGCAATTCATTGATTTTTTTGTGATAATCATTTTTTCTATTCTTAAGGTAAGACTGTTTGTATTTTATATAACCAGCAAGAGTGAAAGTTTCTAGTATTAGATAATTTTAAGTACACAGGGTGCTTGAGGTACGAACGCAGTTATTTCTGTTGGTGACTGAGGACAGTATACTAAATAACATAAAATCAGTATTTACTTCACCTGCTGACTAATAATCATCGGTATTAGGGGTAGTGCTACGGTCGCAGGTTCGAATCCTGCCTCGGACATGGGTGTGTGTGATGTCCTTAGGTTAGTTAGGTTTAAGTAGTTCTAAGTTCTAGGGGACTTATGACCTAAGATGTTGAGTCCCATAGTGCTCAGAGCCATTTGAACCATTTTTTATTAGGGGTAGTATGTTTTTATGTTTGTTAGTGGCTCCAAGTGCATGTGACAAGAGCAATCCATTAACGATTATTTTCTGGTGGGCCTCTTGCTAGGTGTTGGAAGTGTGCATGTATGATGCAAAAATCTATAGTCTCCACAGACAGGCGTAGTTCACGTAGCGTTGCAGTTACAACACTGCAGAAAACATCAGGTGCTAAATTATCCGATGTGTTTGTGGGAAGACTGTTAGATGCAGAGAAGAAACGACTAACACCCTGAAGAAGATACAGATTAAGGTACCAATGACCACCATATTTGAATTTACACCCCTAACAGCCTACATATGATTTCTTACTATGGAATTCTTACATTTATATTCGCGGTTTCAATCGAAATCATCATGCTCCAAACTATTTTGGGTTTTGAGATTATGTGTATTTTGAATCTTTGGCAACAAAGCACATTACTGAGTAAATTTATAAATCGACGATCATATTGTGAATTGCTCTTAGATATAATTTGTTTCATAAAGTATTGTGATGTTTACTCCATGAATTCAATATATAAAAGCGAAACTGAAGAGAGAAGAAAAAGATGAGAGCATAACTACAACCAACTGCCTAAAAATTGTCAAGGGCTGTAATAAAACCATGAAATTTGTTGAACAAGCTACTTGTTGACGACAAAGTATGCTACTGACTGCAAAAGCAAAAAATGGTGGTACCGACTATTCTGGCACGTCGTTGATATCAATATCGTGAACAATTAAATCCTATATAAAATTTCAAATACTTTTCCAACGTTGTCGTCAAAATATTTTAGGTGTGAGGTAGCTATAGGATTTCTTGGGGCATATTTTTCACTCCCTTTTGAGAGGAGGAAGCAAGATAGTCCAAGAAATGATCTCGAGCCCTACGTCTCAAAGGCAATGTATACTGATAAAGCAGCACACGTGTTAGCAAAGAGCATTTTTAAACTTTATACCTATGGCAGCAGCTAACAAGATTCCTAACAAACAAGATGGGTTTGTTCCATGTGCGAAGTAGGATTATGTATGATGAAGGGAAGGGAATTCTTTCAGCTGCATCGTAAGTAGTGCTATCGCTTGTGAGGAAGAAACGAGAAGAACTGAAAAGACTTTATATGTGTTTGATGTATAAGATTATAGGTTATGGATTCAGCTTTTATGATTGTACTCTCAGCTCTGTTTATTTTCCAATAAAACTTCTGTTAGACACATGATTGATATAATTAAATGTATTCATTTTTGATACATAAAAATGGTGCCGTTTTATGACAGTTCTACTGAATGTGTCATTGCTGCAGTGGGTTCATCTCTAAACCACCAGTTAATGGCACATTACAATTAAAAACGAACCTAATATTTCAGTTTAAACGATGTAATTCTATAAGAAAAATATGATTTCAACTCTGTTTTAACCCATAAAGTAATTAGCGGCTCAAAGGGCTAAAGTGCCTGAACTAAAAAACATCAGTAAACAGTCGTATAGTTTGGGAGTTACGAGAGAAGCTAAGTGGTCAGGTTTATTAATTGTTCAGTCTTCTCCTTAACATAATCTTTAGTTAAAATAAACTAAAAGTTCTGCATTGAGCGAAATGAACAACTATCTGTTCTTGTAGGACGAGAAACGAAAGTATATTCAGTAACGCTGCCCATTTCAACGTCTTATTTAAAATATAGCACACGGGCCGGAATCTGTCCTTCATCCTCTGTAACATGTATTCTTCGCGCTGACGTTCTTGGGTTGTAACGGACCTTATTAGTTCATTCTTTTGTTCAACTCTAAAGGCTTAACAGAAGCCAGACAAGCCGTAATTGTACACTTAGGTGCCAAATGTCGTAGGATACCTCCAGTCATAGTGTCGGATCTCATTTTGCCCAGGTGCAGAAATATTGAGCCATGTCGCCCCTGTGGCCATCCATAATTACGAAGGGTTGCCGGTGCAGGATTTTGATCACGTCAGACCTCTCAATTATATCCTATGTCAGCCGATCTTATTCGTTCGAACGGTACAGAATGTTTTTAAAACCAGTCGCAAACAATTATGGCTGGTGACATTGCGCATAGTCTTCCACACAGATTTCATCGTTGTTTGGAAACATGAAGTTCAAGAATCGTTACAGATGGTCTCCAAGTAGCCAAAGGGAACCATTTCCACTCAGTGATCGGTTCAGACGGACCAGAGAACCCAGTGCATTCCACATACAAACAGCCCACACCATCATGGAACCACCAACAGCTTGCACGCTGCCTTACTAACAACTTGGATCCATGGCACATGGGGTCTGTACCACTCGAACCCTATCATCGATATGGTCACGAGCCCACGAAAGGCGCTTCAGATGATGCCGTGGTGTTAGCAAAGGCACTCGCGGTGGACGTCTGCTGCTATAGGCCATTAACGCCAGATTTCGCTGCACTGATCTAACAGATGCGGCCGCAGTACGTCCCACTTTGATTCCTTCGATTTTTCACTCAGTGTTGCTTGTCTGTTAGCACTGACCGCTCTGCGCAAATGCCGCTGCTCTCGGCGGTTAAGTGAAAGCCAACGGCCACTGCGTTGTCTATGGTGAGAAGTAACGCCTGAAATCTGGTATTCTCGGCACATTCTTGACAATGTGTATCTCGGAATATTGAATTCCCTAGATTTCCGAAATGAAATGTCCCATGCGTCTAGCATACAACTGCCATATCGCGTTCAAAATCTATTAATTCCCGACGTCCGGCCACAATCACGTCGGACGCCTTTTCACATGAATTACCTGAGCACAAATGACATCTCCGACAATGAACTGCGCTTCTACTCTGAAGAACCAAAGAATCTAGTATACCTGCCTAATATCGTGTACGTCCCCGAAAGCACGCAGAAGTGCCGCAACACGACATAGCATGGATTGGACTGATGTCTGAAGCAGTGCTGGAGGGAACTGACACCATGAACCCGTGAGAGTACGAGGGTGTGGAGATCTGTTCTGAATAGCGCGTTGCAAGGGATCCCTGATATGCTGAATAATGTTCATGTCTGGGGAGTTTGGTGGCCAGCGGAAGTGTTTCAACTCAGAAGAGCGTTCCTGGAGCCGCTCTGTAGCAGTTATGGACGTGTGTGGTGTCGCGTTGACCTGCTGGAATTGCCCAAGTCCGCCGGAATGCACAATGGACATGAATGGATGCAGGTAATCAGACAAGATGTTTACGTAGGTGTTACCTATCTCAGTAGTATCTAGAGGCATCGGAGGTCCCATGTGCCCCCAACTGCACACTCTCCATACCGTTACAGAGCCTCCACCAGCTTGAACAGTCTCCTGCTGATATGTAGGGTTCATGGATTCATGAGACTGTCTCCAGAGCTGTACACGTCCATCTGTTCGATACAATTTGAAACGAGACTCGTCCGACCACGCAACACGTTTCCAGTCACCAACGCCCAGGCGAGGCGTAACGGTTTGTGTAGTGCAGTCATCAAGGGTACACGAGTGGGCCTCCGACTCTGAAAGCCCATATCGTTGATGTTTCGTTGAATGGTTCGCGCGCTGCACTTGCTGATGACCCAGTATTAGCGGAAGGGTTGCACTTCTGTCTCGTTGAACAATCCTCTACACTCGTCATTGGCCCCGTTCTTGCAGGATCTTTTTACAGCGCAGCGAAGATCTGATGTTTTGCTGCATTCCTGATAGTCACGGTACACTCGTGAAATCGTCGTGTGGGAAAATCCTCACTTCATCGCTACCTCGGAGATGCTGTGCCCCATCGCTCGTGCGCCGACTATAACACTCTCTAAAATCTTTATAACCTGCAATTGTAACAGCAGTAACGGATCTAACGACTGCGCCAACACTTGTCTTATACAGTCGTTGCCGACTGCAGCGCCGTATTCCACCTCTTTACATATCTCTGTATATGAATACGCATGTCTGTATCAGTGTCTTAGGCGCTTCAATGTATATCTTGAGTAAGCGACACTACTGCCATTTGTACACTACTGGCCATTAAAATTGCTACACCAAGAAGAAATGCAGGTGATAAACGGTTATTCATTGGACAAATATATTGTACTAGAACTGACAAGTGATTACATTTTCACGCAATTTGGGTGCATAGATCCTGAGAAATCAGTACCCACAACAACCACCTCTGGCCGTAATAACGGCCTTGATACGCCTGGGCATTGAGTCCAACAGAGCTTCGATGGCGTATACAGGTACAGCTGTCCATGCAGCTTCAACGCGATACGACAGTACATCAAGAGTAGTGACTGCCGTATTGTGAAGAGCCAGTTGCTCGGCCACCATTGACCAGACGTTTTCAATTGGTAAGAGATCTGGAGAATGTGGTGGCCAGGGCAGCAGTCGAACATTTTCTGTATCCAGAAAGGTCCGTACAGAACCTGCAACATGTGGTCGTGCATTATCCTGCTGAAATGTAAGGTTTCGCGGGGATCGAATGAAGGGTAGAGCCAAGGGTCGTAACATATCTTAAATTTAACGTCCACTGTTCAAAGTGCCGTCAATGCGAAAAGAGGTGACCGAGACGTGTAACAAATGACACCCCATACCATCACGCCGGGTGATACGCCAGTATGGCGATGACGAACATACACGTCCAATGTGCGTTCATCACGATGTCGCCAAACTCGGATGTGACCATCATGATTCTGTAAACAGAACCTGGATTCATCCGAAAAAATGACATTTTGCCATTCGTGCACCAAGGTTCGTCGTTGAGTACACCATCGCAGGCGCTCCTGTCTGTGATTCGGCGTCAAGGGTAACCGCAGCCGTTGTCTCCGAGCTGATAGTCCATGCTGCTGCAAAACGTCGTCGAACTGTTCGTGCAGATGGTTGTTGTTTTGCAAACGTCCCCATCTGTTGACTCAGGGATCGAGCCGTGGCTGCACGATCCGTTACAGCCATGCGGATTAGATGCCTGTCATCTAAACTGCTGGGGATACGAGGCCGTTGGGATCCAGCACGTCGTTCCTTATTACCCTCCTGAACCCACGGATTCCTTATTCTGCTAACAGTCATTGGATCTCGACCAAAGCGAGCAGCAACGTCGCGATACCACAAACTGCAATCGCGATAGGCTACAATTCGACGTTTATCAAAGTCGGAAACGTGATGGTGCGCATTTCTCCTCCTTACACGAGGCATCACAACAACGTTTCACCAGGTACTTTATTTATCGTGTCAGAAGCAAACTAAAAAAAAAGCAATATTAGATACATTACTACATACATACATACATTATGGTTTATAAATTAAACTACTCAAGAATAAAATAAATGATTAGACACAGATAGTGTTGTCAAATATAAGGTGATTTTAATCTATACAGTGGATGCCCAAAAATTTGCAACGTCCAGTGCACTTTGTGTAGCGTTTACGAGGTCTTCCATGGTGTACACAGTTGGAGGTAATGTGCATTGTAGTAGATGTGTTGATGTCTGCACGGCAGCTCCGCATTCATACTGGAGAGAGCCCACCTGGAAGCCCCACCTCTCCAGATTACTCTTGGATCTTGTGACAGAAGAACGCAGGCGGTTGAGTGATTTCCATGTGGACCATTTCTCTGTGTGGCCTGGGGGAAGAATTTCTTGCGGGATGAGCCACTCCTCCAGATGCTGGCATCTGACCTGCCATCTCTTCTCCCGGTGTTGATGTGGAGTGTCAGCGAGTGGTTCTATACTGTGAAGGAAGCTCTTTCTAGACACAAGTCTTTGCTGTGCCGGTTGGTGGCCATGTAGTGGGTGGGCTTCGGATGTTAACGCCTTCTTCATTTCACTCCGTGCTGCAGTATCTCTTCGGATGTCCGGGGGGGCAATGCCGGATAAGTGGTACAGTTTTTCCACAGGTGTGGCTCTTAGACAACCCTTAGTGATACGACATGTCTCATTCAGAGCAACATCAACTTTCTTTGTATGTGTAGATCTACATCATACTGGGCAAGTGTACTCATCTGCAGAGTAGCAGAGGGCTAATGCGGATGTGCGCACTGTGTGTGGCTGTGCTCCCCATGTTGTTCCAGTCAGCTTCCTAACCACATTGTTCCTGGCAGCCACTTTTTGCTTTGTTTTTAAGCAGTGTTGCTTAAATGTAAGAGCACGGTCCAGAGTAACTCCGAGGTATTTTGGAGTCTTGCAGTGTTCTAAAGAGGTTCCTTCCCAATCCATCTGCAAGGTTCTACTAGCCTGTCTGTTTCGGAGGTGGAAAGCACAGGTCTGGGTCTTAGAAGTATTTGGTTTCAATTGATTGTCCCTGTAATAGGCAGTTAATTCTTTCAGAGCATCAGTTAGCTTCCGCTCCACCCTCTCAAAGCTGTAATCTTGTGCTGTGATTGCTCGGTCATCTGCATATATGAAACACCAGCTGACGCCGGTCAACTGCTGTTTGTGTATGGTTGGAAAGTTTCCTCATGTCAGCACGTTGCAGGTGTAGCCACCGGCGCCAGCCTTGTTTGAATGGTCTGAAAAGCTAATCATTTGCATATCACAGCATCTTCTTCCTGTCGGTCAAATTTCGCGTCTGTAGCACGTCATCTTCGTGATCTAGCAATTTTAATTATGAGTAGTGTATGTTTGCATATCACTATCGGATGACTTTTGTCACCTCAGTATATATCTTTATGGTATATCTCTTTATTTCTCGTTCTTAAATGGTTAGCTTGGAAAGGGCCGTAATTGTGCGTTCTTCCATGCTAAAAAGCCGGACAGCACGTACTTGCGTCTATTTGGCCGGACACGGCAATAGAAATTTGAACACGTGTGGCTACAGCTGGGCACCTGGCAACCTTCGCTACGGGCAGTCGGTAGGTTTAACAGCAAGCACGCTGATTCGCTGTTCTGCCGTAGCGGCGCTGCGAGCGGCACGGCCTACGCTCTCATTTCCGGCGGCTAATTCGGCGTCCGGCCCGGACCGGGCAGCGGGGAGCTCGGAGCTGCTCGTGGCAGCCGGAAGCTGTCCGCTGCCCTCTGCTCGCTGCTCGGCGGGTAGAGGGACGGCCAGGGGCTGCAGCGGCCGCTTTTCACCAGCAACAGTCTGCTCGCCTGACCATCAGTGATGCTACAGGCAACTGGACAACGTGGGTACAACGATCCTCTGTGTTACTTGCAGTGTATCCGATCGACTTACATACCAGGAGAAGGGGTGACGAATATTGGTTCACAAAAGGTAATTTTGAGAAGTTTAGGTAAACTAATAACATAAAAGGAAGAGCTAAAAGTAAGGATGACGAATGAATGGCAATGAATCGAGGACACTATTATAGCTCGATTAAAATTACTTGACAGTTGAAGTCTGCCAGTTGCCGCTGCAGTGTTGCCACATCTGCTGCCGCCTATAGTTCGGCTATAGATGACAAACACGGCGGGCTGCTTCACAAATGCTGTTAATGTTTAACGCGGAGCAATATTGTGATAGCGGCATATCGGAGATGCGAGATGCTCTGTCGACATTGGATTTTAAGAAACCAGTAACTGAACTATGACAGACGACGCGTTTTTAGCCCTGAATTTAGACTCATGTCCTATGTTAACCAAAACCTCGTGATATGCGACGTATTCGAGAAGACGGCGATCAACAATCTGCAGCCGAACTAAAGTCACGATAGCTTTGTTCACGGTGATTAAAGCTAACCTCTACGACCAAACTGAACATAGCAAAAAATTCAAAATGGCTCTGAGCACTATGGGACTTAACTTCTGAGGTCATCAGTCCCCTACAACGTAGAACTGCTTAAACCTAACTAACCTAAGGACATCACACACATCCATGCCCGAGGCAGGATTCGAACCTGCGACCGTAGCGGTCGCCCAAAAAATGCATTTCCAGTGCTATCATTGGTTACTTGGAACTATCCTTGCAATGGCTACACGGGCTGCCGCGTTAACAGCCAACAGCCAACAGTCCTCGTTGGCATTTGGTTGCAGATTATAGGTGCCACACGCAGACTCAGAAATATGACAGGGAGAAAAATAAGAGCAATTAAAGCACTCAAAACGACGATGAAAACGGCTTGGCGAAGTATTAGTAATTTAAAAAAATCATTTAAAACCAACTGTTTGATTAAAATTAACTAATCGAACTCTTTTGTTATATTTGGAAACTAAAAAAATTTCGCTACATTTGATGATATTCGAAACAACGACCGTGTATATCTTCTAGCTTCTATACGCTAAAGACAACTAAACGCTATGACACAACTTAGAATCTAGTAGTTATATTTAAACTCATGTTACGTGATCGAAACACGTCACGAAAGAAAGCCGAACAAGGAATTGGAAGTGAACTGAGCAACTGTCGTCGCAGTTCGGCAACGGAGAACGCATCAAGCGTGACGTTGAGCACTCTGATTGGAGGAAACCAGCTGCAACGCATGAAGTGATAACTTTCAGGTAATTTTAAGATGAATGTAGTACAGGAGGGAGAGTGTATGGTTTTCTACTGGTTCCGAGAGGACGTAAAAAAATAGATGATCAAATATCTTCTAGCCGGCCGTTTTGGCCGAGCGGTTCTAGGTGCTTCAGTCCGGAATCGCGCTGCTGCTACGGTAGCAGGTTCGAATCTTGCCTCTGGCCTGGATGTGTGTGATGTCCTTAGGTTAGTTAGGTTTAAGTAGTTCTGATGACCTCAGATGTTAAGTCCCATAGTGCTTAGAGCCATTTGAACCATTTGAAATATCTTCGAAGGGGATAATGCCTTATCATTTACATCCAAATTATCTCCATAGATTCAGTGTAAGAAGCGACGCCAGATGCGATTGTGGAGAAGCAGGACCACCTGAACATATAGCGATAGAATGCATCGATCTAAGGCTCTCTGGTGAAGCAGAGGTGCATGGTTTCAGATGTCGTAGTGCGTCGTAGATACAGAGGCATGTGCTGCTCTGAGCAGACTATCAGACACTTTTATGTTGAGAGAGCTATAAAAATATTATGAAGTTAGACCATGGCTAATAACACTACATCATTGTAAACACAGCATCAGGTTAGGCAGCGCAAATAAAAGACTGATGTCTGCACTTGGCAACTTTTTAATCCATTTTAGATTTGAACAGTGATATTAATAACTGTTAAGCACGGCATTCAATTGTTTCTACTTGTAGACCATTTGTAAGAACACCAACTGCTAAATAAAAAATAATAGAAAGGAAAAAATCTTAAAGGCCGGCGATTACATATTAGTCCTATACAGGGTGCTTGGGTAAGAGCTTGAAAATATTTAACAGGACGTAGAGGATGCTTCACTGAAAAATATGCGGTGTGGAACCTGGGGTCGGTGAACCTCGCTTAAGGAAATAATAGGAATAAGATCACAATACTGTGTACTTTTTTATTTTCATTAGTTAACTGCAAATACCATCATTGACACAATGAACGTACCATTTGTATTCTATCTTACAAAATGTGCTGAAATTTACGGCCTTAAACCTCAGTGCAAGCATGACATCGGTGAACAAGTTTCCGACGCACCCTGATAAATATCCCTGGTGTGTTTCGAAACACATCACAGGCAGCTACAATTCTTGCAACTAACTCCACCTCCGTATCCACTGTGGTCTCATACACAAGTGACTTTAGATATCCTCAGAGGAAATAATCAAGGGGATTCAGGACAGGTGACCTCGCAGGCCGTGAAATAGGACCTACCCTTCCAATCTAGCGATCAGGAAATATATATACATCTATCAATTCATGACATTGATCTTTACAAATTTCCTTTTTCTGGCGGACACACGTCCAGATCGTCCGCTTTTAGTAACCTCTGAAAATTCTGTCATCTCTCTCTGCACATCCACAAGTTCTGACGCCACACCTCTAACTGCCATCTTCGTTAAGGCCACAGGTCGACGAAAGCACCTGAGCTCATGAAACTGCCGAAACTGCAGTTGAGCTACAGTATACTCTCCCACACAACTAGGGATTATTGAAAATCAGATTGCGTTGCGCTAAAAAATACTGTGTGTCAGTTTAGTGACGATCAGAATAAGTAAAGAGAGAACTGTCTTAGTACGTTCAGGTTCACTCAGCTGTCTTCGTATCAAATAACGTAGAAGTTTACTACCACAGTCATTAATAATTTTTCTAAGGGGCCGTTTCATAACGAATGTTCTGTCGTTGATTCATAGCACGTCCTATCATGGGACAATATAAATACGATACAAAAGAACCACCTTATGGACGATTAAAGTAAACACAACCCGTATCATGACTTTGTGGTAATGTCCTTGTTTCGTTGCAGGAAATGAAGAATATACTCAAATGGCTCTGAGCACTATGGGACTTAACATCTTAGGTCATCAGTCCCCTAGAACTTAGAACTACTTAAACCTAACTAACCTAAGGACATCACACACATCCATGCCCGAGGCAGGATTCGAACCTGCGACCGTAGCAGTCCCGCAGTTCCGGACTGCAGCGCCTAGAACCGCACGGCCACCGCGGCCGGCCGAAGAATATAGTCGTGCATGTAAATAAATAGCACAATACGTGTAAATTTGCAAGCATGCTAGTGTAAATAATCTAGAAAACAGTAATGCTAGACAAAGCGCTAGACAAGTTTGCTTCCATTTCTCTATGTTCTGCTACATTTTTGCACGCTTTACGGAAACGCCCTGTAGAGAAATATTTGTTGTTAGTGCTCTGGGGGAGGAGACTAGACAGCGAGGTCATCGGTCTCCACGGATTAGGGAAGGACGGGGAAGGAAGCCGGCAGTGCCATTTCGAAGGAAACATCCCGGCATTTGCCTGGAACGAATTAGGGAAATCACGGAAAACCTAAATCAGGATGGCTGGACGCGGGATTGAACCGTCGTCCTCCCGAATTCGAGTCCAGTGTGCTAGCCACTGTGCCACCTCACTCGGTGGAGAAATATTTACCTAATAAAACCCAGTATGCTGTAATGGACCACAGAAACGAAAGTAACATTCGGTAAGCTTCCGGTAGGTGTAACATGATCTTTCAGTGTGATTTAAATTAGTTCGTAGCTGACGCTTTACGGTTCAAAGCAACGAAGTTGTCACGACACGTACTACCTGCCGGCAAGCACTGTGGCTCTCTGTGGTGATAAAAATTAATTTAAAGTCTCTGTCTCCTATAAAAATCAAGTAAAGTATCTTAAATTCACATATGACACAGACCTTTATAATACATCTAATCATAGTATAAATCTGTTCTCAGTTTAAATGGGGATGGAGTTATCTGTTGTCGGCTTCATACTTAGAATATAAATTATTTTACACAATGATACCACAGAACACTCAGAAGAAATGCAATCATCAAGACTGAGACCTGGTTACGAGTCCTCAGCGGAGCGTTACAAGTGTGGAACAGCAGCTGCTTTGCACCAGCTGTGAGGGCAGGAAGGAACTGTTCCACTTGGCAGTGGTGCGAGGCTTCCGCTGATTTTCTGGCGGGCGACGTCCAATTTAACTGGCGAGCCAAACCGAGCCGAGTCGGCGAGTTGTTCGTGCGCGGAACGCGCCTCGCCCCACCGCTTCCTGCTTAGAGGCGCACAGCCGTCGCTACCAACCCCCCCCAGCTGTCTGCAATCAGCGAGCCGACTGATCATCATCACCGTGTCTGCCTTCCCTTTCGCCAACGCAGATTATCTCCTGAAAATTAGAAAAGTTTTCTTGCCCCGCGGAACGCCGCCGAATTGATCTGTGACAGGAGGCGCTCGACAACTGGCGCGAATGCCATTGCGCTCCTGTGGCGGGGCAGTGTACTAAACTGTGACGCCAACTGCATCAGCTACCAAATTCCTAGTGATATACTGATGTGATGGAATATACTGATGTGATGGAATTGGATTTTCCTGGACACATAATGAGTCTCAACTTTATCTTCGATAAAGATAGAAGCTGAAGTAATGAATTAAAATTTATGCCAAGGCCAGGAACCCGTGTCTTCTGCTTACTATGCAGATGTGTTATCTGCTACACAACACCCGCTACCACACCCGCACGGATTACCCTATCCAATGCCCCCCCTAACCATCAAACTCCGATTCACGTCTCACTCCATATTCTTTTTCCCATTCTTATATCGTCAGTACTGCTGAAGCTCTCTAATACAGCAATAGCATTTCTCCTTTGTACTTAATGGGGAAATTCTGCCTGTACCAGAGGCGTAGGTGATCTATGGGTCTGATGGAATCACATTTCCCTGGATACATAAGCAGGAGACACTGGTTGAAGTCCTGGTCTTGGAACAATTTTGAATCTACCACTTCAGCTTCTATCCTTATCGAAAAAAAAAATCCTGATGAGCTTCATTTCAGTCGTCTTCTTCAGGTGAATGGTGTACTCAGGTTTTCTCGCCACCTCATTTGTCGCCGAGATATTGTGCACTAAATGACGTTCAAATCGAATAGATACAGGAAATTCAGTGTCTTCGAAGGAGTCCCATGTGTCCCCAAACGCTTTTTCTTTTTATTTTTATTCTTCTTCCTCTACTGCTATATAATACTCCGCAAGGCACTGAAAGGTGTGTGGCGTAGAGTACTCCTGCTACCAGTAACTGATCCCCCCTTACGTGCTCCAATGATGAGTTGTGAGTGGGATGACTGATTACTAGTTAGCGTCAGTATTAACTCTTCTTTCTCGAATCTCGCGCCGTGTCATTTCGTGAGAAGTATGTTGGAGGAAGTAATATGTTGTCTGTAAATAAGTTATACAAAACCGCAACCAGTCACTTTTTTGAATAATTATGTTTTATGCCATCAACCGGTTTTCGAACCTTTTCAGGTTCATCTTCCAATGGTTTTGGGAAGTTACATCATTATTGCTAGCATAATACTTGGTGCTAGCTCTATGACAAAAAGATGGAACACATGTTAATGTATCGCCATGACTATAGCTTATCTGTCGATATGGTTGTAAATTTAGTTTTTTACTTACTGCGACAGTATAGGTGGCTTTTTTCGGTTAGTTCAATCAGTCTGCCTCCATTTTGATGCCTAGTTATTATATCACTACACACACTTCCACACAAATTATATTAATTTACATTCGACAGTGAGACTTTTCCAGCATCCAGCATGCGCTTTACAACTGTTGCTTGTAACAAAGGTCTTGACAGAAAGATATGACATAGGCCTACTTTGCACAGAGACGTAATATGTTCTTCAGTAAAAAACGTATTTTATCAGTCGACTATTATACCGATAGCATGTTACCGATGTGAAACAAAGCGTCAGATATGAAGAAAATAACATCGAATGGAGGATAGCAAAAAGTAAAGAATTAAGGGAGTTACGAGAGCTGAACAAGCACAGTAACATTGTTGAAGCGCTAAGACTACCTGAAACAGCGTTCTGCAGAACAATTGATGGAACTAGAGGAAGAGGAAGATGAAGAATTAGATGGCGAGATAGCATCCTGGAGGACACGGCTAGGGTGAAAAACCCCGAATGGACAAGAAGTGCTCTCGGCGGAAAGAAATGAAGGTGGGTCGTAGAGGAGGCATATGGTCTATAAGACCCTTGCCAAATGTACACTTATAAGCCAAAAGGCTGGATGCCACCTGGTGGTGTTGCGGGCACGTGACTCGGTGAAAAAAGTATTTAAGCGGAGCAAACACGGACGGGAGACCACCCTTGCGAAGAAATGGGTTGTAAATGGGGAAATCCATTGAGATAAGCGACTGTGACAAAGGGTAGATTATTGTTACCCAGAGCCTGCGAACAAGCATCTCAAAAACGACGGAGCTGGTCGAATGTTGACTTGCTAATGTCGTCATCATCTACGGAAAGAGACAGTGAAAGTTCCACTAGGTGCTAAATGGTTGGACGTCCACAAATCTTCACAGAACAAGGGGTTCGGAGGCTAGTCAGCTCTGTATAGTAGGATAGATGGTGGTCTGTGGCGTCTCTGCCGAAAGAGCACAATTCTGGTGCACGCACAAGTTCATCGTACGTTGTTGAACACGGAATTACACAACAGACCACCCCGGCGTGTTCACATGTTGACCCAACGACATCGTCTACTACGTTTGCAGTGGGCATAGGACCATAGGATTCGACCGCCGATCAATGGAAACGTGGTGGCTGTTCGGGTGACTCACATCTTTGCTACACTATGTCGTCAGCATCAAACCAGTCAGAAGACTAATGACCAAAAAAAAGTGGATGGCCGTCTCGCTTTCATCGAGGTGAACGGCGACTCGAAATGTGCAGCACGGCACGGACGCATGCTGCTGGGAGCAGTATTATGCTATGGGAGATATTCTCCTGCGCTTGCATGGTACCTGCGGTAGAATGGAAGAGACGCTGACAGCTGCCAACCACCTGCATCCCTTCACGTTTCATCTTTCAGCATTATAATTGTCCTTGTTTCGAAGCCATAATTGTTCTACAGTGGTTTGAGGAGCATTAAAATAAAATCACGTTGATGGCTCAGTGACCAAATTCGCCTGATGTAAATCCTATGGAACCGATCTGGGTCGCTGTCGGGCACTATCACTGCGTACGCGTATCAGTGGCCCGTAGCTTACGTGAATTACATGACCTGTCCATAGAGGTCTAATGCCACATACCTAAACAAACCTACCAATAAACAGTCGGATCGCTGGCACGCAGACTCACTGATACGTATTTCGTTCCAAAGACGGACAAAGAAGCTATTAAGCAGTTGGTCATAATGTTTTGCCTCATCCGTGTAAAGTAAAGTTCACATTTCCCTTTCAGCGTCAAGTTAACTGTTCCTGGACTGCGTAGCCGATGTTCCACTTTCTTCTACCGTAGACTTCTCTCCTCAAATAATTTTGGAAATTTGTAGTAAGTTCCTATGGGACCGAACTGCTCAGGTCCAGGCTTATACACCACCTAATCTAACTTAAACTAACTTACGCTAAGGACAACACACACACCTATGCCCGAGGGAGGACTAGAACCTCCGACGGGGGGAGCCACGCGAACCGTGGCAATGCGCAACAGACCGCGCGGCTCCTCAATAATCTTTGTAGTTCCTCTTCATGTTGTGCCTCTCTGTCTGTTTCATTTTAGATCCTTCGGCAGCGCCACATTTGAAATCCTCCCACTTTCTTCCTCACTGGTTTCCAACGTCCTCGGATTGTTTCCAACGTCCTCGGATTGTTTCCACACGATGATGTTCCCTGCATGTACACTCTATCAGTGGGCTGCACCGTTGTGGCTCCTCTGGCGGCGTGATACGGTACTGTGCCTCAGGCGACTCATTTTGTACCGCGAATACAGCCATCAACCTGAAAAAGCACAATTTGTTCGAGGTGACGATTAAAATTTTTTTAGACTCTCTTCGTAAAGTTTATGGCTTACTGTAACGAGTGGTGTAGTTGGGACTTCGAGTTTCTAAGGTGCTTTTACGACGCATATTTTCAATGCATCGAGACAAGAGGAATAAGCGGCCTGCTGCAGTTGGCTGGTTCACACCCAGGGATTTTCCAGTATCCAACGTAATTGGAAACGGCCTCATACGTTACCCGTTGCCATCGACCTTTCAACGCCGGAATGTTATGAGTGGTGTCCAGTAGGCCGCAAATTACCCGTGCGGAGTCAGATTTACCGAGCCTCCGCAGCGTGTAATGCGTTTTTAGACCAGACCGTGTCATTACTCCGGCCTGATTCCAGCACACTTGTGTGCCGCGGCGACGGCTCCGTGACTAAGTGCACCTCTAAGTGGCAGGCCATTTATCGGCAGCTGTGCCGACCCGCTTGGCAGGTCGCGACTGTGAGCAATATTTACACCTCGGCCGTGATAAAGGACCGAAGTTATTAAAGCAAAGCGCGTACACAACTTTTAATCATGGGTGACGTGGACAATTTAATACTATCCAGGGCCGCTTGTAAATCGAACAGATGCTGTGTGTTTATAGGCGAATGAAATGCCCTGGAACTTTGTGAGGTGCATCCGTTGTCGGCCATACTTTCTTTCGCTAGCGACGTAGTTGGATTCACTTTTCCGCTCCCCTTGATATCACGTGAGTTCATCACTTCATCATTTTCTTCTGTCATTCATCTCGAATAAATTGATGGTTCCTTATGAAGTGCAAGTCCCTCAACATTTTACAGAATTTTGTAATCGTCCTTAACGATGTTCAAGTTATTAGTTACCCATACGCGTCCCTCACTGAAATGAATTTGGTAGTGGTTTATTACATCTTTGTAGAGGCAGTAAATACTGCTGAATTGTGTATCATCCCATTAACTTTTTTCCAACTGATCATCTCGTGTTTTCTCGTCTTTTATTATAGCACAGGGTTTCCAGCGAAGGAGTCTCTGATCTCAAAATGAAGCACACATTTCGAGAAACAGACGTCAGTAGAGGAGTGCAACAAAAGCAATTTTTATTGTGAAACCTGTAAGAATCTTATACAGTATTATCGAAATACACTGCCTGGAAGAATTATACACATTTTTAGATGGTTCCAGATCACTCAAGATTTACTGTTGTAACAGTGTATACGGATTTCTTGAAACGATTACATTAACAGATCAATAACGCAAGCGGTTCTGAGGTATCTGGTATCGAATCATGCTGAAACACCCACGTTAGTATATGGTGTAGCTTCAACGGGTGGCAACGCAGGTGCTTTCTCTGACATCAAGCCGATTGTAAAGATGGCGAATACTGTCCTGTGTTAGGTTATTCCATTCCAGCTCGGCCTGTTCACATAATTGTGGCAGAGTTGTTGGTTGACGAGTTGCATGAGTCACTTCTCGTCCCATACTACCCCATATCTGCTCAATTGGAGATCGTGCTGGCCAGGAAAATTGCTACACGTCTTACACAGTAGGTTGTTTCACGGGCAGTGTGTGGGCGAGCATTGTCCAGTTGGAACAACGCGTCACCTTCCTGTTGGCACGACGGCAGAAAACGCGCATAATACGAGGGTGATCCCAAAAGTAAGAGCTGCTATTTTTTTCTAAGTAAATAGACCTGTTTATTTCTACAATGATTTACATCAGTTTACGGCCTGGACACGTAGCTATTTTTCGACATAATCGTCATTTCTGTCGACGCATTTTTGTAGACGCTGTGACAGTTTTTGTATGCCCATGTCATACCAGCTCGCCGCCATGCTGTTCAGAAAGTTATGAACCTCTTCTTTCACCTCGTCGTCGGAGGTGAATCGCTTTCCGGCCAAATGTTCTTTTAACCTAGGGAGCAGGTGATAGTCACTGGGCGCCAAGTCAGGACTAAACGGTGGGTGGGTGATTATGTTCCACTGAAACTGTTGCAGGAGAGCAACGGTTTGTCGAGCGATGTGTGGACGAGCGTTGTCATGTAGAATGTGTACGCCATTGCTCAACATTCCTCTTCTCCGGTTCTGAATTGCCCGTTTGAGGTTTTCCAGAGTCTCACAGTACCTGTCAGTGTTAATTGTGGTCCCAGCGAATCAGCTCCGACGACGAGGTGAAAGAAGAGGTTCCTAACTTTCTGAACAGCATGGCGGCAAACTGGTATGACATGGGGATACAAATACTGCCACAGCGTCTACAAAAATGCATCGACAGAAATGGTGCTTGTGTCGAAAAATAGCTAAATGTTCAAGCTGTAAACTGATTTAAACCATTGTAGAAATAAATAAGTCGATGTACTTATAAAAAAAAATAGGAGACCTTACTTTTGGGATTACCCTCGTAACATTCTGCAAGTACCGAGTACTGGTTAGTGTTCCCAGCAGAAATACCAAAGATGAGCAAGAGTTGTAGCTTCTGTCACCACAGACGATAAGGCCTAGTGTGAGACCTGTGTGTTTTGGACAAATGCGCTCTACGACACAGCCCTTGCTAGGTCTACGTTGTACGCACGAACGACATCATTTCAGGCAGACTGTGCTTTCGTCACTGATCCTCTGACGTCACCTGTCAAGCCATTCAAGTCGATGTTGCGGCGAAAGTGGAAGACAGGCTAGGAGCGAGCGAGCCTGTATTTCCTTTGCTAATAACCGGTTCGCAACAGTTCGTTCTGACACGTCCGGCGACACAAGCCCTCTTATGTGTGCTGCGGTAGCTGTATGATCTGACACTGCTGCTCGTACAGTACGTCCTGGCTGGCGTCTGTGCTGCTTGGAGGTCAAAAACCTTGTCTAGGGGTATGATAACGTTCAGACAACCACTGATACCAGGATCATTACACAACTTGCGTATCAGTTCTCCAAAATGACCATCCCGCCAATCGGAAGGCCACAATTTGACCCCTTTAATATCCGCTCAGTTGGCTGTAGGAAGCAAGAGTGAGTCTTCTAGGTATGGTTGTGCTTGCTCGCACGTTCGCACTGTATTGAGCCTCTATTGAGTCTCAACTTAAAGGGTAGTCACAGACGGTGCTCTGTTAGATTTGTAACTACGCTATCTATTGGCGTCCGACGTTGAAACCATTATCAGTACATCTACTGTCCCACAGGTGGGATTTGCCGTCATCGGATCATAATGGACGTCGTCTTTCCCGGCGTGCTAGTGTAGTTGGAAGAGATATTAACAGATCGCACTGTACGCTATACAGCTCGTACAGTTAAAGCGTGCATAAATAGACATGTCCTCTGCAAGCAGTCTTTTGCAATCTCACCGCAAACTTTTCGAAATGTCCACCACTCGCAGTACGGAGGCGGCGCAAACGACAAATGGAATTTGCCAACACATCCTGTAGTGTCTCAAAGGAAATGGATTCCGATGCCACACAGATCATCGTTTGAAGTCTGTGCAGCGTAGTGAAATGATTTCGGTGTAGTTTCTTTCAATGTGGCCCACAAAAAGTGGTCACAGGCAGCCAGATTGGGGGAATATGGAGGCCAGTCCATCCCTGCAGCGCTAAGTTTGCAATAATACACAACGCAATGATACTGTTCCTTAAGTATTCATGAAGATATTGAAACACCTGTGCGGCACGATGCAGTGTGGCCTCTATTGCATATACTGTATTCAAACATTATGAATCACCTCGAAGGGAACGATCTATTGATACGTAATCAGCATGGTTTCAGAAAACATCGTTCGTGTGCAACGCACCTAGCTCTTTATTCGCACGAAGTAATGAACGCAGTCGACAGGGGATCTCAAGTTGATTCCGTATTTCTAGATTTCTGGGAAGCTTTTGACACCGTTCCTCACAAGCGACTTCTAATCAAGCTGCGGGCCTATGGGGTATCGTCTCAGTTGTGCGACTGGATTCATGATTTCCTGTCAGGAAGGTCACAGTTCGTAGTAATAGACGGCAAAACTGAAGTGATATCAGTTGTTCCCCAGGGAAGCGTCCTGGGACCTCTGCTGTTCCTGATCTATATAAATGACCTGGGTGACAATCTGAGCAGTTCTCTTAGGATGTTCGCAGATGATGC
This sequence comes from Schistocerca cancellata, assembly GCF_023864275.1. Taxonomy (NCBI): domain Eukaryota; kingdom Metazoa; phylum Arthropoda; class Insecta; order Orthoptera; family Acrididae; genus Schistocerca; species Schistocerca cancellata. The sequence goes on from NC_064626.1 coordinate 214,566,725, forward strand.
TGTAATTTACCGTCTAATAAGGTCATCCGAAGACCAGTATCAGTTGCAAAGCGATTTAGAAAAGATTGCTGTATGGTGTGACAGGTGGCAGTTGACGCTAAATAACGAAAAGTGTGAGGTGATCCACATGCGCTCCAAAAGAAATCCGTTGGAATTCGACTAGTCGATAAATAATACAATTCTCAAGGCTGTCAGTTCAACTAAGTACCTGGGTATTAAAATTACGAACAACTTCAGTTGGAAAGACCACATAGATAATATTGTGGGGAAGGCGAGCCAAAGGTTGCGTTTCATTGGCAGGACACTTAGAAGATGCAACAAGTCCACTAAAGAGACAGCTTACACTACACTCGTTCGTCCTCTGTTAGAATATTGCTGCGCGGTGTGGGATCCTTACCAGGTGGGATTGACGGAGGACATCGAAAGGCTGCAAAAAAGGACAGCTCGTTTTGTATTATCACGTAATGGGGGAGAGAGTGTGGCAGATATGATACGCGAGTTGGGATGGAAGTCATTAAAGCTAAGACTTTTTCGTCGCGGCGAGATCTATTTACGAAATTTCAGTCGCCAACTTTCTCTTCCGAATGCGAAAATATTTTGTTGAGCCCAACCTACATAGGTAGGAATGATCATCAGAATAAAATAAGAGAAATCAGAGCTCTAACAGAAAGGTTTAGGTATTCGTTTTTCCCGCGCGCTGTTCGGGAGTGGAATGGTAGAGAGATAGAATGATTGTTGTTTGATGAACCCTCTGCCAGGCACTTAAATGTGAATTGCAGAGTAGTCATGTAGATGTAGATGTAGATGTAGTCTGTGCACAGCGTAATAGCACAGTGAACCTGAATAAGACAACTAGATTGGTCGTTGAAATATTCTGCATGATACTTTACTGAATGTTATTTGTGTCTATGTGCCATAGCAGAAAGCGGGTTCCGTTTGCGAAGACAATTATTTTGTTCTTCGAATGGGGACGCATTGTGTATGCCCATACTCTTGAACTAAAATGGCTCTGAGCACTATGGGACTCAAGAGCGTAGGTCATAAGTCCCCTAGAACTTAGAACTACTTAAACCTAACTAACCTAAGGACATCACACACACCCATGCCCGAGGCAGGATTCGAACCTGCGACCGTAGCAGTCCCGCGGTTCCGGACTGCAGCGCCAGAACCGCTAGACCACCGCGGCCGGCATACTCTTGAACTGTTGTACATAATAGTCAATTGTGCCGTCAACAATTCTCAGAGATCAGTATTGTTCTTTAAAGAACCATTACCAACGTCGTTGGGTCAAACAGTTGTTCTGTAAGAAACTTAATGAATTTACTGAGTTTTGGGTTACAGACGTTCCTCATAAAGTCGTTAATTCTCTGTTTCATTACCTGAATACAGTTAGTATTATGTACTGTCTGTATAATTATGACCTTAAAGGCCTAGGACACCCTGCATGTGCATAATGCTACAGGAGAAATAACTGTGACGATACCTATATCTGGGCAGTATACACGACGGTTCCTCCATGAACCGTGGGGATTTACGATCAGAAGGGCGACGCGACCAGATGCGGCCGCACCGCAGTAGGCAGCACTGAATCAGAGCGGCGACCGGCTGGCTGGAGAACGCCAGCCACCTGCTGTCCAGCCTGCCAACTGGCCAGCAGCCAGGGCGCGCGCAGTGCAGCCAACTGTTGGGCAATAAGACGCGGCCAGCTGGAGCCACCCCTGCCAGCTGGCCTTCTGCCACCGAACCGAACTACCAACCCTCAAACTCTGACTTGCGCCAAAGGCACTCTGCGAAGCAGCTTTCTTGCTGTGCTTTTGAGGGATGTTAACTCCAGTCCATGCTATTTCGTTTTTCTACATCTGCCAATACAGAATGTGACAAAAATGTGCAGCACAAATTGCAGGACACATTCTCCGCATGTAGACGACGAAATCGTGTTATATGAATATGGGGCAGGAAGCGCTTTTTTTTCCATATTGCAACTCATTAATCATGGAAACACACAAGAACAGAATGCACAGCATTTCACATGCAACTTCATCTCACCGGAGATGTTCAGTATGCCCTTCGTGGGCATTGATACATGAATCATCCCGCCGTCATACAGAATCATGGATGTGCTGAAGTATCCCTGCAGTATTGTGGATGGTCCAGCAGCCAGGCACAGAAACTCTGAACGTCTTGCACTGGGGCTCCAAACACAAGAGCTTTCAGATGCCCCCGCAAATAAAAGTCCAGTGGATTTATGTTTGGAGACCGTGGAGGCCAGGCATTTGGGCCATCTCCACTTATCCATTTGTCACCGAATCTGTTATTTAGAAGCCAACGGACACTGACACTAAAATGAGAAGATGTCCCATCGTGTATGAAGTGCATGTTTTGTCGCACAGCTAAAGGCACATTTGCTAACAGATTAGGTAGAATATTCTGTAATAAATTATGACAACTTTGTCCGTTGAGCCTGGGTGAAAGAAAGTGAGCCCTTACCAGCACCAACAATACAGGCCCAAACATTGACATAAAAACTTTGTTGATGACTTGCTTCAACAATTGCATGAGGACTGACGTCTGCCCATTATTGCAGGTTCTCCAAATTTCCAATCTCATCTCCTTGGAACGTCGCCTCATCTGTGAACAGCGCCGCTACACTAAAATTAGGGTTGACACTTTGTTGAACAAACTATTCGCGCAAGAGTACCCACGAAAATCACCTGCTTATAGTACATGCACACGCTGTAAATGGTGTGGATACACCTAGTCCTATGGTCACACTCGCCAGATAAGTCATGTGGTCAATATTCAACGTTGCAGTTCCATGTCTTGTACTGACACTAGCGTCGTCGTTAACTGCATGAAGAATTGCCGCCTCCCGTTGCTGTGTCCTCGTCCTTCTAGGCCTCCTCAGATGCTGAATATCATGCTTAAATGCCCCATGTTCCCTAAGTCGACGATCAATGCGTTTAAACGTATTCCTGTCTTGTCAGCTTCGTCCTGGAAATGTCTCCAGGTACCAAACTTGAGAGCGAGAGCCAATGCCGTCAGCCAATCCGTGCATCAAATGGGCATCTGCCATCTATGCGTTTGTGTTCACTCTCAATGCACGAGCCAAGTCCGTGATTAACTGTACGTAGTAAACAGTGTGCTTGCAACGGTCATACTGATCACTGGAACATTTCATGTTAATTGCAAACAAACAATGATGTACGTTGCATGGCAATGGGAACACGTAAAACGAAACACTGGCGATGCTCAACGTAACCAGACGTCACCAAGGAAAGCTGTCACTTGCTCGTCTTGCTGGAGCCACAGTGATGTCTACATGGGTCCCTCGTCACGCCGGACCGAAAGGAAAAGAGATCGCTGACGCTGCGCCAAAGCTGCAGTCCTTGTACCTCGGCCTGCTAGTTCCTCCATTCTCTCCAATGAGCTCAGTGTTGGCGTCTGTCAGCAGGTGTTGTCACTTTGGCATCACCAATGGTCTTCCCTTCATGGCAACAACCTCCGGGAAATTAAACCTCTTCCAGCGGTTAAGCTGACCTCATCTCAGCACTCTCACCACGAGGAGATGATTTTAACTAGGTTGCATATTGGGCACTGTCTTTCAGCCATCGTAATTTGTTAGGAGGTGGGCCCCGTCCTCAACCTCTGATGGTTCGCCATTTACTGACGAAATGTCCTTTTTTTACCACTTATGCTCAGCATTTTATTTTTTATCCGCCGTAGCAATATGGCGATGGACATTTAATATTTAGTTCAGGACCTCCGTTGTCTCCACGGCGTATTTTATCGACCTTTGTCCAGGTCACTGTTTTTAGCTGTCTTTCCTTCCATCGATTGGGCTTAACTTTGGTTGATTGAATGAATGATTTTGAGGGAGAGGACCAAACAGCGAGGTCATCGGTCCCATCGAATTAGGGAAGGATGGGGTAGGAAGTCGGCCGTGCCCTTTCAAAGGAACTATCCCGGCATTTGCTCAAAAAAATGGTTCAAATGGCTCTGAGCACTATGGGACTTAACATCTGTGGTCATCAGTCCCCTAGAACTTAGAACTACTTATACCTAACTAACCTAAGGAAATCACACACATCCATGCCCGAGGCAGGATTCGAACCTGCGACCGTAGTACTCGCGCGGATCCGGACTGAGCGCCTGAACCGCTAGACCACCGCGGCCGGCCCGGCATTTGCGTGAAGCGATTTAGGGAAATCACGGGAAACCTAAATTAGGATGGCCGGACACGGATTTGAACCGCCGTCCTCCCGAATGCGAGTCCATTGTGTTAACCACTGCGCCACCTCGCTCGGCAGAGCTTAATGTGTAGTCGCTTTCAGCTCCTTTTCGTCTTCGTATTCTATGGTTCTGACACGGGCACGTACGACCCTAGTTGGTTTTGCGATCTGAAACAAACCAAGAGTGCATGTTCCCCATGATTCTAACGTTCTGTTCTTGTGAGTTGGAGAAAATGAGTCTTAACATGGAAGTAAAGCGTTTCCATACCCTGTTCATGTAATACAGTTTTATTACTGTGGTGTGCGTATTGTAAGGCCTTCGGTACACACACCATCAGATTATTTGACTTGTCGCTCTAACGAAGTAGGCGAGTGTCAGCAATATGTCTCGTGGTCTTAACGTGGCGTGTTTATCTTCTGCCGTTAAGCCAGACGATAGAAATGCCACTTGCACGCTTAGAGTAGCAGATTGACGGTGATCAACTTTAAACAGAACTTGATTAATTTTCACACAAATTTATTAAAATAATAAACAGCATAGACATTACGTAACTTGATTCTGGATGCTGTTGACAATTGACAATCTGAAGTTCCTTTGGTCTTGGTACGTGAATCTTATTCTCACATATCTCTGATACTTGACAAAAGTGTCTATACATTTATCTTCATGGCTATGTACAGGAATATGGTAATCTTACTAGGTGCAGACTGAAACTTGACTATAGACTGGTACAGACTAATGTAGACTGGTACAGACTGGTGCAGATAAATGCAGACCGACTAATTGGAGGTCTGTACACTCGTTATAATACCTCGTGCATTCATGTATCACTGCGCGAGTGTGATCCACGAGGAGAAAAGTTTCTATGTTAGCAGCAATCTCATTGGCTGCATTACATATTAATACGTGGATCGGCGGAAGCAGAATTTGGTCCATCTCTAAGGCAGCGCCATCTCATAGTGCGGAGACGGATGAGCGCTGCACCTGCGCTGTTGTGCTTAGCGAGGCGCGCTCTAGTGGGAAAGTTGTGTACGCGCTGACTACGCAGAACTATGTACACAACAATTACACTCTGCATGAAACATCTATAAAACTAGATGCAGACCAAACGGTTTACTCTTTCGACACTTCACAATATTATCGTTCTGTTACAAAGATACATGGTGACGAGCAAGTATGTAGTTTTCTCAGAGAACGTGTGACTAATAAAACCCATTTAATTTCATACATTAGCCGTAGTTGCATATGTCACTGAAATATATACATGAGAAATATGATACGAAGAATCCATCACCACCTCCACCAAAACCACCTCCTCCCAAACACCCAATGTGGCTTTCGACCTTCCTTCTCTGCTGATGACCAACTCCTCCGCCTCACTCATCTCCTCTCCCTCCAGCTTAACTCCCGTCGCTCCGCCATTTTTGTCTCCCTTAACCTCGAAAAGGCCTACGACCGTGTCTGGCATCCCGGTCTCCTGTTTAAACTCCAAACCTACGCCCTTCCTATCAACTACATCTGTCTGGTGGCCTCCTTCTTCTCCCACCGCCCCTCCTATGTTACCATCCATAATGCCAATTCCCACACCTTCTACTCCTCTGCAGGTGTGCCCCAGGGCTCTGTCCTCTCCCCTCTCCTCTACCTCCTGTACACAGCAGATATGCCCCAACCCCTCCCCCCCCCTCCAGTACACCTCTTGCAATATGCTGATAACACCGGATTCCTCGCCCTCGCTCCTACCCTCCACTGGTCCCAACGCCTTCTCCAGAATCACCTTGACCTTTTTGCTGCATGGTGTAACCAGTGGCTCCTGAAACTCAACCCTTCCAAGACCCAGGCCATCATTGTAGGGCATACCACTCGCTCCTTCCGGCTCCTGGATTTCTCCCTTACTGTCTGCGCCCGTCCTGTCTGCCTCACCCCCACCCTCACCTACCTTGGCCTCACCATTGACCGTCACCTCACCTGGATCCCTCATCTCCGCTCCATCCAATCCAAAGCCCACAACCGCCTCCGACTCCTCAAACTCCTCTCTGGCCGGACATAGGGGTTGCACCCCTCTACCATCCTCCACACCTACAAATCCTTAATCAATCCCATCCTCTGTTATGCCAGTCCTGCCTGGATATCTGCCCCCCTCCCAAATTCTATAAGTCCCTCCAGATCCTTGAGCGTCATGCACTCCGCCTCGCCTTCCGTATACGCCTCCCGTCCCCCATGTGGATCCTCTATGATCTCATTCCTTTCCCCCATCTGCTCCTATTCCTCGAACATATCCGCATCCTCTACACCTCCCGCCGTCTTGAACCCCCTCAACCCCTGGTTGCTCTTCTCCTCTCCCATCCCCGCCCCCTGCCACGTCTTCACTGTTGTGTCCCCCCTACCCTCCATCTCTACACCCTACATCTCCTTTCCCAAGGTGGCTTCCCTGAACTCGCCCTCCCGGATGATGCCCTCTCTCCCTCCATTTATCCTTCCTATCAACTCTGATCCTCACCCCCCTCCTTTCCTCTGTCCTTTCCCTGGGCTCCCTCTTCCTCCCCCCTTCCATCCTGTGTTTTCTCCCCGCCTATCCTCTCCCTATCTCCTTTCTCCCCCCCCCCCCCCGTGTCCTTTTGTACCCACCTCCTCTGCCTTCCCCACTCCCTGGCCCGTCTGCTCAGCACCCCCCCCCCTTATGTATCCTCATCTTCCTTTGGCTCCTTTCCCCCCTCCCCCTTCACTTTTCCTTTCCTTCCCCCCCTTTTTCCCGTCATCTGACCAGTTTCCCCCCACCTGCTCTCGGGTGTGGTATGTCATATTTGTGCCAACTTTTTAGTGCAGTGTTTAAGCGAGTGTTCAGTGTTGTGCGTCTTTCCACAGTGTTGCGAACAGAAATCATGCTGTCGCTGGGTGTGCTTTTTATATCTCTTGCGAACAGAACCCAGACTGCCGCCGTGTTTTTTAATTGTCTGTCTATTACTTTTCTGCTTCCTGTGTATTTTATTAGCATCATCCACCGTGTGTTTTATGTTTTAAGCTCCAGAATTTTCTGCCATTTTACCTTTAAGTCACCGATTTTATCGCCAACTGTTATTATTTTTTATTATCTTCATCTTTTTAAAACAAATTCTGTAGGCTGAAGAGCGGCGTAATCAGCTGCTGCCAGCCCACCCCGTTTAGGGGGAATCGAAACTCAATAAAGGAAAAAGAACAGAGATAGACTTTCTGCGATCACCTAAAAATATCCTTAAGTTTTTTCCTTTTCAGGTCATGACGCACACTAAAAACCCTCCACCACAATACTGCAGCAAGCTATCAGACGAGCAGAAGCTAAATAGTGGAGCCAATTGATAATGTAGAGTATCGTGTGGCAATTTTTTCAGCATCAATGGGAATGTTGGCTAAGGAAATCATCTGGCTCGGCCTCACACAGCTGCAATATTTCCGCTGGTGCCGAAAACGTATAACGGCGCGATACTCCGCCACCTTGTCAATGTGTTGCACAATCATGTTTTCGAGACTCTAGCTGTGTGCCACGGTACTGTGATGGTGGGATTTCAAGTTGTGCCAGGAATGCAAACATGTTACTGCAAGCATGCAAACAAACAACAGAATAATTATATGTCTTCATTTATTCCAGGTGATAATGAAAACTTTGACTACTCGTTGTAAATAACGCGTTCAAGGAGAAATATTCATGCCTCAGTCCCTGTGACATCATCATCGTGTGTACCTTCTTTCTTACAAGTTTCGTTGCAGACAATGCTACGAAAATGAAGGAAGCCTTGGACGAAAATTCTTCGGTGAATTTCATTTTCTTATCATATTCCAATAATTCTCAGTCTGATATCTGCCTTTCCTGCTGCTTGTGTTACGTAGAGCTCTAAAACTACCGTAGGCTATCACAAGCAAGTTTCGACGACGGCACTTTTCCAAATAGCTTATGTCAGATAAGATAGTAACTGCGTTACCTATACGTCAAGAATGTTGCATACAAATCAGGGGTCACCTCATTTCGATCGCTTTGTTTCCATATGCGATCAGTGTCTTACTAGATTCCCCTAGAAACTGGAATCGTTGAACCGTCTGGAAACTGATATTTAAAGGGTCGTATAACCTTCGGAACATTATTGTTCTGCACAGTTATCCTCCTGTCTATTAGTTAAAAGTAGTATTTATAGAAAATTGAAATTTCCCGTATTTAATTCAGATTTTATTCGAAAACTACTGATTTGTAAAATGAAAGAGAGCGATATTGTAGGACAGATAAGAAACATTACAGATTTATTATACAGCGCTAGAAAACGCAATAAGGTAAAATTTTTAAAAAATAAAAATAAAAAAACATCTCTTCAGTACTTCGCCGAGCTTATACAAAATATGTTTCTGTTATTCATAAACAGCTTTCGAAGAATAACAGGGAACTCTTCTGTAGTTGTGTACTTCTATCAGAAGTAATTGCATTGCTTAGATAGAAGCGCAGAAGTTACGCGATCAGCCAATTGTTATTGCCTATAAAATGCAATTTATGTTGTATAATGTTATATAATACACAGTGGACTAACACTGAACGATGTGCGATTCGAATAATGTTCAAAATAAAGAAAAAACAAAGAGAAGTCGTCGATTCCATGTTTCTCGCACAAACATTCATTTATTATTCGTTCCCTACCAATGCTACAGGAAATTCTACCATTTACTACGTCGTTAATGTATTGTACCAAAACGACCGATCCATAGTTTTGGTGGAGTGCAACTTTAGTGTTAAGTGATCGTTCTATATTGAATCGCCATCAGGTACAATGGTGTTGGGTTTCAAGTGGACACTTTATTCTCTCTCTGTCTGTCTCTCTCTCTCTCCTACACACACACACACACACACACACACACACACAGAGAGAGAGAGAGAGAGAGAGAGAGAGAGAGAGAGGGGGGGGGGGGATTTTTTTTAGTCCATATGGGTAATTATCCAAGAAATTAATTAAAATTTGTTCGAGTTCCATTATCTCGGCAAATATTTTTGGAAGTTTCTCTTGGGTCTAAGGCAAATTGCAATTGGGAACCTCTCACCCCCTTAACAGCTCACCTGCTGTTTGTTTCGAAAGACCCGCGACTTTGTAGCGGACATGATCTCACACAACCCAGTCTAACACTTGCAATTCAAAATGAAAAACATTTAAAAATTTCAAAGAAATTGTTACCCATATAGAGCGAGTCATTGACTTCCCTGTCTCACATATCTGAACAGATAAACCTAGACACACTAGGCGTTCATATTTTTGTTTGGGACATATTTTCCTAGAACTAAGTGCCCGTTGTCGACCATGGTTTCTGGAAGGTTCTCTTTAGCTGTATGGCAAACCCAAGACGTGAAATCAATCTCACAAGTATACTCAATTTGGAACTCTGGGATTTCACTGAAGAGAACCGAGCTCTGCTTGGGAACCGATACTTGAACAACCCATCTTGTGTATTGGTGCAAGGAGTGAAAAGGCTACAGAAATGATGACCAGCAAATAAAAATAAAACCCTTCCAGATATTCGGCCTTATCATTCTGACTCTTATTATCAATAGTGTAACGAAGCATCGTCGGCCCTTGCCGCCCATTTACGATTACTATACAGAATTTATTTATGTTGTGGGGTAGTTTCGAGTCCTTGCACCCAACATTGAACACATGCAACTTCTACCTGCACTGCTGTGGATAACCGTTTGTTATCTAGGAAGTGACAACCAGGACACTGTATTGTTCAGGAACATAAAATGAAAGTGTAGGAATTATGAAAAAGTTGAAGGAAGCAACAGCGCAAAGAAGGCTGCTGTCGCATTCTGCAATCGACGTTTCTGGTATTAGTTAAGATTCATCGTGGTGCGCTGCAGGTGTGCTTAACGCCGGAAATCCTCTTTATTTCGCGTGTCGCAATGGGTGTGCGGGTTAAGCTGCAAGCGGCCAACTCTCCACTCCCGAAAGAGACGGCGCAGCCTTAAGCCGTAGTTGCGAAATAAATGCCATTTGATCTGGAATTAAAGCTCTGTTGCTTTTAATCCACTACGACTAACTTTTAAAAAATGCTCGTGTGATTTAGGGCTACAGAGGTGGCACCGAGGCCTAAGCTCTAGACTAACGTGTTATTGCACCCGTCTGCTCTACACCATCCCCGCAATCGGAAACGCATTCGTGTGCAGCAAAACACTTTCATTCATCTGTGCCACGAAAACACTATAATATCAGTATAGTGTTCAGTGCCAAAAGGAGCCCATGCTCCTAACAAATTTTACCACAAATTATATTTCAAAAATTTACAAAAATATTTTCACGTAAAATAAAATAGAAACTAGGAGTAGTCCTGCCGAATCTTTTAACACCGTGGTGTAGTTAGCCGACTAGAGCTGGGCCTGAATGTTTGCCTAAAATACGTATGTACCAATTGGTTTCTTGAACGCGGCAGTCCATTCTGTGCTCAATCAGGACGGATACGATCCTGTATGCGACGTGGTTTTCACTCATTCTGTTTACTTCATCGATTTGTTACTCACTGGTGCACCTATTGCCTCACTTGGTACATCAAACCCACTGCTCCACATAAGTTTGGAATGCTATTGTAAAATGTAGTCTACGATACTAGAGGGCCCATTGTTCCAGGCGCTTAATGCATTGTCCAGTTAGAGCCCTTATAGTGGATGGTGTTTGCTACTGGGATGCTTTTTGGACGTTTACCAGTAATGTAAATATATAGCTGTTGTAGCGGCACATCGCGAGCAGTCCAGTATCAATAATAGCTTCATTCAGATTGTGTTCAGCATTGCAGGTCATACAAAGCAAGATGTTGTCTATCGGTAACATGACACTCAATGTGGTGTGTCTAAGGTGTGGAGAGCCGGGAAATGTGAACGATAGACCTCGCAGTGGCCGTACTCGTATGACAAGACCAAAAGTGTCTCGTTTCCTCTGAGGCGCCCATCAGCTGCCAGAAAAAGGGATTTGTATCTCATCTCAGGGTAGTCTTCATTTCAGACCAATGAGAAGCTGTCCACTTAACCAACGGCACCGACGCAGTCTAAGGACCTGGACTCTTGCACATCAACATTGGGCCATTGCAGAATAGAGTAATGTCATTTTTGCTGAGAAAACAGGCTTGGTTTGCGACAGGACACTACACCTTTTAGGGTTTGGAAAAGCTTTAGACGATACCAGGAACGCCGATACATTCAGAAAGTCGATCCATTTGCAGGTGGTAGTGGTCTGGGCGGTAATAATGATGGGACGGCAGACCACGCCAATTCCCATCTATGAGAATTTGCCTGGTTCCCGATACCTCCAAGAGGTCCTACAAACTATTGTAAGGTCCTACAGACCTGAAATCTGTGCCAGATTCATACTAGTCGATGACAATGCGAGGTCCCGGTGTCTTTCCAGATTCAACATCAACGGAATGCATTGACCAGCACTGTTCCCAGACATGAATGCAATTGAGCATGCGTGAAACCTGTTGAAAGAGGCCATTGCACAGCGTCCGAATCCACCTGACAATCTTCAGGACCTCACTGAATAGCCATTGCGGAGTGGAACTTCATTCTCTAAGATAAACTTGATGGTCTCACCCACTCGCGGAGTGGAAGAACTCATCCGTGTATGGAGAGGGCATACTCACAACTAAAGATTGACAATCGTCATTATGAGATAAAGATTTTTCATTATATCTGTTTCCAAACTGTACAATTAGGAGAAAGCCTGCAATGTTTTGTAATAAATTATTGTAACTAACCAAAATCGTTCTTTTTTTCAAAATGAATTATGTTTATTTTGTTGGTAAGGTATTATACAAAACTCAGTGAGTGCACCATATGAAGTCATAGTAGTAAACTCTGTGACATTTCAAACATTTTTGAGGTGTGTATCTATCATCTTGCTAGAGCTGCGTTACCAAATCTGACGATTAACATGAAAGGTGCCTAGATATGGTACCGCGTCATATTGTAATTAACTATCACCAATGAATCCAGCGATTCGTCTAGGGTTTCTTGCTAGAGCTGCGTTACCAAATCTGACGATTAACATGAAAGTTGCCTAGATATGGTACCGCGTCATATTGTAAGTAACTGTCACCAATGAATCCAGCGATTCGTCTAGGGTTACAGATGCCACTTTCTGGTCTGCTCACCACGATACCATGCAGCAATACGATTTTTGAAATTTTTTGATTTTTATGGTATTTACAGTTCATAACTCAAATATCACAAATATCCTTGAGAAAATTGACTCTAAAGTTCTATAACAACTTTAACGGGCTAAAATTAAAATTATTTTCCAACAGACTGTGTGGCTGAGTTGCAGCCGACATGGTAGCTAACCGTGTTCGGTGAGGGGACAGGACACCCTCTGCAATAAAAAATAAAACTGAGTGAAGTTCTCATGGATGAAATTTGAAAGATGTCATGCAACGTTCGCGCATAACGAGAACCACTAAAGAAAAACTACAAGGAAAAAGTGGTGCTTGAGAGGCGTTATTGTTGGGTCCCCGGTTTTTCTCGTTTTCGACATTAGTTTTTCTTAGTTTTTTCATTTCGAATATCTATAGCATTTAAATACTAAATCAATTCAGTATATCCTGATTAACACATTTATAATTATGGTATACTTTATATGAATGTATGGTGTCTGTTTTTTTGGATACGTCCGAAAGGACAAACACCACGCATTTATATAATTGAATTCGACTAGTTGGGCAACCCCCAGCAGTGCAGATGCGCAAGTAAGTCCGACCTCCAGTGGGAATGTCAGAGTAGCGATCAAGGAGGAAATGGTCAGGGGCTGTGGATAGGTGCCGGCCGCGGTGGTCTAGCAGTTCTGGAGCTGCAGTCCGGAACCGCGGGACTGCTACGGTCGCAGGTTCGAATCCTGCCTCGGGCATGAGTGTGTGTGATGCCCTTAGATTAGTTAGGTTTAAGTAGTTCTAAGTTCTAGGGGACTTATGACCTAAGATGTTGAGTCCCATAGTGCACAGAGCCATTTGAACCATTTTTGTGGATAGGTGGCACTCGGTGGAAGTGCGGGTCGACCGTGAGGCGTGCGGAGATAGTCCGCGCAGTTGTGGTAAACGCTGTATGCCGTATGGCACAGTGGTTAGTGGTTGGTTGGTTGGTTGTTCGGGGAAGGAGACCAGACAGCGAGGTCATCGGTCTCATCGGATTAGGGAAGGACGGGGAAGGAAGTCGGCCGTGCCCTTTGAAAGGAACCATCCCGGCATTTGCCTGGAGCGATTTAGGGAAATCACGGAAAACCTAAATCAGGATGGCCGGCCGCGGGATTGAACTGTCGTCCTCCCGAATCCGAGTCCAGTGTCTAACCACTGCGCCACCTCGCTCGGTCACAGTGGTTAATGCGCCTGCATAATAAGCAGGAGATCCCGGGTTTCAATCCCAGTGCAGGCCACATTTTCTCTCGTCGCCGCAGATTCTGTGTAATGTCCCGATGCAGCTGCATCACTAATCCCATACCTTCCATCCCCCCCCCCCTTTTCACCTTCAATTTACTTGTAAATTGTATCAAAAATGCCCGTCTTCTTAATTATATATCGCACAATTACTCCCATGAATCTCCGTGCCTATTTCTCTATAAAGTGAACAAAAAATGGAATCGGCGTCAATTAATCATATAGCACATGCAGTGGTTTGTAAACCCAAGCAGATAATAAGTAATGTTACTAGCCGACCACAGTGCCATTGCATCTGCAAGTGAGGGCGTTTCGAAAGGCTTATCCTGAAACTTCCTGGCAGATTAAAACTGTGTGCCGGACCGAGACTCGAACACGGGACCTTTGTCTTTCGCGGGCAAGTGCCCTACCAACAGAGCTACTCAAGCACGACTCACGTCCCGTCTTCACATCTTCACTTCTGCCAGTTCCTCGTCTCTTACCTTCCAAACTTTACAGAAGCTCTCGTGCGAACCTTGCAGAACTAGCACTCCTGAAAGGAATGATAATGCGGAGACATGGCTTAGCCACGGCCTGGGGGATGTTTCCAGAATGAGATTTTCACTCTGCAGCGGAGTGTGCGCTGATATGAAACATCCCGCAGGCTGTGGCTAAGCCATGTCTCCGCAATATCCTTTCTTTCAGGAGTGCTAGTTCTGCAAGGTTCACAGGCGAGCATCTGTAAAGTTTGGAAGGTAGGAGACGAGGTATTGGTAGAAGTGAAATTGTGAGGACAGGGCGTGAGTCGTGCTTCAGTAGCTCAGTTGGTTGCCGGCACGGTAGCTCAGCGTGTTGGGTCAGAGGGCTGCGTGCTCTCTGTAATAAAAAAACTGAGTCAAGGAATCAATGATCAATTTGAACGGATGTCTTGTGACGTACACCCCGACCAAACGCAACTAACTATATCGAAAAAAAAATGAGTAACAAAAATTAAAGACTGTTTCTGACTGCAATACTTAAAAAAAAAAGTTGGTAGAGCACTTGCTTGCGAAAGGCAAAGGCCCCGAGTTCGAGTATCGGTCCGGCACATAGTTTTAATCAGCCAGGAAGTTTCATATCAGCGCACACTCCGCTGCAGAGTGAAAATCTCATTCTGGATTATCTTGAGCTTTTATTGTGATATTTGGCGAGAACACTCTGAACTATCTAATAGCGCATGCACAACTGTCTTGAAATCATTCACAATGCGATGCGTTCTCCTCAGTCGCCACTGCCTTTGTTTACTGTTACGTCACCGGGTGTTTCCGGTAACGGCCACACGTCCACCGGAGGCCAAGTGCAATAACATCGCCGGGTACTAACTCTCTCCGTAAAGAGAAACTCTAGCTCGTTTCCCCTTAACTGAAATGCGTATTTCTGAAAATTAGAGTTATAAGGATCTACACTCCTGGAAATTGAAATAAGAACACCGTGAATTCATTGTCCCAGGAAGGGGAAACTTTATTGACACATTCCTGGGGTCAGATACATCACATGATCACACTGACAGAATCACACGCACATAGACACAGGCAACAGAGCATGCACAATGTCGGCACTAGTACAGTGTATATCCACCTTTCGCAGCAATGCAGGCTGCTATTCTCCCATGGAGACGATCGTAGAGATGCTGGATGTAGTCCTGTGGAACGGCTTGCCATGCCATTTCCACCTGGCGCCTCAGTTGGACCAGCGTTCGTGCTGGACGTGCAGACCGCGTGAGACGACGCTTCATCCAGTCCCAAACATGCTCAATGGGGGACAGATCCGGAGATCTTGCTGGCCAGGGTAGTTGACTTACACCTTCTAGAGCACGTTGGGTGGCACGGGATACATGCGGACGTGCATTGTCCTGTTGGAACAGCAAGTTCCCTTGCCGGTCTAGGAATGGTAGAACGATGGGTTCGATGACGGTTTGGATGTACCGTGCACTATTCAGTGTCCCCTCGACGATCACCAGTGGTGTACGGCCAGTGTAGGAGATCGCTCCCCACACCATGATGCCGGGTGTTGGCCCTGTGTGCCTCGGTCGTATGCAATCCTGATTGTGGCGCTCACCTGCACGGCGCCAAACACGCATACGACCATCATTGGCACCAAGGCAGAAGCGACTCTCATCGCTGAAGACGACACGTCTCCATTCGTCCCTCCATTCACGCCTGTCGCGACACCACTGGAGGCGGGCTGCACGATGTTGGGGCGTGAGCGGAAGACGGCCTAACGGTGTGCGGGACCGTAGCCCAGCTTCATGGAGACGGTTGCGAATGGTCCTCGCCGATACCCCAGGAGCAACAGTGTCCCTAATTTGCTGGGAAGTGGCGGTGCGGTCCCCTACGGCACTGCGTAGGATCCTACGGTCTTGGCGTGCATCCGTGCGTCGCTGCGGTCCGGTCCCAGGTCGACAGGCACGTGCACCTTCCGCCGACCACTGGCGACAACATCGATGTACTGTGGAGACCTCACGCCCCACGTGTTGAGCAATTCGGCGGTACGTCCACCCGGCCTCCCGCATGCCCACTATACGCCCTCGCTCAAAGTCCGTCAACTGCACATACGGTTCACGTCCACGCTGTCGCGGCATGCTACCAGTGTTAAAGACTGCGATGGAGCTCCGTATGCCACGGCAAACTGGCTGACACTGACGGCGGCGGTGCACAAATGCTGCGCAGCTAGCGCCATTCGACGGCCAACACCGCGGTTCCTGGTGTGTCCGCTGTGCCGTGCGTGTGATCATTGCTTGTACAGCCCCCTCGCAGTGTCCGGAGCAAGTATGGTGGGTCTGACACACCGGTGTCAATGTGTTCTTTTTTCCATTTCCAGGAGTGTATTTAATGAATGTTATATATTGACATAGTTATTCGAAGGTCACGACTGTTTTGGTGGGAAGAGGATGTTGTAGATGACATGAAAGGAAGAGGAATTAGTGAGGAGGGGAGCCTTCAAACTTTCACACGCGACGGAAACCGCAGTGAATGTGCGCCAACGGAAACAAAAGAAGACAGATCGCGAGCGCTATCTCTCTGGGCCTGGTGATGGGTGTGGTGATTGGCCATTGTGTGTGTGTGTGTGTGTGTGTGTGTGTGTGTAGCCGGACTCTTGTTTAGGCTGTGGGAAGCGACAGCTGCGGCCCGCTCGCGCTGTTTGCCTCGGACGCCCACGATGCCGCCGCGCCGCTGTTTGACCCATCGATCGGGCCGCCGCCGACCATCCAGAACGCAGTCGGGGGTCTTTTCCGGTTGCGGGGATAAAGTGAGGACTCTGTGCTCGCGCAGGAAACAAACACCGCGGCCCGCGCAGTGTTGGCGTCCGGCGGTTTGTGCTAGCAGCGCCCCTGTAGGCCCGTTGCTGTTCTCCAAACGCACGGCGCTGCTTGTCTGACGAGGCGGGCTGACAACTGTGAGGCCATACAGACTCGGATACCGTCTTCGTCCATCACAAGCTCTTCACGTGCAAAAAATGATCTGTGTCACCTTCAGCAAAGAGTCTTTGGAGTAATAACAGATGAAAATATAAATTGGCTGAGTATTTAACTGCAATGTGCAAGAAGGCATCAGCATATCTCCAAGCCCTACAAAAATACAGGGTATTACAAAAAGGTACGGCCAAACTCAGAAAACATTCCTCACACACAAATAAAGAAAATATGTTATGTGGACATGTGTCCGGAAACGCTCAATTTCCGTGTTAGAGCTCATTTTAGTTTCGTATGTACTGTACTTCATCGATCCACCGCCAGTTGGCCCAATTGAAGGCAGGTAATGTTGACTTCGGTGCTTGTGTTGACGTGTGACTCATTGCTCTACAGGACTAGCATCAAGCACATCAGTACGTATAATCAACAGGTTAGTGTTCATCACGAACGTGGTTTTGCAGTCATCGCAATGTTTACAAATGCGGTGTTGGCAGATGCCCATTTGATGTATGTATTAGCACGGGGCAATAGCCGTGGCGCGGTACGTTTGTATCGAGACATATTTCCGGAACGAAGGTGTCCCGACAGGAAGACGTTCGAAGCAATTGATCGGCGTCTTAGGGAGCACGGAACATTCCAGCCTATGACTCGCGACTGAGGAAGACCTAGAACGACGAGGACACCTGCAATGGACACCTGTAGTTGGCGATAACCCTAATGTCAGCGTCAGAGAAGTCACTGCTGTACAAGATAACGTTGACCACGTCATCGTATGGAGAGTGCTACGGGAGAACCAGTTGGTTCCGTATCATGTACAGCGTGTGCAGACGCTATCAGCAGCTGATTGGCCTCTACGGGTACACTTCTGCGATGGTTCATCCCACAATGTGTCAATCCTCATTTCAGTGCAAATGTTATCTTTACGGATGAGGCTTCATTCCAACGTGATCAAATTGTAAATTTTCACAATCAACATGTGTGGGCTGTCGAGAATCCGCACGCAATCGTGCAATCACGTCATCAACGCAGATTTTCTGTGAACGTATGAGCAGGCATTGTTGGTGATGTCTTGATTGCGCCCCATGTTCTTCCACCTACGCTCAGTGGAGCACGTTATCCTGATTTCATACGGGATACTCTACCTGTGCTGCTAGAACATGTGCTTTTACAAGTACGACGGAACATGTGGTTCATGCACGATGTAGCTCCTGCACATTTCAGTCGAAGTGTTCGTACGCTTCTCAACAGATTCGGTGACCGATGGATTGGTAGAGGCGGACCAATTCCATGGCCTCCACGCTCTCCTGACTTCAACCCTCTTGACTTTCATTTATGGGAGCATTTGAAAGCTCTTGTCTACGCAACCCCGGTACCAAATGTAGAGACTCTTCGTGCTCGTATTGTGGACGGCTGTGATACAATACGCCATTCTCCAGGGCTGCATCAGCGCATCAGGGATTCCATGCGAGGGTGGATGCATGTATCCTCGCTAACGGAGAACATTTTGAACATTTCCTGTAACAAAGTGTTTGAAATCACGCTGGTACGTTCTGTTGCTGTGTGTTTCCATTCCATGATTAATGTGATCTGAAGAGAAGTAATAAAATGAGCTCTAACATGGAAAGTAAGCGTTCTTTCTTTGTGTGTGAGGAATGTTTTCTGAAAGTTTGGCCGTACCATTTTGTAACACCCTGTATAAAAAGTTCTCAACTCTTGACCTGAAAAGGAATTTTGTACACTTAAGTCCAGACAACGATGTATCTTGTTCGTTAAGTTTTCTGGCTGTATTAATTTCTTCATAGCCATCAAAGATGGCTTTCTTTGAAAAGAATGAACTATTTCAGCGCCAGATATTTTAAATTGTTGTATTCAAGTATTCAACAAATTCTGATCTGAAGTTGCTCTCTAGAAGTAGGCACAGTGGAGATCGGAAGCTGGATGGTTAGACTTTCACTCTTTGGGCAAAGGAAATGCAGATTTAATTCCAGACAGAATGACGACATGTTTGTCTGTTAGTAAGTGGGCATACTTTGTCGTGCCCGAGGCAGAAGTGTCTAGGAACAGTTCATTTCTTAATGGAAGGAAAGAAGGTAAAATTAAGGTCACTTCGACGACTAAATCATTAGAGCTCAGCTCAGCACGGACTGGGGAAGGGAATCGTAAAAGACCTTATCGAAGGAACCAACCCAGAATCTGCGTGAAGCGATTGAGTAAAGCCACGCGGTATTAATCGTGGCGCTGCAGTCATGGACTGTGCGGCTGGTCCCGGCGGAGTTTCGAGTCCTCCCTCGGGCACGGGTGTGTGTGTTTGTCCTTAGGATAATGTAGGTTAAGTAGTGTGTAAGCTTAGGGACTGATGACCTTAGCAGTTAAGTCCCATATGATTTCACACACATTTGAACATTTTTTGGTTGAATGAAACCAAGGAAAACATAGAGTTTACTGCCTAATTTGAAAATTAGTACATGCAAAGATGTTGTGTACCGAGCAAGAGGTACAAAGCAGATGGCACGAGAGACGGCCACCCACCTGGCTTCTCTAAACTCTGTGCAGCAGCCTCCAGATGGCACTCATAAATGCAGACTTCATCCTGCTTCCGACCCACTTCTTCCACCGTGTCGTACGCCAGAAAATAAAGGAAAAACAGCAAGCAGGCAACAGTTCCAACTGAGGACTACTTTGCTTCGCTTCTTTTGCTGGCAAACATGGGAAGCATTCCATTAACAGACACTAAAACAAGATGCGTTACAGGCACTCAGACAGTTATGAACCAGCAGCCAGTTCACTTCAGTGCCATTAGCTAGCTCAGCACAGAACTCCTGACGACTATCTCCCGACATAGGACTGGCCAGTTACGGAGAAATACACCCAGCAACAGAGTTTCTGCTAACATCAGTATCAGTGATACATGCAACATCATACAATGTCCAGAGACAGCGAAGTTAGTTAGACATCACTATATTAGGGTTAGTACATCAAGTGCCACACTTCTAACTGTACAAAAGTTAACTACCATTTCGCAACATATTAATAAACGTAATTTGTTACTTCAGAAAATGCTGCCATATCTTTGTCGCAGTACCGCCCTGTCAACCAACTGTTCATTTGCAAGCGTACAGAATCAGCCTCCATCAGGGAAGCATGCCAGCAAAACAGCTTTCTTCTACCGTGAATGTTTCGGCTGAAATAATACGCGTATTAGCATTCAGTTACTACACCGTGTGTCCCAGTTCCGTTAGGACGGTGCATCTGAAAAATAAAAATCATGGCGTATGATCACAAAATCGCTAGATTTATTCAAAAAAATCTCTCTTCGATCAAAACACAGCTGAAGTCGTTTTAAATATGTTTTGAAACAGTCACTGTAGTCTTTTCTCTTTAGTTGCATTTAGCACTGTAGCACAATTTCTTGGCTGTCCTTAATTGTGTTATAATAATGCCCTTTCACTGCCAAGTTCCGTTTAGGGAACAACCAGAAGTCGGCTGGGACCAAATCCGGCGAATACGATGGGTGATTCAGGAGGATGATCCGTTTGCTGGCCAAAAACTTGGGCACAGTCTTCGCTTTGCGGAATGGTGTGTCGTTATGGAGGAACAATCAGGATCCTGCCTTTCAGAAATCGGATCGCATTCGACAAACTGTCACCCACAAACGCTGGAGGACTCAAAAAATTTAACGTTGCTCCAACGCCACACTGCCATTTTCCCACAAGCGTCACAAACAGTTACATTTGCGGCCAGGATGCTTTGCAGCAGTGCTAGAGCTTTGAATTTCTACACAGCTGTTTTTGAAACTTCAACTACGAGGGTCACTCCAAAAGAAATGCACACTATTGTTTTTAATCCATCTTTTATTCTACATGTTTGAAAGTTTTACAGTATGTAGATACATCCTTTAGGAACAATATTTTCATTTCTCCACATAATTTCCATTCCTCTCAACTGCCTTACGCCATCTTTGAACCAGCGCCTGTATACCCGCACGGTAAAATTCTGGACCAACCTCTTGTAGCCATTGTCTGGCAGCGTGCACAAGGGAGTCATCATCTTCAAACCTTGTTCCACGAAGAGAGTCTTTCAGTTTCCCAAAGAGATGATATTCACATAGAGCCAGGTCAGGACTGTAAGGCGGGTGTTTCAGTGTTGTCCGTCCAAGCTTTGTGATCGCTTCCATGGTTTTTTGACTGACATGTGGCCGTGCATTGTCGTGCAACAGGAAAACATCCGGCTTTTGTCGATGTGGTCGAACACGACTCAGTCGAGCTTGAAGTTTCTTCAGTGTCGTCACATATGCATCAGAATTTATGGTGGTTCCACTTGGCATGATGTCCACAAGCAAGAGTCCTTCGGAATCGAGAAACACCATAGCCATAACTTTTCCAGCAGAAGTTGTGGTTTTGAATTTTTTTTCTTGGGTGAATTTGCATGATGCCACTCCATTGATTACTTCCTCGTCTCTGGTGAAAAATGATGGAGCCATGTTTCATGACCTGTCACAATTCTTCCAAGAAATTCATCTCCACCATTCTCGTTCGCTGCATACCGTTTTTCTTGTTTCTTTGCGAGCCACTGTCAACATCCTGGGAACCCACCTGGCACAAACCTTTTTTAACGCCAACACTTTCAGTATTCTGCAAACACTTCCTTCCCCTGTCCCAACGAAGCGTGACAATTCGTTCACTGTGATGCCTCTGTCAGCAGTCACCAATTCGTTAACTCTCTGCACATTGTCTAGAGTGTGTGCAGTACGAGGCCTCCTGCTGCCAGCACAATCCTCAATATTGCCGTGCCCGCTTTCATCACGTAACCTGCATGCCCACCGACTAACTGTACTGCGATCGACAGCAGCATCTCCATACACCTCACCTTTTGCAACCTCTTGTGGATGTTTCCCACTGTCTCGTTTTCACAGCACAGCAATTCTATGACAGCACGTTGCTTCTGACGAACGTCAAGTGTATCAGCCATCTTGAAGACACGCTATGACAGTGCTACCTATGGGAACAGGTTGAACTAAGTTTGAAAACAAGCAGTCTGAGGTGTGGGGTTGATCTGTTATTCTGTTATTCTGCGCAACGGATTAATCTGAGATGTACCCTTTACCCTTTGACTCCTGCAAGATGCAATTTCCACCCCCACACTATTACAGAAGTCAGACAGACGCTCCTAACGTTCTAAAGAGAAATGCCTGAAAAACTTTCAGCAATAAATATCTTCTGGAGTCGTCCGCTGTAAGGAAATAACACAAAAATTCACAAAATTTCTTACGTAACTAGTGGGCTACTTGGGTTCTGGAGTAGTGCTAGTTAGTGTAAGAAAAAACATGAAACTAACGAAAGTTATTATTTATTTTGCAAAAATTCTGAGAAATCACAATGGCACTTTTAGTTATGAATTGAACAAGTTATATCCTGGTTCTTTTCGGAATGTGAAGTTACCTATCAAGGATAGGATTCGCTAATGAAATTTCTATACAAAGTTTAAGATGGTTGTTGACTTGGCAGAATGGCTGAGAGGCGCGCCTACTCAACTTGAGTAATTATCCTTTAGAATGTTGATAGGTACAGTCGAGGCTGTCGTGTGTGAAATGCAGTGAAGTGTACTATTGCGGAGGAAATATGGGGCTCGCAATATCTGTAGCACACAATACCGTAAGCTGCGATGACTGCTGTCTGCGCCGCTCGCTGCTGACAAATAAGATAACTCTCGTTCTGTCTGGATTGACCTTCGCCAATCAAACTCTCCCTATGCCTTGATGAAGTCAAGGATTCCTATTCGCCCCTAGTCTAACTATTGGCGTGGTACACCGGTCAAATAACCAGTCCACTGTGATGCCACTCAAAAACTCGCTCGCAGGCGTTTAACTATAACTCTGTCCGTTCACACCGCACAGTAAGTATGTCGGCCAACACAGTGAACAACGCTTAATTGCAAGGACTCAATATAGAGTCGCCCTTCGATTCGCTCTCGACAGAGGTGCTCTCCCAGTGAAGTACTGAGGAGAGCCTTGTTCCTCGCTCCAAGAGCGACAATGGAACTGCGCCTCTCCCTGCCAGACGTGAAGGGGTATATCTTTCGGTCTCTTCCGTTATTCCTTCAGCTCAAGGCGTCAGACATATCGTCTGCCAATCAGCATTGCTCTTCTAAAACGGGAGAATGACGCTTCGTTTAAGGCGACCAATCCGGAAACCTGTAACATTGGCGTTTGGCGTTTGTTGTCTCCCTGTGAAAATTTCTGAAACTGCGTGCTACGTGTAAAGAATGCGCAGGCTGGCCGCTCCCACACAATGTAGTGGAATTTGCTTTTAAGCCGAACATGGGGTCGTTCCCCCTTTTCACTCGGGAACACGCTGTCTGCTACACGGCAGGTCATGGCCCGACACAAGCTGGGTCGTCCTCTGAAGGGACCGGTGTCCCGTTGTGCGGTTTCTCTCCTGAACTAAAAGCTTCTGTGACCATCGTATGTGGAATGTATGCGTGTACGCCAGCCTCGAGTGTTTGAACCACGGTGCACTTACTTGTTAATTGCGTATCGTTTACATAAATTCATACAACATTGACTTTATCTTATCGAGTTTGGGTTCGAATGAAGCGTCTTGATGTGCGGAATATGATTGTGAGGGCGGAATATGTAAGCAATGAAGGTCAGGAGACGACGGCGTCTTACAGCAGGAAGGATGTATGTAAACATTGTAAAACTTTCACAAATGCAGAATGAAAACTGTATTTTTACAAAAAAAGTGTGCATTTGCTTTTGAGTGGCCCTCGTATCGTGACGCTGAAACTCGCCACAAGATCGCGTTGCAAATTGAAATTTCACACAGTCTTGACGGAACTGGGCAATTTTAGGTGTAGTAATGAGTCCGCACCCTTTCTCCTGTGGTTGTTTCGGAGTGCCATTCGTACGAAAGCTGCACAAAGAGTCGTTTTCATTGCAAGACCCCCTCCGGCGTGTGTGGCCCACCGGCACTCCATGTCTAAGCCTGGCAAGCTCATTTCCGTGGAGACCGCTATCATGTCACCCGGCAAACAAATTAATTTCCCGTCGCTCCAAAAGTGGGGGGACGTGGGTCGGCAGTTGTCTGCGTTAATTCCATTCCGGTTGCCCTGTCTGCGGCAGGTCCTTGTCTCACCTCGGGTGATGTAGCGGGAGCCAGCCGCGACCGCGGGCAGTCGCTAGGCGCAGAACGTCTGCGCCGTAATTGGTTCTGGGGAGCCGTTTCCTTTGAGAGAGCGCCGCGGTTGCTGCGCCTTTGAGAGCGTAGCGGGCTACGGTTCCGCTGAGCGCTTACATCCCTTAACCTTCGAGGCCGGGCTCATACTGCTTTAGACTCACCTTTAGATGCAAAGCCAGTCGGAACCGGTACGCTCATTCAGAAACACTGCGCGACCGAAAGAGTGAAGGCGCTCTGTTTGACGTCGACTGTGGAGCTGAAGGTGTATGAGTGCCGAGCACAGTGCAGCAACACAACATTCTCGTACGTATTTTCTGAATGAGCACATGGAGGGACAACTGAATGAGGTTTTACTCTGCGTCGTACTAAATACCTGAAGACTTCAGCAGGGTCTGTGAAATTACAGTAAAAGTAGGATGTAGACTAACAGACCTTTGAAGGTGTTCCACGTGGTAATAGTATGACGGACTAAAGGCCGAAATACTAAATGTCTTTTTCCAAAGCTGTTTCACAGAGGAAGACTGCATTTTACTTCCTTCTCTAGATTGTCGCACAGATGACAAAATGGTAGATATCGAAATAGACGACAGAGGGATAGAGAAACAATTAAAATCGCTCAAAAGAGGAAAGGCCGCTGGACCTGATGGGATACCAGTTCGATTTTACACAGAGTACGCGAATGAACTTACCCCTCTTCTTGCAGCGGTGTACGGTAGGTCTATAGAAGAGCGTAGCGTTCCAAAGGATTGGAAAAGGGCACAGGTCATCCCCGTTTTCAAGAAGGGACGTCGAACAGATGTGCAGAACTATAGACCTATATCTCTAACGTCTATCAGTTGTAGAATTTTGGAACACGTATTATTTTCGAGTATAATGACTTTTCTGGAGCCTAGAAATCTACTCTGTAGGAATCAGCATGGGTTTCGAAACTGACGATCGTGTGAAACCCAGCTCGCGCTATTCGTCCACGAGACTCAGAGGGCCATAGACACGGGTTCCCAGGTAGATGCCGTGTTTGACTGCCGCAAGGCGTTCGATACAGTTCCCCACAGTCGTTTGATGAAC
The DNA here is from genome assembly GCF_023864275.1 of Schistocerca cancellata. Taxonomy (NCBI): domain Eukaryota; kingdom Metazoa; phylum Arthropoda; class Insecta; order Orthoptera; family Acrididae; genus Schistocerca; species Schistocerca cancellata. Next base: position 214,592,042 of record NC_064626.1, read on the forward strand.
AAAGTAAGAGCATATGGACTATCAGACCAATTGTGTGATTGGATTGAAGAGTTCCTAGATAACAGAACGCAGCATGTCATTCTCAATGGAGAAAATTCTTCCGAAGTAAGAGTGATTTCAGGTGTGCCGCAGGGGAGTGTCGTAGGACCGTTGCTATTCACAATATACATAAATGACCTTGTGGATGACATCGGAAGTTCACTGAGGCTTTTTGCGGATGATGCTGTGGTATATCGAGAGGTTGTAACAATGGAAAATTGTACTGAAATGCAGGAGGATTTGCAGCGAATTGACGCATGGTGCATGGAATGGCAATTGAATCTCAATGTAGACAAGTGTAATGTGCTGCGAATACATAGAAAGAAAGATCCCTTATAATTTAGCTACAGATACTGGAAGCAGTTAATTCCATAAATTATCTGGGAGTACGCATTATGAGTGATTCAAAATGGAATGATCATATAAAGTTGATCGTCGGTAAAGCAGATGCCAGACTGAGATTCATTGGACGAATCCTAAGGAAATGCAATCCTAAAACGAAGGAAGTAGGTTACAGTACGCTTGTTCGCCCACTGCTTGAATACTGCTCAGCAGTGTGGGATCCGTACCAGATAGGGTTGATAGAAGAGATAGAGAAGATCCAACGGAGAGCAGGGTGCTTCATTACAGGATCGTTTAGTAATCGCGAAAGCGTTACGGAGATGATAGATAATCTCCAGTGGAAGACTCTGCAAGAGAGACGCTCGTAGCTCGGTACGGGCTTTTGTTGAAGTTTCGAGAACATACCTTCACCGAGGAGTCAAGCAGTATATTGCTCCATCCTACGTATATCTCGCGAAGAGACCAAGAGGATAAAATCAGAGAGATTAGAGGCCACACAGAGGCATACCGACAATCCTTCTTTCCACGAACAATACGAGACTGGAATAGAAGGGAGAACCGATAGTGGTACACAAGGTACCCTCCGCCACACACCGTCAGGTGGCTTGCAGAGTATGGATGTAGATGTAGATGTAGATGTAGACTCACTGGGTTTAGTGACGTGAACTATAAACTTGCCTGTGCTGATCGCCTTGTTGTTAGTGTACTACAATGTTGATATCGATTTTTAGTCAGGGACCCAAGAAGATAAATCAGAAACTATAGCAAAAAAATATTTATTTTTATTCAAGACAACCGTTTCAACAGTCGTAACTGTCATCTTCAGGTCTTTGTTTTGAAGAAAAACATGTTAATTTTACGCTGAATCTCATGCACAGGATGTCAGCTGGATAAAATGAGCACATCATCAACGTTTGTCATAATATAAATATTTAAAAAAGCACAGCACATTGTCCAAAAGCACATGTCACAGATGCTTGTTACATGAATAATATACCGTATGTAAGACCAAATCTGTTTACAACATGTTGGGTGCATAGTAAATAGTGCGAATCCATTTGAAATAGCATATAAGGTACAATGGCGTGTGAGATACCTTACACGCCATTTAAAGTGTATTCGCACTGTTTAGTATGTGTCCAGCGTATGTAAACAGATGTGCTACTGTGTAATTAACAAGCATCTGTGAGCAATATGTACATGGGCATTTTCTATAAAAAGATGTTTGAGAAGTGAAGATACCAGCTAAGACTGCTGAAACCGGTTGTCTTGAATGAAAAAAATATTTTGTGCGATCTTGGCTTTTGAATCGTTTTTATCAATTAACACACATCGCTCCCAATACTCTCATAATGAAAAAATTCAATCGAAGATATATCTGTTGCGAGAATAATGTGCCGAACACCTTTCCTGCACTGTTTAAACAACCAGACAAATTTAACTAATATACTAGAAAAAAGAGAGAAACGTTCTTTTAAACAACCAGACAAATTTAACTAATATACTAGAAAAAAGAGAGAAACGTTCTATGTCACTCTCTCGATGATTCGTGGTAACATTGAAAAGCAATCCATCTTCAGAGAACGCGTTTCAGAGGAACAGGGTCTACTCGTAACTCAGTTGTTATTGTGATCGTTTCTCAGTTTTGGTTACTGATAATAACTTGATACCAGTGCCTATGAGTTTAATTTGTGCACCACAGCACTGAAGATGATCACTATGTGATTGAAAAACGATTTTGCTACCAATCAAGCATCAATATTACGGCCACCGCTGACCTTCCTTTTGTCTTATGGATGATGTTTCGTCGAAATGTTCACACGTTGGCACTTGGCCCAGCACTGAAATTTGCGGCAATTTGCGGAAGGGTTGCACTTCTGTCCCGTTGAACGATTCTCTTCAGTCGTCGTTGGTCCCCTTCTTCCAGGACCTTTTTCCGGCCCCAATGATGTCGGAGATTTGATGCTTTACCGGATTCCTGATGTTCACGTTACTCTCGTGAAATCGTGGTACGGGAAAATCCCCACTTCCTCGCTACCTCGGAAATGCTGTGTGCCATCGCTCGTGCGCCGACTGCAACACCATGTTCAGATTCACTTAAAACGATAACCTGCCATTGTAGCTGCACTAATCGATCTAAGTACTGCGCCAGACACTTTTTGTCTAATACAGGTGTTGTCGACCTCAGCGCTGTATTCTGCCTGTTTGCGTATCTTTGTATTTGAATATGCAGCCTATACCAGTTTCTTTGGCGCTTCAGCGTATACTGTAACATATTGCCACCTCTACCTTAAACGACGTTCAGTAATGGTACAAGCTGGGGATGTTCATGATAGGTATAAGTAAATTAAAATTTAAATTAAATAATTCTGTATTCTGGATCGACAACCAGTATTTTTGTTGCAAAAGCACCATGCAGGCATTAAGCCCAGTTATCTCTTCGTTAAGCCTAAGAAACTGACTGGCAGGGGCCCGCGAACTCTGTCGGCATGAATTCCTAACCGACGAATTTGTCATATAAAATGTCATCTCTGAACCTAAAGTGTCAAATTGCTGCAATAGTCAAAGTCTTCAATAACATACTGTCACGATCGAAAGCGATATCCTCATTTCTAATCCCCAGCCTTACACAACCTTCTCCACCGCCGCCTGCTTCTACGTATGTAAGGCAAAACTTCCGACTATAATATCTTTACTGATAGGTCCTGTCTCCCATCGAGCTGTCGAAGAGTCGCACTTCTTCATTGTTAGGCCGTGATTACACCGGGGATCGATGTGAGCTTCCTGCATAGAAGTTGTTTGACTTACTGTAAGTGAACTGCCTTCACTCCGACAAACGGAACATGGACGACATAAAGTAGGAAAACAGCATGAAGAAAATGCGGTTCCTCTCTCCATTCGCCCCATAAACCTGGAATCAAGGAGGGAACGGAAACCGCCCCAGAGAGAAATTAAGTTATTAACGTTCGCTCTTTGTGAACTTTGCGTCTGTAGTTTCAGTCCCCAGACTCCACTAAGATTAAGACTTCGTTAAACTTACTGGTGCACACGATGATGAGCATGATGGAAATCTTTGACTCGAGGTTTTATTCAAACGAGATACAAGAGTGCTGCCGCTAAAATTTCAAGGCCATGTAAGATCCCATATTTTTCAAAGAAAAGTATGAACTTTGAGACGCGCGCGTTACTGATATCACGTGAAATGACCATACGACACAGCGAACAATACATAGATTATAGTTGCTATAAACTCATTTAACTTTCCATTATGATTTATATGAATAATGAAGATTAAAGTACTTGTCTTCTTTGTTGCAGGTGAGTAATCCCACTGGAGCCACTTCATCAGACGTAAGCGCCGCCAGCAGTAAGTCTCATAGACATCTTACAGCTTTCTCCGTTATCCATGATTTCAGGCAACAGAACATTTTTCGAGATTGTAGTAACAGACGGTAGCTGAAAATAACGTGAACGTGTATGTGATACGTCCTCCTTCCCCACTCAAAATAAATATACAGAAAAATCTTCACACCATTTCATTTTTGTCTTTTTATGTTTGCTATTACTGGTGATTTTCAAAAAGATGTTAATTCAAGAATTAGGCATTCTTCTATTCTTTACTCCTGGTTTAGTGAGGTAATACACAGAAATTCACAAAAACAAAAATTGTATTACTGATTATGAAGTGGTTGAATGACGCAGAGATACGATGTGACCAGAAAAATTTCGTAATCATGATGCCGTGATTCATGAAGCCAAGTACTCTCTGCAAAGCTTTTCTTTCCAGTAAAACAGCTTTTTTTCACAGTTGTAACTTTTATAGTACTTGCGGAGTGCATGTAATAATTTGCGTTGCATTTTTCACGATAGTTGGACTGTGGTAATCTCTGAAATCTTCTTCCTTCACATCGTTTGCATAAAGCAAAAGATGTTCCTCTTACCTTAACTATTTACCATTCACATTCGTTTGCAGGTTCATGTACTGTTGTTCAGTTCACGTGTTCAGTCGAAACCAGGGCTTGTATGTTGCTCTGATCAAAAAAATTTCGTAATTGCATTTGAATTAGATGTTTAATACGGCTGCTCTTACTTGCAACTGCAGGGAGCAACGGAAGTGTCAAGTAAAAGAAAAGGACGAACTTCATTAGTTCGATTTTCACATTCTGTTACTCACTGAAACTGATATATCAATTCCTTCCAATTAAATGTAACTATACATGTTTGGTCTTGTACTTTGCATAGCACATATAATTCATTCATTTGAAAGTTCCATATTTATACTGATAACGAAAGCCCATACCTACCCCAGTTTTCGGTTAAATGGATGCACCATTTGCTCAAATTCCTAATGCTTCATTAACCATTATGTGCCATTCGAGGCGACTGACAGGTTCTAAGTACCAGTAAGGACCTTTTTGTAACTGGATTGTTGCAAAGAAGAAAACGGCAATCAGCCACAGTTTATTTGCGCAAACAACACCGCTACCAAAAATGGATCTGAGCACTATGGGACTTAACATCTGAGGTCATCAGTCGCCTAGAACTAAGAACTAATTAAACCTAACCACGCACATCCATGCCCGAGGCAGGATTCGAACCCGCGACCTTAGCGGCCACGCGGTTCCAGACTGAAGCGCCTAGAACCACACGGCCACTCCGGCCGGCCACACCGCTACCAGTTTCGAACCGACACGTTAACCTTAGAACAGCTCTTGACGTTCATATTACATCTGTTGCTTCCATTCATTGTTGACTGACATTTTTACCATCAACTAGTGTTGTTGGGAATCGTGTAGCCCAACAGTCTGCGTTTGGATTTATCCCTTAAGAAGTGTGCGAACGTTTTTCGAAATATTTGCGGCTCGTCTAACTGAGGATTTTGTTCTCTAGGCAGATGTGGGAAACCCCTTAAAACGTACATTGAGGCTGCACGGCTAACCGGCCCTTATCGTTAATCCGCCTTACAGATTGGATTCAGAGCTGGCATCCCCGAATCCCGGAAGCGTCGTGCTAACGCGCGTGGCTATTCAGGCAGGTCTATTTTTGTATAAATATTGAACTGCCGTAAGAAGTGTTGGAATTCCCATTTCCAATAGTGATTCCTATAGCATTTTCTGTTATACGTCGCCAAATGCCTTCTCTGGCATAATAAGTCGTTAAACTGAATTCCCTTGTTTCCTCTGTTACTTGTGACAAAGTGAAAATAAAGTCAAAATATTATCCACTTTTCAAAAACAATATCGTGCCTCACACATACGTACCTCGAGTATTGATATCTATCTGTTATTTGTAATTTTTAGCCAACAGTTTCTCTGCACTTTTTGCATTGTAATTAATCCCCTCTCTCCAAAAAATGGCGTATCAAAGCTTGACTCCATTCATCAGACACATACCCGCACAGTCAGGAAATAATCATCAAACTTTAAAAGTTTGCACTTCAGGTGATCAGACACACATTCGGTCTACTCCATGCTTATATTATTACTAGCCAGCGACTTTTTGTTTTTTGTTTCCTCTATTACTTTTTGCAGTTCTTCCACTGTTAGCAAACCTACAGAGCCACTGCTACGGGTATTTATTTCTGGTTCTTTCTCGCAATCAGCGCATAAACATTTAAGGTACTTTCACCATTCCTTTCCCGTATTTCGGTCTTGTTTATTAAAGTACTTCATAATTCTGCATGCTTTGCTTGTATCCCAGGAATATCATGTTCTTTTTAAATCACAAATCGCTCCCCAACTGCCCGCATCATTTTACGTATTTCTTTCTTTACTAAGGCAGATTTACGTTTACAATCCTCTCTGTAACTCATATTATCATATAATGGCAAGGATTTTAGGTACTCTAACTTTTGTCATTTATGAGTTTGTTCAAAATTATTAATCCCCTCTTATAAAATTTATTTTTCCTTGTTCCTAATCGTTCAGTGGCTGCTTGCTTCAGCAGTATTCCAGTCTTCTTTTCTCAGCCTCGTGATGACTGGGTGTTGTGTGATGTCCTTAGGTTAGTTAGCTTTAAGTAGTTCTAAGATCTAGAGGACTGATAAGCATAGATTTTAAGTCCCATAGTGCTCAGAGCCATTTGAACCATTCCAGTCTTCATTTCCGTTGTTACTTATTAGTTTCGTTTGAAATTCCTCATTTACACTCTTTTGATTCAATAATTTCATATTATATTCTTGGAGATCTTACCTCCGACAGGGTGTCTATGTTTGATTTCTTCTATATTCTTACTGAAAAGTGATCTGATGATAGATCTCGACTTCTGTAAACTCTTGTGTCCTCCATTCTTACCAAAGCCTTTCTATTTGCAACAATATACAGGGTGTTCGCGTTTCAGACTTCTAGGTTTTGCAGAGGGAAGTGGGTACATAACATTTTGAATAGGAAGCCATGCTCGGAAACGTCATATAACAATGCTACAGAGCGTCGAAGTTGCAGGCGCAACGCCTGCAAATGTATGCACATGCAGGGTGACTCTGTGATAATGTTACAAATTTCCTAAGATGATGGAAGCGGATAAATGTTTTAATCTCCACACTACATGTTTCTGTATGAAATTTAGCTCAAATTTACCTCCCACTCTGTAAAAATATCTGCGTACTACGAGAACTATGTACCCACAAACTGTTACCCAACTAAAAGTCGTATGCTAAGTTTTGACTAAAGAGAATATAATTCGACCTGAGCTGTAACTGGCCTGAATACAACTTGTCTTTATATTAAATGCGCGACTGAAGTAAAACAGTGAACTGGTCCTAATCTCAAAATTTCCATTTACCTCGCTCCTTGGCAACACTGTTGCAGATTTCTTGAAAGCGTAACACTAAACAGCATGCAGGCTGCGGCTAAGCTAGATTTCTATTTTAAAATAAAATTTAAAAACAAAATTCAAACTGTCGTTTATCATATGGTGCAATGTGGTAACACGTAATGATAAACCGTCTTTAAACAGTGAGACGAGGATAATAACTATTCCTGTGAAATGATGTCAGTTGATACGTCAATGCATAACTCAGCTCTGAGCAAGTTAAGAAGCTGACAATATTTATTGTAACAAATTAACTGCGCAATATAGCAGTTTTACCTGAAACTTCTTCTCTTTAAAATAATATCATTATTTAAAATTTATATTTCTTTCGCCTTTCGATATAATCCTGACTGTCGTTTACAATAAATCTTTCTTCATCTAACACATACAGTCACAACACAACTGAATACTTGCGTCACCTACCACACTTCAATCAAGAATGTACCAGACTCCGCAGAGGCAAAGACTGTGCCACAACGAGACCAAAGATTATTTAAAAGTATCATAACTTCTCTCTCTCTCTCTCTCTCTCCGACATGCAGATTCATAACTTACAAATATCAAAATGAGATGCCCACCTTACCATGTATCAATTTGAGATAAGTGTCCCCAGTTCTGAATCAAACGAGTACAAAGTTGTAAGGGAAAACCGTTATGATACCTCTGACAGTGGTACACTTGAACCGCTACTGTCGTTGCTAAGATTCTAGGTTACGAAACTTTCGGACCTAGTAGTAAAGACCAAAACATGAAACGGCATCTAGTAAATACGGGCTTTAAAATGCATACCTTAAGAGATGTCTTTTCACAGTAGCGAAGATGAAAAAGTGCTCATAGCGGCTCCATCATCCTAGAAATTTTGCAACATCATCACAGAATAACCCTGTATGTACATATATCTACAGGCGGCGGCACCTAACTTTGACGACCTGCAGCATCGTTGGAACACTCTATACCTTTTATTGACACTGCAGCTCGAGGTCCCCTTGAATATTTATAAATATTAAGCTGTTTAAAAAAGTGTTTGTGACTCTTAAATCATTACGTGTGGGTTTCATCTTCTGTACCTACTATATCGTTAATAGGCCTGTTACCAAATCGGGCGTTTAAGACTCCCGTGAGAAATATTTAATAGCTTTTATTGAGTTTTTCTATAGCAGCAGTTCATGGAATTCATTAGTATTTTAAGTTCCGATGTCACCGGTAAATCTGACAGTTTTTAAAGTTGTTCTCCGCTTTCTTAATTTCCCTTTGGGTCCTTTACTGCTTGCTCAATGTTTAGACTGCCGCACCCCTGCGCCCTAAACTTCTCAACTACTACTTCCCTTTCAGGTCCATTGACTCTCATAAAGAATGAAAGGGTACTGTTGAGAAATACCTTAGCTTGACGCACTGTATCACTATACGCGTTGCGGAAAGAGCGCTGTTTTAAAACTTTGCAGCCCGGCACACAATATTAGTGTACCAGGAAGTTTCGTAAGTTGATTAGCTGGAGAAGGCAGGTTTTTCAGGCAAATTGCGCTACCTTGTTGGCGGCGTGTTATTGATGCTGGGGGCAGTGTGTGTGATAACCACGCGGGGCGCCCGCGTGCGCTGTAGTTGCGGGTGCGGCCGGCAGAGGCGCTGCAGTATTAACGAGACTCTGCGGCGGGCGATGGCGCGTGCGGCAGCCGCAACCGCGCCGCAGACCGCAACGCAACGGCACAGTCCGCCGCTACCATCTCACGGGCCGCCTCGCCGGCGCATTTTTATACCTACACTGCTAATGAAGCTCATTCTCGCGCTTCTGCAAGCGCTAAATCCACCCCTGCCATCTTTCACACTAGTATGCAGGTGGTCAAACACGGTGTGGGTCTCCTGATTAACAGTCTAGCTCTAGTCCGTTTAAAGAACGCTTCCGACTCAGGCTGGACGTCAACAGAACGTCGCGGAACGGATGGAAATGTCACCATCAAATAGCGTTATGCTTCACACTAGACGTTTGGGCCGTGTTTTAGCTTAAACTGAAATAACATTTTAGAGCAATTTTCGAATTAAAAACCGTGTAACGTATAATTTTCTGTTTTCACTTGTGTGAGGTCCTGTGCGCCATTGCTGTGGCCTTGGTCAGTTTCCGTTTGCAGGGGAAAGGCGGTTTTTATTCGGAATGAAGATAATTCGCTGGTTTTTTCCATATTCTTTCTACGAGGGCTGATCAACAGCGACTGTGACTAACTTCCTCCAGCAGCTTCCATCATAGTTTCCTGTCTATACAATGACTATTTGAAATTTCTTGTTTTCATGTATAATGTCCATAGGCGGCAGCAATTTCGTGTTGATAGGTTGGCGGTAATGCATTGTTCTGTAGACATTCTTTGTCTTTAATATATCAAACAAGAGAGGCGACGCGAGAGGACCAGAGCTGCGCAATAAATTTCTGAGTTCGTTTAAACCATGCAGCACTGAATCTTACCTGCAGGCATACAAGTGAAGCCGGCCGTTGTGGCCGAGCGGTTTAGGCGCTTCAGTCTGGAATCGCGCGTCCGCTACGGTCGCAGGTTCGAATCCTGCCTCGGGCATGGATGTGTGTGATGTCCTTAGGTTAGTTAGGTTTAAGTAGTTCTAAGTCTAGCGGACTGATGACCTCAGATTTTAAGTTCCATAGTGCTCAGAGCCATTTGAACCATACAAGTGAAGAGGCACTATCTAGTGCAATAGTGCTTAAATGCTCCAAGGAGTAAAGATGGCCGACTTGTCTGTGATAAGCAAGGTTGGCCTGATGTTTCGGTTTCTACTGTGACTGAAGTCTCAAAACCAACATATCTGATGTGCTTGTCCGTGAGAATAGTACGATATGGAATAAAAAGATGTAACATATGTGGGGCAGTTGTTTTGACCAACAGCGCTGTTAACAAAGCGGCTCTAGTGTATAGCATATTTTATTTATGCACGACGATGTTGAACTAATTTTGTGTTTATCAGTTAACAAAAAAAAAAGTTCAAATGTATGTGAAATCTTATGGGATTTAACTGCTAAGGTCATCAGTCCCTAAGCTTACTCACTACTTAACCTAAATTATCCTAAGGACAAACACACACACCCATGCCCGAGGGAGGACTCGAACCTCCGCCGGGACCAGCCGCACAGTCTATGACTGCAGCGCCTGAGACCGCTCGGCTAATCCTTCGCGGCTATCTGTTAACGATGCCACTATTGGTATATTATATTTGGAGCGTGTTCTTAAAACAATTACGCTTCGTCATATTTAAAGGGCGTAATTTTCACATGTATGCCAATAATGCTTGTCTTGTGGGCTACATTACTTTTTAACCTGTGCACAATCCACTGGAAGTGTTTGTGTTTTCTCCCATGTCTGGCTGCAGATCTGAAGATGGCCGTTGCTGAGCGAAACCGGTAGTCTGAGGTAGTTTGTGACCACAAACGGAAGTAAAGGAATCTCTTCTACATTTTCAGGATCGCTGTTCAATTCGCGACCATGTCGTAGCTAATGAAACCACAGAACTGTTCCGACACTCGTGTTAAACGGTTTAGGGAAACTACAGCAAACGTTGATCTACAAGGTCACACGAGGATTCGAACCGTTGTGCCGTCAAAGAAGAATGGCCCAATCAAGCCCCGGTAAGACAACCCACACCACACATTTACTCCTGGCAAATTCACGGCTGTATCTACATGGATACATTTTTTTGGACCCCTCTTTATTAGAGCTCGATGGCTTATCAATATTTTCATGTTGCTCGCTAACTGAAGCATGCTCTTTTCATTCAGACCACCTGGGATACGAAAACAGTGGCAGGCAGTAAAAGTGAGGTAGAGCAATACGTTCACCTGTTTGGCATGGCTGAACTATACCACACACGGCATGCTTACTCGTGTTTCCAAGAACTCAGCAGCATGCTCCACTCGTAGCAAATGTGAAGCACGAATTTTATTTGTCTGAAAGCAATACGCACGTCGGAATGTCTTTAAAGAACGCTGAGGTATGTGAGTGATGACGTTCAGATGCTGGACGGAAGAGTACCGGAACGTCTGAAGTTCCCTCGCAGAAGTTGTACGCTTTAGAAGCAATCGTGAGGAAGAGGATTTTTTTCGGCTACCGCCCTTGTAAGCTGGTCTTACGTCGTGCACGACTCCTGTAGTCGGTCGGGAGGCAAGAGGAAGCGCGCTCCCCCTTCCCCACTTCCCGCCAGCAGCCGGCACTCGCGCCCTCCCACACTCCCTATTTCCCCTCGCGCCTTCCTTTCTCTTTCTTTTCGCGGTCCCTACCCCTTTCCGCACCGAGGCGAGAAGCTTTATCTTAATCTGCAGCCTGAAGAACGCCGGGGGAAGAGTCAGCCGCTCGGCGCTCCTCTGCAGGGCACGTATGCCAGCAGCCAGGCAGCGAGACCAGCGCCGCCGGCGGAACGTGATTAGTGGCGGTAGGGGCGGGGAGGGGCGAAGAGGAGGAGTGGGGGGGACCACTCGGGGAGTCCCCGCCCGCCTCTCGCACTGCTTTCATACCAAACGGCGCTCTTGGTAACTCAACTCCTTAGACCTTTGAGAATCCGGGCGCCAGTATATTGGGAGTCAACTTGTACGTTTGTGGCAAACGACGCCGTACATCGACAAGTGAGAGAACGCCGAAGTGGTTCAGCACTACGAAACTGGATCAGTATTCGGGAACACAACGGTATCGCTCTCCCTTGCATCAGACGCGAAAATTGCAGCCAACGAATAAACGTCTACGGCCCAACCCGTTTTTGGATACCAACCAGCTCGCCACTGACTTAAATCGAGGTAGAGTTTTCTGCACTCAACAACAACAATAAATCTCATAAGAGAAACGTGGCAACAGAAAACAGTCCATCTTCGAGATTGGTGTATGTCAAGGGAGGAAGCTCTGCCACGACACACAGACGTCTCTGAAGAGATTGTGTTCCAGAGTTGCAAGAACCACAAGGAACATCAATAGTTGCGGATTATAAGATGAATCGGTGCTGTGCCACTGTGGACAACAGCAGATTCCTACTCATCTCAGAAAGTGTAAACTAAGCCTAAGAACCTGGAATGCTAAGGAGCTGATGAGCAGCAGACGATGGTTAGCTTTGAGGGTCCAGGAGTGAAGAGTTGGTTGCTGTGGTTTGTTTTCGGTTACAATGTCAGAGAAGAGTGTGCTTAGTGCTTTCATCTCCTGGTCTCCTTCTAGGATTTTTACCATCCACACTTCCCCCCAACACTAAATTGTTGATCCCTTGATGCCTCAGAACGTCTCTTACCAACCGATCCCTTCTTCTAGTCAAGTGTGCCACAAATTCCTCTACTCCCCAATTCTGTTCAGTACCTCCTCATTAGTTATGTGATCTACCCATCTAATCTTCAGCATTCTACTGTAGCACCATATTTCGAAAGCTTCTATTCTCTTCTTGTCTAAGCTATTTATCATCCATGTTTCACAACCATACATGGCTAGACTCCATACAAACACTTTCAGAAAAGAGTTCCTGACAGCTAAATCTATACTCGATGTTAACAAATTTCTCTCCTTCAGAAACGCTTTTCTTGCCATTGCTAGTCTACATTTTATATCCTCTCTACTGCCTGGGGTGGCCGAGCGGTTCTAGGCGCTACAGTCAAGGCGAACCGCGGGACCGCTACGGTCGCAGGTTCGAATCCTGCCTCGGGCATGGATGTGTGTGATTTCCTCTAATACAGAGGGGTCCAAAAAAATGTATCCACTGCTTAAAAGTCCATAACTTGCAAACTAATTGACGGAGTTGTCACATTTTTGGTGAAAGTGTAGCTTAAAGTCCAACATAAAGATATCGCTGTAGAAGTTCGAAATGGTCACCATTAACATCCACACACAAACGATGCCGCTGAACTGCAGCACGAACTACTGACTGCAACGTGTTCAGTTGGATATCGGCAAATGTATGTACGATGGAGTCTCGAAGTGCATCCAACGTGCGTGGCTTTTGTCGATAAACGACGTCCTTTAGTGTTCCCCACAGGTAAAAGTCGAGAGGGGAACGTGGTGGATACTCCACAGCACCTCTACGGCCTATCCATCTTCCTGGTAGATTTTCGTCGAGATACGCCCTAACACGATTTTGATAGAGGGCTGGGGCACCATCTTGTTGAAAGTAAACTGTTTCGTCCCCATACAAGTCTAGGATGGGAGGTAAAATGGATGTCTGAAGCTTCTGAAGATACACCTCACCGGGAGCTGTGCCGTCAAAGAAGAATGGCCCAATCAAGCCCCGGTGAGACAAGCCACACCACACATTTACTCCTGGCAAATTCACGGCTTTATCTACATGGACGTTCGGATTTTCGGCGGCCCACTAGATGCAATTGTGGCGATTTGCTTTACCATCGAGTTTTAACTGTGCCTCATCAGACCACACAGTCATCTCTGCAAACTCTTCATCGTTGCGCACCATGTCAGTAAACCACTCGCAGTACTCCATTCTGCGATCTGGGCCGTCCTCGTTCATTGCGTGTGCAATCGCGGGATGTAGCACTTCCACTTTGCTGTCTTCAAAATTCGCCGAACAGTTGAGCGACTCACTCCAGTTTCACGGGCACACTGTCTCACAGACTTCTGCGGTGAGCGAGTGAATTGTTGTAACACACGACGGGAATTAGCTGCACTTGTTATTGTTACTTGTTACTGTCCAGATCGTTGTTTGTGTACATTAGGTTTAAGTAGTTCTAAGTTCTAGGCGACCTCAGCAGTTAAGTCCCATAGTGCTGAGAGCCATTTAAATTTTTTTCGTTGAATGTTGCTTTACACACGGCAAGTATTAGAAGGAAGATACTGAAAAAGAGAGAGCGTGGTTTTTTACGGTGCTACCACACTCGATGTTTATAATGAACGATGGGTCCGAGAGACCGATGTTTCGGGTTGTGACCCTTACTTCACCCGGGGTTGTCCACCGACTCTAATGACCTCGCTGTGTACAGGAAGTTAAAACGTGAGGCTTCGTTCTTGATACGGAGGTGAAACATCGGTGTGTTCTGCAGCTTGATGCAGCATGTACAGCCATTTGCTTCTGCTTTCATTCACGCTGACAAGTTTTCCGCAGTCGCTTCCGTCGCCGAGAGCACCTATCGCGCCGGATTGGTTGCGGGGCGGCGGCGGCTGTTTTCTTTATGGAACGCTCTGCTGCGGGAAACAATTACATTTATAGAAAGAGCAGATGGCGGGCGGAGGCGAGCAACTTGCGGCCCAAGTTTAATTAAAAGCGCAGTGGTGGCGGCGGCAGCAGTGCGGGGGAGGTTCTAATGCAGTCGCAGTGCGAGCGGAACAGCCCGTGCGTCCATTTTCGTACTTGTCTGCTACGTTGTCCACACTACCTCTGTTTACTGCCGCTTCACTCTTCACGCGGGAACTGACTGATATAACAAATCTCTCTCATATAAACCATTGAAATACGCCAAGGTAAGTTTCGATTGTGACCTTATGTCGTTCTACATCTACATCTACATGACTACTCTGCAATTCACATTTAAGTGCTTGGCAGAGGGTTCATCGAACCACAATCATACTATCTCTCTACCATTCCACTCCCGAACAGCGCGCGGGAAAAACGAACACCTAAACCTTTCTGTTCGTGCTCTGATTTCTCTTATTTTATTTTTATGATCATTCCTACCTATGTAGGTTGGGCTCAACAAAATATTTTCGCATTCGGAAGAGAAAGTTGGTGACTGAAATTTCGTAAATAGACCTCGCCGCGACGAAAAACGTCTTTGCTTTAATGACTTCCATCCCAACTCGCGTATCATATCTGCCAGACTCTCTCCCCTATTACGAGCTGCCCTTTTTTGCACCCTTTCGATGTCCTCCGTCAATCCCACCTGGTAAGGATCCCACACCGCGCAGCAATATTCTAACAGAGAACGAACGAGTGTAGTGTAAGCTGTCTCTTTAGTGGACTTGTTGCATCTTGTAAGTGTCCTGCCAATGAAACGCAACCTTTGGCTCGCCTTCCCCACAATATTATCTATGTGGTCTATCCAACTGAAGTTGTTCGTAATTTTTACACCCAGGTACTTAGTTGAATTGACAGCCTTGAGAATTGTGCTATTTATCGAGTAATCGAATTCCAACGGATTTCTTTTGGAACTCATGTGGATCACCAAACATTTTTCGTTATTTAGCGTCAACTGCCACCTGCCACACCATACAGCAATCTTTTCTAAATCGCTCTGCAACTGATACTGGTCTTCGGATGACCTTACTAGACGGTATATTACAGCATCATCTGCGAACAACCTAAGAGAACTGCTCAGATTATCAGATTGTCGTTCACGTTGGACTGACAATACAATTTTAAATAAAACAATTATTTGTGTCAGACACTCTTTTTATTTCATCTCACGATGCGTTTAGAGACTTACACTTTCTTCTTTAGGTTGAACAAGGATATAATGTTACATTTTTGCTAGCTGGACGCAGCCACTTTTTCGTTGTGGTTTCATTTCGCCATAAAAATGTATAACAGGAATTTATTAGCGTAATATGACACAAATTTTATAAATTTTAAACGGCGATAGAGTTATTTACTGTCTGTTCCAGTTCACAGAACCCTGCGGTTCGTCGTAAATATGCATTTCTATCTTGATTTATCTCACAGAAAAAAATCGAATGGTTCAAATGGCTCTGAGCACTATAGGACTTAACTTCTGAGGCCATCAGTCCCCTAGGACTTAGAACTACTTAAACCTAACCAACCTAAGGACATCACACACATCCATGCCCGAGGCACGATTCGAACCTGTAACCGTAGCGGTCGCGCGGTTCCAGACTGTAGCGCCTAGAACCGCTCGGCCACCCCGACTGGCGCTCACAGAACACAAACCAGTAACATAATAAAACTCTTTCATTCTTTACAAGATCTTATATTAAAGTTGCAAATACATGACAGTAAATGCAGAAATAGTAAGAAATAGATTATGCTGATATAAAGTCTGTATGTTTTTTATATTTTTTACAATTTTTGTTTGTGTCTTTAATGTCGTATATTTGCAGTAGCAATACTTTTAACAAGTTGTTGTAAAGAATGAAACAACTTTATAACAGTCACGTGTATCTATGGTCCACAGTGTCAGCTGGTAATGAATGATCTCTGAGCCACGGCATTATATCTTTACATCGTTAAAATCTTTGATTTGTTTATATTATCGGTTCCTGTTATGTGAGACAAATTAAGTTAAAATGTATATTTATGGTGAACTGGAGGGTTCTGTTCACTGGAACAGATTACAAGTAACTCTATCACCATTTAGAATTTATAAACTTAGTGCCATATTACGCCAACAAGGGCCTGTTACACGTTTTTAAGGCATAATGAAACCACATCAAAAAACTGGCGGCATACAGCTACCAAAATGTAAGATAATATCATCGTTCACACGAATTTGACAGCGTCGTGGATGAAATAAAAGGAGTGACTGACACAAATAATTGTTTCATTTGACCTTTTATTCCATAGTAAACCACCCGGAACTCGTCACCTACATACATTGGATAAAATATATAAACATAGAAAACACAACACATTACCATGCCTGATACGATATATGAAAAACGCTCGTGTTCAATATACTGATACACTCCTGGAAATTGAAATAAGAACACCGTGAATTCATTGTCCCAGGAAGGGGAAACTTTATTGACACATTCCTGGGGTCAGATACATCACATGGTCACACTGACAGAACCACAGGCACATAGACACAGGCAACAGAGCATGCACAATGACGGCACTAGTACAGTGTATATCCACCTTTCGCAGCAATGCAGGCTGCTATTCTCCCATGGAGACGATCGTAGAGATGCTGGATGTAGTCCTGTGGAACGGCTTGCCATGCCATTTCCACCTGGCGTCTCAGTTGGACCAGCGTTCGTGCTGGACGTGCAGACCGCATGAGACGACGCTTCATCCAGTCCCAAACATGCTCAATGGGGGACAGATCCGGAGATCTTGCTGGCCAGGGTAGTTGACTTACACCTTCTAGAGCACGTTGGGTGGCACGGGATACATGCGGACGTGCATTGTCCTGTTGGAACAGCAAGTTCCCTTGCCGGTCTAGGAATGGTAGAACGATGGGTTCGATGACGGTTTGGATGTACCGTGCACTATTCAGTGTCCCCTCGACGATCACCAGTGGTGTACGGCCAGTGTAGGAGATCGCTCCCCACACCATGATGCCGGGTGTTGGCCCTGTGTGCCTCGGTCGTATGCAGTCCTGATTGTGGAGCTCACCTGCACGGCGCCAAACACGCATACGACCATCATTGGCACCAAGGCAGAAGCGACTCTCATCGCTGAAGACGACACGTCTCCATTCGTCCCTCCATTCACGCCTGTCGCGACACCACTGGAGGCGGGCTGCACGATGTTGGGGCGTGAGCGGAAGACGGCCTAACGGTGTGCGGGACCGTAGCCCAGCTTCATGGAGACGGTTGCGAATGGTCCTCGCCGATACCCCAGGAGCAACAGTGTCCCTAATTTGCTGGGAAGTGGCGGTGCGGTCCCCTACGGCACTGCGTCGGATCCTACGGTCTTGGCGTGCATCCGTGCGTCGCTGCGGTCCGGTCCCAGGTCGACGGGCACGTGCACCTTCCGCCGACCACTGGCCACAACATCAATGTACTGTGGAGACCTCACGCCCCACGTGTTGAGCAATTCGGCGGTACGTCCACCCGGCCTCCCGCATGCCCACTATACGCCCTCGCTCAAAATCCGTCAACTGCACATACGGTTCACGTCCACGCTGTCGCGGCATGCTACCAGTGTTAAAGACTGCGATGGAGCTCCGTATGCCACGGCAAACTGGCTGACACTGACGGTGGCGGTGCACAAATGCTGCGCAGCTAGCGCCATTCGACGGCCAACACCGCGGTTCCTGGTGTGTCCGCTGTGCCGTGCGTGTGATCATTGCTTGTACAGCCCTCTCGCAGTGTCCGGAGCAAGTATGGTGGGTCTGACACACCGGTGTCAATGTGTTCTTTTTTCCATTTCCAGGAGTGTACATACGATATTGCAGTGCCTGTGTTACTCTGAGTTACGATCCAAAGTTCCTTCGGAATGCATACACATCCGAAGGAACAGGCAATGCGGCGACTACAACCGTTTGAATTACATTAAATGTAGCCGCAGTCGACAATATGTACGACCATCAGCTGTGTAATGGAATGACGGCAGTGAAAATTTTTGTCGAACCGGGAGTATCGCGCGAGGACGCCTCGCCCTTTTTTTATTTAATCTCATTTTGTTCTATATTGTTTGTTGTATTTGTTCGGGGCGGACGACACATCACACCGGTTCAGGTTCTTCGTTCGTCCGTTCACTCTGTTTTTTTTTAAATAAAAATTAAAAAAACAGGTAGTAGGTAACCAACTGACCGAACACGGTGAGCTACCGTGTCCTAAATACCTTTTGGCTCTGCAGCTCGTGGTCTCACGGGCTCTGACAACCGCGCAGTTGAGCGCCCCACAAACCCATCATCATCAACAATACCTTTTGGCTATCAGAGCACTGCTCACGGCCAGACCCAAATTCCATGTGTCGTCAAATATATGTCACAACCTAAACTCGTACATCCATTTCATTTAATGACAGAACTGTAAATTTTCGGAAGAGTGCAGGAATTACAAGTATTTGAAGAATTGATTGGCGACTCCATGGAGTGCTGTGTACACAACGACCACATACGTGAAATTAGAAGGAAGGTCAGCGTTGGTCGTAATATTGATGGTTTATTGATAGCAAAATCAATTTTCAATCACATAGTGATCATCTTCAGTGCTGTGGTGTACAAATTAAACTCATAGGGACTTGTATCAAGTTATCAGTAACCAAAACTGAGAAAACGATCACAATCAGCTTTGGTTACTGATAATAACTTCATACCGGTGCCTATGAGTTTAATTTGCACACCACAACACTGAAGATGATCATTATGTGATTGAAAATTGATTTTGCTATCAATAAACCATCAGTATTACAGCCAACGCTGACCTTCCTTCTAATTTGAAGAATTGTCCCAAATGTGGTAGCTCCCGCAACAGTCCAAAAGGAGACATTACACTGCAAAACAGCCGAGTAGTCTGCGAAAATCTCGTTTACCACGAATAAACCCTATCTAGACATCCAACTACTACGATAACATCCATCTGGGTAGGTCATGGGTGTTATCGTCCATGTCTTTATAGGAGAGAAGCTCAGTCATCTCCGTACTGCAAAGTACACGTAGCAGAGACCGCAGACATCAACCAGGTGAAACTTGGGTGTTTACATTACATCAGACAAAGGTGCAAGTTTCTAAGGGCCTCAGTCAGAGCGGGCATTGCCTAACCTACATTGTGACGTTCCTGTGTCAGCTGCTAGCCACAGCTAAGTGTTGCCTTGTAGCTGTAAGATGCTGATATATATAATTATAAATTGGAACAAATGAACCAACACGAGAAGATATCGTACATGGACTGTGTTGCATGTGCGAGGGGAGATCAATAAGTAATGCAACACATTTTTTTCTGTATGCAGGTTGCTTTTATTCAGGATTCAGATACACCATATTATTCCCCACTCTTTTGGCTACAAAACCCTATTGTCCAACGTAATCGCCGGCCGCGGTGGCCGAGCGGTTCTAGCCACTTCAGTCTGGAACAGCGTGACCGCTACGGTCGCAGGTTCGAATCCTGCCTCGGGCATGGATGTGTGTGATGTCCTTAGGTTAGTTAGGTTTAAGTAGTTCTAAGTTCTAGGGGACTGATGACTTCAGATATAAAGTCCCATAGTGCTTAGGGCGATTTTTTTTTTCAACCATCGTAATCTCCGTGCAATGCGACGGTCTTACGCCACCTCAACTTGGAAGATACCATTATTCCGGTAGACGTCGAAGACAATGTCTTGCTGCATCAATAACATCCCCATCATCCACGTACTTCTTTTCGCGCAGTACGTCCTTCATAAGGAACGTGAAAAATCCGCTCTGTAGGGTGGAGAGAAAGAACATTCAAGTGAAGTTTTGTGAGTTCCTCTACTTGTGTGCAGACTTGCGGTGTCATGGAGAAGCAAAAGTTCGTTTGCTTTTTTTGTGGCGCCGAACACGCTGGAGTCGTTTCTTCGGTTTCCTGAGGGTAGCGCAGTACACTTCAGAGTTGATCGTTTCACCATGATGGAAGACATCAAATAGAATAACAACCCCTTCATAGTTCCAGAAGACCATCACCAAAACTTTATCGGCTGACGGTGCAGTTTTGAACGGTTTCTTGCCGGAGGTATTACCGTTTTATATCCGGTTCGAGGTGATGTAAGTCATGTTTAATCGCTTGTGACGACGTTCGACAAAAATTGTCACGAGCAGCCCCCTAACGCGCAAGCAGCCCCGCACTGATGGTCTTCGTTGCTCTTTATGGTCATCTACATCTACATCTACATCTACATCTGCATACATACTCCGCAATCCACCATACGGTTGGCGGCAGTAAAATTGTACTGCAGTCAGCGTCAAATTCTGGTTCTCTAAATTTCCTCAGTAGCGATTCACGAAAAGAACGCCTCCTTTCCTCCGGAGACTCCCACCCGAGTTCCTGAAGCATTTCCGTAACACTCGCGTGATGATCAAACCTACCAGTAACAAATCTAGCAGCCCGCCTCTGAATTGCTTCTTGTCCTCCCACAATCCGACCTGATAGGGATCCCAAACGCTCGAGCAGTACTCAAGAATAGGTAGTATTAGTGTTTTATAAGGGGTCTCCTTTACAGCTGAACCACATCTTCCCAAAATTCTACCAATGAATCGAAGACGACTATCCGCCTTCCCCACAACTGCCATTACATGCTTGTCCCACTTCATATCGCTCTGCAGTGTTACGCCCAAATATTTAATCGACGTGACTGTGTCAAGCGCTACACTACTAATGGAGTATTCAAACATTACAGGATTCTTTTTCCTATTCATCTGCTTTAATTTACATTTATCTATATTTAGAGTTAGCTGCCATTCCTTACACCAATCACAAATCCTGACCAAGTCATCTTGTATCCTCCTACAGTCACTCAACGACGACACTTCCCGTACACCACAGCATCATCAACAAACAGCCGCACATTGCTATCCACCGTATCCAAAAGATCATTTATGTAGATAGAAAACAACAGCGGACCTACCACACTTCCCTGGGGCACTCCAGATGATACCCTCACCTCCGTCTATTAGGAGACGAGGAACCTCGCGGGCGCACACCTAGTGAACGAGTATGTCAGAGACGCACACTTGATCAGCGAAGTGTTTGATTGGATCCATTGATCACCTCGAGAGAGTTTCCGCACGTTCGAACATTTCAGGAGTCACTGCCGTGTGCGGCCGGCCAGCACGCGGAAGATCGGACATGTTTGCGCGTCCTTGTTGCAATGATTACACGCGCCTCGCCCAACAGTGTGTCCTTATTCACTGGCAGGTCTCCGTAGAAACTCTGAAAGGGCCTATGGATATCTGCAATGTTCTGATTTTCCGATAAAAGAAATCCAATGACAGCTCTCTGATAGAAACGGAGCTTCGTTACAGACCTCATTTTGTAGGCTACGTATAGTGCCACCGTCTGTCGGTAACTCGTGAAATTATAAGAGCTGAAGAGGGAATGTTACGCGATGTCCCACAACGAAGTCCGCATTTTTCCAATAGAAACTGTCACAGGAAAAATCGTGTTGCATTACTAATTGATCGGCCCTCGTAAAATGTGTACCATAAATTTTAATTGGTGTTAGTGTAACGCAGTATGCCTGTTCTACACTACTGGCCATTAAAATTGCTACACCAAGAAGAAATGCAGATGATAAACGGGTATTCATTGGACAAATATATGATAGTAGAACTAACATGTGACTACATTTTCACGCAATTTGGGTGCATAGATCCTGAGAAATCAGTACCCAGATCAACCACCTCTGGCCGTAATAACGGCCTTGATACGCCCGGGCATTGAGTCAAACAGAGCTTGGAGGCGTGTACAGGTACAGCTGCCCATGCAGCTTCAACACGATACCACAGTTCATCAAGAGAAGTGACTGAGCTATTATGACGAGCCAGTTGCTCGCCCACCATTGACCAGACGTTTTCAATTAGTGAGAGATCTGGAGAATGTGCTGGCCAGGGCAGCAGTCGAAAGTTTTGTGTATCCAGAAAGGCCCGTACAGGACCTGCAACATGTGGTCGTGCATTATCGTGCTGAAATGTAGGGTTTCGCAGGGATCGAATGAAGGGTAGAGCCACGGGTCGTAACACATCTGAAATGTAACGTCCACTGTTCAAAGTGCCGTCAATGCGAACAAGAAGTGACCGAGACGTGTAACCAATGGCACCCCTTACCATCAAGCCAGGTGATACGCCAGTATGGCGATGACGAATACACGCTTCCAATGTGCGTTCACCGCGATGACGCCAAACACGGATGCGACCATCATGATGCTGTAAACAGAACCTGGACTGATTGGAAAAAATTACGTTTTGCCATTCGTGCACCCAGGTTCGTCGTTGAGTACACCATCGCAGGCACTCCTCTCTGTAATGTACCGTCAAGGGTAACCGCAGCCACTGCCTCTGAGCTGATAGTCCATGCTGCTGCAAACGTCGTCTAACTGTTCGTGCAGATGGTGGTTTCAAACATCCCCATCTGTTGGCTCAGTGATCGAGACGTGGCAGCACGATCCGTTACAGCCATGCGAATAAGATGCCTGTCATCTCGATTGTTAGTGATTCGAGGCCGTTGGGATCCATCACGGCGTTCCGTATTACCCTCTTGAACCCACCGATTCCATATTCTGCTAACAGTCATTGGCTCTCGACCAACGCGAGCAGCAATGTCGCGATACGATAAACCGCAATCGCGATAGGCTACAATGCGACCTTTATCAAAGTCGGATACGTGATGGTACGCATTTCTCTTCCTTACACGAGGCTTCACAACAACGTTTCACCAGCCAACGCCGGTCAACTGCTGTCTGTGTATGAGAAATCAGTTTGAAACTTTCCTCATGTCAGCACGTTGTAGCTGTCGCCACCGGCGTCAACCTTGTATGAATGATCTGAAAAGCTAATCGTTTGCGTATCACAGCATCTTCTTCCTGTCGGTTAAATTTCGCGTCTGTAGGACGTCATCTTCGTGCTGTAGCAATTTTAATAGCCAGTAGTGTATATTCGATATTCTATATACCAAATCTGTTGTCATTCGCTTCTCTGGCTAAATCGTTCTCGTCGCAGGCCAATAAATGAGTAATAAAGAAGAGAATTATCTCTGTCATGAAATATGAGCAAAGTTTTCATTCGACCACAGAGTGGTACCATCGATATTAGTACACTCACGGAGTCACGGGTGCGGCAGTCAAAGTCCTGTAGGCACATTTCGCCTCAACCCGCAGTTTTCCCTCCCCGCGGGCGAGGAAGACGGAGCGGTCTCCTGTAGACGGCTGGCTTCTTGCACAGGGTCCGCCCCCTCCAACCCCTCCACCCAGCACCACGACTGCAGCGCCACTAATTGCCAGGACCGCCGTCTTAATTAGCAGACGAGCTCTGCTAAGCAGGCATCGGCATTCCAACCCTCACCCTCCAGCCTGGAGCCTGGAGCCTGGAGCGTCCAGCATCCGGCCCCAGGTGCCGTACCGCCTGCCTTTGATTGATTATGAATCGCGGATAACGAAGCGCCTATTTTCTCGCTCCTACCCGCCTAATTGAGTTGCCAGTCCGCCTGCTCAGATGCTGCCTTCTTTACTTCTGAGCGGGTGAATAGCGCTTCGTGCGCCTTCCAACCGAAACGGCCGCCCATCCGCAACTAAATCCGCACCGTTGCTATCTAGCTACCTGAGGCGGCACTTAGAGCAGCTGTGACACGAAAGGGGCAAGCGTATATTCTCTTATCTCACATTAAGGATAAGAGGAGTGAAATTAGACACAAATCTGAGAAAACGTTAGATATAAAGCTGAAAAATCTACTTCACCTCAGCGGTGAAGGGGGGTTGGGAGGGTTTTGGAAACCTGATCGAGCAATTTTATTTAAGACAGCAAAGTATTCCAGACTAAACTAGGGAAAGAATTCAGCAACTTTGTAAGGTTCGTGTCTGATCAACAACTACTAAATAGCCGATCGGTGTGGCCAAGCGGTTCTAAGCGCTTCAGTCTGGAACCGCGCGTCCGCTACGGTCGCAGGTTCGAATCCTGCCTCGGGAATGGATATGTGTGATGTCCTTAGGTTAGTTAGGTTTAAGTAGTACTAAGTTCTAGGGGACTGATGACCTCAGATGTTAATTCCCATAGTGGCCAGAGCCATTTGAACCATTTGAACTACTAAATAGCAAATAACTACTCAATAGCAAATAACAACAAATAACTTTGGTTTAATTTTGCAAACTTATCACAGAAATACACGCATTTACACAGTTTACAATGTGACAATGTTACAACAGTTGTCAAATGAATGCATCTCGTCATCAGAAATAGAAATAATCCTAAACACAACAATGGTAAATTTTAACTAGAAGTTCCTTTCTAACATTATTCTTACGAATATGTCATGATGTTGGCCAATACTACGATGAATCATACAATTCCAGTTTAAAGTTTGGCACTCTTTAGGATGACAATCACTTCTACGGAGGATGGTTAGTTTTGTGACATGTTGAGCAAAAGATTACCGAAGGTCGCTCGAGTTTACAGTGGACGCAAGCTGGTGAACCAACAAGTTTACACCTCTGTGTGCCGTATTTACCTTAGCTGCGATGAGTTGTCATCTGCATGGCTGCTCTGCCCCACCGAAATTCCTATAAAATCTAATTAAGCCTTTGCTGATTTTTTTCAGCAGAAATTCTTCCGATGTTTCTCATAAGGCGATAAAACATGCATTCGTCCCTAGTCTTGGAATATGGCGATATGCACGCTCGTGGCTGGAACAGCGTGCATATTAAAATGCCCTCAGTCCTCGCAAGGACAATTAACTAACTGGCTGGTTCGTTTCTCCATAGTGGGAGCTCAACGATGCTATAGCTAATATCTAACTGAATGTCAGTTGCAGTGAACGCAGTGTTGACTCAAATTTCTCCTCTTCATCGTACAAAGCGTTATGCGCTCCATTCTGCACTTGACGCCATTTCAGAGAAGAGTCAGCAAAAATTACGCTCTCGTCTTTCTCGTAGCCGAGCTCTCTCCCCACCTGGGCTGTTTCGTTCTCCACGTTGAAACGTCCCCTTTGAAAATTTATACATGACTATGTTTAAACTGACACTCAATATTTTTAGCGCAACGCAATCTGACTTTCAGAAATCCCTACAAAGGAATGGCCCTGACTAACATTAACCTGTACCTTTCACAAATCACTTACCTCACAAAAATCTTCGTTACTCGAACTACTGCAATACAGCGAGCGCCACTACTGCCAGCTAAATAAAACATTCAAACTACTGAAGGCACTAACTACTGATAGGCATAGTTAGCAAATGAAAGATTTTAGTAGAGAACAAACAATTTATTTACCTTAATAATCATAATATATATATATATATATATATATATATATATATATATATATATATATATATCAGTTCATGACATCCATTCTGTACTCAAAAATCCGCCATCTCATTTCCCACATCCACCACTGCTGGCGGCTCACCTCCAACTGCGCAACGCTATGCGCTGTTCACATCCAGCTGCCCAACACTACAATGGCTGACAACAATGCAAACCAGCCACAGACTGCACACAGCACAGCCAGTGATTTTCATACAGAGCGCTACGTTAACGTTGCCAATAAGAAAATATAAACAGCCTACTTACAACCAACTGCTTTTTTCGACCAATAGGAGCGTTCCTCTTATTTTGCAGCAACACTCTCTACCAATCGCAAGGGGCCTTCCACTGACCTGCGTCGAAATCTCTGCAATTTACTCTTCCCTAGTTCGTTTCCGCCAATCGGAAATTTCGTGCCCGCTCACATGTATACCATTCGCCGTTCACATGATCAACTGCGTCACTGGTTTTGTTTGTATTCATTTGGAATTCCGAAACGCAGTTTTCTAAAGCTTCTTTCTATCCTACTTCTGGTGGCCCATTACTCGCTCTGCAGAATGCGTCCCCTGTTCGGTTGCTGACTCCCACCGTGGGACACCCCCCTCAAGAACTTTCCGTAGTGCCTCCCGGGGTATGGCCTCTGCATCTGTCCATGCCGGCTTCCACTCAAAACCTTTCGTTGCTTGTTTCACCTTCTGCTCTTTGACATGCATTATATAGGAGTGGTGTGTTAATGCCGTCGATTGAGTGTCGTCCCTTTTGCATTACATACTTGTAGGCAAGTCTGCTCATTACCACTGAACTAAGTTAGGTGTCATATTCGCCTTCCCATTGCGATGTATAAAATTCTTATGCAAGGTGCGAAATTGACTTTCAATTATTCTGCCACCTTCCATCTAGAAAAGTAAATTCTGTTTGTAGGTTTTCCCAGTGAATGCGCTTCTTGAAAGTCTCTCGGGCATTCGGGCATGCAGCCACACTGATTGCTTGATGTACAAAGAATTTTCGATGGTGGATGGTGTAATGTGCCGTCATCATCATAATGCTACACCTGCTGGCTGACATCCTAGATCATTGAGTGCTATATATAAGGTTAAGTTCATATATTTATGAACGAAAACAGAATCTGTTTGTTGTTGCAAGAATTGCGACATTGGACTATGTCTTTTCATTTTTCAATACAGATCATCACTCATGTGGGTGATCACACTGTTGATGCCTTCAGGTTTAACACTGAGGTAAAGTTGGAGATAGTGGGCATAGAAGTGATATTTGCAGGACAGAACCAGCGAGATATTGACATACAAGCACGGTAACCGTGAGCCCAGGAATGTGGCATTTTGACGGAAAATGTTTCCAGGATGACTTTTCGTTCCTATAGACAACAGATCTGTTTCTCATGTAGCTTTACTGTGTCATAGGAAAAGGAATCATTGAAATATGTACCTTTTACGCTACTCTAAAGTTCTGATCTCTATATATGAATAAACAGGCCAAGCAGCGGCTTGTATTAAACAAGAAATGGGAAGTTGTCAGCAGGGAGAGTAGACCAAAAATTCTAAGGTTCCCTGGGCGCTAACTATCCTAGCAAGGCCGCCGCATTTCGTAGAAGAAGCAACAGGTTGGTAGCGTAGCATACCAAAATAAGACGTTTCAGTGTGAAGAATGGTTGGCATCGAGCTTCCCTGACGCTCAGGACAAGCATAGGTGTGGACCAGTTTATAATATGGGATCCACACCAGGTCTGCGACGTTTCCTCGGATCCCGGCTGCAGCTATTGTGTCAGTAAGGCAGTCCCGAGCTGTACTAGCTCCGCTTTGTTTGCCGCTACACACTACGTCTGTTAGCACATCTTCTGGAAGAGCAGGAGAGCACGCTTCGTAAACACCACCCCCTCCGGATAGACTGCCCGCAAACCGTTGGGTTCTTGACAACCATCTGCCGCTGCATTGACAACTAGGTCGCCTCGCACTCAACGACTCGCGCAGCTACGTTTCTCTTGGTAAATCAAGCAGAAACATAATTTTCGCAACCTTTATTATTAAACGACTAAATCAATCAACCAACACCAGTGTAGATTACCTATCTAAAGTCTACCAGGGGTAAAAAAATTTTGATTTTTAGCATTTCATATAATTATCGACGTGCTTTAAAAATTTAAAATGATGTCATAATCTACTCATTAAGGGCTATCATCTTACAATAATGGTTTAACAAAATAAGGCAAGTATTATAATTGGAAACTGTATACTTTTTGAGGCAGTATACTTTTCGAGGCAGTGTAACATCACAGCGTTCAAATATCCGGACTATGTTATATTCATTCATTAAAAAAAAGGTTCAAATGGCTCTGAGCACTATGGGACTTAACTTCGGAGTTCATCAGTCCCCTAGAACTTAGAACTACTTAAACCTAACTAACCTAAGGACATCACACACATCCATGCCCTAGGCAGGATTCGAACCTGCGACCGTAGCGGTATGTTCATCCATTACTCGAGAATGACAACACTTAGCCGCTTCCAACATACTATACACATAACTTCAAGCTTGTACATAAATTTTCTCAATGATTCTCGCCATATAATAATTAAAGGAAAAAAGAAATGTGCATACAACATTTTCGCTGTCCATGCAGTAAAATTTCATGCATTTAGTACTAACTCTATTAGCGACACATATTCAACTGAAGGTACCCACAAAATTGTATCATTTTCCGACACCTACTTTAGGAGGAAAAGTATTTTTTCAACAAAGTAACCCGTTAAATTTTAGTTTTGGCTATTTTGCTAGTCGCCGGCCGCGGTGGTCTCGCGGTTCTAGGCGCGCAGTCCGGAACCGCGCGACTGCTACGGTCGCAGGTTCGAATCCTGCCTCGGGCATGGATGTGTGTGATGTCCTCAGGTTAGTTAGGTTTAAGTAGTTCTAAGTTCTAGGGGACTGATGACCTCAGATGTTAAGTCCCACAGTGCTCAGAGCCATTTGAACAATTTTTTTTGCTAGTCCGAAACTAATGGAACCAACATAATTAAAGTTTTACATATTCAAATATAAAAGTTTTATTTGTATACTAGAGACAGTGCCTTACACATCTCTGGAAACCTTCGTCAGATTTTCACTGTGGTTTCCTTTCCGCGCCTGAGCGGACCTTACTTTCTGAATATCCGACGTACGTGACTAGTTTGCGGAAAGACTGTTAGACTCAGAAAAAAAGCAGCTAACACACTGAAGTGGGCATACATTAAGGTACCAATAATTGCAGTATCTGCATTTTACTCCTAACCCCTTGCTGAGTTAGAGCCACGATGAAAAAGTTTGACATTCAGAGAGAATTAGTTTCCATGGGAGGCGCATTGGTTTTGACAATAAAAGCAAGATGGTGTAGGAAAAGGCTCTAGGTTTTGTGAATTCACATGAAACGTGAAATGCACGTCGATAGCGGACCAACAATGAATTGCAGTGCCTGCTTTCTTTGACATTAGTCCAAACGCTGCACTTATGTTGGTTGGCGCTTTTCGCAGGCTCCTCATTACAATGAAAGGCAAAACACTAATTACCTACGACCAAAATAATACACTCTGGCTACTAGCAACTGGAAACAGTTATGGTAGTGACTATTTCGTATCTGAGTAGCTGCAATATCTCAGATAATTCCTGATGTTTGTAGGCAACAAAATATGACGAATTAAATGTGAAATATACCTCCGCCCTGTCACATAGGCTGCTTAATAAAATGTGCTATAGAGTTCGGTAGAAAGCAGACAGCGTGATACTGGGTAATCAATAATCTCTAAAGTAACAATGAAACATAAGCCTTGTATTACAGTTACCACGAATCAAAGCAAACGAAATGATCAAGTCTTTCGAACATTGGTAATGTTAATCAGCGTAAAGAATACACAATCGCACTTGTTTACTTTCAAGGAAATTTATTTTTCTTTTGCATTTTAATAAAATGAAGTAAAAATTTGAGCTGATTCACTCAGTTTCCGACTGATGCAAGTATCTAATGAATCTATCGTCATTCTCACGTTCCCAGTTGGACCTTTGAGTGCTTCCAGAAATTTCTATCTCTATAGCCTTTTGTGCTATATTCTTCTAGCATCAACACTACTTTCTCCTCTGACGACTACATCGCCCATGCAAAGCATGTTAACAACAAAAGTATACAACGTTGCAAATAAAAGCTTTCTGTGCTACTAGCACCGAAGTGTAGAGCGCGTGAGCTTACTTCGATGGTACAGCTGGCAGAAGACTAGCGATCGCGAACCGAACACCACCAAATACAGTTCGCTCGCTCTCATCTATCGTTTCTCTCCTTCTCTGATGCTGGTTCGTCTGTGTTCGCTCCGGTCTAAATCAAACTTAAAATATGACCAGAGACAGGCAAGATTCTGGGTTCGAAGCCTGGTTCGGGACATAGTTTTAATCATCCAATAAATTACAGTTTCACATGTCATTGACATCGATGTCATGAAGTAATTAGCGACGAAGCATGAGCTCAGATTGGGAAAGAAGGAAAAGGAAATTGACCGTTCCCTTTTCAAAAGAATCATCGCAGCATTTACGGAAACCTCGGAAAACTTAAATGAAGAAGCCCGGACGAGGATCGAAACTTGCTTCTTCTGAATAAGAGTCCGAATCCTAACTATATGCAACTTTTTGCAATATTACTGTGGGTATATTAGATACTAGCGAACCGGGGAATGCTTTGCAATTGCTAAATATGCCTTCCCCTCTCTCTCTGACTTTGAGCCTTGTTAATTGTTATTGAGAACGATATCATGATTGGAAAATGTAGTCATTTAAAGTTAATGGGTAAATAGACTGGGATCAGTAACACAACGGGTACAAGAGATAACACTCTAGCTGCAGGATTTGTGTGGATAGCAGCTTCAGTCACTATTTCGCGTAGCTTTAATCTCTGAACGGGTAGTACTGAAAAATTTCGGGATGATTCAGATTCCATTGTACAATAGTATTCTAATCACAAGTCGATGAGCCATAAATACTCATTCCTCTTTCATCTTAAAATTGACAGCAATGAAGAATATATAAAGTGCCCTAATATCCAAGTTAAAACGGAATTTGAGAAAGAAAATGAAAGCACATATTTTCTCATCACAGCATTTTCTTTCTCGCAGTTGGTTTTATCAGAAAATCTGTACATTTTTGTTTAGTAAAATATGTAGCGTATATTCCTTTGAATATTGAGAAAGCAGTTAAGAACCATTTTAAGATAAAACGATCAGAAACTTTTTAATTTTTGCTAACAACGGCCCCCCACCTGTATTAGTTATACATTTATGTACTATATATATCTCTAAGAACAGGTAGCTAATTTGTTGATTTTTGCTAACAACATTCCCCCTTCATGTATTAGTTATACATTCATATAACATATATATTTAAGAACATGTAGCTATGTCCGCCCCAATACTTAGTAGAGCACCATGTAAGTATTTGAAGTAAAGCGGTAAAGACCTTTTGAAGATTGGTTGGTTGGTTGTTTTGGGGAAGGAGACCAGACAGCGAGGTCATCGGTCTCATCGGATTAGGGAAGGACGGGGAAGTAAGTCGGCCGTGCCCTTTGAAAGGAACCATCCCGGCATTTGCCTGGAGCGATTTAGGGAAATCACGGAAAACCTAAATCAGGATGGCCGGACGCGGGATTGAACCGTCGTCCTCCCGAATGTGAGTCCAGTGTCTAACCACTGCGCCACCTCGCTCGCCTTTTGAAGAAATCTGCTGACAATATACAGACGGACATATGCTACCCTTATATTTACATATATGAGATAGTAGCATATGTTTGTACGTTTATTAGAGTATCGTGTTAAAATTTGAAATAAATTGGTTAAGAAATTTTCGAGAACTTCGGCAACAACGTTAAATTACGGCTTGGATTTGGATGTTTACAGATGGAAACAATGAAAATATTGCCATTACATTAGTGAGTGTCAAATAAGCCAGAAGAGAGATGATGTTACGAAAAACGTTAAAAGAAGTGTTGTAGTGCAGAGTAAAGATGGCATCCCAACAACTGTATAGAGTCAATAACAGTAATGAAAGGAAGCAAATGTATAAGAAGACAGCCAGTTTAGTATCAGGTAGTGTGGGTGGGATGAAAACTGGCCTGTGGGCAGATGCTGACGTGGTAAGCTGCCAGCCAGGCTTGGTGAGGGAATGGAGAGACACAGCACTCCTTTCTAAATGGTTGGGGGAATACAAGGCCGCGAATTCCGCCGGCGTTCTGGCGCCAGGCTACGACAATTCCCTGCCGGGGGGGCTTTCGTCAATGGTCAATTCAGCCACGCACATCTAAAAACTAACCGAAGCCCCCAGAGCCGACGAATCAGAGAGGTGTATTTAAATGTGTACGTCTTGTTTCCTACAAAAAGCAATCGTATATTCAACATACGTAAGAAAAGAGAGTGCCTCCCACCAAGCCACTTGGGAAGATTGATCGTTGTTTCAAAGCCTTAGTTATTATAAAATGACATTAATATCTGTAGTAATGGTAAGACAGAGATTTAGGAACCAGATTTTAAATTGTAAGACATTTCCAGGGGCAGATGTGGACTCCTACCACAATCCATTGGTTATGAAATGTAGATTAAAACTGAAGAAACTGCAAAAAGGTGGGAATTTAAGGAGATGGGACCTGGATAAACTGACTAAACCAGAGGTGGTAGAGAGTTTCAGGGAGAGCATTAGGGAACAATTGACAGGAATGGGGGAAAGAAATACAGTAGAAGAAGAATGGGTAACTTTGAGGAATGAAATAGTGAAGGCAGCAGAGGATCGATAAAAAGAAGAGGGCTAGTAGAAATCCTTGAGTAACAGAAGAGACACTGAATTTAATTGATGAAAGGAGAAAATACAAAAATGCAGTAAGTGAAGCAGGCAAAAAGGAATACAAACGTCTAAAAACTGGGATCGACAGGAAGTGCAAAATGGCTATACAGAGATGGCTAGAGGACAAATGTAAGGATGTAGAGGTTTATCTCACAAGGGGTAAGATAGATACTGCCTACAGGAAAATTAAAGAGACCTTTGGAGAAAAGAGAACCACTTGCATGAATATCAAGCTCAGATGGAAACCCAGTTCTAAGCAAAGAAGGGAAAGCAGAAAGGTGGAAGGAGTATATAGAGGGTCTATACAGGGGCGATGTTCTTGAGGACAATATTATGGAAATGGAAGAGCAGGTAGATGAAGATGAAATGGGAGATATGATACTGCGTGAAGAGTTTGACAGAGCACTGAAAGACCTAAGTCGAAACATGGTCCCGGGAGTAGACAACATTCCATTAGAACTACTGACAGCCTTGGGAGAGCCAGGCCTAACAAAACTCTACCATCTGGTGAGCAAGATGTATGAGACAGGCGAAATTCCCTCAGACTTCAAGAAGAATATAATAATTCCAACCCCAAAGAAAGCAGGTGTTGACAGATGTGAAAATTACCGAACTATCAGTTTAATAAGTCACAGCTGCAAAATACTAACGCGAATTCTTTACAGACGAATGGAAAAACTGGTAGAAGCTGACCTCGGGGATGATCAGTTCGGATTCCGTAGAAACGTTGGAACACTTGAGGCAATACTGACCCTACGACTTATCTTAGAAGAAAGATTAAGGAAAGGCAAACCTACGTTTCTAGCATTTGTAGAGTTAGAGAAAGCTTTTGACAATGTTGACTGGAATACTCTCTTTCAAATTCTGAAGGTGACCGGTGTAAAATACAGGGAGCGAAAGGCTATTTACAATTTGTACAGAAAGCAGATGGCAGTTATAAGAGTCGAGGGACATGAAAGGGAAGCAGTGGTTGGGAAGGGAGTGAGACAGGGTTGTAGCCTCTCCCCGATGCTATTCAATCTGTATATTGAGCAAGCAGTAACGGAAACAAAAGAAAAGTTCGGAGTAGGTATTAAAATCCATGGAGAAGAAATAAAAACTTTGAGGTTTGCCGATGTCATTGTAATTCTGTCAGAGACAGCAAAGGACGTGGAAGAGCAGTTGAACGGAATGGACAGTGTCTTGAAAGGAGGGTATAAGATGAACATCAACTAAAGCAAAACGAGGATAATGGAATATAGTCCAATTAAATCGGGTGATGCTAAGGGAATTAGATTAGGAAATGAGACACTTAAAGTAGTAAAAGAGTTTTGTTATTTGGGGAGCAAAATAACTGATGATGATCGAAGTAGAGAGGATATAAAATGTAGACTGGCAATGGCAAGGAAAGCGTTTCTGAACAAGAGAAATTTGTTAACATCGAGTAATGATTTAAGTGTCAGGAAGTCGTTTCTGAAAGTATTTTTATGGAGTGTAGCCATGTATGGAAGTGAAATTTGGACGATAAATAGTTTAGAGAAAAAGAGAATAGAAGCTTTCGAAATGTAGTGCTACAGAAGAATGCTGAAGATTAGATGGGTAGATCACATAACTAATGAGGAGGTATTGAACAGAATTGGGGAGAAGAGGAGTTTGTAGCACAATTTGACTAGAAGAAGGAATCGGCTGGTAGGACATGTTCTGAGGCATCAAGGGATCACCAATTTAGTACTGGAGGGCAGGGTGGAGGGTAAAAATCACAGAGGGAGACCAAGAGATGAATACACTAAGCAGATTCAGAAAGATGTAGGCTGCAGAAGGCACTGGGAGATGAAGATGTTTGCGCTGAATAGAGTAGCGTGGAGAGTTGCATCAAACCAGTCACAGGACTGAAGACCACAACAACAACAACATCTGTAGTAGCGTGATGGGGCTACCGGTCACTGATGGTTGGCACAATCACTGGCTGTGTGAGCTATTCTGGAGATAATAAGGCCGCGTGAGCGGTGGACACACAAGATATCTTCATCGTCTAGCGGTATTAGAGTGAATAATATGTGGAAGATTTAGCTAATGCTTGCTAAAGGGAAATCAATAATGCTCTGTTGTTGAGATGTGACTACTGTAATAACTGACTCAGCTTTGTTTATTCCGGGCTGGGAACCCGGTGGCGACCTTGGAGTTTCACCGGGAGTGGCGTTCATAAGTAATACACCAGATTTTTTTCTGAAAGCATGTTGGTTTTATTCAGGATTCCAATACACCATATTATTCCCAACTCTTTTGGCTACAAAACCTTCTTTTTCAACATAATATAGATTGAAGTGAGTTGTGCAAGTGTCGTCCATAGGAGACCTCGATCTGATGGATTTCACGGGTTACGGAATACACAAGCACCAGCACCATACGGCAACAATATTTCAAACCCCTGATGCCAAAGACAACTTTTACCAGTCGACTATGGCGGCTTCAGGACTGCCCCGTGTTAAATATTACAGGCGACGCAGTTTGGGAAGCCGTGGTGACGCTGAGAGATATCTCGGGACAGAAGCAAGGCTGCATAGCGTATACGGCGGCGATACACAGGGTGGTGTGTTTACTGCTGTAGCAAACCGTGGATTGATTAAGGGCCGTGGCGGGACGCTGGTGGGCGTGCCTCCGCGCTGTTTAATGACGCGTCAGTCGGCAAACAGGCCATTAGGAGGCGCTGGCGCCAGCGGCGCCGTATGAATATGGACGCGTAACGAGCATGTTTAGCGGCGCGCCAGTGCCCGGTTCATTAGTGGCGCGGCGCGGCAAGGAAAATTCTGCACACTATGGCGGCACGCGCCTCTGAAGGTGGCGCCACAAATAACTGGGTGTGCCTGGCCTCTAACCTTAGACCTTCTCCTTAGCAACCACACACTGACTGGTTCCATGCTCTCTCCCTTATTTGTTGTAATCCTGTACTGGTCTCTCTACAATAGTATTCAAATGACCGGAACCAAATAAACCCGAACAGCTAGCCCTTTTTACATGCTCTAAAAGGAGGTTTTATATTTCACTAACGATTTAAGCGAAAAGTCACGCTGCTCGTATGCGTTGTAGTTTAGATGCCTTTTGTGGGACAATTTGAGAGCGTGTTCCGGCCTTGTTCGCCTCGACTTCGCCAACTCGTCTGTGGTGCGTTGTAAACAGTTATCATTTACAAAAAAATGGCTCTGAGCACTATGGGACTTAACATCTGTGGTCATCAGTCCCCTAGAACTTAGGACTACTTAAACCTAACCAACCTAAGGACATCACACACATCCATACCCGAGGCAGGATTCGAAACTGCCACAGTAGCGGTCACGCGGTTCGAGACTGAAGCGCCTAGAACCGCACGGCCACACTATCATTTACACTCAGTATATATTGTGGTCATACTGGAACACTGTTCTACATCTACTGATGTGGCGATTGCACACTCTAACCATGTATACCAGTAACACAATCAGTTTGTAGTTGCAACTTTTCTTTATTGAGTACACATACACATCAATTCATCAGCAGTAATAATCAATTAACAACATTTGCATATCAACGCCCTATCCACAATTAGTATTTACAATATTAACCGTCACACTTGTGACAACGGCCCCTTTACGTGCTGGTAACAACAACCAAAATAATAGATGAAATATATAACCAAATGTTTACAATGTCGGCTATCGCCTTTTTCACTCAGTTTTACACTGAAACGGTTAAATTAATTTGATGCTATCTGACCTGAAGGGTACTATTAATTGTTCTGTTTACACTTAGCATTCTACTACACTCAACGTCCGGAAGATTGTAGACTTCACGCAAGCTTAAGGCCAAACTTCAATTTGATGAACATGTGATGGAAGCGAGCAAACGTTAATCTATTACGATTTTACAAACACACGATCCAAAAGGTGAACTTGTACTCAGCTTTGGGGAGTAGGAAATCTTCTGCCTAAAACAAGCCTCTCGTTGAATGGAATAGAGAAATCCCACGTTAACGGGGTCTGGACGGCCCTGAGTTCAAATCCTGAGATTTCCGTCACACTGCAAGCTCGCGGGGCGAGGTTTGCTCGCGTCGACCACTATACACGTTTCTGAAAACAGGAAAACATGAGCGGCAGACACACTGTAGTATATACAAGTTACACAAATATATACAGAACAGCAATACCTTAATATAAACATATTACAAGATAACCAATGAACAGAATTAAAGAGCTTAAGTTTCCTTTGATAAAAAAAAGTATGTGTCAGTCCACACCCCATGACTTAAGGTCCACCTTACAAGATAATCTGTTTTTGCTGAATGGCTGACACCACATAAATCAAACGTGCAGTACCTAACGTGACAAATGGTTCAAATGGCTCTGAGCCCTATGGAACTTAACATCTGAGGTCATCAGTCCCCTAGAACTTAGAACTACTTAACCCTAAGTAACCTAAGGACATCACACACATCCTTGCCCGTGGCAGGATTCGAACCTGCGACCGTAGTGGTCGCGCGGTTCCAGACTGAAGCCCCTAGAACCGCTTGGCCACATCGGCCGGCCCTAACGTGACAATCAACCTTCAGATAGGTATTTGAAATTGCAATAGAAAACTTATGTCACTTCAGTAGGTCGGTAATGCAATAAGCACGGCTCCTATGGCCACAGACCAAAATACACACGGCCTCTATGCGACCATAAAACACAATGTGACTTATATTTATCATAGCCACTTGCCTTCCATACACACAAGATTATATTAAGAAACAACAACTACCACTAATTCGTAAAACCAGAAAATTCTAAATCTATAGTAAATTAAGAAATGACGTTCAAGTGAACCAGCTACCTTCAGCGTGCCACTAAGCACCAAATCCAAACTTACAAATGCGAGGCGCTATTTCCAGCCACTTTAGTAACATAATTTCATGGCCGTTCCAGAACACAAATCGCCTCGCCACCACTGCAGTGAATGTTTGTTGGCCAAAAGCACGAGCAACTGCAACAGTCAACAGTCCTAAAGTACACAATAATATTCACTATATATAGAAGGAGGAACCCACACGAAAGCTTGGTGATTAATTTTTTCTTCTTCATGTGAAATTCACACGCCATCCATCCACCTAGCTCTCGAGGTATTAGCAAATCCTGCTCGCCACTGGCCAGCCGTGTCAATACAACTTTAATACTTTCCGGCAGCAGCCTACGCTTCTTCGTTGTTCCAACTCAACTGGTCCTTACGGCATACGGTCGTGCCACCTGACATGGTGTCGCCAACTCCCTACAACGCCAACATCGAAAGCACGTCACGTCAAAGACTGACTCGGCTCATGCGCGGACCCACCCTCCTCGACTTGCGCACGCGCGCCACCATAAATACCCTCTCTCAAAGACGCAAAGAGAACAAGGCACAGGGACAACGATCAAAGATGGAAGTAAGAATCGATATCGCCTGGCGCCGGAAACCCACCGGCTCATCTACATCTATACTCTGCAAAACCACGGTGAGGTGC
Organism: Schistocerca cancellata; assembly: GCF_023864275.1. Classification (NCBI taxonomy): domain Eukaryota; kingdom Metazoa; phylum Arthropoda; class Insecta; order Orthoptera; family Acrididae; genus Schistocerca; species Schistocerca cancellata. Next base: position 214,630,132 of record NC_064626.1, read on the forward strand.
ATGGCAAAGGGTACATCCCATTGTACCAGTTTTTAGGGATTCTTCCTGTTCCATTCACATATGGAGCGCGCGAAGGATTATTGTTTGAATGCCTCTCTGCGTGCAGTAATTATTCTAATCTTACGGTCCCAACGTGAGCGATATGTAGGGGGTTGTAGTACATACCTAGAGGAAAGATTTGAAGCAGGTTCTTAAAATTTCGTTAATATACTTTCTCGGGATAGTTTACATCTGTCTTCAAGAGTGTGCCAGTTCAGTTCCTTCAACATCCCTGTGACACTCTCCCACGGCTTAAACAAACCTGTGACCAATCTTGCTGTCCTTCTCTGCATATGTTCAATATCGTCCGTTAGTCCTATTTGATGTGGGTCCCATACACTTGAGCAACATTTTAGAACTGGTCGCACGAGTGATTTGTAAGCAATCCCCTTCCTGACTGATTGCACTTCCCCCCTATTCTACCAATAAACCGAAATCTTCAATCGTTCAAATGGCTCTAAGCACTGTAGGACTTAACATCTGAAGTCATCAGTCCACTAGACTTAGAACTACTTAAACCTAACCAGCCTAACACACACATCCATGCCCGAGGCAGGATTCGAACCTGCGACCGCAGCAGCAGCGCGTTTCCGGACTGAAGCGCCTAGAACCGCTCGGCTACAAAAACCGGCAACCCGAAATTTACCTCTTGCGTTACCCACGATTGAACCTACTTGATCATCCTACAAAGTGTTACACTCAGCTATTTGTAAGTGTTGGCCGATTCCAACAGTGACTCATTGATATTATAGCCATAGGATACTACATTTTTTTAGTTTTGTGAATTGCATAATTTACATTTCTGAACATTTAGAGCAAGTACTTCATTATAGATAAATGGATCATCTGCAAAAAACCTGATTTTACAATTAATATTGCCTGCAAGGTCATTAATATACAAAGTGAACAGCAAGGGTCCCAACACATTTCCCTGGGGCACACCCGAAGGTACTTCTACACCTCACGATGATTCTCCATCCAAGACAACATGCCGTGTCCTCTACCAAAAGTCCTCAATCCAGTCACAGATTTCTCTTGATACTCCATGTGATCATACTTCTGTTTCTGGAGAACAGCAATCAAAATTAAAATTTTTAAATAAAAACAGTCTAGGATAGCATGTTAGTTATTAACATGGGCAGTGCCTCCGCTGGTTAACCGCACACGATCGTGCTTAGGTCAACAGTGTTTATCATCGCTACATAGCGGACTGCTCCTCGCCACTCACTTCAAATGGATCAAATGGCTCTAGGCACTATGGGAAATAACATCTGTGGTCATCAGCCCCCTAGACTTAGAACTACTCGAACCTAACTAACCTAAGGACATCATACACATCCATGCCCGAGGCAGGATTCCAACCTGCGACCGTAGAAGCAGCGCGGTTCCGGACTGAAACGACTAGAACCACTCCGTCACAGCGGCCGGCGCCACTCACTTCAGGCGTCACCATGAGTAGATGTGGGAACGTACTTTCAAGTAGTTACAGTTATGACATTTACTTATAAATCTTGTCCTGTGAAACAATGTATTACTGTTTTCAGTGTTTTAATGGTCTGATAATGATTGCACCACGATCTAAATCGGTCACTTGATCAATAAATTTTAAAATTCTTGGAGATATTTACCGTCAATGTAACTAAGTGAAGCAGTTTGTTTGTTGCCATATCCGTTTCGCTTCATTTATTTGAGAAGCATCATCAGTGTCCTGAAATACATGTTTCTTTTTATACGTACAACAAACGTATTATGCGATAGATTAATATTCTGCTATATTACATTTTGTCGTGTTTTTCTCTTACTTTCTAGGTTAGAAGCAACTTTTGTAGCATAAGTTTCGTATTGTGAATGTATCATTAGGTGTTACTTACGATTTCCAGCGCTGTTAACTCATATGTGTTCCTGGAGATGTATTTGTTGGTCTTTTAACAACTTACAAGCGAACGTAGACTTTCTTTATTTAAAAACATTTACAAAAAGGTACGGCCAAACTTTCAGGAAACATTCCTCACACACAGAGAAAGAAAATATGTTATGTGGACATGCGTCCAGAAACGCTTACTTTCGATGTTAGAGCTCATTTTATTACTTCCCTTCAAATCATATTAATCATGGAATGGAAACACACAGAACGTACCAGCGTGACTTCAAACACTTTGTTACAGGAAATGTTCAAAATGTCCTCCGTTAGCGAGGATACATGCATCCACCCTAGTCGCATGGAATCCCTGATGCGCTGATGCAGCCCTGGAGAATGGCGTATTGTATCACAGCCGTCCACAATACGAGCACGAAGAGTCTCTACATTTGGTACCGGGGTTGCGTAGACTAGAGTTTTCAAATGCCCCCATAAATGAGTCAAGAGGGTTGAGGTCAGGAGAGCGTGGAGGCCATGGAATTGGTCCGCCTCTACCAATCCATCGGCCACCGAATCTGTTGTTGAGAAGCGTACGAACACTTCAACTGAAATGTGCAGGAGCTCCATCGTGCATGGAGCACATGTTGTGTCGTACTTGTAAAGGCACATGTTCTAGCAGCATAGGTAGAGTATCCCGTATGAAATCATGATAACGTGCTCCACTGAGCGTAGGTGGAGGAACTAAAATGAGCCTTAACATAGAAATTAAGCGTTTCCGGACACATGTCCACATAACATCTTTTCTTTACCTTTTTGTAACACCCTATATATATATATATATATATATATATATATATATAGCTATTACAAATGATTGAAGCGATTTCATAAATTCACGCCCGCATCTCGTGGTCGTGCGGTAGCGTTCTTGCTTCCCACGCCCGGGTTCCCGGGTTCGATTCCCGGCGGGGTCAGGGATTTTCTCTGCCTCGTGATGGCTGGGTGTTGTGTGCTGTCCTTAGGTTAGTTGGGTTTAAGTAGTTCTAAGTTCTAGGGGACTGATGACCATAGATGTTAAGTCCCATAGTGCTCAGAGCCATTTGAACCATAAATTCACTGTAGCTCCATTCATTGACATATGGTCACGACACACTACAGATACGTAGAAAAACTCATAAAGTTTTGTTCGGCTGAAGCCGCACTTCACGTTTCTGCCGCCAGAGCGCTCGAGAGCGCAGTGAGACAAAATGGCGACAGTAGCCGAGAAACCGTATGTCGTGCTTGAAATGCACTCACATCAGTCAGTCATAACAGTGCAACGACACTTCAGGACGAAGTTCAACAAAGATCCACCAACTGCTAACTCCATTCGGCGATGGTATGCGCAGTTTAAAGCTTCTGGATGCCTCTGTAAGGGGAAATCAACGGGTCGGCCTGCAGTGAGCAAAGAAACGGTTGAATGCGTGCGGGCAAGTTTCACGCGTAGCCCGCGGAAGTCGACGAATAAAGCAAGCAGGGAGCTACGCGTACCACAGCCGACGGTTTGGAAAATCTTACGGAAAAGGCTAAAGCAGAAGCCTTACCGTTTACAATAGCTACAAGCCCTGACACCCGATGACAAAGTCAAACGCTTTGAATTTTCGGCGCGGTTGCAACAGCTCATGGAAGAGGATGCGTTCAGTGCGAAACTTGTTTTCAGTGATGAAGCAACATTTTTTCTTAATGGTGAAGTGAACAGACACAATGTGCGAATCTGAGCGGTAGAGAATCCTCACGCATTCGTGCAGCAAATTCGCAATTCACCAAAGGTTAACGCGTTTTGTGCAATCTCACAGTTTAAAGTTTACGGCCCCTTTTTCTTCTGCGAAAAAAACGTTACAGGTCACGTGTATCTGGACATGCTGGAAAATTGGCTCATGCCACAACTGGAGACCGACAGCGCCAACTTCATCTTTCAACAGGATGGTGCTCCACCGCACTTCCATCATGATGTTCGGCATTTCTTAAACAGGAGATTGGAAAACCGATGGATCGGTCGTGGTGGAGATCATGATCAGCAATTCATGTCATGGCCTCCACGCTCTCCCGACTTAACCCCATGCGATTTCTTTCTGTGGGGTTATGTGAAAGATTCAGTGTTTAAACTTCCTCTACCAAGAAACGTGCCAGAACTGCGAGCTCGCATCAACGATGCTTTCGAACTCATTGATGGGGACATGCTGCGCCGAGTGTGGGAGGAACTTGATTATCGGCTTGATGTCTGCCGAATCACTAAAGGGGCACATATCGAACATTTGTGAATGGTTAAAAAAACTTTTTGAGTTTTTGTATGTGTGTGCAAAGCATTGTGAAAATATCTCAAATAATAAAGTTATTGTAGAGCTGTGAAATCGCTTCAATTATTTGTAATAACCCTGTATATATATATATATATATATATATATATATATATATATATATATATATATATATATATATATATATTCTAGGTTTTCTTTCCTTCTCTACACCTGTGGAGATAAACATGTGAACTTTGCGAGAATACAGTTCATATTTGGCTTCTATTTACCTTTCCCGCTTTGCGCCGAACGGTTACGTCGCTTTTCGGATTGTGTGAGACGCGGCCATTGCAAGTGATTCACTTACAGAGGAACGTAAGAAAGTTTTTCTGCAATAAGCCCCGGCGTAAGTTAAGACGAAAGACCAACATCTTTTGACAAACACAAGCTGCGGCGCAGTCGTGGAGCTTCGCTTTCATCTCGTACCGAAAAGTGTCGCGAGCCGCTGCTTGACGACGTTATTGACATTTGGCGGGCGATTCTCCAGTGGCTGGAAAACGACGCACGGGCTTTAGGAAACCTAGGTCACTTTTTATTATATAGCGACCTAAAATACATCATTACTATTATGTTCAGATGATCAAATGTGTGTGAAATCTTACTGGACTTATCTGCTAAGGTCATCAGTCCCTAAGCTTTCACACTACTTAACCTTAATTATCCTAAGGACAAACACACACATCCATGGCCGAGCGAGGACTCGTACTTCCGCCGGAACCAGCCGCACAGTCCATGACTGCAGCGCCTTGGACCGCTCGGCTAATCCTGCGTGGCATCCCCATTATGAAAATGCCTTTTAATTACAGTGAAACTAATAGAGACTGCTGTCATCACTACAAGCTCTGGCTGATATTTGGTGTTCGACTTTAAAATGGTTATTTGTAATAAACATATAGTTATTGTGCAAATCGTATTTTTTTTTCTTATACGAAAATGTGTTAGCTAGCCATATCGTGTAATTTCATGGGCCCCTTGGTTACTTCGAAAGGTCGCGTTACAGCAATGATTGTGTTATCATTTTAGCTGATCAGGTCCATCCTGCGGTACAATGTTGTTTCCCCCAAAAGTCAAGCTGCTTTCCAAGAACACAGAGCCCCGATTCACACAGCTCGCATCGTTCAAAATCGAGTGTGGCGCAGACCCCACGAAGCCATAGACACCAAGATGTGAAAAATGGTTCAAATGGTTCTGAGCACTATGGGACTTAACATCTGAGGTCATCAGTCCCCTAGAATTTAGAACTACTTATACCTAACTAACCTAAGGACATCTCACACATCCATGCCCAAGGCAGGAATCGAACCTGCGGCCGTAGCAGTCGCGCGGTTCCGGACTGAAGCGCCTAGAACCACTCGGCCACCGTTGCCGTCAGCTCGCATCGTCCAGGGCCGTTTTTTCGTGAACGAGGATGAATTCTCGCAACTCCCCTGGCCACCACACTCACAATAACTCAGTATTATTGAGCCTTTTTGGCCTACTTTGGAGGGAATGCTGTGTGGTCGCTATGCACCTACATCATTGTTATCTGAACTTGCTACGATTTTGCAGGAAGAATGGTTGGTATACGACTGCCTTCAAACCCTTACGGGACCTGTATTTACCCGTTCCGAGACGATTGGAAACTTTCTTGAATGGCAATGGGTTTCCTACACCGTATTAGGCGAGGTGGTGGGGTCTGTTCTTGTTGCTTCCATACATTTGTCCAACTTCTCTACGTATAAGAAATGGATATACTACAATATGACGCATCATATCAAAACATCATCAGCACAGTTATTGTGATATGTGGGAATTTTCCAGATGGGAAACGGAATACTAGTGCCAAATGGTGAGAAGAGCTCCGTGCGTCAGAGAATTAATGAAAAAATCTAGTTCAGTGAAAAAAATCTGATTCAAATAAAAACAAAACGTAAGCCTTCAATGGTTCTTAGATACATGAGTAACGAAATAACCGAAGAAAAGTCGCAAAAAATTTAAAAAGATATTAAAAGCATTTGACATACGTGAATGGAGGCCCAAGCGCAATTTCCTCCATTATGGAACTAAGGAAACTGAAACACCTCTCTGTTTACAGAAGTTTTCCCGTATCGTAAGATATTTACCAGCACGTGATAAGTTTGACAAATCAGCATACAACGTATAAGAGGTGAAAACTAGGATTGTATGTCTTCTGAAGGGGGGTAGGACATCAAACGGGACGACTTGGAGCAGGAGAGACACCACAGGAATTTTCAATTTCCACTGTGTATACTTCTAAAAATAAATTCATAAAACTTTGTCAGAATGACCAGAAAGGATTCAGGATTTATCCTTATAGTGGTGGAAGTTCAAAAATATAATAAAATAGTTTATTTTTTTGCATTTGTTTTTCACCTTTTGTTCACTTACCATTGGCTGCATTTGTTGCTATAGGTACACTTTTCTTCATGAATAAGGAAGATTCTTCGATGAATTTTGCACAGCATACAAACCATACTTCTAGATGTATGTAACTGTAGAATTTTCCAAATCTATTGAAAACTGTGGTAATAATTGAGATAATTAACTATAAAATTTGAGTTTTTTCTAAGCATGAAGTTTAAAATGTAACAGCACATTCGTTTTTTCATAAATTAAATAATTTCTAGAGTTTCATACACCTGTAAAGTATGGTTTCTATGCTGTGCAAAATTCATTGAAGAATCTCTCTTACTTATGAAGGAACGTGTACCTACAGCAACAAACGCAGCCAATAGAAGTGAAAAAATGATGAACTTTCACATGTAAAAGAAATTTATTTTGTAATTTTTTTGAACTTCCACTGCTATGATTGTGAATCCTGAATACTTCTTGGTCATGCTGTCGAAGTTTTATGAATTTATTCGTAAAAGTATAGACAGTGGAAATCAAAATGTCCTGTCGCGTCTCTCCTGATCCAAGACGGCCCGTTTGACGTCCTGCCCCCCTTGAGAAAAATAAATCCTCTTTGAATAAATAAGTATCTGTGCTCCAAATATAGTGACCATAGGAAGCTGAGAGCTTCACAAGTGTGAACAAAAATTTCGCCATTTTCCGGAAGTAAGCATTTCAGAACATGAACTTCTTTTAACAGTTCTGTGCAACCTAGTAATAAAGGTACTCTTTACCTGTTGCTTCTACCCGCCATGTTCCGCAAAAACAGCGACAGTGTAAACTGTTAATCCAGCGCAGCACAGCGGTTTAATTCCACTGACGAGGCACTGTTTGCTTAGGGCTGACGAAGAAAACCAATTTCCATCCCTAACATCACTGTAATAAAGCTTTGACACGTTTTTACTCTGGAAATAAGCGTAATGTGACAGGAAGCAAGGGACCAAAACAAATCCTTTGTGTATTACTTCACACAGTTTAGAGATTTCAAAGGTGCTTTGGAAACGTTGCGTCCCAAAGGGAACCGCACGTTTCATACAATTCTCCAGACGCGCTTTCTTTTCTGTGCTTAAGTTTTGCGAGAATACTTGATATTGCTTTCTGGTAACTTTCTGCGAACCAGTTTGATTCAGCAGCAAAAAATAAATAAATACAGTTCACGCTACAAAGAGACGTTAAATGCTGACAAAGCAAATGTTAATCTAGTTACTGAAAGCCTTTATATACTCAGCGCAGGGCTACGGGAGTAGCTATTCATGGAGGCACAAGTTTTTAAACTCGATGGAAATAAATAAACACTTGTTACTATTTGGCATATGTCCACACGAGATAACGACGCATGTATAACAGTCCATCATTCTCCTTTTTACCACGTTTTCATTAGGTCGCATTCATGCCTGTATGGCTCTTTTGTACAAATTTTGCATTTGATCCTAAATTAACTTGCCCATGAGCTAGAGACTTGAAATGTTGAACATCCACAGAACTGGACGGTAATGCAATATTAACTCGCTTTCTTGTCTGGTGGGTTGTGGAGGGTACTCTGTGTACCACAGCCCATCTCCCTATTTTTCACCTTTACGGTCTTTTCGTGAGAAAAATAAGTCTTTATAGCAGACCACGTTCTTAAATCGGAATAAAAAGTATAAAATAACGTCTCCTAACTACAAACAAAATTTCTGATGTAGATTTTTAGCAGCTATGATAGTACTTGGACATTTAAAACGAAAAATATGGGGCATTTGCAGTACATAATTCATGTACGAATAGTTCTGCCCCTCACTATTATCTATTGCATACGCCCTACGTTTCTCGTTTTAAAAATTACAAGTATATTCATAGCTGTTAAAGATTCACACTCACCATTTTTCTACATCTACATCTACATTTATACTCCGCAAGCCACCCAATGGTGTGTGGCGGAGGGCAATTTACGTGCCACTGTCATTACCTCCCTTTCCTGTTCCATTCGCGTATGGCTCGCGGGAAGAACGACTGCCGGAAAGCCTCCGTGCGCGCTCTAATCTCTCTAATTTTACATTCGTGATCTCTTCGTGAGGTATAAGTAGGGGGAAGCAATTTATTCGATACCTCATCCAGAAACGCACCCTCTCGAAACCTGGACAGCAAGCTACACCGCGATGCAGAGCGCCTCTCTTGCAGAGTCTGCCACTTAAGTTTGCTAAACATCTCCGTAACGCTATCACGCTTACGAAATAACCCTGTGACGAAACGCGCCGCTCTTCTTTGGATCTTCTCTATCTCCTCCGTCACCCCGATCTGGTACGGATCCCACACTGATGAGCAATACTGAAGTATAGGTCGAACGAGTGTTTTGTAAGCCACCTCCTTTGTTGATGGGCTACATTTTCTAAGGACTCTCCCAATGAATCTCAACCTGGTATCCGCCTTACCAACAATTAATTTTATATGATCATTCCACTTCAAATCGTTCGCACGCATACTCCCAGATATTTTACAGAAGTAACTGCTACCAGTGTTTGTTCTACTATCATATAATCATACAATAAAGAATCCTTCTTTCTATGTATTCGCAATACATTACATTTGTCTATGTTAAGGGTCAATTGCCACTCCCTGCACCAAGTGTCTATCCGCTGCAGATCTTCCTGCATTTCGCTACAATTTTCTAATGCTGCAACTTCTCTGTATACTACAGCATCATCCGCGAAAAGTCGCATGGAACTTACGACACTATCTAATAGGTCATTTATATATATTGTGAAAAGCAATGGTCCCATAACACTCCTCTGCGGCACGCCAGTGGTTACTTTTACGTCTGTAGACGTCTCTCAATTGAGAACAACATGCTGTATTCTGTTTGCTAAAAACTCTTCAATCCAGCCACACAGCTGGTCTGATATTCCGTAGCCTCTTACTTTGTTTATCAGGCGACAATGCGGAACTGTGTCGAACGCTACCTGCACGGGTTTAGGAATCTGTATATTATAGTATATCTTGCAGGCCGATATAAAAAGTGGTGTGTTAAAAATTCATTTTTATTTAAATAATTACTATTATTTGGTCAGAAAAAGTGGCATTCTTTTCCAACCGAATCCTTTTCATTGCACTCGGAATATAAATAACGACTTTCTTTAACCGCTTCATCTGACAATGATTAACGCATGAAGAATGCTATTATTGACAGGAAAAATAAAATTCTAAACCTTTTGAAGCGAAAAATGACAGTGCTGAGAGTTTCCCTTCGTTTGGAGCGAAACACGTCGAACTTCCAACAAAGATTATGGGGTTTCACTCAGTTCACTCAGCACCGAGCGCATATCTCTCCTCGGCAAGACTGTTTATCTCTGAATAACTGATGTAACTTACATACGTCTGAACCTTCTTATTTAGGCAAGCATTGGTGTTCCTGTAGAAATGCCGGTCGGAGTGGCCAAGCGGTTCTAGGCGCAAAGTCTGAAACCGCGCGACAGCTACTGTCGCAGGTTCGAATCCTGCCTCGAGCATGGATGTGTGTGATGTCCTTAGGTAATTTAGGTTTAAGTAGTTCTAAGTTCTAGGGTACTGATAACCTCGGAATTTAAGTCCCATATTGCTCAGAGCTAGAGCCTGTAGAAATGTTATCCTCCACACTTTTCCCAGTTACCAAAGTAACAAGATTGTGAATTCTTTGGTTGTTTTCTATCAACTGGTCTTGACTGGTCCTTTCTTTTACTCAAATTACAACTTCTTCTGTCGCCAGTTAGATTCAATATCCTCTCATTAGTTATCCAACTTACCCATCTACCCCTCAGCATTCTCCCGTCACACCATGTACCAAAAACTGGTTTCAGTTCAAGAACTGTTTCAGATGTTTTTTATAAAGTGTTTTGCAGCATATCTTACTTCTGTTATATGCAGTCACCCTCCTCTTTGTAATATTCTTAGGAAACATTCTGCCCACAAATTAGCACGGATTTAATAATAATCGCTCGTGCCAGACTCTGCTTGCCTTTCTCTCACATGATATCTTGCGAACCATGATTGAAGGGCATGAGGCAGACTGTTTATTCCTAGAATTCCATAAACCGTCTGGCACAGTCTCGCACTACAGACTGTTAACGAAGGTCAGAGCGTATGGAATGAGTACTGAGATACGTGAGTGCCTCGAAGAATCCCTAAGTACGTTCCACTGGACGGCGAGAGTTCATCAGAGCCAAGGTTATCATCAAAATCTTTTCTTGTTCTCTATACAGCCTAAACATTAATAAAACCACCAAACTGTAGGGACAGATTCGTGACTGGAAATGAAGGAAAAAAGGTCCTTTGAACATGTGTCCGAAAACACATCTTTGCCACGGTAGATGACGGTGACGGATGACTGTTCCTCAGGTCTCGTGCCGTGTGTTCCCTGTGTGTTACAGGCTGTGCAAGCAGCAGACCTGGAGAACTGTGCCCCACATGATATTGCGATAAACCTTAGTATAAGTTGATGCTTCCCTGCACGGTCGTCTGTCTCAAAAAAATCACGAGCACAAAAACGCCCAAAAAGGGAATGAAATGGGTGATGCGGTTGGTGTCTGTGAGGGTACTTGTTTTGGTATAGCCGTGCTGCCTCTCGACCTTTCGCATCTGGTTAGGCGTACATAAACACTATATACAGAAGAATGGAAAAGAAAATTGAGAATGCGCTAGGTGACGATCAGTTTGGCTTTAGGAAAAGTAAAGGGACGAGAGAGGCAATTCTGACGTTACGGCTAATAGTGGAAGCAAGGCTAAAGAAAAATCAAGACACTTTCATAGGATCTGTCGACCTGGAAAAAGCGTTCGACAATATAAAATGGTGCAAGCTGTTCGAGATTCTGAAAAAAGTAGGGGTAAGCTATAGGGAGAGACGGGTCATATACAATATGTACAACAACCAAGAGGGAATAATAAGAGTGGACGATCAAGAACGAAGTGCTCGTATTAAGAAGGGTGCCCCTACTCTTCAATCTGTACATCGAGGAAGCAATGATGGAAATAAAAGAAAGTTTCAGGAGTGGAATTAAAATACAAGGTGAAAGGATATCAATGATAAGATTCGCTGATGACATTGCTATCCTGAGTGAAAGTGAAGAAGAATTAAATGATCTGCTGAACGGAATGAACAGTCTACACAGTATGGTTTGAGAGTAAATCGGAGAAAGACGAAGGTAATGAGAAGTAGTAGAAATGAGAACAGCGAGAAACTTAACATCAGGATTGATGATCACGAAGTCAATGAAGTTAAGGAATTCTGCTACCTAGGCAGTAAAATAACCAATGACGGACGGATCAAGGAGGACATCAAAAGCAGACTCGCTATGGCAAAAAAGGCATTTCTGGCCAAGAGAAGTCTACTAATATCAAATACCGGCTTTAATTTGAGGAAGAAATTTCTGAGGATGTAAGTCTGGAGTACAACATTGTATGGTAGTGAAACATGGACTGTGGGAAAACCGGAACAGAAGAGCATCGAAGCATTTGAGATGTGGTGCTATAGACGAATGTTGAAAATTAGGTGGACTGATAAGGTAAGGAGTGAGGAGGTTCTACGCAGAGTCGGAGAGGAAAGGAATATGTGGAAAACACTGAAAAGGAGAAGGGACAGGATGATAGGACATCTGCTAAGACATGAGGGAATGACTTCCATGGTACTAAAGGGATCTGTAGAGGGCAAAAACTGTAGAGGAAGACAGAGATTGGAATACGTCAAGCAAATAATTGAGGACGTGGGTTGCAAGTGCTACTCTGAGATGAAGAGGTTAGCAAAGGAAAGGAATTCGTGGCGGGCCGCATCAAACCAGTCAGTAGACTGATGACAAAAAAAAAAGCACTATATCGGCTTGTTCGCGACATGAACACCGAATTATTGGAAAATTGGAAATTTGTCGTAAGGTCTTATGGGACCAAACTGCTGAGGTCACCGGTCCCTAAGCCTACACACTACTTAATCTAACTTAAAAACTAACTTGCGCTATGGACAACAGATACACCCATGCGCGAGGGAGGACTCGAATATCCGACGGGGAGAGCCGCACGGACACCGGACCATTCTGCTGCGTACAGTACGCATGGCCAATCACACAGCCTCCAACACACAACGAACAGAAGAACTGTCATTCGTCAGCTCCGTCTACCGTGGCAATGATGCGTTTCCGGACACATGTTAGTGGATCTTTTCTGCTCCATTTCCAGTCAGGAATCCGTCCCTGCAGTTCGTCGATTTTATTAATATTGATCCTGTATACATAAACGATCTGACGGAATAAACGATCTGGGACTGTTAGCTGATTATAAAATAGCGTGTGGAAAAGTATCCTCGTTGAGTGACTATAGAATTGATTTCTATTGTGATGAATGGCAATTTGCTCTAAATTTAGAAAAATTGTTCAAATGGATCTGAGCACTATGGGACTTAACTTCTGAGGTCATCAGCCCCCTAGAACTTAGAACGACTTAAACCTAACTAACCTAAGGACATCACACACATCCATGCCCGAGGCAGGATTCGAACCTGCGACCGTAGCGGTCGCGCGGTTCCAGACTGCAGCGCCTAGAAACGTTCGGCCACCCAGGCCGGCTTAGAGAAATTAAAGTTAATCCAGATGAGAAGCAAAAAGAATCCTGTAATGTTAGAAAATAGTATTGTTCGTGTGTGGCCTGATACGGTCACGATGATGAAATATCTGGGCGTGACATTTACACAGCCTTATGAAATGGAACGAGCATGCGTGTTCGGTAGCAGCGAAGGCGAATGACTTGAGTAATACTCGAGTGTTCTGTATAAAAAAAAAAAAGGTTCAAAAGGCGATGAGCACTATGGGACTTAACTTCTGTGGTCATCAGTCGCCTAGAACTTAGAACTAATTAAACCTAACTAACCTAAGGACATTACACACATCCATGCCCGAGGCGGGATTCGAACCTGCGACCGTAGCGGTCACGCGGTTCCAGACTGAAGCGCTTGGAACCGGACGGCCACACCGGCCGGCTGTTCTGTATCGATTTAAAGGAAGACATCGAAGCAAATTCAGAGGTATGCTGCTATATTTGTTGCCGGCAGATTCGAATCAACACGTGTGTATCACGGAAGTCCTTTTGAACTGAAGCGGGAATCCTTGGAAGTCGGACGAGGTTGTTCTTCACGAAACAACATCATTGACAACATTTAGAAAACCAGAATTTGCCACTGATTGCAGAACGAGTTTACCGCCATCAGCTTACATGTCGTAAAAGGATCCCAGAGAGAAAACTAAACAAATAAGGACTCGTAGGGAGCCAACAGACAGTTGCCTTTCCCACGCACATTTTGCAAGTGGAACTGGAAGGCAGTGGCTAGTACTGGTATAAGGTACCCTCCACATAATGTAGGTAAGTTCACTTATTGAAATTACTGAATTCGTTTGGAGCATTTATTTATTCCATAAATGGTTACGTGCAGTTGTAAACTGGATGTGCAGCAGAGACACCTGTTGCGTCGTACTGTCGGCATCGCATCACGATGGAGAAGGACACACTGCGACCGTCCAGCATTCTGGAGAGTGGCTGAAAAAAAAAACAGCATGAAAATAAGCGTGAGAAATGTGTCGTGAGTTCCAAAGTGCTACCAGAACCCCGACTAGCGTAATGACTGTGTGTAGAGAGCTAAAAGTAATGGGGTGCGTCACAAGGATTTTACTGCACTCAACACTCATAGTCACAGCATCAGTTGCAATGTGCCAAGATATTCTAACACTAGTAACTGCGATGTTTGACAGTAATCGCAAGCGCCATAAAGATACACTGAAGGGCCAAAGAAACTGGTGCACCTGCCTAATATTGTGTAGGGCCCCCGCGAACACGCAAAAGTGCCGCAGCATGACGTGGCATGGACTCGACTAACGTCTGAAGTAGGTCTAGAGGGAATTGATCCATTGAATCCTGCAGGGCTGTCCATAAATCCGTAAAAGTACGAGGGGATGCTGATCTCTTGTGAACAGCACTTTGCAAGGCATCCCAGATATGCCCATTATGTTTATGTCTGGGAAGTTTGGTGGACAGCGGAAGTGTTTAATCTCAGAAGAGTGTTCCTGGAGCCACTCTGTACCAATTCTGGACGTGTAGGGTGTCGCATTGCCCTGTTGGAATGCGCAATGGACATGAACGGATGCAGGTGATCAGACAGGATGCTTGCTTATGTACTTATGTGTCTCCTGTCAGACTCGTATCTAGACGTACACGTCCATCCAGTAGAAACAATTTGAAACGAGACTCGTCCGACCAGACAACAAGTTTCCACTCATCAACAGTCCAATGTCGGTGTTGACGGGTCCAGGCGAGGCGTAAAGCTTTGTGTCATGCAGTCATCAAGGGTATACGAGTGGGCCTTCGGCTCCGAAAGTCCATATCGATGATGTTCCTTTTAATGGTTCGCACGCTGACACTTGAAATTTGCAGCAATTTGCGCAAGAGTTGCACTTCTATCACGCTGAACGATTCCCTTCAGTCGTCGTTGGCCCCGTTCTTGCGCCAATTTTGTACCGCCGTAGCGATGTCGAAGATTTGGTATTTTACCGGATACTTGCCGGCCGTTGTGGCCGAGAGGTTCTAGGCGCTTCAGTCCGGAACCGCGCTCCTTCTACGGTCGCAGGTTCGAATCCTGCCTCGGGCATGGATGTGTGTGACGTCCTTAGGTTAGTTAGGTTTAAGTAGTTCTAAGTTCTAGGGCACTGATGACCTCAGATGTTAAGTCCCATAGTGCTCAGAGCCATTTGAACCATTTGATGCATGGTGTCTGTGCTACACCCGAGCCCTACCAGCATTTCCTGAAGTCAGGACCGATCTGACCACGCCACGGTTTTCCAGTGGTGTAGGGTTTATCACCGCTTCTCTCGGGCGTTAAGTGAAGGACCTCCACCGCTGCGTTGAATGAAATATGGTATTCTCGGCACATACTTGTCACTGTGGATTTCGGAATACTGAATTCGATATTCCCGAAATGGAATGTCTCACGCATCTAGATCCAACTACCAATCCCCGTTCGCAGTCCGTTAAATCCATTCGTGCCGCCAAAATAACATCGGAAACCTATCTGAGTACAAATAACAGCTCCGCCAATGCACTGCCCTTTTATACCTTGTGTACACGATTCCTTCACAGGAATGGGGGAAAGAAATACAGTAGAAGAAGAATAAGTAGCTTTGAGGGATGAAATAGTGAAGGCAGCAGAGTATCAAGTAGGTAAAAATACGAGGGCTAGTAGAAATCCTTGGGTAACAGAAGAGATACTGAATTTAAGTGATGAAAGGAGAAAATAGAAAAATGCAGTAAATGAAGCAGGCAAAAAGGAATACAAACGTCTCAAAAATGAGATCGACAAGAAGTGCAAAATGGCTAAGCAGGGATAGCTAGAGGACAAATGTAAGGTTCAAAAATGGCTCTGAGCACTATGGGACTCAACATCTTAGGTCATAAGTCCCCTAGAACTTAGAACTACTTAAACCTAACTAACAGAGGGCATCACACACACCCATGCCCGAGGCAGGATTCGAACCTGCGACCGTAGCCGTCCCGCGGTTCCGGACTGCAGCGCCAGAACCGCTAGACCACCGCGGCCGGCACAAATGTAAGGACGTAGAGGCTTATCTCACGATGGGGTAACATAGTTACTGCCTA
This sequence comes from Schistocerca cancellata, assembly GCF_023864275.1. NCBI lineage: Eukaryota > Metazoa > Arthropoda > Insecta > Orthoptera > Acrididae > Schistocerca > Schistocerca cancellata. The sequence goes on from NC_064626.1 coordinate 214,646,395, forward strand.
CAGGAAAATTAAAATGACCATTGGAGAAAAGAGAACCACTTGCATGAATATCAAGAGCTCAGAAGGAAACCCAGTTCTAAGCAAATAAGGGAAAGCAAAAAAGGTGGAAGCAGTATATAGAGGGTCTAAAAAAATGGCTCTGAGCACTATGGGACTTAACGTCTAAGGTCATCAGTCCCCTAGGACTTAGAACTACTGAAACCTAACTAACGTAAGGACATCACACACATCCATGCCCGAGGCAGGATTCGAACCTGCGACCGTAGCGGTCACGCGGTTCCCGACTGTAGTGCCTTTAACCGCTTGGCCACACCAGCCAGCTATAGAGGGTCTATACAGGCGCGATGTTCTTGAGGTAAATATTATGGAAGTGGAAGAGGATGTAGATGAAGATGAAATGGGAGATACGATACTGCGTGAAGAGTTTGGCAGAGCACTGAAAGACCTAAGTCGAAACAAGGCCCCTGGAGTAGACAAGATTCCATTAGAACTACTGACAGCCTTGGGAGAGGCAGTCCTGACAAAACTTTACCATCTGGTGAGCAAGATGTACGAGACAGGCGAAATGCCCTCAGACTTCAAGAAGAATATAATAATTCCAATCCCAAAGAAAGCAGGTGTTGACAGATGTGAAAATTACCGAACTATCAGTTTAATAAGTCACAGCTGCAAAATACTAACGCGAATTCTTTACAGACGAATGGAAAAACTGGTAGAAGCCGAATTCGGGAAAGATCAGTTTGGATTCCGTAGAAATGTTGGAACACGTGAGGCAATACTGACCCTATGACGTATCTTAGAAGAAAGATTAAGGAAAGGCAAACCTACATTTCTGGCATTTGTAGACTTAGAGAAAGCTTTTGACAATGTTGACTGGAATACTCTCTTTCAAATTATGAAGGTGGCAGGGGTAAAATACAGGGAGCGAAAGGCTATTTACAATTTGTACAGAAACCAGATGGCAGTTATAAGAGTCGAGGGACATGAAAGGGAAGCAGTGGTTGGGAAGGGAGTGAGACAGGGTTGTAGCCTCTCCCCGATGCTGTTCAATCTGTATACTGAGCAAACAGTAAAGGAAACAAAAGAAAAGTTCGGAGTAGGCATTAAAATACGTGGAGAAGAAATAAAAACTTTGAGGTTCGCAGATGACATTTTAATTCTGTCAGAGTCAGTAAAGGACTTGCAAGAGGAGTTGAACGGAATGGACAGTGTCTTGAATGGAGGGTATAAGATGAACATGAACAAAAGCAAAACGAGAATAATGGAATGTAGCCGATTTAGGTCGGGTGATGCTGAGGGAATTAGATTAGGAAATGAGACACTTAAAGTAGTAAACGACTTTTGCTATTTGGGGAGCAAAATAACTGATGATGGTCGAAGTAGACAGGATATAAAATGTAGACTGGCAATGGCAAGGAAAGCGTTTCTGAAAAAGAGAAATTTGTTAACATCGATTATTGATTTAAGTGTCAGGAAGTCGTTTCTGAAAGTATTTGTATGGAGTGTAGCCATGTATGGAAGTGAAACATGGACGATAAATAGTTTGGAGAAAAAGAGAATAGAAGCTTTCGAAATGTGGTGCTACAGAAGAATGCTGAAGATTAGATGGGTAGATCACATAACTAATGAGGAGGTATTGAATAAAATTGGGGAGGAGTTTGTGGGACAACTTGACTAGAAGAAGGGATCGGTTGGTAGGACATGGTCTGAGGCATCGAGGGATCACCAATTTAGTACTGGAGGGCAGCGTGGAGGGTAAAAATCGTAGAGGGAGACCAAGAGATCAATACACTAAGCAGATTCAGAAGGATGTAGGCTGCAGTAGGTACTGGGAGATGAAGCAGCTTGCACAGGGTAGAGTAGCGTGGAGAGCTTCATCAAACCAGTCTCAGGACTGAAGACCACAACAACAACAACGTACACGATGCTACCGCCATCTGTATTCGACCATATCGCTGTCCCATGACTTTCGTCACCTCGCTGTGTGTGTGTCCATCACTGCTTTCGCGCTGGTGGATTTCGATGCAGTGGTCGCATAGATGCGGCAGACAGTGTCAACAGACGGACGGACGGCCGCGTCGCGGCGCGCAAACATTTTGGCGGCGGCCGGTTGCTAATGCAGAGGCGGGCCGCGCTGTGTCCGTGGCGCGTATCCATTGTTGATGGGCGGCGGGCGGCAGTGCCCGGCGGTTGTCGCGCCGCTACATTGGACGTGCGAGTGACGCGGACTTGCGACCCCCATTAAGCCGGCGTGCAAAATGGATGCGGACACGGCGCGCGCACCTGCCGGCCGGCCCGTCCTGCGCCGGATTACCGCTGCCTGCGCGCTCCCGGAGCGCCAAAATAGGCCCACCTGTCGATGCGCCCGATCGTTCCCTCCGCCGACGGCTGCCGACCGCATGAAAGTGTTATCAGAGCATTCCAGTAGCTACTCCAAGTGCGTCACAAGGATTTTACCCCACTCCACGCTTGAAGTTCTACCGATAGTTGCAGTATACCGAGATACCGGGTGATCAAAAAGTCGCTATAAATTTGAAAACTGAATAAATCACGGAATACATCTACATCTACATTCATCCACATTTATACTCCGCAAGCCACCCAACGGTGTGTGGCGGAGGGCACTTTACGTGCCACTGTCATTACCTCCCTTTCCTGTTCCAGTCGCGTATGGTTCGCGGGAAGAACGACTGTCTGAAAGCCTCCGTGCGCGCTCGAATCTCTCTAATTTTACATTCGTGATCTCCTCGGGAGGTATAAGTAGGGGGAAGCAATACATTCGATACCTGATCCAGAAACGCACCCTCTCGAAACCTGGCGAGCAAGCTACACCGCGATGCAGAGCGCCTCTCATGCAGAGTCTGCCACTTGAGTTTGCTAAACATCTCCGTAACGCTATCACCGTTACCAAATAACCCTGTGACGAAACGCGCCGCTCTTCTTTGGATGTTCTCTATCTCCTCCGTCAACCCGATCTGGTACGGATCCCACACTGATGAGCAATACTGAAGTATAGGTCGAACGAGCGTTTTGTAAGCCACCTCTCTGTTGAGGGACTACATTTTCTAAGGACTCTCCCAATGAATCTCAGCGTAGTACCCGCCTTACCAACAATTAATTTTATATGATCATTCCACTTCAAATCGTTCCGCACGGATACTCCCAGATATTTTGAGAAGTAACTGCTACCAGTGTTTGATCCGCTATCATGTAATCATACAAAAAAGGATCCTTCATTCTATGTATTCGCAATACATTACATTTGTCTATGTTAAGGGTCAGTTGCCACTCCCTGCACCAAGTGCCTATCCGCTGCAGATCTTCCTGCATTTCGCTACAATTTTCTAATGCTGCAACTTCTCTGTATACTGCAGCATCATCCGCGAAAAGTCGCATGGAACTTCCGACACTATCTACTAGGTCATTTACATATACGAGGTGTGGCTAGAAAAAAACCGGACTAGTACTGGTGAAACAATAAAACGAATGCAATAAGGCTGAAAGTCGCGTGGCCTGTCACGTGACTCTCGCTCCGCCTACTGCTCGAGTTTCATCTGCCTCCTGCACTCAGTCTGCCCGTGGCGTCTGTTTTAAGTAGTTGACGTTTTGTCTGTGCGTCGGAAAATGTTTAGTGTACAGTAAGAACAGCGTGTTAACATCAAATTTTGTTTCAAACTAGGAAAATCTGCAAGTGAAACGTTTTTAATGTTACAACAAGTGTACGGCGATGATTGTTTATCGCAAACACAAGTGTTTGAGTGGTTTAAACGATTTAAAGATGGCCGCGAAGACACCAGTGATATTATCCTTGATGTTGCCTATGTTGCCCATGAACTACTCAGTTTGTAAATTTTGCTTATTTTTTCATAGTTCCACACAACTTCTTATTGTTTTCTCCATTGATCTGTGTTCAGTTTTTCAAGGCCTATCCACTGTGCCAAATTATAACTAAATCTAAGGGGAGTGCGATGGGGAGGTTCCCTTGTAAGCAAAGAAGGGAAAGCAGAAAGGTGGAAGGAGTATGTAGTTGGTCTATACAGGAGCGATGTTCTTGAGGACAATATTATGGAAACGGAAGTGGATGTAAATGAAGATGAAATGGAAGATATGATACTGCGTGAAGAGTTCGATAGAGCACTGAAAGACCTAAGACGAAACAAGGCCCCTGGAGTAGACAACATTCCATTACAACTACTGACGGCCTTGGGAGAGCCAGTCCTGACAAAACTCTACCATCTGGTGAGCAAGATGTATGAGACAGGCGAAATACCCACAGACTTCAAGAAGAATATAATAATTCCGATCCCAAAGAAAGTAGGTGCTGAAAGAAGTGAAAATTACCGAACAATCAGTTTAATAAGTCACGGATGCAAAATACTAACGCGTATTCTCTACAGACGAATGGAAAAACTGGTAAAGCTGACCTTGGGGAAGATCAGTTTTGATTCCGTAGAAATGTTGGAACACGTGAGGCAATACTGACCCTACGACTTATCTTAGAAGCTAGACTAAGGAAAGGCAATCATACGTTTCTAGCATTTGTAGACTTAGAGAAAGCTTTTGACAATGTTGACTGGAATACTCTCTTTCAAATTCTGAAGGTGGCAGGGGTAAAATACAGGGAGCGAAAGGCTATTTACAATTTGTACAGAAACCAGATGGCAGTTATAAGAGTCGAGGGACATGAAAGGGAAGCAGTGGTTGGGAAGGGAGTGAGACAGGGTTATATCCTCTCCCCGATGTTATTCTATCTGTATATTGAGCAAGCAGTGAAGGAAACAAAAGAAAAATTCGGAGTAGGTATTAAAATCCATGGAGAAGAAATAAAAACTTTGAGGTTCGCCGATGACATTTTAATTCTGTCAGAGACAGCAAAGGACTTGGAAGAGCAGTTGAACGGAATGGACAGTGTCTTGAAAGGAGGGTATAAGATGAACATCAACAAAAGCAAAAGTCGAATCAAATCGGGTGATGCTGCGGGAATTAGATTAGGAAATGAGACACTTAAAGTAGTAAAGGAGTTTTGCTATTTGGGGAGCAAAATTACTGATGATATTCGAAGTAGAGAGGATATCAAATGTAGACTGGCAATGGCAAGGAAAGCGTTTCTGAAGAAGAGAAATTTGTTAACATCGAGTATAGATTTAAGTGTCAGGAAGTCGTTTCTGAAAGTATTTGTATGGTGTAGCCATGTATGGAAGTGAAACATGGACGATAAATAGTTTGGACAAGAAGAGAATAGAAGCTTTCGAAATGTGGTGCTACAGAAGAATGCTGAAGATTAGATGGGTAGATCATATAACTAATGAGGAGGTATTGAATACGATTGGGGAGAAGAGAAGTTTGTGGCACAACTTAACTAGAAGAAGGGATCGGTTGGTAGGACATGTTCTGAAGCATCAAGGGATCACCAATTTAGTATTGGAGGGCAGTGTGGAGGGTAAAAATCGTAGAGGGAGAACAAGAATACACTATACAGATTCAGAAGGATGTAGGTTGCAGTAGGTACTGGGAGATGAAGAAGCTTGCACAGGATAGAGTAGCATGGAGAGCTGCATCAAACCAGTCTCAGGATTGAAGACCACAACAACAACAACAACAACAAGAGTGCCATTGTATAGAAAATTTAACTGACATACATTTTTGTCTGTTAGTGATGAAACGGGGTGGAATGTAATCTGAATGCTGATAACACGCGGATGCAGAAATGTCTCCAGTGCTAAGCGCACCCGTGGCTAGCTCGAGGAACCTGCAGCAATAACGGATGAATTATCGCTCCATAAATGACCATTATAAGTTCACGCTGCCACGGGTGACCCTTTTCGGCGAAGAATATTTTCCATCTTCAAACAGATGGATCGTCGTTGAATAAATGTGTTAGAGGACTTACAGCCTCCAGTGCCAGAAAAATGTGACAAAAAGTTATTACGAAAAAGTGGCAAATGAATCATTTATCGTGTGTGACGTGACGTCTATTTCGTCAAAAATTCTTCATTCCGATACAGTTCGCCGTGTGATATGCCAGCATATTACTCAAATAAAAGAGAGCCTCAGTGAAGCCATTATTTCCTTTATTTGATCCTTGAGGACTGTGGGCCAGTGTTAGAAGACAACTTTTATTTCAACTGTTGAAGGTGAGGCAGGGACTTCTGCTTCGGCTATGAAGTTTGAAAACTGTTCGGTTAAACAGTCAATATGGAGTGAAGCTAAAGTCCTTTGGAACTAGTTTAACTTTCATCGTTGCAGATTATCTTTAATTCGTCGCCTACTTTGGAACAGGCGTGTTTGGTGTGTTATTTGGACATGATATTCCAGTCTTACTTGACGATATTGGCAATCAGCAAATTTCTCTTTTTGTAGATCATGTTGATGTTGACTGTCACTAGTCACGTGTAGCTGCATAAACAGTTTCAACGTTTTACCGGAGTAACTCTATCGAGAAAATTTAGAGAACTGGCATTTGCAAATGACTGCTGAACGATTGTTCTGGCGCCACTTCGCTTAAGGCAAGAGAAATTAAGGCTCGTACGTAGGTATGAAGACAGTCGTTTTACCTTCGCTCCATTTGCGCGTAAAAACAGGAAACGGAATGAGTAGTAGTGTTGCAAGGTGTCTTCAGCCACGCACAGTATGGTAGCTTGCAGAGTATGTGTGTAGATGTAAATGTAGATGAAGCAAAAACAGGTGTTAGCAGAGTAACATCTGTGAGTCAGTCATTACTTGCTCATTTTACGGTTCCTTCCCGGATTTAATCAACGATTTATTGGAGCAGTGAACTAAGAGAATAGCGCCGGTACAGCCGACTGGAACCGCTCGTCGAAAGTGATGTGGACTCCGCAGTCGAAACTCTGAAATTTGTAATTGGCGTTCCACTCCGTAGCACAATATTAATACGCTCCGCAACAGTCGAATTCATCCTGCGCTACCACTGCTAAATGAAATCCGTTTCACGCATTGCCAATATAATCCCTTATTCAACGTTATGAGCTGCTCATTCCATGTCCTAAATACCAATGAATCGTCTGATGGCCTACCTTATAGCTATTCAAACGAATCACGCGTGTAATAGGTTCATTGCTTCGGCTGCCATGTTTATTACCCACAAACTCTGAAAGCGACACGTGTATATATGGACTATAACTGTAAAACGTCAAAACTGTATGAAATCGTGGTGTCCGTTATCTTACTCTCACTTCTCTCCTGGACAACCAAGGACCACGTGAAAATTTCAAATCTTACTCATTTGGTCTTTTTTTCCCTCCAATATATCTGTAACTTTTTACTTTTTTAGAATGTTTAACTTAACATTTCCCTGTTGAAAATACATCGTTCTGCTGCAGCTTCCGATCTTATGTTTTGCATTTATAAACCTTTCTTAATTTATCGGGTATAGCTCGTTGTTACTTTTCCCTGAGGTGCTTCAAGATATGTTCTGTCATTCATTCTGTATAAATGTCCAACGAATATCTGTCTTCTTTCACTTATTGATTGTATAATTTGATACAATTTATCATTACTTATTGATTTTCAGAGTCTTTGCTTCATATTAGACCTAAAATATTCCTCATGATTCTTTTTCTGTCATTATATTTATTTATTCATTTACCATGAGTCGTCTGACTGGTTTGATGCGGACCATCGCGATTTCTTCGCATGTGCCAACCTCTTCTTATCAGAGTAGCAATTACACTCAAACTATACAATTATAAGTGGTATATACTATCTGATAAAAAGCATCTGGGCACCTGTTATTGGACATGTTTTCACCTATTGCCTTTACGACAGCTTGAACTCTACTGGGAACACATTCAAAGATGTGTCCAGTTATTGTGGATAAATGGTCGACCATTCTTCGTCAATAGCCGAAACCAGAGAAAGTAGTGATGTTGGACGCTAGGATCTGGACTTAACTCGACTCTCTAATTCATTCCAAAGATGTTCCATTGGATTCAAGTCAGGACTCTGGGCAGGAGAGCCCATTTAAAGAACTTTATTGTTCACAAACCACTGGTACACGGACGCGGATTTATGAATGGGTGCATTGTCATGCCGACATGATCATCGCCTCTGAACTGTTCCTCTAATGTAAGCAGTACCAAATGCTGTAAAATATATTCGTATCTTTCCTCATTGAGAGCTTCTTTAAGCACGATGAGGTGACCACACCCTGATTACGAAATACACCCCCATACCATATGAACATCTCTTTCGTACTATTATGTTGGCACTAAGAATGATGGCAGATAGAGTTCTTCAAGCATCTGCTAAGCCCAAACCCTTCCACCGGACTGTTACAGACCGTAGAGTGACTCGTCGCTCGAAATCTCCCGTTTCCAGTCATCCACTTTACACTGCCGTCGCTCTTTGCACCACCTCAAGTGTACCTCAGCATTGGCGACAGAAAGACATGGCTTATGAGGGACTGCTCGACCTTGTATCAAATTCTTTTTAAGTTCCTAGGCATAGTCATTACGCTAGTTGTACTGCTGATACCACTTTGGAACTGACGAGTGATTCTCCATGAGGTCTACCTGGTCTGAGTTTAGTTGTGGTTGTTCGTTCGCGTTTCCAGTTCACAGTCGCGTCACCAACAGCTTTAGAAGGATCGAAATGCTGCTGTTTGATATATTACTCAAGTGATATGAAATAACTTACCCATGTTCCAAGTCTCAGAGTTCTGCTGACCTACCCACTGTGCTGTTGTCGCTTCTCCACTGACAACACTTTACTCTCTGTCTCCTTTTATACTGGCGGGTCCCCCGCACGTGATATCAAGCTGTCAAATCCATATTACATAGTGGTGTCCGGATATTTTTGATCAGATATTGTATTTTCCCATCTATGTCTTCCACTATATTTTTTCCCCTCTAGCGCTGTGGAAGTTATTCGCCGACACATGTCCTGTCATCCTGTCCCTTCTTGCAGTTGGGGTTTTCCAAACATTCATTTCGTTACCAGGTTTGCGAAAACCTTAGCGCTAAACTTATCAAACCGTGGTTCTGTAGCTATACATGTCAGTTTTATTCTTTTCCTTTCCAGATTTCGCACAGTTCATTGTTCGGTTTCATAAAGTACTATCCTCCACGCTTATATTATCAGGCATTCCTGTCTCAGATTACCGCTTACATCTGACATTAGTAGGCTTCTGTTGGTGAAGAATGTTTAGTTTGCTTGCGTTTTTCTGTTTCTTGTGTCCCCCTTGCTTCGTCCCTGACGTAGAAAATATCCATATCTATTCCTGTACTGCGGCGTAAAGTGCACCGAAGTGGGTATCCTAATCGATAGGATATATTAACTATTTCTCCATGAACATTCGTGGGACAATAGCAGATAATGTTTCGTTATACGACTCTGCTGACTTTTATCGAAGCATAGGTGTGAAGGTACAAAGAAGGGCAGCACGTTTTGTATTATCGCGAAATAGGGGAGTAGAGCTACAGACATGGTACGTGAATTGGAGTAGCAATCATTAAAACAAAGGCGTTTTTCGTTGCGACGGGATCTTCTCATCAAATTTCAATCACCATTTTTCTCCTCCGATTGCGAATACATTATGTTGGCACCCACCTACATAGGGAGAAATGATCATCACGATAAAATAAGAGAAATCAGGGCTCGCACAGAAAAATTTAAGAGATCGTTTTTCCCACGTGCCGTTAGAGAGTGGAACGGTAGAGATACAGCTTGAAGGTGGTTCATTGAACCATCTGCCAGGCACTTTATTGTGAATAGCAGAGTAATCATGTAGATGTAGAGTCTTAAAACTTATTTTCAGATTTCACGTTCAAAATCGACTTTTGTGCTCTATACATGTGTGACATTCATTTCAGTCCACATACTTAGTTACATCATACATTCTCTAACAATATTCCTTTATATACGGAATACTTATTCTACAATCCATTCCCTTCGTAAATACATTATAGTTTCTCTATATTCCGTATAATTCTTAGGTGAAATTTTTGTTATTAATCATAGTATTCGGTATGGTAATCTTTGGTAATGAAATTAGGAACCTGACCAGTAACCCATACACCTGCCTTTCGTAGGCATTGATTCATCACATAAGCTCTCGAAGAGCACATCACTGGCTGCTTCACAAAATCGGTTTCCAAATACGTCTCTAATTTCTGCACTGGCTCTCTCGCATCTCCTATTGCAAACACTCCGTAGTCTGCAGCTTAGTAATTATTCACCACCACACCAGTTCGCCCATGTCTACTTGGCTCAACAAAGTGCAAAACGAAAAATTCATCCTGGAATTTTTCAGGTTTTCTAACAATTGTGTGGCATCTTCCATCTCCCTTGTCTTCATCCCTTTGGGTACTTAATACACCCAACTTCTTTGAAAATCAGTTTTAGCTATGCAATTTTTCTATAACCCTAATGTTTTCGCTTACTGTTCCTTTCCTTGGCGGTTTCGCTGTTTCTGGTTGTAGTTCCAGTAGTTCTACCAATCAATCCCTCGTTCAAACGATTCAGATTTCTTTTACTTAGATTTGACATTCGCTACGTTATATAAACGATTACGCGTTACTGCTGCAATCGACGAGTGCAACCGACGCTACGGAATAGCGCTTGCAGACTTTGCTGCTAGTTCATCTCTCGTTAGGGGCCTTTGGATTGTAGGGCGTACTGGACAACGGAGCCCTGTGAACTCCGACCTTTGACATTTGCACCCAGTGAAATTTGCACTGCGCGGTCCCTCCCGCCAGACGTTCGTGTCCTCCCTCGGACATGGGTGTTTGTGTGTGTTGTTCTTAGCATAAGTTAGTTTAAGGAGTGTATAAGTCTAGGGACCGATAACCTCAGCAGTTTGGTCTCTTAGGAATTCACACACATTTGAACGTTTTTGAAATTTGTACCCAGAAAAGGTCAAGAAAAATCCACTAATATCCCTGTCCAAACACCGCAACTTCCCGGCCGGTAGAAGAGCCCAGGGTTTTTACGTGATATTCTGCTTTCTAATAATTACTAATGAAGAGGACTGAAGGTTCTCGCCGGCCGGTGTGGCTGAGCGGTTCTAGGCGCTTCAGTTTGGAACCGCGCGACCGCTACAGTCGCAGGTTCGAATCCTGCCTCGGGCATGGATGTGTGTGATGTCCTTAGGTTAGTTAGGTTTAAGTAGTTCTAAGTTCTAGGGGACTGATGACCTCAGATGTTAAGTCCCATAGTGCTCAGAGCCATTTGAGCCACTGAAGGTTCTTAAACAGAAACTATGGTTCCAAAATTTTTACATTTGGAACTGATCGTAATTTTTGTTATTTCCTGTACGAAAGTGGTTTTCTTTTTTATTTTTTTTAACCGTCTCAGGCCGCTACGGTCGCAGGTTCGAATCCTGCCTCGGGCATGGATGTGTGTGATGTCCTTAGGTTAGTTAGGTTTAAGTAGTTCTAAGTTCTAGGGGACTGATGACCTTAGCAGTTAAGTCCCATAGTGCTCAGAGCCATTTGAACCATTTTCAACCGTCTCTTTAGAAATCACAATGGAAAACGTACAGACCAAATTTCAAACACGAAGAGTAAAAAGCATTTCTCTTCTAATTGGTAAACTATACTTTCAAATAAATGCAAAATAAAATATGGTCCATACCCACACATACATTTAATGTACATACGACGCGTTGTCATATTAGCTAAAAGGCCGTGAGTATGCATGAAGATAGGTTATGTAAGGCATACATACCTTCTCCTCCCATTCCTAGCGCTCCATGCGCGCGTCTTCTACATGTGAGTTGAAAACATGGAAACAGTTTTCTTTATAATTATCATTCGGGATATCATTGTCACAATCGGTAAGTATAAGATACATGAGCATTATAAAACTGTACATTAAAAAAGGCATTCTTCGAAAGGACAGACTATGCACCATAAAATAAAGTACGTAATAACATACAGTTTTTAAGGTGACAATACTTAACATGATTTTTCATATTACGACAAATTTTTACTTCGTTTATCGTATGGCAGCTACGACAGTGTAGACCATAAAAAAAATGAATAGCACTATTTAAACGGTAAAACAACTAGAAGTGCTGCAACATGCGTGTATAAGAGAGCATATCGTAGTACATTCTGTCGACTACTGGTTAGGTTGTTCGGTTGATTTGGGGAGGAGACCAAACTGCGAGATCATCAATCTCATCGGATTAGCGAAGGATGGGGAAGGAAGTCGGCCGTGCCCTTTCAAAGGAACCTTCCCGGCATTTGCCTGAAGCTATTTAGGGAAAACACAGAAAACCTAAATCAGGATGGCCGGATGCAGGTCTACTACTGGTGATGCTCATCGTCCGGCTGCAGGGTGTTTGCATCACTGGTCACTTGCACGGCAGCGCCGACGCAGCACGGACAAGGAGCCACAATTCTCAGTGGGGGCGAACGGAGAGGTGATTACTCTCGGTGTGCAGATAGGTCGTGATTCTATCAGAGTACTCTCTACAAATGCTGAGCACAAATATCACAGATCTTTTTGTGGGCACAACTTTCAAAGCAGTGGGCGTAGTTTTTGTACATCCGTCCGAGCCGTGTGGATGCTGCCATGCAAATGACCAGCAACGTAAACAAACTGCTGCTGAAAGAACAGCATCAACAATGGTTGACATAACCTTCACCGCTATGCTCTCTTACATACGCTTTTTCCACTGGTTCTAGTAGTTTGAATGTTTAAATCTCGTTTTTCTACTTTTACGTGCATGCTCTATCCTGATACTAAAAGCTGTTATGCATCACCACCTAATTAAAACCATTCTTTGTTTTTATGTCAGTGATTTCATGATGCATGCTCAGTTCTTTTAAAACTTATCTTACTTAATACACAATTTCATAATGCTCATCAATTTTCCACATGGCAATAATGACAAGGATATGCGAGGTTATAGCTGTAAACAAAATTGCGTTCATATTTTGAAGGACGCAGGCATGTAGTGGTAGGAGTGGGATGAAAAGCTATCCACCGCTTATGTCACCTACATACGAAATTGATTCTGACCTTTTAAGTAGTATGATAACTCAGCTTATGTACTTTACTTGTACAATGTGCTGATCCACGGTTATTGACCACATTTTACGCTTATTGTAGGATGTGAGGTCCGCCAGTTATGCAAAAACACCGTTTTTTCCCAGTACCCAAACATGTTTCAGCACCACTGTGCAATCATCAGTGGTTTCCGTTTTATTTATTCTGTAATGTGAACATTTTTATTACATGATTACAAAGTTATGTGGATGTTTCGTTCAAACAATAGTTCGTTTCTTTTGCCAAAACCTTTACACTTGGTGTGCACGATTTTTCCGGATCACTTGTGTCTTATTTATTGGAGGTAGCTTGTCATCTGCAACCAAAAGATGTTGATGAGAAATTCTGCTGGGAGTTAACCTATCATCTACAATGTAATTTAGTTTCTCGCGATATTTGGCGCCTATATTCGTTTTTACTTACATTTTCGTTGGTTGGGTTGGGTTGTTTGGGGAAGGAGACCAGACAGCGAGATCATCGGTCTCAACGGATTAGGGAAGGAATGGGAAGGAAGTCGGCCGTGCCCTTTGAAAGGAACTATCCCAGTAATTGCCTGGAGTGATTTAGGAAAATCACGGAAAACCTAAATCAGTATGGCCGGACGCCGGACTGAACCGTCGTCCTCCCGAATGCGAGTCCAGTGTCTAACCACTGCGCCACCTCGCTCGGTACTATATTTTCGTGAGCAAGCCCTTTTACTCTGCGCATCATGGTGGTGTCCTGATGCACACATAAATATAACACGTATTTTCCACAAATAAGGTTGTCAATGCACTTTTCACTTCACCAAAAGTACTGGGGAAAAACTGTGTTTTTGCATAACTGGAAGACCTCACATCCTACAATTTCAACTGCAAACACGGTCAACATAGGGAGCTGCAAATCAAAATGATGAATATTTTACGCTTATTTTAAAATAAGATTCGTCAAACAGAAGACATACAATTTTCAAATTCAGTGTTTCTAATAAATAGAAGTTTTGTGACTGCATCCGACAGAAAAAAATTACGATTACTTCCGATCATAAAAAGTTCGGAATTACAGTTGTTGTCGAGCTTCTCTAGTCCTCGGCTGTTCTACCAGTCGGCAAGCTACAGAGCTGGAACATGGGGAAGAGGACGGCTTTGCTAGACTTCTTCGGGGCACAAATGTCACTGGGCGCAGTCCACAGGGCGTTCATGACAATTTTTGTGGAGTGGCGCTTCTGTGAAGACAGAATGTCCAAGTCACCTCAGGTAGATTTTTGCTTCCACGTTAGTTGGGTTCGCCAACACACAACCGAACTGTCACATTCCAGCTTAACATAGACCTCGACTGAAGATGGGTAAACCTGCCTGAAACTGGTAAATGTAAAATAAACAATAGTGAAAAAATGACTTATCATATTTTTTTCAGTTTTTCAACATATACTGAAACTAATTCCTAGTAACGTGCGTGCTAGGCGAGCAACAAATTCCTAATGTGCCTGTATACTATCTGCTAAATACGACTTGAGCCGTCCTCTCACCGGACATGAAAATGCGCGTGGAAGAGGAGCTTGTGACGTCACAGCGTGGAATTTCACGTTCCAGAAGAAAAAAATTAAGAAACTGACACGTCAGCTCTCTGCCTCGTGGAGAGGAACTTGGCCAATTAGAGGTGCGACATTGTTTTTACGTCGTAAGCAGGACTTAAGAGCCGCCTTATTGTATTGCGTTAAACTTTTTATTTGATGGGTTTTCTTTAGCGTAGAGCACGTGGTACGATTATAAGCTTTTCAGAGCATCGGCAAATTGGACATCTCTCGTAAACGCGTCGTTCAGCTACGATTTGCTATAGTAAAATGACAGGTAGTTAAAGGTAGTTAAACGCTTCCTGTATTTGATATTTTTAGTGGTATAACTTTAACGCTGTGAAAATATACCGTTTCGATGGTACGGCACTCTGGTAAAATATGTATGTTTAATATCAGATAACGAAATTTGTAGGTACAGTAATTTGACAGGTTATACCATATACGGAGGTCCTTTAGCCATTTTGAAGCCATAGCGTATTCAATAGCGTCTTGAGCTGTGCAGGGAGAGGTAGGTAGTTCGCGTCCAACTCCTTCAAATTTTCTTTTTTCGCTTTTATCTTATAGAATATTCTGCATGTTTCTCAATGATTTCACGGAAGTGTTATTTACACTAGTCGTTGTTATTTATGAAAAATAATATGCTTGCTGCACTTCTTGTTGCAATAGCTTATGACCAGAGACCTTAATGTGATATTTGTATCTTGCCAGTAAATTTCTTTTTCACTGATAGATAGAGACTGAAAAAAACCTCCTCTTCCATTCTAATGAAACTGCGAAACGAATCTCGATCTTGAAATCTATGTTACCTCAGAGTGATGGTAGTCAATGCATATCGAGCTTACGGGTATTATGCATGCACAAACTCACATTAGACGCTATAATTACACTCTGTTTAAAACCGAATTGGGAGAATATTCAACGATGTTGATGAATGACTTCCACTAGTATGGAGCTCAAACCGTTGTACAGCGAGATACAGTATTCCTGTGTCAGCAACTCATTGTTCAAGCCATCGACGAGTCTAGAATCTTCTCCGCGATTTTCTTCGCACTTCTTCGACAATCGCTAACAGCGTTAACGCTGCTATTTTACAAGCGTCTATTTTCGTAAAGAAACTGTGTGATTTACGTGCTCAGTGTAGCCGGAACTGCCGCAGGACAGCTCTGCTGTCGCAAATAACGATGAGGAGCACGTTATGTTTCGTGAGATGCAACGTGTCGTTGCCGAGCGTGCAGCAAACGACGGATGCCACGTGTGTGATGAGAAACACGTTCCCCGTGAGAACGGCTTTAACCCAGCAAGAGCGCCAGAGTACGTAGAAACGTCTCCCTGCAGATGTTTAACACAAGTGTACGAAATTGCTGATGAGTCTTCCGGGCTGTATAGCCATGACTGAAGAAACTTTTCGGTTCCTGATGTTTTGACCAGATCTGCACTGGACATCTTCGAAGGTTCTCAGCGCGACGCTCAGTCTTGCCGACTAACTTTTTTATTGTTATTTCATCCCCTCGCACCCCATATGGTCAGGGTGCGGGGGCGCTGTCAGCGGTACAGGCAACCCACCCTTCAACCAACTGAGAATAAAAATTAAATGATACGAAATAGAATCAAGAAATGAATAGGGGAGATACTTATATTGAGTTTAAAGCTTTTTAGAGGATAAATATAAAATGGAAGGTTTTAGATATACGAGAGATGTGAGCTCTTGCACTGGTAGTTAAAAACAGTTATAATAAAACGTAAAACGAAACAATAAGAGTAGGTTTTTGCGTATACACTGATATTTAAAACAAGTACTTTGCTGTGGGTAAGAGCCTGAAGGACATGCCCTGGGCTTGGGAGTCTGTTGTTGAAGGGGGAAAGGTTGGTAGGCGAGAAAGGAATGCGATGGTATAAGGATGGAGGCGTGTAGCAGCGATAGGGTCAGAGTGGCTGCTGGAGCAGAAGAAGGGGTGAATTAGAGGGGGTATTTGGTAACGTAAACCTTGGGAAATGGCGTGTGGGGGAAGATATGCAGATAGGAAAAATAATGAGGAGTAAGGAAACCGTGGGGGTGACAGAGAGGGGAAGCCTTCATCAGGTGGAATCAGTGGAGTTGACTTATAGTGAGTAGGATGGGTAAATGTCAGACTGGAGGTCGTGATCTGGGTCGGGGAGATGGCTGAAGTTTCTTTCGGAGAATACTTGGAAGTTGTGTAGGTGTATAGTTGGTGGAATGTGTTGGTGAAGGCACGGCAGCATATGATGATTGGAAAGTGGAGGTGGTTATCAGTGTCGAGTTCGCAAATATTGTAGATTGTTTGGAGGAATTCAATGTGAGTGAGGAGAAGCGGGAATTTGATGATTTGGTAAAGGACCCTTGTGGGGGAAGGTAAACGGATGCGGAAAACGATGTAGAGTGCACGGCATTCTAGGACCTGATACAACGTGGGTGGGGCGGAGAGCCATGCAACATTTTCACAGCAAAGGTTGTGTCCAATCAAAATTTTGTAGGTGTGGAGGACAGTCGAGGAGTGCAATCTCCAAGTCCGCCCTGTTCATACTTCACGAGTTGGATGTCGGAGAGCATGGTCCACCTTACGCGTGATCAGCAGAGATAATCTTTGTCAGAGATAAAACTTAACTATCGATTGTGACGTGTCAAGGATAAAAACATATCTGTCGATTCTGCTGCATAGTGTGAATAGGAGCTCCTCTGAAGATGTCTAGTGCAGCTCTGGACGAAACATCATGAAACGAAAAGTTTCTTCCATCACACCCATACAGCTTGGAAGACTCTTCAGCAACTATGACATCCGGTCGTGATGGCCTTCACTGTATGCAAGTGTTCCAACCCTGCTTACAGGACACTCTTTCCCATAGGGTACAGTGCACCGTGCTGAGGGAGGCACTGCCAGTCACTCATCTCTCGTAAAGTGCGTCTGGAGTCTAGGGAGTAGCGGATAACGGGGAGGCGAGAGGATACCGACAGGTAGAAGATCTCAGGAACGCTGGTCCTGCTGCGCGTCACGGACTGTCGGACGGCGTGGACTGACAGAGACAGACTGGCTGCGGGTTGGTTGGTCCCCAGGGCGTGCGGCCGTGTTAACACGGCACGGCGCGCCTAATTGCGCCACGGCGGCCGCACGGCCGCATGCGGACAGCGCCGGCAGTCCCCAGGGGCAGGGGAGGGGCCTTCCCCCACCCACCCTACAGCACAGCTGGTCGCGAGGCGCGTGGGCCGGCCTGCCACGAGTTCTACCCTTAAACACGATCCTTTGCGACTGAACTGAGTTAACTCTTTGACTACCAATTTTATTTCAAAAATATTAATGTCTGGCTATGTTAATTAATGTCTTTGTCAGAAGTGACAATAAAAAATGTTTCAAATGACTCTAAGCACTATGGGACTTAACATCTGAGGTCATCAGTCCCCTAGAACTTAGAACTACTTAAACATAACTAACCTAAAGCCGTCGGCACACGGACTGCGCTGTCGAACGTCAACGTGCTGCTGAACGCTCAGCAACGATGCGACTTGTGCATGCGGTACGTGGGCCCCAACGTGGTATACGCGATCGCAACGCACTCCATCGGCATTTGAGGGATGTTTCTAGTTCGTAAATCACATTGTTTACTCAACGGCCGAGCGTAAAATTCCCACGATAGCTCTAGTAAAACACATATTTCCTCCATCGTCCACGAAAAGGAAAGTACCATGTCTAACCAATAAGGACACAGGCTTATAAAAGTTCCATTACAAATAGTGCGGTACAAATTTGGAATACTTCTCCGCATAAGATAAACATTATTTCATCATTCCCAAATTTTAGTAAAACCCCAACGTCAGTATTACTTGATCACTGTTCCTACCCGGTAGCAGAATCTTTGCAACATGTGAATTACGAAGCGTAAAAGAAAAAGCAGCAAAATATCTTCATACAAATAGCTGTCCTGTAGGTTAAGCCAATCGAACAGTAACCCCTCACAATAGGGGAAATTATATTTACATAACATCAGATATTATAGTATACAGGGCTATTACAAATGATTGAAGCGATTTCATAAATTCACCGTAGCTCCATTCATTGACATATGGTCACGGCTCACTACAGATACGTAGAAAAACTCATAAAGTTTTGTTCGGCTGAAGCCGCACTTCAGGTTTCTGCTGTCAGAGCGCTCGAGAGCGCAGTGAGACAAAATGGCGACAGGAGCCGAGAAATGCACTCACATCAGTCAGTCATAACAGTGCAACGACACTTCAGGACGAAGTTCAACAAAGATCCACCAACTCCTAACTCCATTCGGCGATGGTATGCGCAGTTTAAAGCTTCTGGATGCCTCTGTAAGGGGAAATCAACGGGTCGGCCTGCAGTGAGCGAAGAAACGGTTGAACGCGTGCCGGCAAGTTTCACGCGTAGCCCGCAGAAAATTGGCTCATGCCAGAACTGGAGACCGACAGCGCTGACTTCATCTTTCAACAGGATGGTGCTCCACCGCACTTCCATCAAGATGTTCGGCATTTCTTAAACAGGAGATTGGAAAACCGATGGATCGGTCGTGGTGGAGATCATGATCAGCAATTCATGTCATGGCCTAAACGCTCTCCCGACTTAACCCCATGTGATTTCTTTCTGTGGGGTTATGTGAAAGATTCAGTGTTTAAACCTCCTCTACCAAGAAACGTGCCAGAACTGCGAGCTCGCATCAACGATGCTTTCGAACTCATTGATGGGGACATGCTGCGCCGAGTGTGGGAGGAACTTGATTATCGGCTTGATGTCTGCCGAATCACTAAAGGGGCACATATCGAGCATTTGTGAATGCCTAAAAAAACTTTTTGAGTTTTTGTATGTGTGTGCAAAGCATTGTGAAAATATCTCAAATAATAAAGTTATTGTAGAGCTGTGAAATCGCTTCAATCATTTGTAATAACCCTGTATACTTATATTAAACTAATAATAAAGTACCAGAAACTAATAAAAACGAGAATGTTAGGAAAAAAATTTGGAAGTGGCAAGAAGCGAACATCCGCCCCAATAATCAACTCAACAGCGGACAGTAAGGACTTTTTTTATTTATTTTGTTGCATCTGCTTGGGGCGGACGTCGTAAGACATCCATTTAAGTTCGTTGTTGATCTGTTAACACAGTTTTTTTTATTACAGAGGGCAGCTAACCCTCTGACCGAACACGCTGAGCTACCTTGCCGGCTGTCCTAGTCATTACACTGCACTAACATCACACCACTGATGCCTTATCGTAGTATCTTACCCATTACTGAAAACCTTATGTTACTAATTGAAGTTTAACTATAACAAATTCTACCAAGAACACAGCTTATTGGGTGGATGTTCAGTGTGTCACTGCCTTCAAATAGCCTACTCTCATATTACGCTAGTTACAGTAATTCTTTTGCCACGAATATTATGTTTCTCTTTATTTTATTGGAACGAATGACACAGATATCAACGGGTTTTCCAGTGATTCTCAATTTGCTGGTGCTCAGAAACGGCATATATACATATAGGCTTGAAATAAATGCCAATATGGCGCCTCACAACTCTGTACTGAAGGGAGACGGCATGCTTGTGACGTAGGTGGCGTTATGCCATATCATTGGTCAACGCTCAAATGCACGCTCAGAATATCTGACATGCCAGATATTGCTCTGCACGTTCGGAAAGCCTCCCGAACGTGCTATTCCACGCTACGACGTCAGAAACTCGGCACGCTCAACGTTCGGATGCACGGTCCGTGTGCCGACGGCTTAAGGACATCACACACATCCATGCCCGAGGCAGGATTCGAACCTGCGACCGTAGCAGCAGCACGGTTCCGTACTGAAGCGCCTGTAGCCGCTCGGCCGCAGCGGCCGACAAGTGACAATATGAAAAGAATATTTGCCACAGTTTCGTTTTCCAAGGGGGTGTGGGGGCTGGGGAGTAGGCCGTACAGGATTGTTCATGAGTACCTCCAGGCTTTCAAAAAGACGACTGCGCAAAACCTACAAAATCTACTGAGAACACACACACATCAGTGGACAGAGCATCACTCCAAGTTCGCCAAGCTGCAATTCGTGGGTACAACTCCTTGATGTGGTGCGTCCGGCAAGGCATGAAGGCAGCCCTCTAAGCGAATCTGGTAATTGGGTTGCCTATCTGAGGTGCGAACTAAATCGATGTCACAATCTGGTAACGATGGTTACCAATGAAACTTGAGAACGGTACAACCTACAGGTGCTGTCTGTAATTATAAAAATTCTGCTAGCTATCCGTAAGCCTCACTTTACCAATGGGACACTGATACAAAGCAATAACATGCAACAAATTCCGCTTGGTTCTCCAATAAATTACAATATTTTAATTTGAAGTCATATTGTCAAGGGGAAGGACGCAGTCGCGACCCCTGAACGGGCACGTCTGTTTGCTCTACTTAACGACAAGGAGAGAAACAGCGACTTTAGCGAAAGTTAAGGAGCTGACAAGGGAACCTCCCCATCGCACCCCCCTCTGATTTAGTTATAAGTTGGCACAGTGGATAGGCCTTGAAAAACTGAACACAGTCGAGAGAACCGGAAGAAGTTGTGTGGAACTATGAAAAAAATAAGCAAAATATACAAACTGAGTAGTCCATGCGCAAGATAAGCTACAACAAGGACAATGTGAGCTCAAGAGCGCCGTGGTCCCGTGGTTAGCGTGAGCAGCTGCGAGACAAGAGGTCCTTAGTTCAAGTCTTCCCTCGAGTGAAAAGTTTACTTTCTTTATTTTCGCAAAGTTATGATCTGTCCGTTCGTTCATTGACGTCTCTGTTCACTGTAATAAGTTTAGTGTCTGTGTTTTGCGACGGCACCGCAAAACCGTGTGATTAGTAGACGAAAGGACGTACCTCTCCAATGGGAACCGAAAACATATTGCCCACGAAATACATCTCACGTATTTAATGCACTCTCGCCCAAAGTAGCGAACAGTCAACTGCCAGCCAGGGAGCCTCGTTAGCAGGAATACTCTCTCTTCCGTGCGCTGTAGTCGACTGACGTCGTGTGTTTCGATGTTTGTTTAGGTGTAGCGTCCCCATACTACGGCGCAGTTATGTCGCATCGGAGGGACGGACGTACAGATAATAATTGTCTGAAAATAAAAAATTAAACTTTTTCACTCGAGGGAAGACTTCAACCAAGGACCTCTCGTTCCGCAGCTGCTCACGCTAACCACGGCGCTGTTGAGCTCATATTGTCCTTGTTGTAGCTTATCTTGCGCATGGACTACTCAGTTTGTATATTTTGCTTATTTTTTTCATAGTTCCATACAATTTCTTCCTGTTTTCTCGATTGATCTGTGTTCAGTTTTTCAAGGCCTATCCACTGTACCAACTTATAACTAAATCTGAGGGGGGTGCGATGGGGAGGTTCCCTTGTGAGAAAAACCGCCGCACGGTGGTAAATACACGGTCGTTCACGAGAAGAAAAGGTCAGGGCAGCACTTGCTCGACGTAGATATCGACCAGGAACTCATTGTACTAGGATCCAGACAACACGGAAATGCTGAGAATGCGAGGAGTCCCTTCTTTTGAGGGTAGGGTTACCACATTTCCAAACGAAAAAAACCGGGGATCACAAATAACCATTATGTGAATCACAGCAGATTATATATATACTCGTATATATGGTCTCTTTTTTATACAAAAGCATATTTCTCGCTTCCTCGAACCTTCTTAAGTAACCCTTTCTTAACACTTTCTTGGATTTGATGTTATCACAGTACTGAGAAGAAGTGAGTTCTTCATAGTTCCACTTTACATTTACAGCTATCTTCAGGCGTATTCAAAACACAAAGGCCACGACGCCACGACCACGACCTACTTATGAGCGGTACGCTACTCTTACAGGAGCAAAGATGAAGATCAAGTCTCCGTCCCACGATAGTTGATCATCTGAAATGTTGTCATTGTGATTTTATTTCTCCCAGTATACGTCAATATTCAGTTTCAGCCCGCAAAGATGACAGTTGACATCATAGAATGCCAACTTGACGTTGGAAGTCCAGAAATCATTACTTTTTTATAAATCTACAAGCGGGGGTGAAAAAGAGCAATAAAAGCCCGGGGGAAACCGCATAAAGCGGGTGACTTGGTAACCCTATCTGAGGAATATTTATTTTCTAAATTTTAAATTATTGAAATTCGGTATATAGACAAAGTCAATGCGCGAAATTAAGTAGTGCTGCAGAACTAGCCAGCAGTGAGCAGGAAAGAGGTAACAGGAAGCAGGAAGGCAGAGGTAACAAACGGACCATATGGCTCGACGATGAATCATGAGAGTGGAGAGGGGAGCTTTAGCCTTGAAAACGGATCTTGCGTATTTTGTGTATTTGTTCAACTGGTTCAAATCGCTCTAAGCACTATGGGACTTAAAATCTGAGATCATCAGTCCCCTAGACTTAGAACTACTTAAACCTAACTATTGCTGTTATATACCGTACATTCGTAACGCTGCTAAATAGTGCGAGCACACATGTCCATATATCGTAAAACAGCACAGTCTGTACATACGTTGTTCGTTCCACCATGACTAGTAACTTCTGCACTAAACCACAGTAGTTCGCTTCCTGAGTTCATATAGCTGAAAAGTGCCGGTGACACTCAGGTTCTTTGTTTTTTGTTATTACATTTCCGCTTTGTGGGGTTTTGAATAGTAAAACAGCACTCGAAAAACAATACTCTGACTTGTATCTGTGGTTGATTTAATTGCAGGAAATAAAGAAAACAGTTTTAAACTGAATAAGTCAATACCGACTTTTCTTTTATCCACAAACAATTTAAAAAAAAATTAAAAGCTTATTTGAAAGAAGACTAATATCTGGAATATTTCTTTTCGAAATAAAGTAAATCCAAAGGCCAATAAAGTAAAAGACTTCAATATTGATAAAAGCAAAATTCATAGAAATTAAAAAAAAGGAAATTTTTTTCAGTGAAAGACGTATAACGCAAAAGAAGATAATTAATCTTTAGACGGGGAAAACAAGTTTGCGTGTTATGGAAAAGCGATTGATTATAACTGAAAAGTTAGTCCTTTTAATTATAAAAGATTGAGATTAGCGAAATATTTAATTATGATAAAATTTCCATAGTGTCAAGGATATTGTTGTAGCAAGGCGCTACTTGTAGAGCTTATCGTTGATTGACAACGAAACATAAACAGCATAAAATTATATCTTTGCCCTTTGAACGTATTCTCCAATATACCGGGTGATCTAAAAGTTAACATAAATTTAAAAACTTAATAAACCACGGAATAATGTAGATACAGGGGTAAAAATTGACACACATGGTTGGAATGACACGGGGTTTTATCGGAACAAAAAAAAAGTTATCGGACCTTTTTTCTTCGAGGAAATGCGTGATTCTGGTTTTGTAACTGCTACCGTGACGGTTGAGACGTACGCCGATATGTTACAGAATAGCACCATCCCCAGCCTGGCTGATACACCTGGAATGTACGATGCTTATACAGGCTGGCGCTCCACCTCATATTGCTAGTCGCGTGAAAGATCTCTTGTGCGCGTCGTTTTTGGTGATGATCGTGTGCTCAGCCGCCACTTTCGTCATCCTTGGCCTCCCAGGTCCCCAGACCTCAGCCCGTGCGATTATTGGCATTGGGGTTACCTGAAGTCGCAAGTGTATCGTGATCGACCGACATCAAAAGGGATGCTGAAAGACACAATCCGACGTCAATGCCTCACCATAACTCCGAACATGTTTTACAGTGCTGTTCACAACATTATTCCTCGACTACAGCTATTGTTGAGGGATGATGGTGGACATATTGAGCATTTCCTGTAAAGAACATCATCTTTGCTTTGTCTTACACTGTTAGCTAATTATTGCTATTCTGATCAGATGAAGCCCCATCTGTCGGACTTTTTTGAACTTTTGTATTTTTTTTTGTTCTAATAAAACCCCATGTCATTCCAAGCATGTGTGTCAGTTTGTACCTCTCTATCTACATTCTTGTTGTTGTTGTTGTGGTCTTCAGTCCTGAGACGGTTGGATGCAGCTCTCCATGCTACTCTATCCTGTGCAAGCTTCTTCATCTCCCAGTACCTACTGCATATTCCGTGATTTATTCAATTTTCTAATTTATACTGACTTTTTGATCACCCGGTATATTGCTGTTATTGGTAAAGTAAATACATCATTCCTACTCCCTGTAGACTCTCGCATGTAGTATTTTTCTGGTGATTGATACTAGCTTTGGTGGTAGTTTATCTTTCGAACCTAGTGAACCCTGGTAGATGCGTTGTTGTAATTAATTTCCCGATAGCTACTACTGACCCCATTATACCAAGAAAATTGTTATTGTGTCCCTCCTTTAGCAGATAGTGAGGTCGTAGCGAGAGGTAGTGTAATTTATAGTGTGAGAACTCCTCCCGAGCAGGCTATGAAGGCCCAACGGCACTGACTGGCCGCCGTGTCATCCTCAGTTCACAGGCATCAGTGGATGCGGACATGGAGGGGCATGTGGTCAGCACACCGCTCTCTCGGCCGTGTGTCAGTTTCCGAGACCGGAGCCGCTACTTGTCAATCAAGCAGCTCCTCATTTTGGCTCACATGGGTTGAGTGCACCCCGCTTGCCAACAGCGCTCGGCAGACCCGATGGTCACCCATCCACGTGCTAGCCCAGCCCGACAGCGCTTAAATTCGGTGATCTGACGGGAACCGGTGTTACCACTGCGGCAAAGCCGTTGGATATAGCGTGAGAAGCTGAAAATAAAATCTTGCTTGACGTCGTTGTGTTAGAACAGCCGATTATTTCAAGTCACACAGGTTACGTCGTTGAGTGTAGGCAAGATCTTGTCAGGAGAATTAATCATAGTATTACGAGAGTGAGATACATGGGGCGACGTAGCTTTTCACCTACGCAGTAGAGCTTGTTCTTACAGTGAATCTCATACGATTGAAACTTGGTGCAAAGTTGGCGTTAGTGGTATCTAAAGAGTGACGCAGTACAAATGTGTCCTCCAATTTGTGCCGTACATTTTTGTTACAGCCGATATATACTTAGTTATGCTTTAATAATGATGCTATAAGATTAAATAATTTCTTTTATTTTTTTTTTTTTTTTTTTTTTTTGTCATCAGTCTATTGACTGGTTTGATGCGGCCCGCCAAGAATTCCTTTCCTGTGCTAACCTCTTCATCTCAGAGTAGCACTTGCAACCTACGTCTTCAATTATTTGCTTGACGTATTCCAATCTCTGTCTTCCTCTACAGTTTTTGCTCTCTACAGCTCCCTCTAGTACGATGGAAGTCATTCTCTCATGTCTTAGCAGATGTCCTACCATCCTGTCCCTTCTCCTTATCAGTGTTTTCCACATATTCCTCTCCTCTCCGATTCTGCGTAGAACCTCCTCATTCCTTACCTTATAAGTCCACCTAATTTTCAACATTCGTCTATAGC
The DNA here is from genome assembly GCF_023864275.1 of Schistocerca cancellata. Taxonomy (NCBI): domain Eukaryota; kingdom Metazoa; phylum Arthropoda; class Insecta; order Orthoptera; family Acrididae; genus Schistocerca; species Schistocerca cancellata. The sequence goes on from NC_064626.1 coordinate 214,672,402, forward strand.
ACCACATCTCAAATGCTTCGATTCTCTTCTGTTCCGGTTTTTCCCACAGTCCATGTTTCACTACCATACAATGCTGTACTCCAGACGTACATCCTCAGAAATTTCTTCCTCAAATTAAGGCCGGTATTTGATATTAGTAGACTTCTATTGGCCAGAAATGCCTTTTTTGCCATAGCGAGTCTGCTTTTGATAATTTAAACACGCTAAATTTAACCAAAGAACTGAAAAATTTCGAAAAGAAAAGAATTCAGGAGCCCTACTATGTAGTTAACTCGCTTATAACTCACAAAGTGTGTCAGTATCACTGAGGGTGAACTGCAGATTAGTGTGGGGTAAGATAGCAGTACGTCCTGGTTCTATCGCCGAATACAAAGAAACGAACAGGCAGAGAGAGCGGAACTTCACGAGTATTCCTACTCTGACAAATCGATTGCAGTAGCTGTGGTCCCAGGTAAAGCGCGCGCGCTCTTTGTTACTGTCATTACGTCTGTCATTAGGACGCAGCGGCGCAGTAGCTCCGGACGAATGGCTCGCCGAACAAACAGCATTTGTGCGCAGCGGACCAAAGCGGGCAGTCCCTGCGGAGAAGAACGACCCGCGAATGACACGCGGCGCTGTGCGACGCGTCGCTCCGGCACGCCACCGGCGACCGCCTGCTTTGCAATCGATAATCCGCGTAATTGCAATCGCCGGCCGCTGCAGTCTGGTCGTCGGCCGCCGCTTGCGAAAAGCTGCCGCACACACGGCGCCGAATTTATCGCCTCATAAAAGGACAATATCGCCGCGTGTCCGCAGCGACGGTCCTGCGGTCCTAGAACGGCCACGGGGACAACTGCACGCGCCGAAGACTGAGCCCAGGTCTCGCGGTCCCTGAACTTGATGATTTCTGTTTACTATTAGCAGGTGAAAGACGAAGTTAATGAGAAGTAGTAGAAATGAGAACAGCGAGAAACTTAACATCAGGATTGATGGTCACGAAGTCAATGAAGTTAAGGAATTCTGCTACCTAGGCAGTAAAATAACCAATGACGGACGGAGCAAGGAGGACATCAAAAGCAGACTCGCTATGGCAAAAAAGGCATTTCTGGCCAAGAGAAGTCTACTAATATCAAATACCGGCCTTAATTTGAGGAAGAAATTTCTGTGGATGTACGTCTGGAGTACAGCATTGTATGGTAGTGAAACGTGGACTGTGGGAAAACCGGAACAGAAGAGAATCGAAGCATTTGAGATGTGGTGCTATAGACGAATGTTGAAAATTAGGTGGACTGATAAGGTAGGGAATGAGGAGGTTCTACGCATAATCGGAGAGGAAAGGAATATGTGGAAAACACTGATAAGGAGAAGGGACAGGATGATAGGACATCTACTAAGACATGAGGGAATGACTTCCATGGTACTAGAGGGAGCTGTAGAGGGCGAAAACTGTAGAGGAAGACAGAGATTGGAATACGTCAAGCAAATAATTGAGGAGGTTGCAAGTGCTACTCTGAGATGAAAAGGTTAGCACAGGAAAGGAATTCGTGGCGGGCCGCATCAAACCAGTCAGTAGACTGATGACCAAAAAAAAAAAAAAAAAAAAAAAAAAAAAAAAAATTTTAGAAGGTTCTGCAAACGACCTTGCCGCAGTGGTAACAGCGGTTCCCTTCAGCTCACCGAAGTTAAGAGCTGTCGGGCTTGGCTAGCACTAGGAACGTTCACCGTCCAGGTCTGCCGAGTGCCATAGGCAACCGGGTTGCACTCAGCTGTGAGACCAATTGAAGAGCTACTTGACTGAGAAGTAGCGGCACCGGTCACGAAAACTGGCAACATCCGGGAGAGCGGTGTGCTGACCACATGTCCCTCCGTATTCGCATCCTGTGACGCCTAGCGGCTGAGGATGACACGGCGGCCGGTCGGTATCCATTGGGCATTCGTGGTCTGTTCGGACGGTGTCTGTTGTATTAGAAGGTACTGCTAAAAAAGTAACGAAGTCCGTTATGGTGAATCTGCAGGTAAACACAGAATCCGAACGACGGTGCCAGCTTATACACTCCTGGAAACTGAAATAAGAACACCGTGAATTCATTGTCCCAGGAAGGGGAAACTTTATTGACACATTCCTGGGGTCAGATACATCACATGATCACACTGACAGAACCACAGGCACATAGACACAGGCAACAGAGCATGCACAATGTCGGCACTAGTACAGTGTATATCCACCTTTCGCAGCAATGCAGGCTGCTATTTTCCCATGGAGACGATCGTAGAGATGCTGGATGTAGTCCTGTGGAACGGCTTGCCATGACATTTCCACCTGGCGCCTCAGTTGGACCAGCGTTCGTGCTGGACGTGCAGACCGCGTGAGACGACGCTTCATCCAGTCCCAAACATGCTCAATGGGGGACAGATCCGGAGATCTTGTTGGCCAGGGTAGTTGACTTACACCTTCTAGAGCACGTTGGGTGGCACGGGATACATGCGGACGTGCATTGTCCTGTTGGAACAGCACGTTCCCTTGCCGGTCTAGGAATGGTAGAACGATGGGTTCGATGACGGTTTGGATGTACCGCGCACTATTCAGTGTCCCCTCGACGATCACCAGTGGTGTACGGCCAGTGTAGGAGATCACTCCCCACACCATGATGCCGGGTGTTGGCCCTGTGTGCCTCGGTCGTATGCAGTCCAGATTGTGGCGCTTACCTGCACGGCGCCAAACACGCATACGACCACCATTGGCACCAAGGCAGAAGCGACTCTCATCGCTGAAGACGACACGTCTCCATTCGTCCCTCCATTCACGCCTGTCGCGACACCACTGGAGGCGGGCTGCACGATGTTGGGGCGTGAGCGGAAGACGGCCTAACGGTGTGCGGGACCGTAGCCCAGCTTCATGGAGACGGTTGCGAATGGTCCTCGCCGATACCCCAGGAGCAACAGTGTCCCTAATTTGCTGGGAAGTGGCGATGCGGTCCCCTACGGCACTGCGTAGGATCCTACGGCCTTGGCGTGCATCCGTGCGTCGCTGCGGTCCAGTCCCAGGTCGACGGGCACGTGCACCTTCCGCCGACCACTGGCGACAACATCGATGTACTGTGGAGACCTCACGCCCCACGTGTTGAGCAATTTGGCGGTACGTCCACCCGGCCTCCCGCATGCCCACTATACGTCCTCGCTCAAAGTGCGTCAACTGCACATACGGTTCACGTCCACGCTGTCGCGGCATGCTACCAGTGTTAAAGACTGCGATGGAGCTCCGTATGCCACGGCAAACTGGCTGACACTGACGGCGGCGGTGCAAAAATGCTGCGCAGCTAGCGCCATTCGGCGGCCAACACCGCGGTTCCTGGTGTGTCCGCTGTGACGTGCGTGTGATCATTGCTTGTACAGCCCTCTCGCAGTGTCCGGAGCAAGTATGGTGGGTCTGACACACCGGTGTCAATGTGTTCTTTTTTCCATTTCCAGGAGTGTATATTTCATGTGCAAAAGGCATTCTTAGAAATTACGATGTTTGGTTATGAAGTTTTAAATATTACCACGAAACACGTAAGTTATGTAATTAAAACGTTTCGTTTGCAGGTTCGTGTTTGCACAGTGAAGTTCCCGCGCCACAGTACGGCAACACATCACCAGATGAGCCAAAACGAAGCAGTGTAGTCGCTGATAAGATGGACTGGTGACCGAACCGCACAGTAACCCTAAGTTCGGTGTGGGGCGGCGGTGAGGTGGGGTGAACTGCTGTGGCCTGTTGTTGGATTGTGAGCCACTGTCGACTACGGCGGGACGAAGCCTCTCCGTCGTTTCTTGGTCCCCGGTTCAATACACAAATACACCATCCAGCCGCTGTGACCGAGCGGTTCTAGACGCTTCAGTCTGTAACCGCGCCACCGCTACGGTCGCAGGTTCGAATCCTGCCTCGGGCATGGATGTGTGTGATGTCCTTAGGTTAGTTAGGTTTAAGTAGTTCTACGTTCTAGGGGACTGATGACCTCCGATGTTAAGTTCCATAGTGCTCAGAGCCATTTGAACCATTTTTAACCTTCTACGCACATGGGTAGATAAATGAATAAAATTATGTAAAAGAGAATAAATAGAATCAGTAATCGGGTCTCGAACACGGGATGCAAATGTGAGACACTGCAACGCTAGGCACTGCGCCACCATTTCATCTGATATTATTGCGCACTAAAAGGAATCCCAACTACATCGAAAATTTTGACGTGGGTCCCGTCTTTCACTGGGCGAAATATATGAGAAATCGGATTATGGCACTTGTCGTGTTCACACCTCGTCAGCACCTCGTAGCAGAGCGTGTCAGTAGTGTCATCGGATGAGGTTTACAGTTCACATCTTCAATTTGATCCACTACACACACTTTCTACAGCCTCTCGAAGCATGTGTTTCCGAATATAAGTTACAAAAGACACAGGCGGTTTTATCTGTTATGGCAGGCGCACAGCGCGCCGTCAGATGGGCTTTTAGGGGAACAAGTGTTTCGTATGTGCGACAGCGGACCGCAACAAGAGAATGCCTTGTGACTGCGAGGGGGCAGCGGCCTGGCGTCTCGTGGGAGGCTGTCGCGTGGCTCCCGGCGCTGTCGCGGCCCGGGCAGGCAATTTGCCTGAGACACCGCCCCGCGCCCTCCACAGGGGTCGTAAAACAGCGACAGCGCAGCCGCAACGCCCGCTAGGGTCGGCGGCGCGGTGGTGGCGGCGGCACAGCGCTGTAGGAAACGCGTGCGGCAGCCGCGCCTACAATACGGCCGTCCATTCGGGTTCCGCTGTGCTGCCACTCACTCCCTCCTATCTGGTCCTCCGGATTCTCTTACCACAGGCCAACTGCGTGTGTAGACGCGGCACACCCTCGTAACATACCAGCTACCCCTAATCCCCTCCCATTTACTAAACAGCTTCAAATTGCATTCATATATTATGTGTCACCTCGAAGGGAACGATCTATTGATACGTAATCAGCATGGTGTCAGAAAACATCGTTCTTGTGCAACGCAGCTAGCTCTTTATTCGCACGAAGTAATGGCCGCTATCGACAGGGGATCTCAAGTTGATCCCGTATTTCTAGATTTCCGGAAAGCTTTTGACACCGTTCCTCACAAGCGACTTCTAATCAAGCTGCGGGCCTATGGGGTATCGTCTCAGTTGTGCGACTGGATTCGTGATTTCCTGTCAGGGAGGTCGCAGTTCGTAGTAATGGACGGCAGATCATCGAGTAAAATTGAAGTGATATCAGGTGTTCCCCAGGGAAGCGTCCTGGGACCACTGCTGTTCCTGACCTATATAAATGATCTGGGTGACAATCTGAGCAGTTCTCTTAGGTTGTTCGCAGATGATGCTGTAAGTTACCGTCTAGTAAGGTCATCCGAAGACCAGTATCAGTTGCAAAGCGATTTAGAAAAGATTGCTGTATGGTGTGACAGGTGGCAGTTGACGCTAAATAACGAAAAGTGGGAGGTGATCCACATGCGTTCCAACAGAAATCCGTTGGAATTCGATTAGTCGATAAATAGTACAATTCTCAAGGCTGTCAATTCAACTAAGTACCTGGGTATTAAAATTACGAACAACTTCAGCTGGAAAGACCACATAGATAATATTGTGGGGAAGGCGAGCCAAAGGTTGCGTTTCATTGGCAGGACACTTAGAAGATGCAACAAGTCCACTAAAGAGACAGCTTACACTACACTCGTTCGTCCTCTGTTAGAATATTGCTGCGCGGTGTGGGATCCTTACCAGGTGGGATTGACGGAGGACATCGAAAGGGTGCTTGTGGCACATATGATACGTGAGTTGGGATGGAAGTCATTAAAGCAAAGACGTTTTTCGTCGCGGCGAGATCTATTTACGAAATTTCAGTCACCAACTTTCTCTTCCGAATGCGAAAATATTTTGTTGAGCCCAACTTACATAGGTAGGAATGATCATCAAAATAAAGTAAGATAAATCAGAGCTCGAGCAGAAAGGTTTAGGTGTTCGTTTTTTCCGCGCGCTGTTCGGAAGTGGAATGGTAGGGAGATAGTATGATTGTGGTTCGATGAACCCTCTGTCAAGCACTTAAATGTGAACTGCAGAGTAGTCATGTAGATGTAGATGTAGATGTAATCAGTGTACAAATGACTAAGGGCCTATTGTATAAAGGATATGACCTTATATTAACACAGAAAATGACTCCAGATAAAGCTTAACTGTGAAATATGCGTTGTATAAACGTTAATTCCTGGTTATATCGCGGTGAAGTAGGATCAGCTTCGACTGGCGAAAATACGCGGATTAAAGTCAGGTTCAAATGTAATCGTCAGATTACAGTGTAGTGACAGAACGCTTTTGTTTTGCGCAAATACAGATGCAAATACAAATGGTTCAAATGGCTCTGACCACTATGGGACTTAACATCTGAGGTCATCAGTCCACTAGAACTACTTTAAGTAACCTAAGGACATCACACACATCCATGCCCGAGGCAGGATTCGAACCTGCGACCGTCACGGTACCGCGGTTCCAAACTGAAGTGCCTACAACCGCTCGGCCACTAAGGCCGGCGATGGAAATACAAAAGAAGTTGTTGTTAACACGTGAATATATAAATCGTCCATTCTCGCACTGCTGAAGCTGGATTTTTTTTTATCTACAAGGTTAGGTTAAGGTACTTATTAACAACACTATGTGATCAAAAGTATCCGGACACCTGGCTCAAAATGATTTACAAGTTCGTCTCGCCATCCATCGGTAATTCTGGAATTTAATATCGTGTTGGCCCACCATTAGCTTTGATGACAGCTTCCACTCTCGCAGGCATACGTGCAATCAGGTGATAGAAGGTTTCTAGAGGAATGGCAGCCCGTTCTTCAAGGAGTGCTGCACTGAGGAGAGGTATCGATGTCGGTCGGTGAGACCTGGCACGAAGTCGACGTTCCAAAACATCCCTAAGGTTCAGGTCAGGACTCTTTGCAGGCCAGTCCATTACAGGGATCTTATTGTCGTGTAACCACTCCGCCACAGGCCTTGCATTATGAACAGGTGCTCGATCTTATTGAAAGATGCAATCGCCATCCTCGAATTGCTCTTCAACACTGCTAAGCAAAAAGGTGCCTAAAACATCA